>NC_064886.1:15307790-15932790 GCF_929443795.1 Astur gentilis | reverse complement strand
GAACTTTCATGTCAGTCTGCTAAAACCAGTACCTGCACTTGATGTCATAACTGTATGCAGGTCTCTCAAATGAACCACCTCCAAACCCCCCGCAACTGTAAGCACTGATGCAATGCTGCAGAAAACAGGTATTACCGAAACCCAGTAAGAAAGCTGGAAAGAGAACATGAGAGCTGGAAGACCCCAGCAGAAAAGGCAATGCAGGAGAGCCAGGGGCTCTGGAAGCAGAGGTACGGGAGGTGCCCAGCAGAGCATTAGGTGACACTGGTGCAGGGGTAGAGGATGCTCAACACGAGCAGCTTGGGTCTGACAGCTCTCCCCGGCAGGCAGATGCTGGGGCACAGCTGACGTGGGGATGAAAAAGAAAAAAACCCAGCAAAAACACTTCTCCACTAAATGAAAAGGCCACGACAGCCAAGACTGACCTATGCAAGTATATGTTACACGGAGGATTAAGCAGGGAGCCAGAGAGTCTTCAGGAGCCCTTAAAAAAGGCAAGCCGTGATGAACACAGCCTTTTCTTCCCGAGAGAAATGGTGTGATAAAGTGGCCTGTCCCAACTCATTCAGCCTCATTCTCTTTGGGGAAGAAGCTTTGAAAATGGAATTTATTCACAAAGAGACCCAGGAGCAGCACAACCTTTTGGACCAAGCATGAGCTGCTGACAAGCCATGCAGGGACAGCAGCAGCAAGGTCAGAGCAGTTGCTACACCTGCAGCTGCAGGCAACCTTCCTCCCTGTTGACAGGCAGCTGGAGCAAGGGGACCAGGTCCCCAAGATCCCCGTTTCTCTTTTGCACTGTCTCAGCTGGGAACAGCGCAGGGATCCTTCTGTGCAAGCGCAGCTTTGTAGCAAAGTAACTTGCATGCCAAAAAAACTCCAGGACACATTTAAAAGCGAGCCAGCGAGTGCATGGGGTGGGAGAGGAAAGGGAGGCATTAGAGGCAAAATACCAAGGAAAAGGATTTTTTAAAAGCCTCTGGAAGACAGACAGACTTTTTTCTTTAAGGGAAAGGCCCTATAGTTTACAGCAGCTGCAGACCTGTGTAATCCTCAACAGATTACAGAAACTATTGACCTAATAATCCTGCTTGGTATTGCAAAAGAAAAAAAAAAAAAAAAAAAAAAAAAGCTAAGAGTGTGAAAGGTCAGGGTATGCTCCCAAGCGACCTGGCCCACTCATTCCTGCATAGGGTGGGGTGCCGGTCTTCAGCGTGGGATGAAATTAGAGTCACAGGGCAAAATTAAGGAACTTTGGCTTTAGATGCAGGACTCAGCCTGCTGAAGGTGAGGACTCAGGATGAGGACACAAAGGAAACCTTAAAATACTGCAAGATTAACTGGACATCAGTAACCATTTGTCAACTCTCCCACTTGTGGGGCTTTTGGGGTGGTGGGGGTTTTTTTTGTTTCATGGGGGGGGGTTAAGTTAACATGGCTGGTTTGTTTGTGATCGAGGAAGTGAAGTCACGCCACGGTGGTGTAGAGGTTTGGGTCTCAGAGGAAGAGCGGGAGGGAAAGGTTTTGCACAAACAGCATGTGAGAAAGAAAACAAAGCGAACTTTTTCAGCACTTTTTTTTATACCCTTTAAAGAGAATCAAAAACTGTCTCTTTTGGCTCTGCACCAACCTGCAGAGAAGATTAAGTCAATTTCTAGAAACAACATCAATTCCTATATTCAAATTACATAAGGAAACAAATGAGTTTGAGCCCTGGGTTTTATCTACCTCCCTGCTCTTGTATTGCTGCAGGAAAAGTCAATTTAGTACATCCATTTTTTGTACTTGTAAGACCTTCTCCACAGCTAGCTGGTCCTGGTTCATCCTGTCCTGGTACCATGTATTAACTGTCTGCTAACAGGTTGGTGTCCCAGGTCTTTGCAAGGGCTCTGGTTTAATTTTTAAAACAATTTGCTCAATAAAATGAACTCTACTCTGGCTATTACATGCCAACTCATTAGTATTCATCTTCTGATGAAGCAAATTTTCTGTATCTGAGAAAGGCCCTCTGATAGCATCTACAAGCCTTTATACAATCACATTTTCCAGCTGAATTAAAAAACCTGCAGTACATTACAGTGATTCAGCTCAATATCAAGCGTGTATATTTAAGTAATTCCTTATTTGTTGGCACAAGATAACAATTCTTCAAAGAGAACACCAGAAGAGGCCACAGAAGGTATCTGCATGCCATAGTGTTTTAAAGGAAATCTTTCTGAGAAGAACTCAGAGCAGAGGAGATGGGGACTCCCTGTCCTGCTCTTCTGCAAAAGATGAGAGAAATTCAGCAACAAACAAGCAAATGGGGCAGAGAGGCTGCTGCCATTACCTACATCGCACCGCTTGTCTGATTAAGGCTCCTGTGTTACACTGGATGTATGAAATGGGCCACATTCTGGAGAACTGAGAACAAGGCACAAAGAGGAAATACTTCAACACTTGCAGATGACAAGTATGTCATTATATCTCAAACCACTTCAAGCGATTTGTATTTGCCAACTCAAAAGGAATCTCTTGGCTTCACACTCCAACTGGCAAAGCCAGAAGGAGACAGAGGCCAACGCGTGCCCCGAGGAATACCCAGCGTGGGACGAAGGAAGAGCGTTCGCTCCTCCACGAGCCTACGCTCCCATAGAGAAGAAAGTGGGCCGTGTTCTGGAGGGGTCCATTCTACTCTTCCCTCTGCTGGGATCAGTCATGTGCTTATACCCACTGGCACCGTTAACTGCACAAAGGTGGTCTTGCAAGGGTGAGCTGTCCCAAGCATTGCCCCCCACTGCCTTTTTCTTCTCTACCTCCAGATAATTTCTGAATGCATCAGATGTGACAGCAAAATTAAGGAGCATATCCCCTGAAACTGTCAGACCATGTGCCTTTCATCAGAAAAATCTTGATGCAGCTACAAACAGTTAAGCCTCTAAGGCTGTCCAAGCTACAAAGCCCAGCAGTATCAGAGAAAGATGTCTTCTTTCCCAGTCCCTTATTGCAACCCCTAGGTCTAAGGATCTCAGAGGTTCAAGGTTTATATGCAGTTCACATTTCTACCTTCTACAATTCTGAGGTTTTATTTACATGAAAATGCTTCTAGCTTTTGAAGGGGCCAAGTTAACCTTCCTAGTGCAACGCAAAGGCTGCAGGCAGTTCAAAGTTATGGCTGTAGGAAATCAGCCCTCATCATCCCAGAGACATTGGTTAGATAGCATCTCAAAGCCATGCTCTGTCCCTCAACAGGTATCTAGTTGACGTTGATGAAATCTTTTGTGGCGGAGGGTAAGGTCCTAAATCCTTGAGTGCCAAGGCACAGATGGTCTTTAAAAACATAAGGTATTTTTTTAAAAGCAGCTGGCACTTCTGTGGAAAGCCACGTGATTTCCTCTACCACATCACTTTTTCTCATTTCACATGGGCTAATGAAGAGTATAGAGCTGATGAACAGCCACATATCCTTTAAAGTAAGATGAGTTTATTCAGTGACAGGCTGTTCAGGAAGCAGGACTCCAAAACCTTTATTGAATAAAAGCAAAGAAAACAGGATGCTAAATTACCCGTTCCACGACAGAAAAGCAGTTAAAAATGGGAAGGCTCATTAGCTCATGGAGTTTGTTTCCAAATAGTCCGGGCCATGGTTGTTCCTGACATACTCTAGCTCTGTCCAGCCCAGTTAACAGCTGTCCCAAATGATTTGGGATACATCATTTCCCATCAGAAGTTATGTGATACTTAACAGGAGATTTGACTTAAGTCTTTAGCTAGTCCACTTTGCTTTCTTCATTGCTACTACTGGCACTCAGCTTCACTGCATTTT
Organism: Astur gentilis; assembly: GCF_929443795.1. Lineage (NCBI taxonomy): Eukaryota > Metazoa > Chordata > Aves > Accipitriformes > Accipitridae > Astur > Astur gentilis. The sequence goes on along the minus strand of NC_064886.1, from coordinate 15,928,985 downwards.
AAACTTCCAGCTAACACGGACCTAACATCTTCCAAATCATGAGTTGTGTATGCTTGTTCCTTCAAGCGCAGCAAGGACTCACTTATTTCACCCTCCCAGCTGCTTGCTGCCTTCCACTCAAGACATGGTCACACAAACAGGTACCATACACGAACACGAGTGTGCAAACTCACAGCCAGCTACACCACAGTGCCTGTCTACATGTGTGTTGCCTCCAGGGACAGAGGGGAACCTCACCCCCTGTATCAGTGTGTGTGGATAAGCAGCAACCGCAGAGCAGACAACCTACTGTGAACCCACACCCCGCGGAGCTTGTTTGTGCAGTTATAGGCTCAGATTCTCGCAGACAGTTTGTGTCTACATTAGGAGCGTTTGGACAACGTGTAATTGAACACTGTTGGTTTTTCTACATAATTCAGTCCCCCTGGAGCCTCACAACATACTTCTCATTGCACTTGGATTAGAGACTTATTTTGCCTCCAAGAAGGCAGCTATAGACCTTAGCTTTGCCCACTTCTGTTGATGCTCATGTTTCGGAAACCTTTCCTTGCTACTCGCAGCCCTTCTGGATCCTGGTTTCTGGAGGAACATTCCTCCATCCTTCAAAGCTTAGTTCTAGCCCAGTAGTGAATGTTGCAAACACAGAAGCTTGTTGTTTTGTTTAATATTAAATATAGTACATTTTGTTAACATGCTTCAGCTTCCAAGACTGAGAGATCACAGGCAAGAGCTGTCCCAGGATAAGCCTCTTGGGATGAATCCCCTCCCAAACATTTTAACGATGAACAGAAGCAAAGGAATTTATCTGACATGATCTATAATAAGATTTCAATATAACATTCAGCCTACAGCATTTCTAAATATGGCCAAAGATCACTGAAGTTATTTGGCATTATTTCATCTTACAAGGATTTTCTTTCACTTATTCTGCTGTGTTTGCATACACAGGATTCCACATCCATCATGAAGCAAGGTCGTCTAATTGTTCAGCAGGCTCTGATTGAGGTAAAATAGGTCTCAGGATCAAGGTTGGCAGGTGCAGAATTTGGATTATTTTTTATTTATTTATTAAAAATCCCCTTTTGACATCTACTTACAACCTGTAGATACAGGAAAAAATTAAAGGGTCACCCTTAAATCAAGGGCTGAAGAAATTCTGAAACCTGATGATGGGCTTGTTCCCCCCCAGTCCCCACCTCTTCGCAACAAACACCACTGCATCCATTAGGATGTTTGAGGTGAGGAACGACCTCTGTCTTCTGCAAAGCACTACAAATCAAAACATCTCACCACTGACAGGCACTCTTTCTTCTCTTTCCTCTTCCCAAACATCAGACAAATCCCCAGGGGAAGGAAAAATGGAAGAGCAATTGAAGACAAAGCCAGGAAGACACAGGCCAAGTCTGTTACACGAAGTGCCATCTCAGTGCTGAAGAGATTCTTCTCAGAAGTCTGAGGTTGCACCTTCTCAAACAGTAATGTGAGAATAAAGTACCAATTGTGAGAGTCCAAATCCTGTTGTTTTGCAGGCAATAAAGCTCGCTTCTATTTTTGCTCCAATTTTTAGCTAGGTCCTGCAGCCAACAAAGCATCATTTTGTAAGCCAAGACAAAATGTGCAGAATGCCCATGACCACTCTCACATCAGCAAGGACTCTATCCTTGGTATCAGAACAGGAGATATCTTCATAAATACAAGTGTCACTTGCAGCAGCATTTTGAGCATGAAGCAAACCCCACCGCGCAAGACAAATTTAATACTCTTACCATGACGGTGCAGTCCTCAGAGCCACTGGCGATGACTTGGTCATTATGAGGACACCAGTCTATGTCCAGCACCGGTCCTGTGTGGCCACACACTGTTGGGTAGGACTTGTCAATTCTGCCTGTCTGAAGGGGGGAAACAAGAAAGGGAGCTGTAATACACAGCCAGCACAGAGCACATCTCAGAGCGGAGGAAGATGCTTCCCAATTCTCTGTTAACTCTTCAAGGATTCACAATTTCATGAAATTTGAATCATCTCATGTATCGGTAGAAGAAACAAACCAGCAACTCTCTTCTTCAGCACCAACTAGCTAGAAACTCCCAACAGTGCAAGAAAAGGCTTCAGACATTCAGCACAGGAGGGCTTTGCTGCCCCTTGGATGCAGGGACGCTTTGCTGCCCATATCTCAGCATTTGCTGTGACACCATCCCTTTGTCTGTCCCCAACATTTTGGGAAAAGGGCTCTGCTTGACCAGTAAAGCTCTGTTTTTGTCTGTGCTTCACAACGGTGACCAGCAACAGCTAAAGATAACCAAGCTAAAATTTTAATTGAAGGGTGTTGCTGGTCATTGAATTTACTAAGTCTGCTTGTTTTCATCATAGAAGTATTTTGTTTAGATCGAAAGTTTTTAGGACACAGTTGTGCAGAGTAAAATACCGTTTTCAGGAATAAATACTGCTGACGCAGACCGCCACAGCCACCCCCCGCCCCGACCCATACCTGCCTCTCTATGGCCAGAGGACCATGGCCACCAGCACGCTGCCAAAGTCAAGCTCACTACACAGATAAACTTTCCAAGAAAACAAGCTGAGATGTTCCCACTTAACTGAGACAAATCTAGCAATGCCAACACAGTTGTTGCAGACACCAACTTTGGCAACTGGGTCTACATTTTGCTGATGGAGCCCCTTCCTATCCTGAAGCAACTGACCCCTTCAAGCTGCTGATGCACCAAATACCCTCTGTATGAAAGGAAATAAAAATCACTCTAGCTAATCATCATTATCGCTCTTGGTCAAGTCTTGCACACAAGGGAAGCAAGTGGCAGGATGAGCAGCAGACTCCTGCTCCTCCAGGGCCAGAACCTGGGTCCCACTCTGAGGGGTTTTGTTTCCAGGGAATGCCGCAATGGCCTTTTCATGAGCGTTGGGAGAAGACAGACAGGAAGGAGAGGTCTGGGATGGGGTCATCTTCTTTCATGTTTAGACATGCAGAAGAAATGGTTGGCATTTCACTTCTGCCATTCGGTGGTAACATTCCCCAACCTTGGAGGTGACACCTCTTAATATATGCCTCCTACCCATCTCCATGCAGAAGGCTGTTCCTATTCAGCGTTGTCTTACATACAAAGAAACAGAATAATGCTGGATACTGGCTTTTGAAGACTACTGACCTGAAGACCTCTACTAGCAACAAAACAAGATACAGATCCAAACAGACTTAAGTTACAGAAACAAAACAACCATTATTTCCTAAATGGCCAAATTTAGGTTTCAAAAAAACACTGACTCAAATGCTTTTGAAATTACTAAAAGTGAAAGTGCTGTAGATGAAAAGCCATAAACCAGACATTCAAAAATTAAAGTCTGTGTAATCCCTCTTGGATGCCATAACGTGAAATAGGATTTAAAAAATTAATACATCCAACTGACATGTATAGTCCATCCATTTTAATTTATCTAATTAAAAAAAGAACCATCCAGAGCATATGCACACAAATGTATTTCAGAAGTCACATTACAAGCTAAATACAAATATAGACCTAAATGAAAATAAAAAATACGACTAATACCACGAGATGTCAGTGACTACCTGTTCTTGCTCCTAGGCAGGGCTCAGAGTAATCCTTGAAGAGGAGCCTATGGTAATTATTTGCAGGCTGCACGACTGCTTGTCAGTTTAGTTTAGAGTTTTTACAGTAATTTATTACTGGGGGGGGGAGGGGGGTGGGAATTCAATTTGAACAAATTAAACCACAAACTTCACCTTTCAGTTTTGATCACGATGAACCTGAACAGCATGAGCAGCAGCAGCCAACTGCCTGTGACAGCCAGCTGACCACAGGGACCAGGCAACCCCACCGCCTGCTTTTGATCACCTAAAACGGAGCTCATTTTTTAAACCAGCTATCTTGTACTTCCATTAGCTCACTAAACGGCAGTGCTCTGAAGGCAGCTAGAAAAACAAGACGACGGAGGCTCCGTGTGAGCCCGTGCTAAGAGGGAGCTCCCACTGCCTGAAAGCAGAAGGGACCAGCGCAGCCACAGGCTTCCAGCTCCCACGGGGGGGCAAGTCCTCTTCCCTTGGCAGGCAAAGCAGCAAGCTGGAGTAAAGCTCAGTCTTGTCACCAAGCTAGAATAAAACTCGGTCTTGTCATCAAGCTGAGGAACTTGAGATGGATGCACAGGTGCAGCTGTTTTGGACAAGGACAGCATGCATTTCTTGGGCCAGAGCCATCTGGATCAAGAAGAAATTGCAGATGCACAAAGGGGAAGTTAAACCAAACTGAGCAGAAATATCTTTGCACCATGGTACAGGTAAATATATGCTTATCTGCATCATCTGTAAAGTGCACCCTTTTCCTGCCTGGATGTGGCTAGTGACATACGAAAACCATTTCTAACAAGGGAACAGACAGAGTAAGGATGGGGAAAATGAGATGTTATTTAGCAGCAGTGTGGGGGATGCAATAACTTCAAGCATATTTATTCACAAAAAATTTACAAAACCAAGCAAGCACAGTACAAACAAGAGAAGGAGATGTCACACTGCTTGCAAACACAGCAGCTCCCCAAGGTCTGGCAGAGGAAGACAATGCCAGGGGAGATGCACAGCCCAGCAGCACCAACTTCTACACTTGGGCATGGCACTACTGTACGAGAGGACCAACTCAGCTGCTCACTAGGGTCCACGAAGAATAGTGTCAAAACAGCAAAATGAGAATAAATAAGGAAGTAAATGGACAGAAGGGCTTACTGGCCAAAAGGCTGCAGCGCTGCTCAAAGCTGCAGTTCGGCTAGGAGAAGTCCCACCACTTTCAGAGAAGCTACTGACTTGTGGTCAGAGACACAAAACTGTCTTCGCAGGGCAGAGGAAACAACGGTGCTTTCCTGAACACATAAGAAAGAGCAAGAGCTCTCCTCAGCAACGCTTCTAAATGCACTTCATCTGCTCCACTTTAAAAAACCAACACTTTTATTAGAAAGCATAATAACCCTTCAAAGGGGATTGAACGGGCTGCCGAAGGACAACCACCCATGTCACCACCCCAGGGTCTGACCCAGCACACCTTCCCCTCAACCACCCAGCAGGGTGAGAAATGAGTAGTTTTTTTAACTCAAATGTGTTACTTCACCACCTCTCTAAGCCAGTTTTGCAAATACCAGCCATGCAGGCTACGCCGCAGGCTTCCTCCTCCCAGCAGCTCTCCCCTCTCCGGAGTAGGGGACTCCTATTCCTGGCATTGTGCGCAATTAGCTGTGCACAGAAGAGCTTTAAAAACAATATTTGGAGGACTTTGCCAAAAGGGAAAGACCAGGAAGCCTGCAGTAGGGTATTAAAAAAACGCCAGCTTGTAAAATTACCAAATCCAATCTTTCTAAATACAATTCCCTCTAAAATAGATGCCTCTGCCACAAGAACACCATGAGGTTTGCAACTTTGCTGCCAAATGGGTGTGTTTTCATGTTACCGTAATACTCCCAGGTTTGGGGATTTATTTATTTTTAAAATGTAATCTTTTAATTAGTTAAGGATTTAAAATAAATCTCAAGTGCTGATACACAGCTTAAAATTAACTCGGTACGACTTCAAGAAATTAAATCCTTCTCATAATCCATTACGACTCTGGTTGAGCAACACATCACAGTAACAGCTTTTGAAACTTGGAGTTGTATTTTATAAGAAGTTAGCCAAAAAGGTGAACTTGAGGATTACTATTAATATGCTGGATGGCATTGACTAGAAGCACACTCAATATTAGGGTCCTTCAGCAGGTGGTAAGCTGACCTTACCAAATGGAATTCATTTAGTGATTTCACATATCCCAGATCAGAAAAAAAGGACAGATGAGAAGAAAGAAACCAATTGTCATTAAATCCAGAAGGGACAGGTAAGTGGCACAGGAAAACTGTTCCTAAAAGCAGTAGCTTTATGAATTAATTTGACTGTCTTACAATTGCGTCTCTGCCAGAAAAGGGCAATTGGTTGCAGGAAACAGCTCATGGATATGGATTATGGTAAAAATATCACTAGGAACAGCTGCTTCCCCCAACCCATAGTTGTACTCATTAAGATCACCATTTAAAATAGGGAAGTGGCATCAAGTTGCACAAGCGAAAGCAATTCCCCCACCCTTACTTTGCAGAAGTTTGAGGAAGGAAACCAGGTCACAACTGTAAAGTCTGAAATACAAACTGACTAGTACCTTTTCTCTGTTAAGAGAAAAATACTCCTTTTTTTCTTAGCCAAATTGTGCCTTTTCCTTACAACAAACTCAAGTTTCACAAAGTCCAGTCGAGTGAGGTTTAATGTGCTCTGGCTGCTGAACCTCCACCTCTGGTTGCAGCAGCTGGTCATGCAGGAGGCAGTTGGGAAAAAAAACTGCAGAAGGATGTAACGAAAGTGCATTGCACTCTCGTGACCATGACAAATAGACATTAGTCACCCAGCAAACCAATCAAGGCATCCATAACTAATTTGGAAGATTATGACTCCCAAAACGTCTCCTGTAATGCCATCCAATAAGAGACTTTTAGGCATTCATAACTACATACTGCTTTCAAACTAGACCACTACAAACATTGCTTGTGCCCTCCAAAAAACCCTCAGCAGTGCTCCTGTTCTCATTTTATCACCTTGACAGCTGCAGGGCTGTGACATTACAGTAGACATTACAGGCTGCTACAGAATGGAGACAAAGGTCCTTGTTCCGGAGTGCCCAGACCTAAATGGATGCACAAAGAGAAGGGAAGAAAAACGCGGTGACAGACAGGAATCCTGCACAAAGCCAACCCTGCCTGAGCAGCGAGAGCAGGGCTTTGAAAACCACGGCACTGCGTGGCCCCAGCAGATTTGGCATCGCAACTCAAAGCACAGTTTGGAGGGTTTCAGGCATGTGGGCAGCTGGGTGGAGCAGGCAGCAATGGTGAGGTTCATCTCCCACTGCTGGGAGAGGAGCTGCAGCAGCTGGGGGACTCCATCCTTTACAGCGGGTGCTTGCAGCTGACCAGAGAACAGAGACGTAAGAGCTGGTTGCAACTGCAGGATGCTTTACACTGGAAAAGGGAATGTTTTTCTGCAGAATCCTTCACAGAATTAGTTGCAACAATCAGCTACTCACATGCTGGCTTTAAAAAAGGAAAAAAACCAACACAAACCACCCCCCCAAAACCCAACCCGAACTGCCAACTCCTATCACTCGGAGCTGGGTGTGCAGCACAGCTCCAGCATTTCAGCTAATGTCCATCCCCATTTCTAAAGGAAAGCTCTAAACACATTTCAAAATCAAATTTCAGACTCAGCTAACTTTCAGCTGAGGAAGCCCTTCGGGCAGAAGATGCAGAGATTCAAAACAAAGAGACCTGTTGCCCAGAAATTACATTAAAATTAACAAGCTACAGAGTTGCTCTTTTGTTCCATCCCTAAAGTATGATTTCAAAAGCAGTCAATTCCCCGTACTACCTTTCCAACTGAAGGAAAACTAATCCGTGTCCTAAAAGTTTAGGGTTCTGGGATAAAGTGGTAAAACCCAGCTGCAGTTCAGGGGGCAGTGGAAGACAAGCACCCATCCAGAACGGGCAGAGCTGCTGGGCAAGGAGGCAGTGCCCAAAAAGGATCCATGGGGAATAACAGCCTCGTGTCGCCCAAACACACTCATCCTCAAGAGCTGGGGACAATCCAGGACTCCAGCACCGTCCACAGCAAAACAAACTGGGACCAGTAAAAATGCAGACGGGAAGGAGGAGACAGAAGAAAGTCTGGACAGATCCCAGGAAAGAAGGTGTTCTGTTCCAACCATTTCTGTTGAACTCATTTTGTCCCTGGACTTCCAAGATCTCAGTTTAGTTGGAAGTTTTAAACAGCTAAACCAGGATTTTACTCTCCATTTCAGGCCCACCTGCAGCCCTGCTCTAAGTGTGCATCTATGTATGGTTTGCGTATGTATGTTTGTATCCTACACAAACCAGTGACATTACACCATGGAGACAACAACTCAGAAATTCATGCTGCTGGCAGAGCAACATTATTTTTCATCTGAATATTGGACAAATACACAACTTCTGAGGACGTACTCCACTCCTTACACTCCGTTTTAACCACTGCATACAGACAGGAAGGCAGACCTTGATCATGCGTAGTGCTCTCCAAGCGCAACAATCTCTTTTTCATACCTGCTTGCAGACAAAACTATCAAGCACATCTTCCATTTTCATTATTGGACAAAGACTTAAAACTGCAACAATATCTGTACAAACCATTGGTTGACCATAAGGCAGGGGACAGGATTTGCTGCTTGCTTTCCTAGAGAAGTGAGATTTATTAGCCACACTGCCTGCCCTCTCTTTCCTAGTACACTAGAATCTGATGATCCATTGGAATCAAACTGACAGTGATAAATATAAACCTTGGGGTTTTTTTTAAATCAGCTTTAGAGAAAAATCTAAGGTGAAATAAAAGAAAGAAATCCAAATTAGTGCCCCATTAGGGAAGGTGCAGTTATAACTCAAGCCCACATCCCTCCCGAGTGGCACAGGCACCCCAGTTGGGCTAGTGAGGCACCCATGGGAGGTGTGCACGTGTTGATGGGCCAAGAGAGAAAGGATGTGTAGGGGAGCTGGGGAACATTTCCTCTAGGCAGAGTGGATATAGGAAAAATCTGCAAGAAACCAGGTTTTAGCAGTTCCACTAGTCACAAGATAACTCAGATCTTTAAAAACCACCAATGTCTTGCTTTTTTATTCAGTTGTTGCAGAGTTGTCTTGAATTTTAATCGCCTCCACCCAACATTCAAAACTAATTGGAGCTGCGTGGAAGTCTGACCAAAATTTAAGGGGAAATATCCCTTCCTAGTCTTCAACCTTGCCAACTTCTCTCACAGGGACACTGCTATGAATAAGACCCACAGCACTAGTACCGACAGGGGCTCCATGGCAGCCAAAGTCAAGACAACAGCAACTCATTTTAATTCACATTCTTCCATCCACACTCCACCTAAAATTGCTGGAAGGGCTCAATGAACCCATCACAGCAGTACCTCCTTATTTTATTTTACACACAATTTAGAAAAGGATGATTTTTTTTTTCCCAGTCCTTCCTGGAGGAATGAGAATCTGGAACAGCTGATTAACAACTTACATATGCCATGGTTGAACAGTAAGGCATGTCACTTGCAGAACAACATATTCCTTCAAGAAGATCATTCCTGAGGTGTGCACTCACCCACCCACGCGCTAATTGCCTCTCAGGGCACCCATCTGATCACAGCTTCTGTAGGAATGCTGCCTATGTAAAGGGAACGCAATATGAAGTCAGGCACACAAATGGAAAATCTAATAAAAGGTATATCCAAAGGGGACTGAATAAGCCTCTTCTAAAGGCCTTACATAACATGATTTTCAGCTGAAGGCATCTTTCTAGATGAACTGAAACAAAAAGGAGCCCTTTGCAGCAGCTTTCTTCTTTGCAGATACAAACAGCGAAGATTTTTCAAGGAGGGGGAAAAAAAATAATTGCATTCAGTTCTGCTGTAACGTAGACCCAGCATCAGAACCATGCCCTAAACCCAGGTATTTGCATGTCACTTCCCCAACACAACAAGAAACCCAGAAAATTTTCATCTGGGCTGTAAAACAGGGATCACCCATGGAGTTGGGCAGGTAGATCCCCCACAACCCCTCTCCTTTGACAGCAGAGGCAGGGAGATCTCTGTCCTGCTGTTTCAATTGTCATCTGAAGGAACACGAGCACACTGACCACTGCACAGCAAGGAGCACAGCCCTTCCTAAGAGCATCCCAGAGGATAACCCGCAGTCCTGAGTTCATTCTGCTGGAATGATGCATGGAAACAAAGACGACGAGCCCACCACCACCTGAACACCAAGCAACCTGCCCCATCCAGGCTGAGCACGGGAGGGCTGCAAGGGCCGACTCTCAGCCCTTGCACGCCACTGTTGTGAAAGCACCGACCTGCCAGCTGAGCTGGGCACTGAGAGCCACCGAGCACACACCCATTCTGCTCCTACCGGAGATCTCCACAGAATGCGAGCAGGAGAATCGCTTCTTCCCTTACCTGCCTGCCTCTTCCTTAATTCCCTAACAACAGCGACCGTTTACCATGCTGGAGGTGATCGTCATCTAATCTAGCAGCAAAGGCTGAGGCACGCACCACTTGACTGAAGAGTTTTATCCCGGGGTTCCTTCCCCATGCACCCGCTTTTTTGCCTGGGATAAGGCTCAAAGAAAACCAACTCTAGAAGCCTGCAAGCTTCCAGTTTAATGGCAATATTCTACACTAACGCTTTGCTCGGTACCAGTCAGCCCGTAGTTCAGAATAAACACGCAAGTTTTTGGTGTTTTGCCCTGGTGTGTACAGTTAATGGTGATACGCTTGACTCTCTTATCGCCTACACACCATCAACTGATACACGTTACAGCTTTTTAAAAATATGTAGTTCATTCCAAACAGAGGCCATCTCTCTGCAGACCAACCAACCTGTGGGAATTGCAATTTTCAGCAACTCAGACGGTGGCCGTGGCTATTGCTGGAGCATGGGAATGGCGAGTTCCTGGCAAAGACCCTGCACATGTGCATGCAAGAAAACAGGAAGTTCAGACAAAGCGTTTCCACTGCCAGCACGCCCGGCTCAGCTGCACCAGCCCCGGCTGCTGCTCCGCACCGGGCTCTGCGGGGAGCACCGGGGGATGGAGGAAGGGAGGACGCAGCCCCCTGCGTCTCCGCACACCTCTCCACCGGGGCCTGCCGGAGGGAGCCTCCCCACCGCCTCCGTGCGCCCCGGCGGGGGCAGGCAGCGGAGGAGCGGCGCGGTTGGGAGCGCAGCCGCGGAAAGGGGCAGGTCGACGGGCGCGGCGGGGCCGCGGCGGCGCAGGGGTTAATGGCCGCGCACTTGCCGCGCCGCGTCCCCGCCCCCACCAATCAGAGCGGCGGCGGCCGGCGGCCCCGAGCGCTGCCATGACCATATAAGGTAAAAAGCCGCGGCCGCCGCAGTGCCGCTGCGGCGGGAACGGCTGCGGGCGGGCGGGCGCGCGCCCCGGGGCGGGCGGGGCGGGGAACCCCGGCGTTCTCCTCCCCAGCACATGGGTGGCTCGGTGCGGGGTCCCGGGGAGCTCATCCCGCCCCAAAAAAACCACACACGGACCCCGCCCCGCCCCTCCCGACCCCCAGCCGCTGCCCACGGCCGGGGAGGGAGCCGGGAGCCGCCCGCCTGGCAGCAAAAACCCGCCGCCACAACAGCAAAAACACAATATTACTGAAACTTGGCAAGGAAAAAGACATTTAAAATGAGTAAAAACTGCTTTTCTGGGATTACACGGGCCCTTTGAAGCGCAGGCTCAGCTCACCGCTCACGGAAGGTCAAGCCACATTCTAAGTAATTCAGAGTGACCCGCACAGTGCTGGATTTGAGCGGACACGATACAATTAAGTTCTAGGAGGGCCATTTTCCCTGTAGACTCTGGCAGCCTCCTGAAGGCTCTGAAATGCAGCAAGTGTATTTTTATGGCTTAATTTTAAAATCATACCAAACCCATGTTTTAAAATTGACCCCCTTTTTATCATCCCCCCCTCCCCCCCCCCCCCCCATAACAGCAAGGGTTTTGCTGTGGGAACTCGATGAATACCTCTGCTAAACGGGCTCAAACAGAAATCAAAATTTTAGGGTGTTGAAGGAACTGAAGGAACAATTTCATCAGCCGAGGCTATAAAAATAAATGAGGAACATAGGAACTGGTTAGAGCAAAGCCAGCAACATGTTGCATTGCAAAAGAACGTGTCAGGCTGGGGGGTTCAGGAACAGAGTACTTCAAGGTTTGCATGAAACCTTCTCATATGTGAATATTAAATAGCTGTATAAAACAGGACAGGAACATCATTGAGGGCACAAATGCAATGACAAATACAGAGGAGGGCAGGAGGAATAACTGAATAAACGTAAAAAACCCCAAACATAAGATGGCACTTAAAAATTCAAAAGGCCAGATCACTCAGAATTAGCAAGAATTTCTGCCAGGGACTGAGAAAACACTGGGAAGTGAGAGAAAAAGAGGGATGCGCATCCTCTGCCATCGGCATTTGATTGTGCCATGATGCAACACGAGTGCAACTGCGTGCCGGGTTGAGCAAGGAATTTCTAATCGAGATCTGTGCCATCGTGCGTGGCTTGGGGAAGAGCAGGACACGTGGCCTTAAGATGACCGCAAACCAGAATATTTGCAAAGGGCTGTTAATAAGATAGCAAAATGGAGAGCTATTTAAAGGAGGCTAAGGGTTTGGCTTGCTTCGCTTAGCACAACTGAGGCATAAGTGAGAACTCGCTGCCTCTGTTCCTGCAATGCACTCGCCATGTGGGATGCTATATTCAATTCTGGTCACTATTTCTATATATAAACAGGGCAGATCTGCAAATGGAGCTAGGAAAAAAAGGACAGGGCTGATGACAGACTGAGGACATCTTAAGTGTATAGTTAAGAGAAACTTGAGGGTCACAAAGAAAATAATGTTACAGAAAAAGACTTTCATCACAAGAATTTGCTGGTTAAGCATCAGAAAGGGAGATGAGAGCACCGCCCTCCAACAAGGGTAAAAGAAAGATGCTCTGCAATTTTTTCCATGCTGTATCAGGGGTCAACAGGAATTTATTTCAGTCTGAGACACTGCTCCTGCTCATTTGCGTGCTTTTATACCACAGCATTATAAGAGGTACTGCCAGGAAGGCTTCTGTACCCATCTTCTCAGCCTCCTTCCAAACCTTTGATCCGACCGTTCTCATGGCTGACGGACAGGAACCCAACTTTTCCGCATATTTTGCAAAGCACACCCCTGGGGTTCTACAAATAAATTCAAAGTGTAAGGGAAAGTAGTAGAATGTAGATATGGGCTCACTGAAAGATTATTTATTGGAGACTTAGCAGCATTTTGCACAGTAGATAATATAAGGGGTGTTTCCCTGCCCATGATCAGATGAAGCCCCTCTCCTCGGTATGTCAGGTACTAGGGGATAACAAGATCTGGCTGAAGTATAATAAAGCCTAGACACAGCCTTGTGATCTGGGAGAACTGTGGGACACCTGCGGTGGTACTTGGAGGAGCTGTTTTCTTACCGAGATTATTCTTGTCTTATACCGTACAGAGAAAGAGTAACTGAAGGGGCTGGCAGCAGTCTAGACCAGCTGAGATGCCAGGGCCACGAGGCCCATGGAAATGCCTTTCTTGGAACCAGCTCGCTCCTTTGCATCCATCTGATACAGGGCTGCAAGAAGTAGTTAGGTTCAGGTGCATTCCTGAATTAAGAGACACTCGAAGAGCTCAGAAAGCCAAATCCCCGACAGCGCAAAAACCTGACCACTGCTATCATAAATAAAGAGTATTAGGAGTATGATTCATGAGGGGTATGAGTCTATGTAAAAACTTCTGCCATAAAAAATTGGCTCAGATTAGTCAAGCAAACCACTTATTTACTGTGTTTCATGTACAGGAAGCATTACACTGATTACAGAGACATTAAATGGATTCTTACATGGCACTACTGAGCAGCATTTGTCACAACACGGCAGAGACTTCACAGCCTTAATGTTATTCATAAACAAATGCCGAAATGACAACAAAGCTGAGCATGTCATAGCGAGAAACTTTCAAAAAGCACTTACCTTATGCAAAGGCAGCACCAAGAACGCTCCGCCACCGCTAGCATCTACAATTATTGCAACAAATCGGGGGTTTACTGCACAAAAGGAGCTATCCCAAGTAACACGGGAAACGCGGATGTCGTCGTAACACTGATCATTTTTCACCGCTTGGCCAAACACGTGCCGAAATTTGCTCTGTCGTACCACTCGCCTCATTGTGTCTGCAGAGAAGAGGAACGTCAAAAGAAGGAGATCAGTTACAGATGCAGGGACCTCCTGCTTGCCCAGAAGATGCCTGCCAAGGACCTCCACGGGACAGGACCCTCTCGCCTGCACCATCACCCAGCTTCCAGCAACACAGAAATACGGTTTCACTCACTGTTCCTGCACCTTGCTTTAGACCTGCTAAGTTCTCAGCCAGTTTTGCCTTTTGTTTTGGTTTTTAATAAAGTTTCAGGCTGTCTTGCACCAAACACAACTGAACTGCACTTCCAAGGGTGTTTTACAGAAAGAATTTGCCGGTTAAACATCAGTTTTCCCATTGTAAATGTATTCTCTTATTGCGGTAAAGGAAGTTCCTAATCCTAAAAGCAGTTTTTAGACCAAGTCTCCACATATTTTCGGGGATAAATCTGGTCTTGGGTTGAACTTGTTTACTTTCAAGTCAGACAGGGTCTAGAAGATGTAAATAAAAATGCAAGCTCTCAAAATCTGGTGTTCCTGTGAAATGGTTCCACATGTTCACTAGCTTCCATTTCTTTCTTCTAACTCCAAAATCTCACTAAAAAAATAATAAAATTAGTTTCCTAGGCAGAAAGGAGTAATGGAAACAAGCTAATGACTCAAATTAACTTAGTGTGTCTGTAGCACTTCTTCTCTTGAGAAAAATAATTTTCAAGAAGGCTTGAGTTAGAATAGAGGGAAAGAGACTGGGGTGGAAAATTCCAGCACTCGAGCCCTGGAAGAAGACACAGGCACAACACCACATACGAACACCAACCCTGGAAGACAGCGACTGTCCTGCCCTCCACACATGCAGCCTTACGGAGCCCTTGCATCTGGGAAGGACTTTTCCCGCCATACAAGATTTTCTCCCTCAATCAGTGCTCGCAGGAGAACAAGAAGCCTCCATACAGCATCTTGCTTTTACATATGAGAAAAGTATTTCTGCCCCAGTCTCTAGGGAAAGCAAAAAAAAAAAAATTTAAAAAAATAAAAATAAGCAGAGTCCACCTCCTATCTCGCCTCCCAGTAGGTCCCCAAGCACATGCAGAGGCTGGGAAAAACTGCTCAGCTTCACAGAGCTTCTTTCTCCAGACCCACCAGCCTGAAGCTCTCAAGTGAGAGACTCCAAATATGGCTTGAGCACAACTCCCTCTACACAGCCTGTCTGCAGCAAAAGTGATAAAAGGTTGTACGTCTGTCTCTAACTGCAAAGGCTTTGCATGAAACTGTAGCGAAAAAGAGACTTCAGAATGATGGGTGTTTTGTAGTCTTGGAGGTTTAAAAAAAAAACCACAAACCAGCAACAAAAAGCTGAGTAACTAGAGGAAAGCACTCATCAAAGATGGCAAATAAGCAGTCACATAATATGTCTGAAGAGTAGAAAAATGTTACAATTAACCTAACAGACAGCTATCAAGTGCAACACTTCAGTTTCCACATAGATAAGAAAAAAGATAATCAGAGTATTTGTCTTCCACCAGCTCCCCCCAGCCATGTCCAGCTGAAGCATTTGGGAATTGGCACTGGCCATCTCCACAGCAGCTCCGTCTCCAGCCTGGGCAGCTGCTGCTGACACAGACCCGCTGCTGAGGTGCAAGTGCCATCAGTGTCACCGGTGTGATGGTAAGAGCAAAGCCCAGACCAAGGGGCACAGTCAGCAAGTTACCTGTTCAGGGAAGAGCCAGCTTCTCTGCAGACACAGCTAATAAATGCACCAATTATGGGGTATCTATCCCCGGGTGTGGGGTGGAGGCCACCGACAGCTTTCATACGGGACAAGCAGATGGCAATGGCTTTCAGCCACCGATGACCTGAAGCCTGCGAGCTGGTGACACAGGCGCGAAGGGCTCTGCGTTTATTTCCAGCCATTGAGAGTAGGTGGGTTTTCTCCGCAGCAGTTCTCATGGTACCATTTCCATACTGATGTCCTGTTAAATCTCCCCAATTAACTCTTGTCTTTTCAAAGCTACAGAAGTGCCACAAACACCATTTTATTAAGAACTCACGCAGCTGACGAAAAAACAGGTGTAGTTTTTAAGTGCAAGATTTTGTGAATGCCTGGGCGCTTAAGAGGTCCACGTGAAAAAAGCTATATATAAATTAGTAACGATTACTATCATATTATAGATGAACTTAGGCTTCCTCTGTACTTAACATGTTAACAGAATTGCATAATACAGTTTCTGCCAACTATTTCACTCACAGCACAAATAAAAGGCCTGTTCCACGCTGGACACGCCTGGTGACACCGCAGCGTAATGGGAAGTCATAAACCAGGAGCTGCTCTCCAGCTCCAGCCAAGTACATACGTACTCCAGGTAAGAGTGCAAAATCCAGACACGGGTTTCTTCCTACACTCATAATGCACAGCAACACCCTGAGAGTTCACATTCCGCTCTACAACTGGATGGAGTAGGGCAGACAGTACCTTTCATGCAATTGGACTGTGAAATATTAGGAGCAAACCATTATGCAGAGGAGACAGATAATTAGTCACCTGGCAGTGAAGTGCACCCATTTTTGGGGGGGGAAAAAATGCAACTGCTCCGCTCGCAATGCAGTGCAGGTTTTTGTTTTGTTTTCAGGCAAAGGAAGAGATTAAGTTATCCAAAATGGATGGGAGAAACTCTGCCGAAGCAGATGGCACAGCGTGCCTCGAGGTGGAGCGCTGCCAACGCAGGCGGCTTGGTGGGCTCGCCAGGGATCCGCGCGTGGCCGTCCCCAGCGGGGAGGGTGGGTGGGTGAGGCAGGGCACAGCTCCATCCAGGGGCACCAGCCCCAGTCCCTGGGTGGATTCAGAGCATGTTCCCAGCCGAGCCCCAGCCCCACTGAATCACGCTCAAAGAAAACGTGAATTTCGACTCAAAGATCCCCGAAAGACAAGAAACACGCCGTACTATCGAGCTGCCTGAGGCCCAATTAAGATACATCATAAAAAAATGCAGTTCCACACCCAGTTACTAATTTATCTAGACTCATTCAGAGACCTGTCAGACATTTTCATCCCGAGAGGGCTCCTCCCAGCCGTAAGCTGTTTGGGCACTGCACGGCAGGCAGGGCTCCGCTGCCCAGACTTTTGCATCCACAGCTTCAACTCCTGCAGCCGGCGGCGTGCAGGAGCAGCATCACCCCCTTCCTCCCAGCCAGCTCCATCCCTCACTGGCAGAAGAGATGACACCAGGCCACCCTGAAGAAGCAGGGGTGTTCTTGCAAAGCCCAACGTGCTGCAACACCGCAGGAAGCTTGCAAACAGCTTGGCCCTTTCCCTCTTGAAAGCACACCTTGCAGCAAAACCCTACTCGCTCATCTGCCTGGGGTGCGTAACTCATCTACGAGAAGGGAAAAGTCCCCTGCTTTACGCACAGTCAATTTTCGTGACTGTTCACCCACTGGCAATGTTCCCACCCCACTGTGCATCAAGATTAAAATCTGATGGTTTAGAAGAAGGTAAAGCAAAGGCTTAAACCTGCCTTGCTGAGTTAACCCACAACAAATTGCCCGGTGTCAATGTATCCTATGCCCAGGGGTTTTGCAATTTGTCCACTTTAATGCTGGGAATGTGGATATGATAGTTAAGAAGGATTATTTGTATAGCTTGGATAATCATATCTTTCTTTCTCTTGATCAATACCAGAACACCACATACACACAAAAAAAAATGCTTATCTCAAATATCAGATACTGGGAGGTCTGCCACCCCTTCCACTCTAATGGAAGAGAAACACCCTTTATCCTATGGTGAAATTCTACTACTTTATTTCCCTCATTTTTACCATTTGATGGAAAGGGTAATTTTTTTGTTTTCTATAAATGACTTTTAAAAAATGCAAAGAGTCAGATGTATCCAAAAATATCCTTATTTGTTCCAAACAGATTTGATCAAGCACACCTTCGCTGCCCTCTTCCCCACCTACAGCTCATCATCCTTAGCAGGAACTCTCTGATGAACACATGGTGAGCAGCCTCCAAGTCCTCATTTCCATAGCAAAGGGAGTGATTCTTGGCGTTGGATCACAGCCATTTTGATCTGGCTGCTCTCCAGAGAGGAGGAGGGGGGGGGGGGGGGGGGGCGGAATGTGCAGGCTGCAGTTCTGAAGAGCAGCGACTGTGGATCTTGCAGCACACGACAGAAAGGGAGCAGGTGAAAAACAAGCCAGGGTTAGCTTGATCCTGAGCACTAGAAAAAAGTCATCTTCTCCCTACGCCAGCCTCTTGTTAAAATGTGAAGGGCATTTAGCATCCTCATTTGTTTCTCAATACCGCAGTGCAAAAGATCCCCTCCTCCACTATCTGCAAAAAAACCACAGCTGAATTTGGTTGCCACAGATTCTCTCAGCAGGGCCATGTGTGGCCATCAGTGGAGACAAGCTGCAGGCAGGAGCTCCCAGGTTGGCCACTTGTAGGATTGCCAGGTGAGACACCAACATCTGAAATGATTCACCATAAGGAAAGACTGATTCAGCCTCTATCACACATGCAAAAGCGTGATCTGGCCCCTTGGGAAGTGACTTTGGAAATACCCGAGAGGGCAAGCAAGAGCATCCATGGTTAATGGGGCTGTGCTAGGGATTTACGCTTAGGAAGTAGACTTGGAGCAAGAGTTTTCAAAAAGGAAGTTAATTAGATCATTGTCTGTGCTGTTAAATCTTAGCTACAGAGCTGGAACGATCTCCATACACTTGCTAGACAGGAAATATTTTCTTTTTTTTTTTTTGTAAAGTACAAATTTGGAGGATTTAAAACCTCACAACTAGGAGTTGAAAGGAGTTTAAATTTTGCCAGAGTTACAGCCCTCAGCAAAATTAAAACAGAAGCGTTAGACACCCTGCAAAGACCACTACAATAGAAGTGCTGACAGATCTACGACTGCGCTGATCTCCTGGATCCTGCTCCGCGACACACCGCATCTTACACATCCTGGTGGGGACATAGGGAAGAGCCTTCAAAACTCTTCTTCCCCCCCAAATGTCAAGTGACTTTCAGCTGAATTTTACCAAACATTTAACTTTGTCTCCTACTTGTCTATGCCTGCCGTACAGCTCAGCCACTGGCCTTTGTGTCAGTGTTTAAAAGGACCTTAGAAATGTAGGATGCCGTCAGCTGTGCTTGCACAGTGATACTTTTCATTCCATTTCTTTCTGATCTCCCATCATGATGTGTCACAAGAGTTACCATGAGTTTGCCCATTTTCCTGTTTATAAAGGATTTATCTGTCTCAAGAATCCAACAGATGTATTTCTGTGGCTTCGGAGGGTTTTCAGCCTGCTTATGCAAGAGGAAATGCATCCTGCTAGGGAACACTTACAGGAAAACCCCCCACTAATGGCAAAATCCTGCTCAGCCCATGTGATTGTGATCCCTTCTGGAAAGGGAGACATTTGAAATAAAAGGCTAGTTTAAGTCACAGGCAGCCAGGGAGCGAGGAGATACAAATCCACTGGACAGGGACAATGGCACTTACAAAAGGGTGGTACTTGGGACTGGAAAGGCTCTTCCTTAGGTGGAAAATGTCAAGGTAAGTTGCATCTGCTGATGGTGAGCCCCCAAACTCTGAATTAGAGCCTTATTGAAGAGGTTGGATACACTTCAATGGCAGCTTTGGAATAAATGTACAGTCTCAGGTAACTATTAACAAATGAGAAACTGGTAAGGAGAAAAAAAAATCCAGATACACTATAGGCAATGCCACCAGCACTGCTTACAAATGATGGTTAATACCAGGGGGCACCTGCCTCATTTGTTATGGGTTGGGCAGGGTACTGGGGCCAGTAGGAAGAGGGGACAATCCCACCGGTGAAACCGCAAGACAGGAGAGCCCATGCCACAGGTGCCTGATGTGGGAAACTCCAGAGGCTTCTCGAGTACCCAGGCATTGACTGCGCAGCCCAAGGGCTTTCCGAACACCTCGGCTGAGACGCTTGGGCCTCATCTGCAAAAGCAATGAGTGCTCAGAGCTGAAATCTTTTTTTTAAAAAAAAAGTATGTTATAATCATAAGCCAATCATCAGGCCATGGATGTTTCAACCTGAGGCCTAAGCAGAGAAAACACCTACCCTCAGAGCAGGGCTGAGCCACATCTGCAAAGCAGTTGGCCATCACGGAGATAAGCACCAGAGAAGAGCCCACAAGGAATCTAGTAATTCACTCTTCAGAGCACTTTGAACATCACATGGTAGATAAGGTACAGAGCCGCATATGGAATGGAAGATGTAAGCATTCAGAGGTTTTCAAGCCATAAAAAGACCACCATGCCATCGCACCTCCTGCTCCGCACAGGCAAGGCAGACTCCATCTCACCGTCGCGGCCATCACTGCGTGACCAACAGAGCAAGGGGCTGGTGGAGCAGGGACTGAGCTAACAGCCATGTGAAAAAGGGAACAAATACTACCCAGGTTATTTCCTAAGTGCTCACTTCTGGCATTTCTTAACTTCAGAGCACTTGGCTGTGCAACCTCCTTGGGTTCTCTGTAACCCATATGTGTGCACACCACATTGTACTCAAGCACACACACACATACATGTGCCTGTGGACATACACTGCCTTGTGCTTTGTCTAGTTGCACACATATTCCACAAAAATATTTTACAGCCTTAGCATACTGCACAGGACAGCGTCTTACAAATGTCTCAGAAGACTCACTGATCTAGAAGAAAAGTCTGCCAGATCATTTTAAGGACAGCATTTTTGAGAACACCTTTGGCAGAGGAAGGAAAGCGAGACATATCTATGGGGGAAGCAAGCAGGCAAGCATTTGCTGCCGGCTCCACCAGTTGAGCCATGCAGAGAGCAAGGAGAGTGAAGACCATCCGTTCTTTGAAACCAAATGAGCACAGACTGACAAGCCCCAAAGGAGCAAGCTAACCCCACGGGAGGCCACGGCGAGCACGTGTTCTACAGAGAGTCACAAGTGGCATTAGACCACAGAAGCAAATTGCCACCATTGTCATGGTGGAGAACCAGTATGGCACCAGCAAGGCTAAAGGAGGACTTCATCTCCTTCTCCAAGTACCAAGGGAATCAATGAATTCAGTCTCGTGATATTAAGTCTTGCAATATTTGGGCAACGTAGGAAGTGGGGTGTGGAGGGTGTGTGGGGGGAATCACACGGCCACAAAAATTTCAGCTCTCCCTACGACTTCACATGAAACCTCTGACAGAAAAAAGGAACAGCCATGAATACCTTGATGCAGTCCTCTACTTTTAAACATAATGCTATTCCCTCTATGGTATACCATTTCAAATCAATCCATATTAAGTCCATTGCTGACAGAACTTTTGTTTTCAGATGTTCAGCATTATTTAAACCAAGGGTGAACACTACTACAGATGGTCACAATTCCAAAATACATCATATTTGTGCACAGATTGTTTTCAGTCTTTGGTTACTTTAGTCTAGGTTGAGCAAGACCCTGCCATCTGATTTCACTTCATTTTAAAGACAAAAAGCTGGAATATGAACTTAATACTGAAATTTCCAGCTGTTATACCACTGGCGAGATTCTATTTTGGGATGGGAACCTAAACCACAAACTACCAGGGAATTCGATTATATCTCAACTGGGGAGCCTCGCACATTCAAAAATGTAACACAACCCAAACTTAAAATAAGCTGAAATTGCTATTCTGGACAAAGTGCAAGGTGTTGGTTCTAACCTGTGAAATACTTGATATGATTCTGTTTTTCAGAGCTGTACCCTGAAACAATCATACTAAGACCATTATAATATGAAGAACTCTAAGTGCCTATAATGCATAAACCTTCTAGGCATCATGAAGAAGCACATGTTATTTCCTAAGTGTTTACCCTGTGCATGGCTGTCTCAAGTGCGCATCTCCCATGCTGTGGCTGACACTCCTTTCACGTGCACATAGGGATGCAATGGATATTTTCACTTAAAAGATTTCCAGGAATGCAATTGATCTTCTTGGGGGTTCTTACTGCTCATACCATTTTGTAGCTTGTATCTTTATGGTCTAACATTACATCATTTACCATAATTTACAGGGACAAAAGGACACCACAGTTGAAAGTCATTACCCCAAACAGAGAGCACTGTCTGTCTTCATTTAATCTGTGTCATCTACCATAAAGCTAGAACAGTGAACACACACAAAAATCATTACACAAAATAATTTATCAGGAGGCCATAATGGGATGGGTAACCAGCAAAGAGAAACACTGCAGCAGTTACAGAAACCGTGGATCTGAAATGGCGAGGCAGCTGAGGAGCATGAATGGGTGCCAGAGCAACAACCTCCAAACCAACTTCCTTTTTTGGGTTTACATCTTTTATAGCACCTTTTGTCGGTTGGCACTAAAGCTGCCTACCTCGTAGGCAGCAATGTGTGACGTATTTGAATGATAGCAATTTAACACACACTGGGCAAAAAAGGTCAGCAAAAATGAAAACAGAAGGCAGAGGAGAGCAAAGGGGGGGGGGGGGGGCGGGAAGCACTGATACCCAGGACAAAACCTCAGAGAGGCAAAAGAATACATGGGGGAAAGAGGACTAGGGTACCTGTGGATTAAGCATCCCAGATACCAGAGCGCATCTCCACATTTCAGCTTCCAGTTTTGCTGCCACTGGAGACAGAGTTACACAGTTGGTGGGCACCAAACAAGCTTTACAGGGTAAGGAAAGGGAATCTTTGCACTGGAGTAGACAGACTCCCACCTTAAGACACCACCGACCACAGAAGGCCATAGCCTTTCATAAGCTCCCCACCAAGAGCTTTCATTCTCCTCTACTTTCTCCACTGGAATAAACACCAGCGATGCTTCTTTGCACACTGTATCCTCATCCACTGCCAAGAGACAGAGCAATATACTTCCAGAGCTGAACAACAGCCCTATGAACTTCAGCCAGAGACATTACACCAGCATGATGGAAGATGCTACTTACACCCCTGGGGACTGACTGCATCACCCCCACAGTAAAAGCAGCACATGCCACAGAGAGGAAAGCAACAGGGCTTCAGACCACACTTTGACCCCGAGGAAAACATGAGACAGAGAGCACAACCCCCTGTGTAGAGCTGCAAGTCAGCAAGCCTGTTACAACAGCCAAGCGCCAGGATTCCAGTTAAGAGAAGTATGCAGATAAAATGCTTTCTCCATAGAGCTGACCTAGTTCTCTTATCAGTGCAACCGAGCTAACAAGGAAGTATCAATCTGCTCAGTGCTGCTACCCCAATTTGCTGAATTCTTCAGCTCTCTTGAAGGTTACATGCAGGCTTCTTCCAGACCATATTCCTGAGACAGTCGCAAGCTTGCCTTTTTTGGGTTCGGTTTTTTGTTTTTGTTTTTTTTTAAACCTAATTTTGGGAGAAATCTTACTACCAGCTAAGGATGGTAGTTACGAATGGAGAAAGAGCACTTCCCCAGCATGGCTTCATTAATTTCTCACCAAATCACCACTAGGTCCCACCTTTCCCAACTAACCAGCTAAGGCATAAGCGCCTTTTCCTAACATGACAGAGTGCTAACAGTGGAAAACAACTGTATTTTCTCCTACAACTTGAAGCAATCAAGTGTGCCCAGATGAAATAAAGGGCAAACATAAGCCTTTCTATGTGTGTGATAGAGGAGCTCACCAGTAGCCACTAGACCTGAAACTCAACTCCCAATACAGGATGTATTCTGCCCTCTTCCATGATGAGCTTAAGCTAGAAGTCAAGCAGAAAGCAGTACCCAGGTGCTGGGAGCCTAAAGCACAGAAAGAATAACATGCAGATTTCCCATTCTGCAAAAGTCAAGAAGTGCAGACATGAAGGCAATTTGATTAACATAGTATTTTCTAAGGTAAGCACATTTCCTGTTAAACTCCAGTTGCTTTAAGACATTATTGGAAACATTACACTGATTCTCCTTGCCTACAGTTAATTGGAACATTCCTTAAAAAAATGACAAGAAGATTTATGAAATGGAGAAATCTCCAAAGGACTTGATAAACTGTTTTCTATTCCTCCTCAATTACAACATGCTATGGTATCCACAGGAAGAAACTATAAATGTTACAGATGTTTTAAGGAGATAAATGGTCTCATAGATAAAAGGTCGCAGGTCCCAGTTCTTTATGGGTGCTGTAGCATTACAGCCTGAGACCCACCATCAGGAAACCAGGACCTGCAGAAAGCCCTCCGCTATAAACACAGAGTTAGCTGGGACACAAATTCCTCGCAACTTAGAAATAAAGCAGAAACAACAGATCAGCACAACCGAGGCTCACAAATAGACCAGCCAAGTGTGAGTCAGACTGACCAAGTGAGGATGCAGCATTCTCCAGATGGCCCTGCGTGACCACAAAGGCTCCGCTGGTCTGCTGGATGGAGCACAACACCCAGACCTGCCGGGAGCCCGCTGAGAAGACACTGCTGCCTCAGAGGATGTGAGCAGAGAGGAGCAGGATGGCCAAGCGTAACGGCAGTGCCTCTTGGACCAGCACTGCTGCCATACACCGCTGTCGTGGTGTCTTAGGTTTGTTTCCAGCCCTGTAATGGCAAATGTGATATGCCAGAGACCTGGACAGTATCACAGTTAGACTGGAGTTACAGCACAGATCAGTGTGGTCCATCACACTGCAATTTTGAATGGAGACACTCTACTTCAAAAAGTAGTGATGGGTTTGGTTAGCATACCCTAAGGAACATTTTCATCCAAATGCTAGCTAAATCGAAGCCCAATTTCGCAGCTTTCACTTCTCAAGCTACGCAGTAACACCCACCCAACAGGTGAGGCACTCGTGTTGAACTGCTTTTGATGTTCTCAAAATAAAACCAACAATGGTTAATTGTCAAAGACAAGACAGTATCTTCAGCACAGAAGAACACAGAAGGTTCAAACTGGACAACGCAAACACATTTCAGATTTTAACGCTGTACAAATAAGCTGCAAAATGAATCTCAATTCTCACAGTTGGAACTGGCGTGTTTCTCCAGATTTCCATTTGCTGTCCTGCCAGCTTTTCTGGCCAAGCAGCCTATAATTCAAAGAGTACCATTGTCATTCTGTCCCATTTCCGTAACATGCAATTTGAAATCAGGGCTGGGGGAGGGAGGAAGGGACTGGGGGAGGCTAAAACTCAAATCCAGATAGTTCAATCCGCTAACTTGATTTTAAATCCCTATCTTGTGGTACCAATTACAGCCCCTCAAACATCTGTTTTAGCAAAGGGTTCCAAGTTCAAACACATTTCCTCTGTCCTACAGATGTTCTTTGTCGCTGATCCGTTTCAGGCCAAGGCTGCTGTCCTGTGCTGCGGCAGAGCCCCAGCTGCCGCACACTGTAGCTAAGAGGGCAGCAGCCTGGGCAAGCTGGTGTCAAGCCACGAGTGCAACACAGAGCACGTTTCTCACCTCTCTAGGCAGGTGAGGAAAAAAAAATTACTTAGGAAAGCTTATTTAGTTTAGTAAGTAGCTCTAATAAACATTCCTGCTACACTATGAAGAAAGATTTCAGATGCAAGAAGGAAAAACACTTTCCTACACCCACAGGCTCCCTGTGCCAAGGACGAGGCGTGTACCTGCTGTCTGTGGCACCCCCAGCACCCCCCCAGCAGCTCTCTGCCTACCTGATGGGGAGAATCGCACCATGATACATGCTGGGTGAAGGCTGATTTCTGGGGAAGGGACCTGCAGCTGGCTGCTCTCAGCTGGGGAACTTGTTTTCGGTTAGAGGCATGAAGAATTACAGCCCGTGTTTGATGACCTTTAAACTTTACTTACCTGTTGGCTTGACAGTCATGTTACTGCACGTGCAACCCACACTTCCAGCCCTTTGAGAGTCCCTGTGGCATTTACAGCAATTCTGGAGGAGACCAGCCAAAACAACAGGCAGTATTACGCTGAGATAAGCCCCAGCTGGTTTTCATGTGATCTTTCATAGTGCTTAAGAATTCCCCCAGTAGACCAGACAATCAATGTGGCAAGCACTGCATATAAAGAACAAAAAGATAACCTTTACCCCCAAAGAAACATCAGGGAGCAAAGTGGAGAGTATAGAGATAACACAAATGCATCCAAAGCATGGTGAAACAGGAGGCGAAACCAGGGTAGCCCACCTTTAAACAACTGCACCTTAAAACATCATGCAGAACTTTAACAAATTGCTCCAGAAAGCAGCAGTGGCCAGGAAAAAAAAGATGCTGGAAGGCACAACGACACTCAGCTAGAAGCGTTTCTTGCCTACACTTCACGCTGTGCTAAAGCAGAAGTATATATTGCTGAACTACGTCTGGCAACTCATGTTTGCCTAAGCTGGCTCAGAATTTTTTCCTGCCTTGCAAACTGATCTCAGCAGATCCAAAAAAATGAAAATAAACCTTAAAAAAAAAATCACTGAAAACTCAAAAAATTTAATACACCTCCTGTTCTGAACAAGACAGCTTTGTGCCAATTTACTCCAACCTCCAAGATACACTATAATTAATATAAGTACTGCAGTAAGAAATTAACAGTTGAAAAGCTAAGTGTAAGAATGGCCATTTATACACTCACACACAGATCACATCATGTGTGCTGGTGCAAAAAAACGGAACCACCTGTAAAACAAGTACACTTAGTATTATATGCTAGAAGTATTCCCAGCCTTGTACCTCCAAGACCCTGAGCAAAACGTTTAACCTCACATTTCCAACTTGAAAACAAGGATATCAATCTGTTTCGCTCAGGTAACTGCAAGAAACAACTGTAATGCTGACTGGTCACTGTATGATGAAAAATGCCAAGTAAATGCCAAGCACATACCCCGAGTCAGTTGGGCATTCAAGATTCCAGCATGAACTAATAAACTGTGGTTTTAAAGTATTTAAAGCAAAAAGGGGGTGGAGGGGTGTAAAAAAGGCAATTTCAAGAGGTAATACTAGCACTGAGCCGAGACCCTCACCACGGAGCCTTTGCTGATGACTATCTTCCGTATCAAGTGATCATCTGCCCAGCACTGCCAGTTTGCCCAGCTCCCAAGGGACAGAGTGCTTACTATGGCTTGAATTTGTTATTGCCTGCTAATCCCTGGTGGTGCTAATTACACTCATTATCAGTTTGTCTGATTGGGCCTGACGCATGTCCAATATCAAAATGTGCAGTACCCTAGGATGTCAAGTCCCTATCAGATTTGCAAGGCAAGGGGATGCTTCATAGTGTGATGTTTCAATACAGCAGGTTTATACATTTATGTGAGATAAACAATGGATTTTCAAGGACTCCAGAACACAGTCTCTATAGCAACTATATGCAGAACTAGGGGGATGGAGGGTGAGGGAGGGGAAGTTCCCACATTTCTAAATACTCTGACCAGAGTGATTTGAAGTTCATTTTCCAGGGACTACTTACACCAGGAACACCAGGTGAAATGTATTGCCTAGTTTCATACATGGATGCAAACATGGTCTAGTTCTAGGCACACCACTCTCCTCTAGTTTTAAGACATCTGCTTAGGCGTATTTGATAAGACTGCAGAAATGGTTGCCTTAATATTCAGCTAAGAAGAACTGTACATAGATTACATATATGCTTGTACACACATAGCTACAAAGATGCTACGGCCAGCTAAGATTTGGAGAGCCACAGGGAAACCACGATCCTGCCTAAGGGGAACACTTGGCCCTAAGCGCAGCTCAGCAACACTCCAGATGAAAGCTGCGAGCTCATCTCGACATGCCTGACTGCATCAGGCTGAACCTTAATCACTTTAAGTCAGATCCTACCACTGTTTTCATTTTACTTCCATTGCTTTTCAAATTAAACTATTAAAAGGGAAAACAAGAATAACCTAATTATGATGGATTGAGAGGTCCAGCTCAATGTCAGAGCCACTATAACTGATCCATCCACATCCAGCTTCTCCCACTGAGAGCCAGACCTCAAAGGAGTCATTACATGCTCATAGCAAAAAGCATATTATGTATCATTTTCTGTTATCATCAACAAAATTTGGATAAGACAAAGCAAATAACGTTGAAGCAGCAAAGTGATAGTGCTGAATAAACGCTATTATCCTTTCTCCAATGCAGGTGATTCTACCTTGGTATCTAACTCATTAACAAAGAAGAAAAGCAAAGAAGAAAATGGTGAAAGAGCCCATGTTTTAATTTGTCACCTCTAAACCAAGGAGAGCTCTTCTACTGATGAGCATCATGAGAGCAACAGCAGGCTGGCAGCCTTCGAAAGAACAATATGGGGTTTTTTTCCCCTTAGGAGGCAGCAGCAGATACCATTTTCATTATTCCTCTGTCAACTTCCTTGCTAGTTCCTGACCTACAGAGCAGTTACGAAGGTGTCTGCTGTAAAGAGATGACATCTGTCTTATTGGCATGAAGAACTGCATGGCTGAGGTGTAAAGGAAAATTATCTATTTGCCAACAGTCACCTTCTACTTTATAGCTACATCATTATCTCCACATCCAGCCACTAAAAATTCGGATCAGATATGTATCCACTACACAAACCCATACTGGCACATACACAACTAATGGTTGGTAATACAACTAATGGCTGGTATATTCTGTGAGGAACCTCTCCAGACAGTTTGCTCCTCCGAGGACCATCAGTGCCAGACTTGGCATCAGAGAATCCTCCAGCGCAAAGCCAGACCTGCTGCCAGCGGGACCTCTTGGGCTCATCACTGCTATGTCGAGAAGCCGAATAATTCTAGGGTCACCCTGGCATTTTACGTGCCTAAAGCCATCATCTAAAAACACCTGCAAAGTCATGTACCAAACAGTTATAACCTCAAAAAGAAACAAATAATCCATTTTTAGTATACTCACATAAGGAAAAAGTAGAACAAAGCAATCCTACTAGCAAATAGAAAGAAAGGGCCCAATAACTGATTCCCAGCTATACTGGTATATTCAACACATCCAGAATAATCAACTTCCAGCGCTAGCTTTCCTGAGTCACTTCAGCTAACCTAAATCTTTTTGCCTTAGTTTTGACTTGGCGTTCACCCCAGCAGCACCACCGCCACCACCTGCATTTGTGCATATCGTGACAAAAAAAATACCAGTTCATGTCCTGTCAGCTTAAAGCCACCGACAATCTGACTTTTCACATGTGGCTATATAACCAGGGTGACTATAAACTGAAGCTGTAAGCAGTTTCTAATCAGACTAATTTCAGAGTAAACAACCAGAATATAAGCAGACCAAAAATATTAGGTGGGGGAGACTACAGGGAAAGAGCTAGAAGAGAACACTGACATTTAATTCTTGTTCATATGCCCTGTAAAGGCTTAAACTGGGGCACTTCAAATCCTCAGTGAGTTTCTGTTCAACACATCCTGAAAGAAGGACTGAGATTATCACAAAAGCCTCAGTAAAACACAATCAAAACAAACAAACCCATACTTTAAAAGTCAAGTGAAAATCTGCCTGTGAGTTTGCCTAAAAGGACATTCCTAGCCCTGGGAGTGGTGCGCTGATGACCTCACCAAGCTGCAAACTCAGGCCAGGAAGTGTTTTGCTCATGTCTTCAAAATAGGAAGCTGGCATCCAAGTTATGGCCCTCGGAATCGATAATCAAATTAAAACCAATAACATAAATTCTCTTAACGATCAAAACGCAACGCTGTGCTTTAATGAGCCATTTTATGAAGCCGTCATTAAAGTCTAATATTAAACTTGAACATGATGCATGGAACAGTTACTGAGGGCAGATCTCTCCGCATCCTTTGCTGCATCACTCAGGAAAGCTGATATTTTACCCTTCTGTGCATTCCTTCTCATTGCCATTAAACTGAATCTCTGCCTTTTGCT
This sequence comes from Astur gentilis, assembly GCF_929443795.1. Classification (NCBI taxonomy): domain Eukaryota; kingdom Metazoa; phylum Chordata; class Aves; order Accipitriformes; family Accipitridae; genus Astur; species Astur gentilis. The sequence continues at coordinate 15,899,378 of NC_064886.1, read as the reverse complement.
TGGAGTGAATCCCAGAAGTGACAGATGCAATAAGCATGAAGATTTAACTTGAAAAAGTCCAATGATGTCTGAAAAGGCAGCTCACTAGAAGACAGAGTAATGCCAACATAGAGACACACAAATGCTGATTAAAGCAATCTGTATAAAAGGCTACAAGTGCCCACTGAAAAATTACTATTATGAAGTGCTATATTAAAACAAACACAAAGCAAATGCTCCCTGACATGTACCCGAGTGTGCCAGGTCTTACTATGGCTACTGAAAATACTAAAAACATATATACACAAAATAAATATGCATTAACTTGACTGCAACACTATCTGATCTTCTACCTTTGTGTACACAGCCTTTAACAAACATGAATATTAGCTGCAATAAAATGTCTCAGTGAGTGCACAGCCATCTGTTTTTTCCCCTTGAGCAGAAAAGATGATTCAATGCTTGTTATTCAAATGAAAATCGCATATACCCTCTCCTGCTTCACGCACAAGATACCCGCTGTTTTCTCTAGCCATCGCACATTCAGCACATATGAACACGCTTCTGACAGGATGGACTGTGCCAGTTCACACCATTTTCCCACACTTCCAGCAGGCACAGAGCTTCTCTCCTGCATGTGCTTAGAGCCGCGCATGAGGAGAAAGGATAGTGGCAAGTAGTTTGGATACAGCCTAGCCTAAAATTAAACCAGAATCGGTATCGGCAAACTGAAAAATCAGCCACAGCCTAGTATATTCAAAATGTCACTCTTTCATTTTGCTAACATCCTTGGTCTTGCTTACACTAATCCACACACACACATCTGCGTGAATAGGCTGAATAGACATGCTCAAACAAACGTGTACAGGACTGAAACTACAGCTATTAAAAAACCCACGATGCTAATGCGTATCAGTTATCTTTAACAATAAAACTGCATCAATCAGTTTTACTTTTGTTTCCAGTCAGCTTTCAGTCCTTTTTTTTTTTTTTTTTTTTTTTCAGACCTGTCTCCTGTGCAGTCACAGCATCACATTGTCTAGCCGGGGTACTACAGCTGAACGTTTGTGCGGTTGCATGTCGGGCATCTTTCCCTCTATCCTGAGTGGAGAAGCAGCTAATTTGACAAAGCACGGGTAAGTACTAACCTTTAAATTCTGGCCTTTGAGACACTGCTGTTAAAACAACGTGGCTTTCTGCATAGAAAACCAAAGCCCAGGAACATGTCATACAACCCAGGACTTTACACATCTCCCGAGCAGACTCAGAAGAGCCATTAATAACGGCGTGACATGCACCGTAAAAAAAAAAAAAACCCACAAAAAAACCAACAACCAACTAAACCCTCCAGTCATCTTTTGTCCTCTGCAACATTACAGGGTGGCAGCGGGGACGCGGGGGCGGGGGGACACGCAGGCACCCGGTGCCATCGAGCTGCTGCTGCATCACCGTAAGAAAAAAAAAGGAAAAAACCTGCCGAACAAAAGAAAAAACACCCCCCCACCCGTCCCCTCCTCGCAGAAGGCGGCCGGGGCTGGCAGCGGGCATCAGGTGTGCGGGGCGCAGGGGCTGCCCCAGGCGCGGCGGGAGAGCCCGGCCCCGGCCCGCCCCGGGCATGCCCCGCCGGCGGACCTGCGAGCCGCCGCCGGATGCCGGGGCCCGCGGCGACCCTGAGCCGCTCCGCTACCTAATAAGGAGGAGAACGGGGGAGAAACCCCGGGCCGAGCGCCGGGGCGGGGAGGGCGCTTCCCCTCACAGGCCCCGGCGCTGACAGCGGCCGCCGCCTCAGGAAGGGCTCGGCGGTAGCGGCCGGCCCCGCGCGGTAAGAGCCCGCCCGGCCGGACCCCCGCCCTGCCCTGCCCTGCCCTGCCCGGCGCCCTACCGCGGGCACCGCCGCCTCCCCGCGGCGGGCCGCCCGCCGCCTCGCCTCGCCTTCCCGCCCCGCCAGCTGCCAGCCGCCGCGCCGCAGGGCGCCGTTCCGCTCCCCGGTTCCTCCCTCCCTTCCCCCCCGCCCCCGTGCCGCGCACCGCGATCCACCAGCCGCCGCCTCCCCGCGTCCGCTCCTCAGCCCGGCGGAGCCGCCTCCTCCGCCAGCCGCTACCGCCGCCGCCGCCGCCCGACTGACCGCCGCGCTGGGCGGGGGCGGGCAGCGCCGGCGCGAGGCCCCGCCTCTTTGCGACCACGCCCCCGCCCGCCCGCGGCGGGCTACGCCCCCTCGTGAGGTGCCTCGCCTTCCTCTCCCGCCTCGCTCGGCGGAGAGCGGGGGCGGCGAGGTGAGTGGCGGCCCTTCTAGCCAATGGCGGCGCGGCGCTCGCTGCCACGCGTGGTGGCGCGCCCTCTCTCTCTCTTCCGCCCTCCCTCCCCTCAGCCGGCCGGTGTGAGGCGCGGGGCCCGGCAGCCACCCCTCGGCGGCGGTGGGGGAGAGACCCTGCCTGAGGGGGGCCGGGCCCGCCCTCCGGCCCCCTCCCCCCGCCGGTCCCCTCCCCGCTCCCCTCCCCGGCCCCGGCGGGGCCGCGGCAGCCCGGTTCCCCTCAGCCCCTTGCCGGCTCGGCGCCCCGCGGTGACCCCCGCTGCTCCCCAGCCTGCCTCAGGCCTCTTCCCTCGCAGCCCCAGCTGCGACTCCCTGCCGGGATGGGACTCTCGTCCTGTGCTTTAGGTAGCCAGGGTGCGAGCAAAGGTGGGGATGTACTGGCAAAAGGACAGGGAGGGTTGGTGGCTCTACGGCAACAAAACCCAAAATTGCGAGTGCTGATGAGATGAGTGAGGCACAATCCCGCGGCTGTGGTTCCTGGTGAGCCGGCGGCCACGCGGGGCACAGCCAGAGCCTGCTGTCAGCAAACGCAACCCTGAAGAGAACCAACGGTTCTGCAAGAAAAGCAATGCTGAAGAGAACCAAGCGTTCAGCAAAAAAAAGCAACACTGAAGAGAACCAACCGTTCTGCAAGAAAAGCAACACTGAAGAGAGCCAACCGTTCTGCAAGAACACTGAAGAGAATCAACCGTTCTGCAAGAAAAGCAACACTGAAGAGAACCAACCGTTCTGCAAGAAAAATGACGCTGAAGAGAACCAACCGTTCTGCAAGAAAAATGACGCTGAAGAGAACCAACCGTTCTGCAAGAAAAACAACTGTGTCACCTCGTTTTGTCATGCCGATTTGCTGGGGCCCGTTGCTGCCATGGAAAACGGCACTGCCAGCAAGACAGTGACAAAAGGAGAGCTTAAGCCCCTGCTAAAAATCACACTTTAATGAGAAGCGCAGGACAGTAGCTTGAAACCAGAGATTCTCCCCATTGCGCTAAAAGTAAAGCTGCTTTTGGGGATGCTGGCTTATGTGGTTGTAAAGAGGGGTTTTTTTATCTCTGCTGTTCAATGAAAGAGGCTAACAGTTATTAATACGGTACACAGTAAACAGTAAGAAGGTGAGTACCTGTGCAGCAAATACCTCAAGGCACGCAGGGTAATACTGCTCTCAATGGCTGCGTGTGTCTGTTCCTCCAGGGGACTTGAAGAGCGGATGAATGATGCTAGATCAGTGCCCACGTTGCACAGTGTTTACCATACATGGCCAAAACCAAAAGCTAGTCTAGCTTCCCTATACGCTTTGGCCAATATTTGCAAATTCATTTGCATGTGGTTAGGTGCTTAAGGGACCTAATTCTTCAGGGGACCAACACACTCGTAACTCCCCTCATAATCCTTCAGAATTTGGAGAAATATGTGTGTTGTGATGAGCTGAGCTGAGCTGAGAAGCCTCCTCTTCCCCGGTGAAACTGCGACAGGACTGTGGACTACGCCCTGTTAAGTGATAGCTGGGTGTTAAAACATGCGGAAAGCCTCACAGAGATAGATTTGTCCTGGTTTTGCTGGTGATTACAGCTGATGGAAACATCAGATGCCACAGTAGCTACAAATTAAACAAACCAATGTTATCCAACATCTGTTAAACTTTGACACTAGTTTAACCACTGATTCAATAAGCAGGAAAGTCTCTCCTACATACTGAGCAACACCTTGATTAAAAAATTATACACCCAAAGATTAGAGTTGCAAGCCTGCATCCTTGCCACGCACTGCCCACGGCACCAATTACCGTGAAATTAATACCTTCCTTCTGAAAGCCAGCCCAGCACACTTACTCTCCACCCTCCTCCCTCAAACAATCTCTTTAAAGCTAGAAAAGAAGAAGAAAATGAAAGCAGTTTGGCAGCCTCGGAGCAGACCCGCAGGTAATCTGTAGTTTAGTGGGTTTAGACTGTGATTCATATTTTCCACATAGGTACGTGACTTGCTGAAGGTCACACAATGAGTCAGTGATAGAACTGAGTGTCTTGACTGCCAGTCCCACAGCCATTAATTTATTAGGAGTCTTGAACCTGTGCATGTGGCTTAAAACTTTATAAAAAACTATTAATACAAGCATATAAAATCATACTTTAAAATATACATATGTGTAGCTCCTTCTAGCTCAAAACAGTGGGCAATCTTGAAATGATATTTTAATCATGTACCAGGTGGTGCTTTACCCTGGATTGAAAAACAACAGCAAAGGCAGCAGTACCCAGCACTACCCAACAGCTTGGAAGAGAAATCAAGGAAGATTTTTGGCATTCATCTAAAAAGAGAGCGGTGCACAGAGGACACAAAGTTAAATTTGTCCTGGGAAACCTGATTGAAACCTAATCCTCTCAGTAACTGCCACCTGAATGGTTGGTTCCTGGTTCATGTTGTCACTGCAGGGATGGATACACCTGCAGCACAGCTTGCTCGTCATGGCCTTGGAACAGTCACTAGGGTTGGACTCGAAAGGGAATGATACCTGTTGAATTTACACTAGCACTTCCTTAAACATTTGGGTGGAAATGCTCCAAAGATCACTCAGATCCTGACTTGGATTAGTGAGCCATTTAGATCACAACAGCTCACTGTACAAGGTGATGAAGAAATGACATGAAGAAATTTCAGGCTGAAGTCTTCAACAATGGAAGGAATGGCTAAGGTTTTACACATGCTTTTTGGTTCCACTGTAAACAGTTAATCTTCATCACTTCAGCTGAATAAAATCATTCTAACAAACAGTACTTAAATTATAGCCAGAGTGATGTAAGCCTAACAACTTGTCAAACTATATCGCAAATTCTAATTTTTGTAAAGGAAAATATCCTATTACCAAATTATTGCAGCTACAAGTAACCATACAACAAAATTTGTCCTTCTATTTTATCAGTACCAACATGCCTGATTATTAAATCTTGCAGAAAAGATTCAGAATTTATTCAAAAATAGGTTTCACTAGTTTTATCCATCCCACATAGTTTACCCTCCACTACATCGATGCACGATTGCTGCAGTCTATCTCACAGCCTTTATACGGAACAGCACTGTGTCTACAGACTCCACCTCTGAAACTTATGTCAGCAGCTATATTTAGCTTGCTTGCAAATATGCATCAATTCCATCACTGCAATAAATCATGCTGGTTTGTTCCTACAATGATCTTGACATGCCTTACAAGTAATGCATTCGGTATACCCCACAGCCTTCCTTGTTATTAGAAAAGGTAAAGAAAGATACAAACACCTGAGGCACCTCTTTCTATGAGAAATGTTGATGGCTTCTTTGGCCTTCACTGATATTATGCAATTTGGCTTGGAGTCTCTGAGCAATCTTCGATGGACGGCAGCCGAGTCATTCAGAACCAGTAAAGTCACTTGAGGGATGAATTTGCCTCGAACATTTCAATTTGCTTAAATCCTCACTGCTAAGTATATTCTGAATGAAGGAAAACGGCTTACAGAGGGTTTAGAGAGATCAGCACTTTAAAGTCCTGTTATTTTGCAGCTTAACTTTTAAGTCATGCAAAATATGCCAGACATGACAGTTTGTGTTTCGGAGCTTGGGTTTGCAGCTATTCAAGTTATACAACTTTTGAAGGACATTTGTGTCCACTATTTATCTATTTATTTCTGGAAGCCTTTTGATTTATTATTATATTTAAATAACTTTACAGGAAGCACTAGGTTCTCCCACCTGAAAGTTGCACGTTTTTATATTTCTTCTTCTATGGCTCTGGCAATTTATAAATGGAAAGCCAGACTGAGCAGCGTTGAGAAGAGGTGCTCCCATTGGAATCGGTGATGTGATCTTAGGTTTCATTTATCATTACTGAAACGTAGTGCTTTTTTTATGCAGGGTAATCTGAACTGATTGCAATGAAAAGAAAAAACACCAGGCCATTTTCCATGCGTGGGATAGCATTAGATTTACTCTTTCTGCCTTGTTTTCTCAGTGTCCATTGGGCACATATCGAGTGGCAAGGGTAACTTTATTAAACTGCTTACAAGCCTGATTTTTAAGGGACATTTCAACGATCATCAAATGTTGAGCAGCTGCCAAGACAGAATTGCACTAACAGCGACCACGTAACAGCTCTTGATTATGGCTAATCAATTCTGTCTCTTGGACGGGATTATGTGGTCTGCCCAGGGAAGTGTTGCCCTGTGCTGATCTGTTCCCCAGATCCAGCAAAGGGTTTGGCTGGAGAGAGAGGGAGCGCAAAATCCATTCTGTTTGGCTTTATTCAATCCTTGGCCAGAAAGGGGAGCTGTAGAATTATGGAATGAAGATAAGGAGAGCAATATGTTCGATCAGATTTTTAAAATAACAGCCAGGAAGGGAGAAGTGTACAAGAGTGTATCAGAGCATGTGGACAAGGAGGAAAGAGGAGGATGTGAATTAAAGCAGAGGGTTAGGCATCATCACCCCTTAGATTTATTCCCAGATCTGTCCCACCTTTCTGCATGCCAATGAATGAGTCCCTGCGCTACTTCCAGACCCGGTAAATTGGGCTGAAATCGCAAGCCCCCTCCCCAAAGGGTAATGAAAGTCCGCTGCAGTGAGCGAGCACTTGTGATGACATTGTTTGTGTGCTGCTTGGAATGGATGGAAGATGCCAGAGATTGATAAGTAATAATAAGTGAACATTAGGTCAGGGTGGGCATTAATAATTTATGCTATTGTTATTAATGATTTACAATACCTTGCATAAAGCACATTTATTACTACATATACACACTCTCATGCATGTTATTTGCAGTAATACAGATGTCATACACATCCCTACCAACTCATCTATAGGAAAGGCATAGAAATACATGCTGCCTGCAGCTTTTACAGCAAAAGGAAATATCTACACTAATTTCAAGCTAGCCTGTTTCCTCCTGTGTTTTCCTTCTCCATCATTGTACAGGATCGTGAAATACACTTTTCTTTCTTTTTTTCCCATTTTTGTGATGAAGGGGAGGTGGTCCCACTACCTAACTAAAATGTTGGGACACCAAGTAAAAATGAAGCAATTAGTTGCAACAGATGGGGTTTTCTCTGTTGCCATCTCCACTACACCAGACGATGAACTAGGAAGAGCGAGACAAGAAAGCAGAACACAAAAAAAAAAAAAAGAAAAAAGCAAGCTGTATTTTATTTACAACATGAATATCCTGGGATTGACACTTCCTATCATTCTGAATAGCAGAAAAAAACCAGCCAGGAACCACGTAAGGAGCAGGGGCTTTGAGCAGTGAGCAGTAACATGAGGCTAGGCGCTGTGATTCCTGCAGTACTCCATGTTACACTTATCACGTATCCTAGTCTCGTCCTCATTATTCAACCAGTTTTGAATCCTTTTGCCATCCTGTTCTGTTTCTCTCCCTGCTGCCTAGGATCAAGTTGGACCAAAGGTGCTGGAAAAATCAGAGGTATGAGAAATGGTAAATATACGTGAGATGTTTGTGTTTGGTTAGGCAGTATATGGTTTGGGAAGATACGTGTTTAGAAACAGATTTTAAAAAACCCCAATGGACTATGTCACGGATATAGCAAAATGAGAAGCTATTCCTACTCTCCTTTACTGCAACATTTTCACAGTTCAGCACTGAAATAGATTGTCTTGACCCTCCCTCCTTGTTTCTCCTGAAGAACAAGTAGGTAAACATCTGTCAGGAGTGATTTAGCTGTAGCCAGTATTGCCTTAGGGATGCAGCAGGATTTCTTGCAGTCCCTTCTCAACCCCTTCCTCTGTAAGATCACCTATTGCATCCACCTGCTCCTACTGTTCCCCGCAAAGGATGCATGCCTCATTGCTGATGAAAACTTCCCTCTGTCTGACCTGGCTGATGAAAACACGCCATATCAACTGTACCATTTAATCAGACAAATCTCCTGCTCGAGGAGGAGTAGAGAGGCTGCATATATCCAGGCACCCTGATAATGCCAGTACTAGCACTGCTTCAGGTACAGAGCCCAAGTCTGTCAGATGGCAGGGAGTTTGCAGTGACAAATATTTCACAACCCTATTTTTTTACATCGTGAGAATGATGGTGTGTCTTCAGATGCTTCCTGAGAGGCTAGGATCTGTTTTTCATCGCTCTAGGCTTTTTGTTACGCTGACACACACATACAAACTCTGTGGCAATATTCATATTCTGACTTGGTTTTGTGACTTCAGTGAATGAAAGTAGTTGACAGCACAATGTTCCAAGCACGGTGGGATAATCACACTTATTTTTTTAAGTAAACGTGCTGTTTGATTCAAAGCTAGCATAAATTCCCTGTGCCTTTACACATTTATTTTCCCTTATAAGGAAATCCACAATCACAGATTGTCAATAAACAGAAGATGTAAGTTAACCAGCCTGGGTCTGATATGCCCTTGTAGGATCCAAACTTTCAAACATTCATTTCTAATCTCTCCGTATTTCTGTATAACTGCTGTTTTACCAGAAAAATTTCAACAAAGTTCATTTATCCATAGTTTTTCAGTGAAAGGGTTTCCAAGTTGATGTCGTTCTCCTGAAAGCCTTATTCGGCTAAGTCACAGTGCAGGAGAAAAAGAACCTAAGGAAAATAATGCCTCCTTTCTATGCCATAATTAAAATAAAATTATATCGGCTCATGTAGTGCCTAGAGAGGCAGAGGCAAATAATCCCACATGGCAGTGGGAGAAAGTGTCATATGGGCGCTTCTGCACTGTATCTGTTCGGGAAAAAGCAGTATAGGAGTACTGGATATTATACTTACTTATATACAGGAGAGTCTTAAAAAGCAAATCTCTTTCTCACAAAGCAGTTTCACTGCAAGAAGTACTTTTACCAAGCGGACAGTAGACATGAATCAATGCCCGATTTTTGTACTGCCTCGTTACGACCATAGATCGCTAGACATGCCCTGAGCGCATCCCACCTGTTGCTCGGCCAGGACAAGGTAGCTATTTTCTGAAAAGCCTCACGACCGCCATGTTCCCACCTCCCCTCACCCTGCAGTGTGCTCCAGATCCACCCTGGCCCACAGAACCACGAGGCAGAGCCAGGATCTGCCAGCCTGCCCGCGGCAGAGCCATCACACCTCACCTTTTCTGGCAGTGCTGGCCGGTGGCGTCGCTGCCTTCCCCTCTGACGGCTTGGGTTTTTCGAAGGTTTTCTTTGCGTCGGCAACTTTAAGCACTTTCTCATCCTCCTGACTCTTCCTCCCCTTCCGCTCCGGCTCCTCCGAGCCCCCTCCTCCTGCAGTCCTGCCTCCAGTTCGCTGCTCCGCGCCTGCAGCTGCCCACTGCTCCTTGGCAGGCTTCGCTGCATCGCTGCGGGGCTCCAGCAGAGCCTCCGTCATTGCCACAGTCTTGCTCATACTCAAAGCCAGGCTCTCTTTGCTGTGGGACCTGACAGGAGGGGCCGGTGGGGTTTTCTTCTCGCTGTATGAATCGAGTATCCCTGCATCTGCTTCACCTCCGAGCTGTTCCCTGTTCTCAAGGAGCTGGCTGCTGCTCTGTCTCAAAAGCTTTCCAGCATCTCTAGCCACCGAAACATAATTTGCAACCCCAGAGACCATTCTCTCAAGGCTCTTCGCTACCCGCTTGTCTGGCTCGGGCTTCCTGGCCAGATCCTCCTCACCGTTCTGGCTGTTCTGGCAAAGGTCTGGAGTGCCGTCAGGCTGGAGGGCAAAGCTTGCTGCCTGCCTGAAGCTTTCAGCTGCTTTGCCGCTTTCTCTGGGGACGTAGGAAACAGATGTTGTTGCCTCCTGTTTGCTTTGCAAAATGTAATCCATGAGCATGGCATTTCGCTCGAAGCTATCTGACCTGATGGGGACACTCGGCTTGTTTCCCTCCGAGGGAGAGTTCAGGGTCAGTTTATTCACTTGTCTGTTCTCTGCACTGCTTTCAGAGTCCGAACGGCTTATCTGTCTCCTCAGGACTCCTTGGAAAGCATTGAGCCTGTTTAGGCTCGGACTTGCCGCCTTCCCATCCCCTGGGTAGCCCTCCTGACTCACAGGTACCTTGTGCTCTGTGCCTTCCCACTCCTCCTCAGGTTCTGCTTCTGCCTCTTCGATCAGGCGCCTGTACTCGCTCTCCTCCAGCCTGTACACCACTGGCTTCACCGTCCTGCCCGTGCCCGCTCGCCTGTGCCCAACCTCCGCTTCGTACACCTTCAGAGGGGCTTCTCCCTCCTCCCCTCTCCTGCACCCTTTTGTCACAGGGTGGTCTTCCAAGCATGGGTCCCCTGCCAGCCCCCGCTGCCCTCTCTGCCCGCTGCTGCTCATCTCTGACTTCTTGGCAGGAGTTCGTGTGTCGCTCCCAGGGTCAGGAAGGTCCCCCCTCTCCAGCCGATGCCGCAGGCCCTCCTGGCCAAGTTGCAGCAGGGTATAATCCTCGCATGTCCCTGCAGAGGCTCTCCGGGAAGTAGCGCAGTCTCCCCCCTTCGCCTTACTTGTGTCATCCTGTAAATATCCATAGTATTGCCAGGTGGGGGTTTCCATGGCCAGGAGCTCAGTCACTGTAATTCCTGGTCCAAATGCTTTGAAAATGGCCAGCCAAGATTTCTTCCCACCTTGGGTCTCAGCAGACTTTCAGCACCGCCTTCTCCTTCCTCCGCTACTGGGAGAGACGGAGGCAGCTTGGAAGCCTCCGTGCCTGGGTCATGTGAATTGGCATTTTTTAGCCTCATGGCCAGCAGAGATGAAAATGCATGTCGGTGTGGTGGAGCCCATCCTCTGCGGCAGGGCAGGACGCTCTCTCCTAACACAACAGCTGTCAGAGCTGATGCTACGCTGGTCCCTACCCAAATATATCCCACCTGAATAACTGTAAAAGCACCCCCCAGCTTCTAATTTGCTGGTCCGTAGCACTTTACGGGCAGGACTTGCTACCCATCTGCATCTTTCTTCAGGGACTCTCCTCTTTTCCCCAACCTGCTGCAGCAATAACTCCCTACGGTCCCATGCAGCAATCCTCCCTGGCTTCCCTCCGATCTCACTGCTTCCAGAGCGATTTATTGCCAGGTCATCTGCTGCGGCTTGTCTGGGCAGGATCACCTCCGTCAGCTCCTCTGTGGGTTTCACGGAGAGCTTGGAAACCCGCATCTGTGCCCCTGGCACTCTTCCCTGCCTCCCTGCCCTGCGCCCGACGGACACAAAGCGTCTCCCCCAGCACTCCTTCCTTGGAAGCAGAGCACAGCATTGGTCTGCGTCCCAGTGTTTTGGGGAGAGATACCGCCTGCACAGAGCACACAGGGCAGAGACGGATCGGCTGGAATGATCTGTGGGAATATATTATTGCTAAGGGAATGGCTGTGACACAAAAAAGACCACTCGAGATAGAGAAGCCCGACAGCAGCCTCAGACAAGTTTCCCTTAGGAGACTCCAAAACATAAGTTAACAAAAATCCCTATTAACGCTCTGGGCATTTCTCTAAACAATCCTCCGAGCAGAAAGTTCCTCCCTTTGGATAATCCTTCTGCCAAACGGGCTCCTGTAAACTCTCTGGAAGGAGGGGGAGCAGGAGAGCTGGAGGGCTCAAATCCATTTATACACAGCCGGGATGCCTGGCATTGCAGCGAACCGCAGCGGCTGCCATGGCTCCCACCCGAGCAGCTCTTCCCCAGCGCTTTGCCTTTTATGGTGCACGAGGTGCTGGCTGCCTGATCCCGATCCCGGGAATCATCCCGAAGCGGGATGCGGGAAAACACCTAAATGGTCCCTAAAGAGGCGCAGGCAGCGGCACAGCCTCCGCAGGCACCTCCGCAGTGACGGGGCTGAGTCAGGTGCTGCTTCCCAGCAGGGGCTGAGTTACCCCACTGTCAGCCCAAAGAGTTTGCAAAGAGCTCCCAGCAACCTGCCCATCGACCCCAGGCTAAAGGCATCCTGCTGACACTCGGTGGGCCAGAAAATCCTGCTGGAGCCTCATCCAGAGCCCCCAGGGACCCCAGCAGCCCTCTGAGCACAGCCAATGCTCTCACATGGGTCGTGCAGCTGACACCTGGGCCACGGTCTCTCGTGATGCCACCACCTCGTCCCCTGCTCCACGAGCCAGCTCAGGAGCGAGTGCTGGCTACCATCAAGGGGAAGGAGCAAGGGATGACGGTTATCCCAGCCCTTATCAGCCCAGGAGCCAGCCAGGCCCCCTTGCAAGGGATAGTTTTTTATCAATGCACATTGCAGAGCTGCTCTGCAGCGAGACAAAACACCATTTGTTACCACTGGAAGTTTTAAATCCCCACTGAGGCTGCCCAAAACAAACACAACCGCTTCCCAGCAGGACTGGGGCCGGCAGCCAGGCTCCTGAGCCGAGCAAGGAGCAGACGATATTCCCTGCAGGCACTGGCAGTAGGGGGGAACCTTGCAGCACCGATCCCACCAGGTACTGAAATGCTGCAGCAAGATTTGCTGACTGTTGTGCGAGTGACGAATTTTAAAGCCAAGTCACCTCTCCGTGGGATAAACTCACCAGCCTGAGGCATGCTTGACATTGGCACGATGACCTGATCAATAACTTGGGGTTTTTTCCCTTGAGCCAACGCCCTTGGTTCCCCATTCCAAAGCCAAATACATCCTAGGTTTCTCACAAACTGTCATGATTTGGAGATATCATCCTGATTTTTTTGGCCTGCCCCGTGTGGGTGTCAGAGCCCAGGGCTGGTGTGGAAGCTGCGCAGCTGGGTCATTGGACCTGGGTTTGCCCTACCCTGCTCTACAGTGTTTTGCATCACTTTCCTGTGAGCTGCTTATTAAACACTCAGGAAAGTCTGACATGGGAGCAATGTGGTTTCTGCTGCTGAACCGTCTGCATAAAAGGAAATGGCAGCTGCTGCAGTGTCGCCACTGCAGCGTTGCCGCTGCTGCCCCCGTCCTTCAAACCAGAGAGGAAGAGACTTTTAGGGAATATGCAACGCCCAGGGTGAGGGCCGAGGCTGGAGCAAACCTGACCGGCTCATCAGCTGCTCCCCAGCTGAGCAGCTCCCCTGGCTGAAGCAGCAGAGCTGCCGCTATCAATACAAAATGCATGTGTGTGTATGTGCACACACAGAGAGCACCTGCCACTGCATGTATTCCAAACAGCAGCACATTTACAATGTCTGGATGGACAGGGAGCCTCGCCGGCAGCGCAGCTTGGCCTGCGCCTGCTGCAGCCCTGCATCCACTGCCCCTCCATCCATCGCAGGAACCAGCTCGTCTCACGTAGGCAACGTAGGCAGTGCCCACTCTCAGCTTCTGCTTAGAAAAATATTTACATTTCTACCCCTTTAGAGCCAGCATGGCTGTCCAGCCACAACCCAGTGTAAAGTGACACAGAGGCATCACCCTGGGCTGCAGGCGGCTGAGACCCACTGCCAGAGCAACAGCTTCTCCTCTTTGCTGCGGCAGGCTGCTGGTGTTGAAGTGCAGCAGTGGCCCCCCCTTTGCATCCCTCCTGTTGCTTCTCTGTGCGTATCACTTTGTTCACTAAAACCAGCCTCACTCACCTGCCAAACCTGATCTTTTCCCCCAATAACATCATTATAATATCTGCTCACCACCCCTGCGGTCACCCAACCCCAACATGAAACAGAGAAACGCTGGTAGGGAACCACCCTCCTCCCATCAAGGGCAAAGAATGGAGTCAGAGGGTCTTCAAGGAGATCTGCTCCTTTCCAATTACTGCTCGGTACCACTTGCAGGCTCCTCCACTGGGCAAGTGAGGCAATGGATCTGGTCAGACCTCGCAACTTCCCACTGCCCTGGGTCCCAACCAGGAGGGCACCCAGTGCCAGGCTGCCCCTGCCATGATCTGCCCGCAGAGGCTTCATGCTCAGGCATCTCCTTTCACCAGTGAGGCTATAAATAAACCCTCTGACGGTCGTCGGAGAGAACGTGTCTTGCTCCAGATGTTGCCTGTCTTTGCCATAGCAACATCACAACAGGATGTAACATTCGGCCATAACAAGAACCGCTCCGTAAAGAACCAACTTTCAATCATAACAAGAACAAAAAGACACACAAACTCACCGGCAGTCACAGGGCACCCTCTGGCCATTCCACAGTCCTGTCTCGTGGTGCCTCTCTGACGTATAAGCTCTTACATGCAGCTCTTGAGATGCAAACCTGCACACAGCTACGGTGGGGAGATCTCCATCTTTGGGAAGCCGCAGGGAGTGGGGCACGTTGTCCTGTGAAGCAGCCAAGCATTGGCTAAGGGACAGACTCTGTCCCAAGGACCTCAAAAGCATGACGCAGCAGAAAGCTGTTGTCTCCCCAAACCAGAGGTCTGGTGTGTGGGAGCCTCTGGGGCTCAGCACGGAGCTTCCAGCTCTGCTGTGGCTCAGCACTGGAGAGAGTTAACCCCCAGGGTGTAAAAGTCGTATACACACACGCACACTCGCTCCCGTTGTTTTCCTTTGTGTGTCATCATATAAGCATGTCTGGGCAACCCTCGGAAGGCCTTGACACCCAGCCAAGTGCTCCGTGCCGGGGCGACTCAGCCTGGGGGTCTCTGTCCTTGATCAGGGGAGTGTCAGATGCCAGTTCCAGCTCCTGATGCTGCAGCTCCCGCAGCAGGTACCTGCTCACGCAGCAGCAGACCAGCTCAGCACCCTGCTCCCGTGTCTGGGAGAAGAGCTGCATTTCCACCAGAGATGCTCTGAGGTGTAAGGAGAAGACCAAAACCCTCACAAACCCATTCCAGGGAGCCCAGGCCTCTGCCCTCCGTCATTTGCAGATTATTTTCCCAGCTGGTGAACTGCTGTCCATGCGCAAGACCCTGTGAGTGCTGCCCAGAAATGTGTCGGTGACACGAAGCAGCATCAGCCAGCACATGCCACGTGTGACCCCGGTGTAAGACTCAGCTGCAGGGTGAAAGGAAGATGTTCCCCAGCTCCTTGCTCTCACACAGCGTATGGCTGCACCCTTACCACACCGGAATCAAACCCAGCCTCTGCTAAGGCCACAGTAGGACTTAAGTCACTTAATTCACCCTGAGTTTGTGGCCCAAGCTCCGTGCGCATGAGGAGTTGGCAAACGAGCATTGTGAAGTTAGCCGCAAGTGCCGGTTCCTGCCCAGGTCCGGCCGTCTGGATCCGGTGAGAGTGTCACAGCCCCTTGGGGCAGCCAGGCTGACCGCCAGGGCAGGGAGGGCAGGCAGTAAATCATGCTTTGCTGCGCTCAACTGATGGGTGACAGACAGCTGCCACCTCCAAGCCGAATCAACCCCCAAAAACCCTAAAAAGCAAGTATTTCTGGTGGGGGTTAATGACTCGTTAAGGCAATTAGCAAGTGTGCCAAAGCTGGAGAGCCATCCCCAGCCTGTGCTTTGCTACCCTGCCAAGGTAAACACTGACATGTTCCTCCCTGAAGCAGCCTTGAGAGTGAGAACAATCCCAGGCATAACAAGACTCCTCGCAGGCACACGAGACAGATGCTCGCCATTTGCCTTTAAAGGCAAAATTTTGTGAAAGCCCAGGAAGGGCTGGTCCCACCTCGGGGGGATCGTGGGGCAGCAGCAAGATGGGCTCAGGGCAGAAGAGCCACATCCCAGGATTTAGCTCCCTGGCTTTCACTCAGGGGCTTTGCTCTTTGGAGGAGGCTGTAGCACAGGTCTGTGGGAATTAAAAAGCCCACATCGCTGCGGTAGCACCAAGCCCCTCTCCAAATAAGTACTTTTCCGTGCCCCGTGCAGGGAGGGCTCAGCACGGCGCAGGCATTGCTTTCACACGCACGACCGCTCCACTGCCAACGTCCGCTTGGTGCCGGGGAACGCTCCCAAAAGGTGAGCAGCTTCTCCTTAAACCCAGCCTGAGGCCTCCGAAAAGAGGCTAGGCGGAGAATTACAGATTTCAGTTCTACTCCTACCTCCAGGAATTATGCATATTTCTCTTTCTTTCCCTTTTCCCCTTAAAAAACCTGCAAGTGAGTCCATGCTACAGCTCAGGTGTGTTTCTGCAGTGCTCACCCTCCTGGCAGGGCAGCTGAAATGCGTCCAGTGCTGCAAGGACGCAGTGAGAGGGACAAAGGCATCTCCTGGTCTGGCTTTTAGGGGTGGCAGAAAACAGCCAGGACCCAAAAACCAGGGAAGCGCAGCCAGGACAGACGGGAAGAAATAACACGGGGCAGGGGGCTGTGGGAGCCAGGCAGCGGCTGCTGCTCCAATGATACACGCCCATCGCCTCCTTTTCTTTCTGGCCCCTCCCGGCTAGTGGGGCCTGCTCCCCATGGCCGGGCTGATCCTTCCCCACTTCCACAAATGCTGCAAAGCACATTTGTAAAAGGAAAACAAAAAAAGTTTATTTTTCTCACGAGAAGCACATAAAATATACAGTACATTTTTACAAACGAAAGTAAAAAAAAGTGCATTATGCATCCCCTACCGCGAACGTACAGTACAAAAGATACCGCATATTTAAATATAAAACCAGAATTAAGAAATACCATGAAATAAAAGGAACATTGTTATCATAAGAGTACAGCAATGCACTGGAATAGCTACACGTTACTCACTCACCCCTCCTCTCCGGCTCTGTGGTCACAGTCTAGGAGCCGGCTCCCCAGCAAAGAGCTGGCGATGCCAGCAAGGGGGACAGCGGGACACGACCGAACCAAACACCACCTTCACGGAAAGGACAACCAGGACGACGGCTATTGCTATCGCACAGACCGACAAAGCCTGGACTGGAAATAAGGTGCCAGTTTTGTGCATTTTGGGTTTTCTGGCAGAACGGGACTGGGTTTGGATTCACACCCAGCAATCCGCTGAGCAAAGCGCAGCCGGCTGTTGATGAGACGTCTCCCTGGACACCCCCTGTCCGCGTTTCTGCAGCAATGCATAGATAAATGGGGGCACCAGGAGCTGCAGCCGGCACAGTGGCGTCTCAGCGCAGCCCTTTTGGTTTTGCCATATATAGAGCAGAAGGGAAGTGGTTAGCAGCGCTGAGCTCAGTGGGGCCGGGAGGTCAATATGTAGAAGTAGTAACGGTCTCACTGCCATCGGAAACACCAAAAGCACCAAGAAAAAAAAAAGAAAAAAAAAAGAACAGCAAACAGCAGAGTTTAACAGCTCAGCATAAATACACAGTATTTGTAAACTATTATTAAGGCACTCAATTGTAAAAGAACAATTACAATACGTGGGAGAGGACAAACACATCTACCTTCTCATGCAACAAATCTAATGAAGTCTGCAAGCATCATAGGTTTGGCTACAAAACCCTTCAAAATGGCACACTAGTGCTTCTAGCACACATTGGCTTTGAGACCGACTCCCACTAAACCCTGCCTCTATCCCGACAGTGTCATGATGACGCAGTGATGGAGCCCGATGAGTGAAGCGGTGAGGTTGGTCCAGCGAGAGCCGAGTCCAAGCAACATGCAAGGGGAAGGCAGTCAGTGCTGAGCTACGCCCCGGGAAAGCAGTGGTTCGTATGCAGCAGAACTTGGCAGGCACTCAAGAAAACAGGAAGGAAACATATATGTTTGCTTGCATCAGTTAATGGAATTTTTCTGAATTTATTCAAATCTGATGCCCCCACTTCTTCCCTTGGCCGGGCAGCAATGGGAAGTGTCTGCAGCGCCGAGAAAGGTGCCGGTGTAACATACAGCGGAGAAAGATAATCGTGCAAAAGGCCCTTGCAAGGCGAGGCTGACGATCAAACTGTGCTGGGATCAAACCTGAGCGCAGTGCTGCGAGGGCAGAGGCTTGCTGGGCAGGAAGCACAACGGACCTCCCAGGCAGCTGCCCCCAGCCCTGCAGGCATCAAACAGCCCCAGGGCCTCCTGTGTGCAGCTCCCCCCCCCCCCCGCCCCCTCCCATCGCCTGCCCCCTTTCATAAATCAGAACCTGGGTGTAAACAAGGGTAGTAAAGATGATACAGGAAATATAGGAAATTTATTGCAGTAGATGTGGATGTGCACATGCACCCATGGTATGCTGACGTCTGGTAGAGTATTTCAGTCCTACTCAGAACACGACCCAGCATTTTCTCAGCCCTAAAAAACAAAGACTTGTGCACGTTTTCCAGGGTCCCCTCATGCAGCAGCTTTTGCTTCAAACCAGCTTTCATGGGTGAAACAGGAAGTGTGCCTTAAGCTAAAAATGTACATCAAATTTAAGACTCTTTAAGGAGGGACATTTAGTTACTGATTGCCAGTCCCTACAATTCCTCACACCTAATATAAAAATGTGGGGTCTTACGCTTAAGGAAAAGGGCATTTGGGACAGCAAAACACATGGCTCCCTTTCTCAAGACAGTGGATTTTTGATTAATACAGACTCTGAGAACAATTGCTTGCAGCCCTGCTCTCTCCCCCACCTCAGGGAGGGGAATTTTTAAGAATGGCTTTCAATGGAGATCTTAAAATGTGGGCAAGCTTGCACTCACAGCCTGGTTCCTAAATCAGCAAATCCATCCCTTTGCCATCACTGTCCCCCGAGGTCTGTTCTGACCCCCAAACCTGCTTCAATATAGTACCCCAAAGGCACAAGCAGCCAGCACGGTTTCAGATGGGACTCAAAGCACCAAGGTTTGGAGCACGTCCCCTCCACGCTTCTCAAGGTCTTCCCTCCTGACTTGGCCAGGTACTGCACAGAGCAGTTCTTGATCTGGCTGGCTGTCCAAAATATTCTAAGAAAATGTGCATTTCATATATCATCAATGAACTGCTGCTTTTCAAGCATTTCCCACAGCAGGACAGCAAGAGGAAGAGAACACGGTAACACTGGTTTGAGACTGGTGCCCGAGAGCCAGCCTCTGGCGTGGGAAGGGACACGCTTCCTCGGCTACGATTGCTGCAGAGCGTGCAGCACCACAGGGACCTCACCAAGGGAGAGCACGGGCAGCCCCCAGCTTCCTCCCTGCAGGTCATGCCAGCTTTCCTCCGAAAGGAGATATCACCCATACCTTCAATATCCCTCTCCCTTTGGGGAGAGCCCGTATTTCTGTTTGACAGCTCATCCTGAAGGATGCACACATGGCCCTGAGAGCAGGATTTATGCTTCCGTCGCTGCTGGCAGGAGGCTGGTGCAACCCTGCAAGAGCTGGGACACGTACACCCGGGCTCCCTGCTCTTGGGCCACCCAGCCTGCTGACACCCAGCATAAATAAACCCCTGGACTTTGCCAACAGCTTCACAGGCTGCTGGCAAACCAAGGACGCAGGAACCGTTCTACCAAAACTAACAGCAATAATCAGAAAAGACACACGTTCACCTATTGCCTACTGGGATTTCAAATGCGTGGGGACACCAGGAGAGCCATGCCTCCTCAGCTGTCTCGCCGGCATGGCGTGTCACCAACAGTCTGATGAAGAAGAGTCCCCAACGCAGGATCCACAACACCAACACAGCGTCACACAAAGCTTCACTAGGGTCCACAGTCACTTACTGGCCAGGCTCGTCATTAGTACTGGGACATTACAAACCACAACGACAGCAAAAACACCCAAAGAACACGACGCCTCTCCACATGAGCGTAAGCCTGCAACAGCGATACAGTCTGGGCGTCACTCCGGCACCAACATGAGACTATGACAATTCACCCGGTTACGCAGCGAAGACGGACTAACGCCAGCAGGTCACACAGTCAACACGAACACAGCTTGATACTCCTTCACTTCACAGCTAAGTCACTCGGTGCGGTAAAGCCTCTGTCTCCATTCTCCTCCAGGCCTTTGCAGTTAACATTAAGGGAATACCTTCAAACAACGGTTAGTATTGTGGGGAAAGTCTTTTTTTAAAAAAAACCCAAGCAAACAACAAACCAAGACAAAAAGTCAGCAAGAACAGAGGTAGTGTTCATGTCACCATTTTAAGGATTTTTCCACAAGTGCCCTGTTTTAACTACAGACTTGTGTTTGTTCTGTAAAAAAAAAAAAAGTCATGACTAATCGTTTTGTTGAGTCATTGAAACAAAGTATTTCAGCATTTTATATATAGATAGATAAATAGATACAAATATCTATCTATATATACACACATACACAAAAACACATTATTATACTTGGCAAACAGTACTAGAAATAGCATCCTGCAGGACAACAGGCAATTCACACACAAAGTCCTCTTCTAAGCCATGCAATACATTTTATTTTCCCTTGTGCCATTCATCATGACCCATTATGTTTTTTTTCCTTCCCACTTAGAGTACAAGAAGGGGAAGAGGTGGCATCAGATGAACTACTGCAAGTCAGGTGATAAAACTGCATCGGTGCAATGAATAAATGCTGTAAAAACCCCCAAATCCACCTCCCTCCCCCCCAGAAGGCATCAACTTTTGCCCATCCAAAGTGTGTTCTTCAAGCTTCCAACTGCTGGCTTTGCTGCCAGTTTGGAGGTGACATCTGCACTCCTCAGCGTGGATTGTGGCTCACAGAGCACGGAAGACTCGCTTGAAACAGCCTCTTTTGAGTCTGTTATGGTTGATACATCCATGTCAGTTGATAAGTCCTCAGAGGACAAGTTAAGACATCCTAGCTTGGCGAGAGAATTGGACCTTTTCAGAGGAGAAGACACAGTCAAGCCAGCCAGCCGCAACCTGGTCTCGATTTCCTGAGTTCGCTGCTTCACCAGGCCGGGCTTGCCCCGCACGCTGTGGATACTGTCGCTGCTGGAGCTACGTGTCAGGTTGGAGCTCCGAGAGGAGGAGGGAGTGTAGCAGATGGTCTTCAGGAAGTCCTTGGTGAAACTGCTCGTGTGCTCCAACCGACACATCACAGGCGTGGAAGTTTTCTGAGAGATCCCCTCCAAGATGCGTTTCACCTCTAACTTCTCCACATCGTTTTCTGCATCTTCAGGTATCAACGGTGCTGGTCCCAGAAGAGGTACAAGGCTGTGATGTGAAATCAAATCCTCACTTTCCTCCACAATACCGGAGCCGACTCTGCTCAAGGAGCTCTCTCTGAGCAGCGATGAGGCATCTGAGGGCAGGCTTTTCAACCGCTCCAGCTCTTTGGTATGCTTCCTAACCAAGCCTGCTTTCTGCAACTGAATAAGAGACTCCTGATGCTGCATCAAGTAACTGTTTGCACTTGGCTTTTCCAAGTCTTTGCTGAACAACAAGTACTTCAGATCCTTGGTAGGTTTGTTGTCTTTTCTGGCTAGAGACTCTTCTTTTACCACTTCTGTGTTAAGGAAGCTCTTGTCACAGTGCGAGTTTCTCCTGGGCAGCAGAGTTTTGACTGGGGTTTTTGGTACATCTTTTCCTTTCTCCAAAATGCTGCAGTGTTGATCAAGTGATTTGCAAGTGCTGGCGTCCAAAGTATCAGTTCTGGCCGACAGAGGAAGCGGAGCCTTGTTATTTTTAGTTCTGATTGCTTCCTCCGAGTGTGCCTTGCTGGGCAGGTGGTCCGCCAAGTTGGAATTGATGTGGGAGAGGAGGGCTGGTTGTGTGCAGATGGTGGTGCTGCGACGCGGAGTGCCGGGGTTCAACTTTTCGCACTGGTCCCCAAAGGGGTCAGGGGACAAACTGGCCGAGGAATACATGCAGTCAGCGCAAGACTGATAGGAAGGCTTGACCTTACTGAGGATCCCAAATACAGCATCATGCTGCAAAAAAGAAAACAGGTATAGATAAATGTGCACAGAACAGGACACCAGCAATCAGCAGAGCGAGAGGCACACACTGCAGGATATATTTACAGCCAAGCAGATTTGAAACAAAACCCATTTCCACTTCTCTTAAGGCCCTGCAGCAGGTACAAAAGCCATGTACTTTCTCAGCAGACAGTATCGTCAACGGAAGAATGAATACCTACCGTTTAAAGCGATGGTCATGCAAGCAAGTTGCCCAAAGCAGTTTACAGGGCACTCACATGTGTGTGCTCTCTCTCTGGCATCTAAATCCATAGCTTGGGCAAGCAAAGACATGTTCAGAAGCACTTCGAAAAGGAAGAAGCTCATCATGGAATGAAAGGCTTTATCCAAGTCAAATGAAACTGTGCTATGAAGATGAGAAGAGCAGTTTCACTTGCAGTAGAGTCAGCCATGCTAATCACCTACATTTCAACTCCATACGCACCTCAAAATCCTCTGGGCAACTCCTTTTGCTGTTGTTGTTATTCAAGTTCTCTCTATTAAGCCTGCTTTCCTCCTTGTGCATGGACAAACGCCGCTTCCACTTCTCCATTGGATTTTCATCCCTGACACTGTCCTCCCCTCGGTCCCCGGGGCCCAGCACTATCCTTCCCTTCCGGGGGCTGAAGTCCAGTTTCTTCTTCACCTCCTTCTCGCAGAAACTGCTCAGCTCTGCCAGCGGCTCTGCTGTCTCCAGGGCTTTCGCTGTCTCCAGCAGCCTTCCCTCTGAAGGTGCAGGTGAAGGCTGTCCCACCAGCGAGGCAGTGCGCTCTGCAAGCGCATCGCGCTCCAGCTCCTCCACGTGGAAAAAGCCCTCCTTGCCACTGGGAATCTTGTTCTCCATCAGCGTGTCCGAGAGGCGACGGAAGCAGTAATTAAACCCCACAGACACTTCTGTGCTGCCGCGGTTGTCCAGGTATGCCGACTGCGAAGGCGTGTCCAGGTCAGCCAGGCGGTTTTCTAGGTCAATGTCTAAGCTCTCAAGTAAAAAATCGCCTGACCCAGTGGTACCGTCTGTGTTCTGGGGTAGGTTGCTCTCTGCCTGCTGCTTCCACAGCTTGTTGTGGCGCTGCTTGCTGGGGGAATGGACAAAGACACAAGTGACTACTGTTGAACTGTAGGATGCTCAGTTCCAGGAACGTCCCTCCCTCTCCACAACCCAGAACTGAAATGCTGACCGCTGGGTTCAGCCCTGCGGTCCCACTTGGACAAAACCATCTTTAGCATCAGGGTTTTGTCCCTCCCGCCTGCCCACGCCAGAGTGTCTTTGGCCCAGCAGACTCACAGCAGTGCCCTGCACTGCACCCATGATGGGAACAGCCCTTGGGAGGAGTCCCTCAGGGCAGAGGGGCACAGAGCCCCCCCATCAGAACAAAACACTCTGAACCAACATCTCTGCACATCTCATGGCACAGTTCCTGCTGAATCAGAGTGAAAAATTTCCCCCCTCTTCCCTCAGTAGAGCCCAGGCCAAGCAGAGCATGCAGAAACCCTTATTAGATACTACAGCACTTGCAACGACAAAGACTTGTGATTGGCATGGTCACCCAGAACTGCAAATGATTTGCCTCCAACCCTGCCTGAGCTCAGTTCTGCCTCATAAAACAAGAACAATGTTTTGCTGAACAGTACTGGCTGCTGAGAAATACAAACATGCTTCCCAAACGCAGAGAACCCTCACTGAATTAAACCAGAGCAGATCTCCCTAGAAGACAGCTAATTTCCATCCAGGGAGGCCTGGCATAGAAAAGGTTTAGAAAAAACACAATTAGCCCAGGCTTCTGCATCTGCCCTTCTAAAGAGGACCCTTCAGACTACAGCACCATGCTGCCAGCATCTTTGAGCATGACATGCATGTGTGCAAGACATTGGCAGAAGAACCTATTGCCTGAACAGAACTCCAAGGAGATTAATATTTTGTGATACAAAAACACGAGCAGTTGCCTACAATTAGCTCCTTTACTTCCTGCAAGTCACCTTTCCCTTCATCCTGTCACCTTACCTCGCATCTAAAATGCCTTCATATTCCAAAAGCTGTCTCATGAAGCCTGCATTTGGTCTTGCAATGCTGCGTTTTTGCTTCACATAATTATAGGCCTTTTCCAGTGACCAGCCAAATTCCTTCATTGCATAAGCTATAACAGTAGATGCTGACCGGCTCACACCCATTTTGCAGTGCACCAGGCACTTGGAGTGATTCTTCCTGCAGGACAAACAGGAAAATACATCTCATCTTTCTGTTTATGGTATCTGTTGTTACCGTTTTACATGGTGGAGGGACAGCACTTTGTCCCCCTGAGCACCGTAACACCATGGCTCAGCAGGTGAGAAACATTTTGGATTAAGGGGGCCATGAGAAGAATCTCTCTCCAGAAACGCTGGGAGTTAGAGAAGGGCAGCCTCAATCATGCTGCCATTTCAGAGACCACCATGAAGCCTCCTGCCTGCCTGCCTCAGTCTTCGGATACAGGGATAAGCAGGAACAACCCGAGTGTAAAAGCCCAGCAGAGTTTGACGGGCTCAGTCACCATCTCTTGTCTGCAGAGACAGCTGGGGCTAGTCCAACACAGACATGTTGGACTATTTCCAGAACTTCTTGAGAAGAGGAAATGTCCTCGTTTCCTTTTGGAAGTAAAACAAAATAATAAAAAATGTCACAGGCTAGGAACAGGTTAATGCCAGTATAGGAAGAGACAAGGTATGGGGAATTTCCAGGGACGCAGAAAACTCCTGGCAAAAGCAGTAAAGCAAAAGCCCTGTTGCCTCCTTCAGTGGTGGTGCAGTTTCAGGGAGGGCTCAGCTCCACGCTGGATGAAACCCGCAGGGCAGTGTCAGACCCCATGGCATGGATGTGCTCTCACACTAAGTCACGTCTCCCAGCCCACTTACTTGGCCTTGTTTATAAAGTGGTACGCCTCATTCCAGTGAGCCAGGAGGTCTGTTGTCTCCTCGTCATACACTCTGATATTGTGATATGCGAACAAACCGGGGAAAAAATTATCAATTTCCCTGGTCACATTCAAAATGTAGTCGATGCTGTGGAGAACAAAAAGAAAAATGAAGCTGAACTGCCATGGTCATGAAAGGGAACTGACACACATTGTGAAGTCCGTGAAATCTGACACAAACACGAGCTGTAAGATTTTATCTAGAGCCCTAATCCTGAACCCCTGGGACACCCGGTGACACAGGTCATGCACACGACATGCAGGGCCTGTCCGTTCACCCATCTCTCGCCACTGGCGTATCCCATTCAAAGCATCAAAAGACCTTGAGGTCTCGTGAGTACACCAGGAAGAAGTTTATTTTCTCCTGTCTGCCAAGCCTTTGTAACCCAATCAGAAACTCCTCGCTGTGTGCCATGAACAGCTTCTAGGGCGCGAAAGAAAAAAAGTGCATCAGCTGCAAGTGATTCATTTGGGCAAGAGGTGGGAACAGACCCCAGGAATCACAATTTTCAACTGCAGGCTTTAGCTGCAAAGCTGTCCTTTTCTCCTCTTTCTGACCAAAAATATGGAACAAGAGTCATGTGGTATCTCTCGATTCCTGCCAAAGATTACAGCAGGGATTACAATGTACCTGGAGAGAACGAACGTCCATATTGATTTATTACCTCCTATCATTCAGACAAATCAAGAACACAGGATATTTGTTTCAGAATCTGTCCAGCTTTGACCTTTAGACATTGCACGTCAAGATGCCTTCCCTGTAGGTCTGAAGTATTAATGCACTGGTTGATTTACTTGTTCAAAGATGTTTAGACATCTGTTCTCAAGGACTCCAAATTAAACATTTTTAGTCATGCTGTTGAGCAATATTTTTCAGTTTCTCACATCAAGGTTGGTGTATGCCTTGGGCAAGCAGCAAATATTTATATGCAAAATTCTCACTCGTCCAAAAAGCGTGAAAGTAAATCAAGACAAGAAGTGGTGCGGTGATGAGAGCGTGGTGAAAGACAGCCCTGCAGCTGCCTGTCTGGGCAGGTGAGATGGAGATTGCTCATCCACAGGAAGTTCTGCTCCATTTAGATAGAGTATTTTCCTAAGCTTAGTGCCGTAATATTTGCTCTTCTGCAGCCTGCAGGAATTCACACATGACACAACAATATGTATGGCCGTTTCACGCTCAGCTGCTACACATTGTGAGGGTTTCTGAGATCTTGATGTACTTCACAAACAAGAAGCTTTGTTATTTTCACTCTACATGTTATTGACAGAAATGAGGTAGGAAAGATTTCTCGACCAAGGTCTTGATGGTAAGTTACCCACATCACTAGGAATGGGCCCAAACTCATCTTTACAGTCTACAAACGTCTCATGTCACCGCAAGAGATCTGAATGTAAGTTAAAGGCAAACGACTGGAGGTTTCAGAGTCTAAGGCTGGTGTTTGAAAGGTGCTGTACTCACCCCGAGCCCTGCAGCTCCTCGAGATTGGAGGCATTCCACTCGGACCCCTGCAACAGCCACAAAACACACATTTCAAAGGAGCCCAAGAGCCTCCCTGTTTCCTAAGTTCTGCAATACTCCAGCCTCAGCAATCTTCCTTAGCTGCTGACTAAAATATTGATAATAGCCTCTGAAACAGGAATATGGCACCAGGGCAACCAGCGCTGCAGCTCAGCACAAAGATGTCCTGTCCTGAACAGGCAGAGACATCCTCATCTAAGGAGATAGTTCTAGGCCAGTGTGTGACTGAGCACATCCCAAATCACTGGCCCCGGCCACTCTGACTTTTTAAACAGAGATAAGTTGTGCAGGGGAAGAAAACAATTATGTGTAGCATGACTGGGATCACAGGTATATGAAAAGTGAGGCAAATCCTGAAAGGTATGGGGGTGGTTACACCTTGTATGCCCCCCATATCTGCAAAACAGAAAGCTAAAAACGGTTTAAAAAGCCGGTTTTGCCCTCAAACATGAGCACTTCCTCTGACTCTGTCCAGAACAAAAAAAACCCAAAAAACCAAACCAAAACAAAAAAACCCAAGCATAATGGGCACAAATGTGTTCATCTCAAGCAAGTCTTTGTTCTGCCTGGTCTTGCTTGGAGTACCATCTAGTGGCAAAAGTTTAGACAAAACACATACCGTTCCTCGCTTCTGCACCAAGTGCATATCACCTTTAGCCTTATTCTTTACATAGCTCTGGCCATGCCTACAGAAAGAACTTCATAGGCTCAGTCGACAAAAAACGATACGGTGACCCTAATCAGAGTCAAAGAGCAAATGGCTGTCACATCGGGGCAGCATCCACAGCTAGATCTTTGTTTGTCATAAAACAAAATCTCCATTGCTAGAAATAGAAAATGAATGTGCATAGACAGAAGTTGAGCTATGCCATGGTATGTCCTGAAACAGGATCAACCTGCCAGGAAAGAACCCTGTCAAGTCCCCAAAACAAGAACACAGCTAGAAAAAAAGGTTTCTCTACTGCAGGCTTTTACAAGCAATATGGGTCCTGGAGTAAAGTCTGCACAAAGGGTGGGATAGCAGGCTGTACCTCTTGGCTCATGCTGCACAAGTCAGCCTTGACACCAAATCCAGCTTCTGCTAAGCCCAGTGACTTGTCAGATTGCTCCCACTGAGCCTCCTGCTATTCAGGAGCTCCTAACACAGCAGCTTACCAGATATAAATGATCAAAAATCAGAGACGGTTTGTCCATCTGACCCAGGATAAGCAGCATTTCATTGTCTATAAATTCCTTGAATTCCTTCAAGTTGCAATTCATATGTTTCTCCAGCTCATTTCGTATCTGCAGAGCAGAAAACAAAGGATACCACCTAGAATCATGTCTGTCCAATAGAAACATTTGTTGGCACTCCTTTGTAAAACACTTTTTCTGTACTTCATTAAAAACAGCAAGAGGGATTTGACTTTTTGGAGACAAGGTATCTCACTACATGGCATCTCTCCAAGTATCCTAGGTCCTCAAATTTAAGATCTGTGAATAAAGCTTCAGATAACACCCGAGTTAAAAAAAATGTATTTTGGCGACCTGCTTCTTAAAAATAACTGGAGAGATAAAAAAACAAGACCTTGGAGAGCAGCTAACAAAAAAAAAAGTGAAACCCATTAGAAGCAAGGAGTGAATAATGGCAGCAGCATTGGTGGAGAGAGAGATTTCCAGTACTCTCCCATTTTAAAACACCAGGGCACAGACCTACAGTCCTCTTGCTGCACGTCAGCTTCAGGAAGGTGCAATGCAAAGCAGCACAACTTTGTTTAACCCAGCATGGAAAACGGTTACAGCAAATCAAAGCATCTTGACTGCACCAAGGGTTAAGAACACGTACACAGACAGACAAGTTCTCAGCTTACGCCTACAACTTGTAATGCTGCTGTTACACAGGAATGTATCCGAACACTTCAGTGCTAAGCTTTAGGAAGGAAAGCCCTGCATGTTTATAGCCTCCCTTGAAAAACAAACGAAAACCCAACCCAAAAAGAACTATTTCCATTTGCCCTGAGTATGTCTGCACTGCAGCTGGATGTATTTACACCAGCCTGGGATGGATCCAAACTAGCTTTAGCCTTGACTTGTGATTTTCCATCCATAAACTCACTAGCAAAATGTTGTCTGCAGGCCCCTCTGACATTTGTTCAGGAACAAAGAAAAAACCTTAAAATGAAGCCGACAGGAGAAAGGAAGGCACATACTGTGCTCTGCGCTGTCCATGAGCAAGTGAAGATCAGGACACTAACAGCTGCAAGGTCTTCAGCCACCAACTGCATCTTCTGAGTGCTGCCTTGTGTAATTCACAGGGATGCAGAGGAATAAGTGTCTGCAAATTCATTGCTTGGACAGGCCTCCATGTGCTACAACCAGCTGTAATGCAGGCATCACCTCTGATGCCACTTTTTTGGCAAAGAACCAGGCACTATGTGCTTGAAAGTCACATACTTGTTACTAAGGTCTTGAAAAATGCACTCTGATTTTGGTATTACTCTGATTTCCCTGCTGGGGAAACAGAGGTATAGCAAAGCCAAAGAGCAGAGCCTTTACAGAACAGTTGGAAACACAAACTCAAAGCCAATGACAACTAGTCATATGGTGTCTCCATCAGTGCAGCACTCTCTGGAAAAGAAGTCTAGCAGAAAGAATAAGATAGCAGGATTTTTTTTATTTACCTCCTTAGAAGTCACATTTTCCAGGTCTTTGCTCATCATGATGCTCCGGAGTTTGGCTTTAATGAGCCGTTCTGTTCGTTCTCTTTCAGTTGGCCTGAAAAGGAAAAGGAGAGGATGTTTCCAAGCTGGCAGCAAATGTACGGTGCAACTCATACTGTACAGAGGAGTGGTAGTAAAGACTTGTATTAAAAGCAATTTTTATGAGAATAACCAAAGAAAAACATTTTGAGACATTTATGAAGAGGAAGGAAATGAACCACTGGAGGAAGAAAAGGGAGAGGGGGAGATTTCTCTTGTGAGCCAAACCAACTTTTTCTAATAAAATTCAGAACTGACTTGTCAACAAACAGGGCTGGAGAGTCGGGGCGGGTGGACTCCAGGTCCTGCATTGCATTCCACTCATTGATGCAGCTCTGGTCGGAGCTGATGCAGCTTTCGTAGTATGTGGCCCAGACCAAGGCCATCCCACCTGGGAAATAGTTGTACCTTCTTGCAACTTCACAGGCTTTATGGAGGATCTGTAAAGCAGACCTGCAAGTTTGGAGAACAAATTTGTGCAGATGTGAGAAGCAGAAACAGACAGAGCAGGATCCAAATGATTTTCACAGAGGAAAAGATTTTTCAGCATTGTTTATTACAGTTTGCTTTTTGAGAGCAGCAGATGTATTGTATCAGAGTTCAAAGAGGGCACAAACTACACCTTGGAGGCCTTCTCAAGAGCTGGTCCAAGGCAGAGGCTGAAATCTTCTCCTGATTAACAGGCAAGCACAAGGCACAAGTCTCTCTGGGATCTAATCATTAGCTAACTTGTAAAGCCAGACCGAAGAAAAACAAAGAACATGGACAATTTTCAAACCACCTTCAGCAAGGAGTCAAACACATATTTACCAGCATTCTTGGCCCCTGACATGCTCCAGGGACAAGGCCCAGATTGGGTCATTTGTTTTTGCAAATTCTAGCATTACTTTTTCTTTCCTTCCCTCCTCTTTTTTTTTTTTCTTTTTTTCTTTTTTTAAGGCTCTACTCCGAAGATGTCATAGTACTGAATACATTAACCACATCTAAGGTTGCCAATAGGAGGGGCCAAGTTCAAAACTGACAGAAACAAGAGTTTCATTTGTTTCTGTACAAAATCATCCCTAGCATGACACCCTTCTCTACATCTGTATTTTTTCCCTATCAGATGCTGCACGGACAGGGATCTCTCAAGGCTCCAACAGGAGCCAGCAAACTGCCCAGACTGAAAGAGATCCATTTGTTCTGTGTGGGGCTGGGTAGCAGCCTCTTCAAGAAGGAATTTGCTGGCATAGCTGCTGCTGATTCAGCCACCTCTGCTTCAGTGTTTTGGAATCCCTGCACACGGGAGGGGTGACAGGAGCTGAAAGGTGAACAGGCACCCGGGGCGGCATGGAAAGTTTCCGAGTGGCAGGATCCCCAGACTGGCCCCACTAATGAGGCAGAACACGGGGAATGCCATCAGATTGGCAGTGGGTCCCGAGACTCCTCCCTCAGCCAGTTAGAAAAATATGCAGAGAGAAGAAAGACTGGGTTTGCAGCCTGATGAATTGAAGTTGGTCTTTCATATTTCATCATCTCACTAGTGCCATTTCCCTTATGTTGAAGAGCACATAGCTGCTCTGAACAGAAGCAGAAGTTCCTGTTTTCGGGTCAGTATTCTCACAGTCCCTATATAGTACTGCTACCTGCTGACACAGGGAAGCAGCATCTCTGTTGCAGCTCACTAAATACCAATTATGGAGAATGCTAAAATGCAGTTTGTTTATTTATTTTTAATTTACTCAAAGAAATGACAGTTTCTTTCTCAGTAAAGCTAATTAACACACATACCACATGGCTTGCACCGACACTGGCTTGAAGATGTGCATTCTCCCTGCAGTGCTCACGCTGAAGCCACTAACAAAGAGAGGGAAAAAACCCCAGTCAGAACCTGCTCTTCTCTGCATCATGGGCTGCATTCTACAAACAGCTACTGCAAGGCAGCTATAGGAGCACTCACAGTCAAAAAGAATGAGGGATTAGAATTTGTATCACCAATTTTCCAACATCCTCCCAATAAGAACAGCAAGCAGACACCCTTCCCAGTGTAGGCTGCCAGGGATGGGAGCTCCACCCCTCAAGTGGGATTTCAGAGAACATTCACTGGATATCACAGGTTCCACCAAGCAGTTTGAGGGCAGCAAGGCAAAAACTCACTGTCTGAGTCAGAGGACTGCAGCCGTGAATCCAAAATTGGAACTTCATTTGCAAGGTGACAGAGAATCTCTCCTAGAGCAGCCCCCAAGTAGGGAAGGACATTCACATTTATCCTTTTAATGTGGTTTCTTACCCATCACCATCAAGATGGATTTTAGTATCACTCCACAGACGAAGAACCATTCCTATAGTGCAGCTTTTACTGGAAGAAAGATTGTTATACAGGATGTTAAATATAGGCCACAATGTGGTCACGCCAATATCCTAAATTATTAATACTCTTTAATTTTTAAAATCCTCAAGTCTTGTTCTAGTAATTCCTAGTAATGTCTTAGGCCACCAAATGCGTAACACACAAGGAGACGGACAGCTGAAGTCTAAAGGTCTACTCTGATATTAGCATGCTGATCGCTTCACAGGACTGGAGAAACATCAAAGAAACAAGAATCAAAATTACCAGCTCTTCTCCCCCCTCCAGAGCCTGCCAGAAAGCACTGCAGTATTTGCCCCATCATCTTTCCTGCTCTCTCACCCTCATAAGCTCAGTGCAAGGTAGTTTCTAACAGGACATAAAAGCAGATCACGGCGATCTGGCTGCAGAGATTCAGCTCACTAAATCGAGGCAGAAAGCAAGCCTTGGTAGGTGGCAGAGCAGCCGCCTGCCCTTTCCAAAGAGGACCCAAGGGGCCTTTCAAAGGACTGCATGTTCGATTTTCGCTTCATCACTCTGGCTGGTAGAAAAGACAAAAACGGATTTTATGAGTTTACCTAACCCAAAAGAACACTTTCATTTCAGAGACGCAATCTGGCAAGAAAACCATACTATAATGGAAGCCAGTTACTTTCAACTAGTAAATAATTAAGCTACTGAGATATTAAAGTTTTAAAGGAAACTGGGATGCATTCAGCAACAGCCAGTTAGCAAAGAACTTAGGTTTTGTTTTGTTCTTTTCCTTTCTTTTTTAAGCCTTCAGCTTCTTTCTACAGCGGATCAAAGGATTTGACAGGCCAGTTTGAACACACATGTGGACAATTTGCGCTTTTAGAGCTTTGCGAGAAAAAATGGTTTTTATTAAACACATGTAAAAGGAATAAAACCCACAAAAGCGCCTGACTAGTCAAACTGTCAGCAGTCAGAACACTTACAGCCCCAACACAGAGCCATGGAGTCACTCAATAAAGTTGTTAATGCCAACTGACTTCCTTTATGCGTGAGACTTACCCTTAATTAACAAAAACTTTGGCTTTCAGGGGAGATAGCGATTAAAGTGGCAGCCAACCTTACAGTTAGAATGGATTTGCCATAACTTTTCCATCTTTCCTCTTGTCTCACATCAATAATCACCAGGAGCAAATTATCACAAAGTTGTTTCAGATTTGAAGATGACATAGCAAACGTTCACTGCTGTTGCACACTAAGTGTGCCATAAGGAAATGCTACATTAGAATTTCCTCCGTAACACTAACAGCAGTAATTTATCAGCAGATACAAGAGGCAGCATCAAAGCCAATGACAATAACCTTATTAGGAAGGCATGGCTAGGAGTTTCCCTACAGGTCTCACTGCAGTGCAGAAGCTCTCCCCTTCCACTTCTAGCCATGGAAACAACCACTAAGGTTTTCCAAAAAGAAAACAAAAGTCATACTGGCTGCACCAGTACAACATGGCAGCCTGCTATATCATCGGAGAACAGAACCAACAGTCTGGAAGCTCTGACTTAGCTCCAGCTCTGCCAAACCAGCCCTGTCTCTCCAAGCCAAGAGCTTTTCTGCCTCATTTACTCACCTAGAACTGGAGTAATGTGAGAGGGTCTGTGATAACAAAATATTTTATTTGCCTTTCAAAATATTATGTGGTCTTATCAGTTAGACAAAAGAAACAGCTCATTACTGACACATTTGTTTATTGGTTTTGGAGGAACTTTTGCAGTATTGTTTTTTGATGTTATTTGGCAACAAAGCTACCCCCCAAAAACCAGCTCCATTGCATCATACCATCAACAGATTTAAGTCTGGTGGATAGAATAAGTTCCAGTTCCAGTTTTGCAAATGTGTCTGCAAGAGCATTTTGTAGTGAGCAGACAGCAAACTACCACAGAAGAAGTAGATGCCACAGCCCTACAGATGGATTAAATGCTTTGCCCACAATTGCCCAGAGAGCCCAGAGATCCAAGAAAAGGGAAAGCTTTCTAGAACAAAAATAACCCCCTCTCCCTCATAACTGGTCAGAAGACTCAACACATGTCCCTTCTCTTGCTAGAATTTGCAGATACATGTAAACCAACTGCTTGGGGACAGTTTGGTGTTGACAGGCTTTCCAGAGAACCCAGCCTGCCTGATTTCAAAGCCCAGCCTTGCCTTAGACATACCTTTCCTTGCTGGAGAAATCCACACCCAGCAGAATATTCTCTTCTGTATCCTGTCGTCCGCTGCTGTATACAACCACCATGTATCGGACTCGGTCTGTCCACACACTTTCCAAACGGACAGCCTAGAGAAAGGTCATCAAGCTCTGCAAAGTAGCTTTTGGATAATTATGACTTCAATTGCTGCCTAATATTTTTTTTTAAGGTGTAATTGTGCCCAAAAGCTTTATTTAGCTGTGGTATGAAAGACACAGAGAAAGACGGCCCATCTTCCAGCAAGGCTAATTGCCAGTTTGACTTGGCATCAGGCAGGGAGAAGATTAGCCTAGATTACCTGCTCCAGTTTGGAGAAATACTACAAAATGTAACCTAAAGATTTGTTACAAAGAGGTTCAACTAGAAAGTTGGTAAAAACATTGGTCATGCATAGAACTGAAAACAGAGGCAGGCTCAGTGGATTCTTCCACTCACAAGCCTTCACTGAAATATGTTAAGTCATGCTGGAGGGGATGACTGACATAGACTTTTCTGCAGGGACTTTTATAGCCTCTGCAGATTTCTTTAAAAGAAAACCCAGCCCCATTTGGATGCAATTTCAAGACTGACTTAAGAGTGTCCACTAGCATCGGCAAGGTCCTGTCTCTTTTCCGGTATT
This sequence comes from Astur gentilis, assembly GCF_929443795.1. Lineage (NCBI taxonomy): Eukaryota > Metazoa > Chordata > Aves > Accipitriformes > Accipitridae > Astur > Astur gentilis. The sequence continues at coordinate 15,865,183 of NC_064886.1, read as the reverse complement.
AGTGTTTGTCAGCTGACTGGAAAATTAAATCTAACAAAACAAACACACTTCAGACAGATCAGTTTCCTGACCCAACTCGTTACCTGGATGTAAGGACCAGGGCAAAAGGAGTGGACAGGAGAACGGTGTAGGGCTGACAACCAGCACAGAGCGAAGCTGACTCTGAAACCTAGGATTTGCCAATGCTTTTCGTAAAACCCTACAGGTCTGTTTCAAATGCCTCCAACAGAAAGAAGGGCAGAAAAATCCATCTTTTCTTACCAGTTTGATCCTATCCTCACAGCGAAGGAGGTTGATCATCACCTGGAGGTGTTGGGGCAAATCACCTGGAGAGAAAGCAGAGAAAAAAAATCAGAAAGGGTCTCAACACTTGCTGCACTAAGAATGGGCAGAGTCTTGACCTTTAATGAAACTGGATGTTACTAAGTCAAAAAATACCATTTAAGGGAGGCCAATTAACTTTGCTGTCCCAGAGAATACTAACAGAAGTGAGCTTCTTGGATGAGTGTTATCTGGCTGTGTGAGAACTTGACCTTACGGTATTCAGAAGCCACCAAATATATTGAGACCATGTGTGACTGGCACAAATGATGATACTCTTCCTGTTACAGCATCTTAGAGAAGACAGAAAGATATGGGCATTAAGGACAGGGGAGGCAGAAGTAGGAACAACAACTCTGATTAAAAAAAATGGAACAAAGGAGAAAAGAAAAACTTTAACTTGTGAAACACACATAGCATCGTGGGATCAGCCCCACTGGCCTTATGAAGGGTATATCTGAACGCAAGACATTTCTGAGGAAGAAGAGCTGCAAGAGTGGCCTGGTTTGGGTGATGGATTGCTTCCACCTCAAACAAAGTGCTGTTCATGCAACAAGTCCCCTAGGCTCTAGAGCAGTGGGTACATTTCTGTTTGGTGAAAGCAAGTGAAAGGAACAAGGTATCTACAAGAAAACAAAACAAGTTCACATCTAATAACTCTGTAATGCACTTATAACTTTCCATACAAGATAAAATGCCTTTGTAGGATGTTTGCTGGGTATATGAAATTGCTGACAATTAAAGAAACCCAAAGCCAAGCTTGGCATTCAAACACCCTCTTTGTGCTTGGAGTGTTTACTAAGCAGCAGACACACAGTACCACACTGTGCCTTTCCCACATGCTACTGCTCTCAAAATGCCCTGATGATCTTATTTCTTCTTTCCTAGTAATCACTTATTCCAAAACTGTCAAAACCAGAAGGCATAAAAACACTGGGTAAGTAGAATCCACTTTCCTGAACACCCTATCTGCTTATCAATCCTTACTTACGCTCACCATACAACTCCCTACCCTTTCTTCCCACCAGTCTGGCACACTGGAGGGGACTGGGGGAAGAAGGACAGTCTGTTCTTAAACTGTGACAAACTCTTACAGGCCAGATAGTGATAAGTTAGCTGAAAAGGGGATTTTCCTGAAACCAGGAAAGGGGATATAAGGAGCTAAGAAACACACGTCTGTCCAGAGACCCAAATCCTGTTAAAACGTTCCTTTCTTACCGGCAACATCAAACAAACCCAGCAACAGGTAGTTTCAAAAGAACAAATGCTGTCAGCTGGCACTGAAAGTCCCAAACTTCAGATTATTGGGGGCTGGGAAAGCACTCAGAGAAATGTCCCTGCCATGCTGAATCAGGACCTCGATAACTACAGAAGAGGTGCTAGAGCCCTGTGACTCAGCCCATCCAATCTTCCTCCCCACAGGCCAAAGGGGAAGGCCAAGACCAAATCACTGAAGCACAAGTGACACTCCTTCATCTGCAGCTGTGGAAAACAGGGATACATATTCAGCACAGACCTTCTGGCTCAGCAGGCTTCCCTGCCTAAAGAATGCCATGCTGAATGCCGTAATGTCTGCAGAGAATAAATTTCTACTCCAGTTCTGAGATAATGACAAAAGTTTAAACAAAGACTCAATAATCATATGTTCCCATTCGAATCAAGTGGGCTGAAAACCTGGTTTTACTCAGCAGGTTGTACAAGGCCCACTATGACAGTTAGAGGAGTCATCCACCCACCCACGCATGCTATTAGCCTGTCCACATGGACAGGATGAGCAGCAAAGCAAGAAGGAAAAAGAATTTCAGTAGGTGATTTAATCCACTACCTGCATGTTTGTGAGGATGCTGGAGACTTCGCTGGCCCTGGGAGCTGTTTCCTTGTTGTAAGAAAAGGGCTGCACCTTTCACCATGAAAAAGCTCTCGCTTAGGCTAGAAAACAAACGACAGAGGAAGTCAACTGAAAGGAAATATCAGCAAAGTGCATGCTCAGGACTGTACGCCTAGGGAAGGAAGGGCTTCCCCTCACTAAAACATAGTAGGATTTTGCCATGAGAAGCTGTTCCCAAAGTTTGATCCTGCCACTTGCATGGCATGGCTCCAGGATTATTCATGGATTATTCATGTGTCATTTTCCACCAATATTTTATTATTTGGCCATTGCAGGAGATACTTGCCTGAGCTGTCATGGGCTGGAAATGACTTTATCATTTGATTATCATATTCTGCAACTTAAAACAGTAGAGGGTAAGACTTTTTACAGGCTTATAGACCTGTAAAATGACTGAAGATCAGGTTCCGAGTCAATCAGTTTCTACCAATTTCAGTTCCTGAGATTTCTTTGGAATGCAAAAACAAGAACATGCAACTATAAACTGCCTGCAGATTTAAAGAGGAAAGGAGGGGCAGACAAAACCCACGCATCACAAGAGAAAGGAAACTCCACTGAAACCTCAGGGGAAAAAACAACCGACACAATAGCAAAGATTTTGCTTTGCTCTGGCTAGATACAGCCATCCTGCAAAATACTACTGATAAGAAGGCAGGTCGCAGTGTGTGCAAATACATAACGATACTTCCACAGAGTCAACTGACATACAGGCCCCAGAACACAACTGAAAAGAAGGCTGAACAAAATCAGTAGTTACAGTAAGCACCAGCACAAGCCTAATTACATAGTACCATAATGCACTTGCGAGCATTTTAGAAATAGACTTGGACATAAGCGGCAAAGTTAGCATTTCCCACAAGGCTGAAAATCAACATCTACTAAGCTACCTTTTAGTTGCCACAGTAACTGCTTACACTGCATTTCCTACACCGCTCAAAACATCACAAGAGACATTCCTTGTTACAAAGCCCAATTTTCTGCCGCCCTACACTTCCAAACATAGATCATCATTAATTACTGTCTGCTATCTACTAAATATAAATGCTCCATTATGAGGTTGCACTACACGGGAGTTACTTACGCTAGAGAAAGTGATCCCACAGGAGTTACTACTCCCAGTACTCATCTATTCTGTACTTTATCTGGGGTCTTTGCCTTTGGGCAGAAGTGAGCACTAATGCTCCATTCTACCTTAGTGTTTTTGTGAAGACAGACATGAATTTCATGTCTTTTCAGCTTTTGCTGCAAGTTCAGCTTTTTCCTTCCCTGAGAACACAGCCAAGGTTCCCAGGCAAAGCTTCCTTATTTTTCAACTGAATCTTCAAGGTGCAAAATTCCAAGAAAAATCTGGATCAGTTTAAATTTGATATTTCAGCTGCTTTTAAAAAGTGAACTAAAATTTTCGCCTAACTTCCAGGCTCCACAAGTCATATATCAGATCAATAAAATGCCAGCAGGACAACTGCACTCCAATTAAAACAAGCTTTTCTCCATTTACACTCCCACAGTATTCTAGCACTCACCACTCACTTCGCTAGCAAGTTGTGTCTGAACAGGAGCCATGCAGAGTTTGCTTGTGATCCGAAACGCCAGCTCTGTTCTGCCTGGCACACAGGCTAATGGCAAGAACTTCTGCAGATGGGAATTTGGTTCATTCCATAAGTGAGCCAGGAAGAGTCTTGTTTCCTTTGCACACCAGATCTCACAGGAAAGCGTTAAAAAAGGCCAGACATTACACAAAAGCAGCGACACCAACACCACGTATAGGATATTCAGCTAGATACTAGCTTCACGCATACTCATCTTTTTTCAGCAAGAGGAAGGGAATGGCTAGGTAACTAACACACACAGAGACAGTTCACAGTATTCCTGTCCCAAGAATTTTGGGAAACATTTCTTTAGGAAAGTGAAAAAATATCCCAAAGGATATTCTTTTATCCCTAATAAAGTACTGCCTGAGATTTCTACAGCAGGAAAACCCTTGGAAGAGACAGAGCTCCTTCCCAAAGGCATTGGTAACTCCTGCTCCGATGGTTCATCTCACCTGACGTTCTCCTCTCTTGCATCCAGGAAATCTTTTACAATAAAGCAGAATGTTGCCAGTTGCAAGCAAAGGAGAAAGCTGCGTTGCACGAGCAGAAAGTGATTGCAGGAAAAGGACGACCCACATAGCAAAATTTTTGTCACCATGTATTCATCTGCATGGAAACGAACTGGAAAGCTAAGCCAAAGAACCTGTTAAGAACAAGATTTCTTTTTTAATTTAAATGTTTGTTTCCTAAACTGCACACTAACCTTACAAAGCACGGTTTGCCATGACTCGAACTGCCTGTACCTCCCCAGCACTACCCGCGCTCCCCGATTTCCACATTAGCTCCCATTTCCATACAACCAGCACGGTGCTGTACAGAGGTAACACATCCAACTGCCTCTCTGCAAAAGCTATTTTACACCATAACAAAACAGCAACATTACCCAACACTGTCCCTTATCTCCGCTCTAGGAACGCTTTTTGGTCTCAGTCACTTCATACAACTGCTCTAAAAAGACAGTTAACAAAATAAAAGGGAGAAAAAGGCAAGGCACAATATTCCAACCCAGTTTTAGAAACCCCTTTTAAATCCTGCGGTTCCTGTAAACAACTAAAACTCCAGCCTTTTTTAAAAAATCTCCTAAAGAACAGAGAAATCCTATCATTAAAGAATATCCCCAACTTTTGACCCTCAGCAGCAGTGATAAATGCTCTAGTAAGCAGCATTTGTTAGCAGCATAAAAACGAGTGGCTTATACATACTAATTTGGACTGGTTTTCTTTGAACAGCAGAAGCATTGTGCTGGCCCAAGAGTCAGACAGAAGTCAGTAAATTCAAAAAGATTCATAACTAGCTGTAAAACTCACATCCTTTTGCTTCTAAACCCATAAAAAAGAAAAGAAAATAAGGAAAAGAAAAGGTTGACCGTATATTCTGTGCGGAGCAGAGAAATCGTGTCTGTTGATGCTACCCAGGAACTGGATGACTTTTACAGAACACTGTGTCTTCCACTGATATCCTGGCTTGAAAAAGCACTTGTCCTAACATATCCTGATGAAAGAGGGCCATTCAAGAGGGGAAAAAACCAGCTGAGGCTCGTCTAATCATTCCCTCCTCCAGACTTGTTTGTTTGCTTCCTCCCGCATGCTCTGAAGGCAACGCAGCGCCTATCAGCAACCACAAAGTGAAGCAGCCCGTCGCTGTAGAAAGTCAGGACTAGATAAAAAGCATCGTATCTACTAATACCTGTTTGTTTCTTTACAATTAAACCACTGCATGCCACCACTGTAATATACATATGACAAAGGCATCAGCTGTCAAATTAAAATACTTCTTCACTTACTGTACAGCTACCACGGTTTGATTTTCGGAGTGACTCACAAGTTACTGAGCTACTGAATGAGGAAGTCTTTCAGGTGGCTTGGAATTTATTTCTTAGGAGCCAGCTACAACCAAATTCACTGAAGACTTGTTTCTTACAGACCCCTGACTAGTTCTTTCTCTAGGCTTAAACCATAATGACATACTCACGTTTCACCAGTACCACTAGGCTAACCAAGGGGAAAAGCAGCTTTCTGTTCAATTTTCACCCAGCCCAACTGGCATGCACAACAGAAACCACCCATTCCCTGGATGCCCTTCCAGGAATCCTGACCAGCACAGCTACTTTACAGGAGTTACTCCAGGCTCTCAAATAAACACAGAGCCCACGAGTTTTTTCACAGCCCCAGGACCCGGGTGCTCCCGGGTGCTCCAGTACAGCTGCAGACCAGTCCTCCTTCCACTCCATAACCTCAGCTTACCAAACCAATGGCATTAACCCCCTAAGACAGGTAAAAACCTATGCTTACAAGCATCTGGGAAATGCCAAGAGTATCAGCAGGAGGGTACAGACAGCTACAGTGCTTTGCTGTCCATAAAGCTGGGGTCCTTCTGCACCCATAGGGATGGCACCCAGTGGCTGGCAAGGAGAGGGTACTTAATGGCCACAGCACCGCTGGGAGCAGGCTCCAGTGCCTCTTGCTTCACTGTCCCCTGCTCCATCCGTTGGCTCCACGCTGCTCAACTTGAAAAGGAAATATTTCTTCCCCTTTGGGAAAGCTCCAGAAGAGCGTGGCTGCAACACACATCAATTACATTTCAAGTTGCTTAAGAACACAATAGGCAGTGCCTTTTAAACGTTACAAAATGCCACCCCTTGAGTCCACAAATGCCAATAACCAATCTGTTAAAAATACTGCGTTTTGGAACAAGAGACAGAGCTGCTCGTGTTACTGGACAGAGCGAGCTGGAAGCCAGCTGCCAGTCGCAGAACAATTTTCCCTAAGCTGTTTGCTTTGCCATTGTGGCTCAGGCTGTGGCACATCCCAGGAAGAAACCTTGTATGCCTCGGGTATTCGAGTTCCCTGGTTTAATGGGAAATCTCATATAAGACGTAATCATCTTGCAGGATACAAGAAAACAATCTACTAATGTATCTTACAGCTACATAACTCATCTCAAAATAAATATCCATACACAGAAGTTAGTAGAGAGAAAACCACTTTCCCTGGGAAGACACAGCCAAGCCTGAGGTTGATTCAACAGTCTCTTGCTAGTCTAAGAATTAAAAAATAGTATAACACTAAAAGAGGCAGAACACAGAAACATCAGAGTTTGCATCTGGCCAGGTATCCCTGCTGCTCCCAGAACTGCCATGGGATCACTCGGTGCATGGCATGCCAAAGGAGCCTGGCTTATCACCACACCCGCAATGACCCTCGGTATTTCTGGGGCAACAATGAACTTGTTCTCTTTGTGTTTGCTGCTGATCACAACTGAGCAGCCCATTCAGTGCAAGTGCTGTTCAGATCTGCTTGCTTACAGCTCTACTCTTAGAGCATACTTTAGTGCTGAGTTCATGTAGTGAACAAGAGCAGGCTTCCACTCTGCCTGGCTTCGCTTTGCATTTTCCCCAGGGATATGGACAGCCACGCACAGCCAGAGGCAGGTCCAAGGGCAGGGAGCTCAGGGAGGAGTGAGGGGAGCTGCTCCTCGCACACCCAGGCACAGACTGTCCTCAGGAGCAGCCCAGCACCACCTGAGGACCAAAGCATGTGTACCTCATGGGTCTCAAAAGCTTGCTTCAGCTAATATTCGGAGCTCACCTCTGCCTGGCCGTTACATTGAAGTTATATCCTGCTCTCCCAAAGACATATTTCAGATGCCCTTTCAAGATACGTGCTCCACCTGAAGCTTTCTCTGTTTCTATTTAACCTTTCATCTTGAGCAAATCTCACGTTGTTGACCTGTCATGTGCTTGTGCAGCTTGGGCGCAGAGCTCTATGTTCCAGAAAAGCTCTGCAATGAAGCCTGCCCAGGCACATCATGCTCTCCGGGCACTAAATCTCTGTCAAATTAAGTTTCTTAATTTCCCCCTCATTAATGGAACAAAACGTACACGTGGTGCGGAGGCAGAGAAGGTCATCTATCCATCAGGGCTGAGCCAAAACACTCAGGGGACAGCCACGGCCTCTGGGCTCATCTGACAGCAGACTGCCCAGGCAGCAGCGTTGGAGCAGGATCATGCCCTCACCTGAGCATCCAGCAATGCCATGGTTAGGAGCAGGCACGCTTATCCTGCCTTTCCTACCCACTGCATGCAGACCTCTCCCCATGCCCAAAGGAGCTGCCCTCCTGCAACCAGGTCTGTGTTTTGGGTAAAAACCCCCAAACCAAAACAATATTCGCTTCTCTCAAAATTGGTCACAATTTTACAAAGGCATGAACGTGGTAGTACCTCCCGCTTCCTTGGGTTTTATGGCATCTTCTGCTCAAAACGTTTCCAAACTGATGAGGTGAGGAAAAAACAGGCGCCTCAAGCTCCACAAAATTAAACACACTTCCCTTTTCCACAGCTCCTTTGATAAGGAGGAAGAGAACAGATTTCCCCCCCACCCCTTTTCTTCCCCACTGTTTTCTGCTCAGTCTGGAAAAAGCCCAGCCATCTCAAGGCAATTAAGCAAGAACACAAAACACAACCCCAGAGAGTGGGCTTCTCCGGTGCACCTCTCTGCCACAGCTCGGGGACCGAGCCAGTCCTGTCGGATGCTCCCGCAGCCTGGCCAGGCCCTTGACGTGCCAGAGGGTGGATTTTAAGACAGGGCACTGCTGTGGCGAGCCAGAAGGCCATCACGCAGTCATACCGAAATAGCAACATAAACTAAACTGGAAACGAGCACATCAAATAGAAAGGAAGATGTGGGGAGAGAAATAGCAGGAAGACAAGACGGCAGCTGCGCGGCCCCTGCTTCCCAAGCCAAGCTGACAATTAAAGCACGCTGAATGCTTGCTTTGGCTTGATAGGAGGCACATCAGATAACACTTCCTGACCAAGAAAGGGGCCTTCAGAAGGGGTCTGAGCAACACAAAACAAGGGAAAAATGAACTTCAAAGCTACTCCCTCACATGCTACTGTAGGACCTGAGAAAGAGAAATGGGAACCTTTAAAAGCAGCAACAGCAGGTCATTTCTCATGCTTTTAAAAAAAGTACTTAGTGTGTTTCCAAGTGGCTTTTGCTCTGTTTCACACACCAATCACGCAGAGTCCAGTGCCACAGAAAGATTAAATGAAACGTAAAGGAATCACCTTTACAAATATACCCAAGAATATCACCACAACCATCCCTGCTTAACTCAACATGGAGCAGGTTGCCACGCAGAGAGACAAGCAAAGCACTCCCCATGGAAAGTCCCAGTTTCAACACATGCAATGCTGTTTTAAAACAAAGTGCTATCGCATACGCACATAGACTTTGTGATATGCTGATAAACTGACCTGGGATCAGAATTGCAGGTGCCCAACACACCTGCTAAAGTCAACAAGAGCTGCTAGCATCACTTTGATTGCGGTGCTCTACCTCTGCCAAAATCTCTGCAGCTATCTTCAGGGTAACTTTTGGAAATGTTTGCCTTCTGAAATACTATTTTATTACCAAAAATGCAAGGCAGGAGAGCTCTTTCCATACTCATGGCTATGTTAGGGTGCAGCTTTGATGGGCTATAAAAAGCCATCACTCTCAGACTTCCTGAGCTGAAGACAAGTTACTCCAAGAAGAAACCCAAAACGTAAGCTGTGAACCACAGCAAGGTCTGATGTTCCTTTAGACACACGGAGAACATCTCCCCTTCCTCAGACACAATAGAGGCACCATCACACAATGCCAAAAGTTGCTTGCAAGTGGGTCAGGCAGCAGCCCCCACTGAGGGGGGTGTGTTGTAATGCCTCCCTGCAGGGGAAAACGTCTCCCCATCTATTTCAAAGCAGAGCGAGATGGTCAGGCAGGCAGGCAGGAAGACCCGGCAGGCTTCGCTCTCAAAAGGGGAGTCTGAGCATGCATTGTTCAGCTGAAAGGCGTGGGCCACATCCACAACGCAAGAATGCTAAGAAGGGTTGGAGACACTGCAGGCCATTCACAGCGCCAGATACAAACGCTCCTCGAGCACAAAGACAAAAAAGAAAAAAATGAAATCAATCATGAAGCCCACAAAAGCTAATTTCCTAACATAAATAGACTGCTGATGATGTGCCTCCAGCCGCTCCCGCACACCGGGTGAGTGATGCATCGGGCTTGAGCAGCGATCGCCCCAGCTCCTCACGGAGCTGAACTGGGGCAGCCGTGTGTACCCCACGCTGGGGTGGCACACAGCTCCGAGGGCAAAGCACGACCCAGGCTGTGCCTGCAGGCAACGCAGGAGCAGCTCTGATAAACCATCCAAGAGAAAGGGCAGGAAGAGGGAAGCAAACAAATTAGCAGGATTGTTCCCTGTTCCAGCAGACTTGTGCAAAATAAGTTAGCAGAACAGCTCCCAAATGGCCAGGAAAGAAAATTCTAGGAATCCCTAGTACTTGGATGGTGAAAAGCCAAATAAAATAAGAGATTGTTTCACAAGCAAAAAGAAATCCTTTTTGCTCATCCCATTAATCGCAGAGTTCAAAAAGGCACGAGGCTGATCACAGCACCATCCAGCTATGTGATGTGCTTGGAACGGTTTGAATCGCAACGAGCATTTCTGAGATTCCCACTGAAACATGATGTCATTTTTGTGATAGCCGCTGTCTCAGGAGGCCAGGGCCAGATCCTCTCCGAACCCCAGCCTGCATGACTGCCCATTCAATTGCTATAAAGAAACCTTTCTCTCACTCTTAGGAGAGGAGTATTAACCCTACAGAGACTCCCAGCATCCATGTCCCCAGCATGTGCCTGCGGACTGACCCCAGCCCTCTGCGGCATCCCCACGACCGCCCACCCTGCGGTGAGGGCTGAGCAATACTTCTCCATAAAGCTACACGGAGTGGCTCACGCTTGCCTAGGCTCAGGGACTCAAAGGGCAAGGCTAGGGAAGGTGGCAACCAACACAGGAAAGCACAAGAGGCATATACAGAGGTCCCAGCATTAGCAACAACATGGTTTTCCAGCCTAGTGCACCCTCTGCCATGCAGCATCCTGGTGGTCTGAGGGAAGCTGGCTATTCCCAAAACACTGGCTCCTTTCTCTGCCCACATTAAAAGACGCAAAAGACAGCCTCTGTTTTCCTACAAGTCGCTTTTTTTGGCTGTTGTTGTTACCATGTTATTGCCATAGCTGTTCTGTGACCACAGTTGGGGAGGAGGACAGACCACAAGCCTGGGAGTGCCAGGAAGGTGTCTCAGAGCCATGGTCCAAGCTAAAGGAGAGGTGGGATGACGCCGGCCCCCAGGGTCCTGCCATGGAGGGCACATCAAAGGCAAAGCCTCATGCCCACACTCCTGGGCAGGAGCCGATCCTGCTCCCATCCTCCTCCCCAGCCAAGCTGTCGGCACATCGGCCGATCCTCCTGCATTCCTCCCGTCAACTCATTGTTTTAATCCTTTAAACTATTTTACTAAGTCACCCCACTTCACCCACTCAGCAGTGTCTCCCGGAGACAGGCCAGAGAAACAAGTGGAAACTCTCCAACGGCGCCACTGAAAAAAAGAAAAGGAAGGTGAATAACAGTTTCAAGGATCAAGAAAGCAGCTTCCAAGCGGTGTGCGTGAAGGTCAGCCAGGACACAGACAACAGCACAGGCAGGATGACTGAGAACCCTACAGGCAGTGGGGGCATAGCAACCCAAAAAATAGCTTAGCTGCTGGGTTTCAGAATGACTCCAAAAAAGGCAGCAGAGACCAGGGAGTACTTGACACATTGGTAATGTGTAAAAACAAAATAAAATAAATCTAGATGGATCATGTGGAGTAAAAGCAGAGTGAGAAAAGTTCTAGCTCAACCCTGACACCCCCTCTAGTGTTTAGCTAGACCGCAGCCTGCCTTCCCAGCTGCCCAAAGGGTACACAGCCAGCACCCCAGAAATAGGGATACTGCCAGCCAGAGGCACAGCTACCTCAAGACAGAAAACTGTTGGTAAAAACCTCAGGATTATCCTTCTTTTTCCCCTCCACTCCAAACTCATATTTTACAATCAGAATCAGTACTGCAGAGAGAAGCAGACATCCATAGTCCAAGAAGTTTTACAGGGCTGGGAGGGAGATGCCCACACACAGGCACGCTGCGAGCAGCCCCACAAGCAGCAGGTCTCCACAGGGATGCCAGTGTTGGATGTGACCGTTTGGAAGTCAGACAGGGCAAACAAGCAACCTGGCAGCTTTCCCGAAAATCTGAAAGGGACATTTTGTCCCATTCCCTGCATTTGGATGCCTTGGCCCCCAGTGCTAAGCCCCAGAGGTTTTCTGCCCAGCGGTCAGCAGCACACCGCCACAGATCCCCCAGCAGCTGCCTTCACTAGTGATTCTTGCAGTAAGGATTTCTTCAAGAAACATAGGTGAGCTGGTGTGGTTTTGGCATGTTTGTGAGTTTGGAGAGTCCCTCTGCACTGGGTCTCTGTGCTAATGAGATAAGCGTCAGGCACACACTCCGGGTCCTACAAGAAATGTTATGTCAGTACTGGGACTTTGGGGAAGGGTTTGGTGCAACGAGCAATACCTTGACATACCAATGGCGAGGAGCTGCTGAGGTGGGTACAAACACACAGCACACCAGCTGCTCCGCTGGCATGGTTTGTGTTCCTGCTCCTGTCCCAGGAAGGACACAGGGAAACCTACCCCTCTTGTGGCAAAAGATAACCCTTTGCACTGGCTGCAAGGGGAAGATGTCTGTGCACACGAGCAGCTCCAGCAAAGCCGTTAACCACTGTCAGTTCACACCCTGGTTATGGACATTTATACCTCACATTACACAGAGCTGATGCACAGCTGTCCAGGCTGCACAAGCTCAACACCGCTGACTTCTGCCTGAACTGCAACTCCAAAAACTTTCAGAGAGGGAATGCAAGCTCTGAAGAGTCCTTCTGATCCTAGATAAACCTAAACAACTAATGGATACAGTTTGCATCCTAATCCATTTGAGGCTGGGCTTACTTTTGGCTTATTTTGCTTTCTGATTTTTTTGTGTAGCAGTAAAGTGATTCTGCATCAGGGATTCAAATGCTGCAGAGGGATACATAAATGTTTGGGAAATAAAAAACTCAACACTCTCTTCATTAAAAGTAAAGCTGTGAAGAATGCTATGAAGGCATTCTGTCCATTTCATGCTCTCCAAAAACATCTTAAGAGCATTTGTCAGGCAGACCACAGCTCTGATTTGTATGAGAAATCCCTGACTCGCAGATCTTGGCAACCGATTATCAAAGATTAAGGCATTTAAAAATCAAGAGGCATTTGGAACCAAAATATTTTTCTGACCCGGCTCTAACACCTAAATAAACAGTAACCACACTGGCCTTTTACAGAAAAAAAAATGTTCAGTGCAAAGCCAGTACTATTGATAACAGGGGCAGTTGTTCTGGTTTTTGCCAAACTGCTGCGGTTTCATGAAAAAAAAAAAAAAAAAAAAGGGGGGGGGGGGGGCAGGATTTATATATAATTCCAGAAAGGGTCTGCTCACCACATCTTCAAACTAGCAGGCCTCCTCCTGTTACTTTACCTACCTCCAAGTAAACTCCTCATTGCTCAACTTCAAGTCAGCAACAGTTTCCTGGAAAGGCCAGATCTGAAATAAGTGTCAAGTAAGAGCATGCTTCCTCGGCTCCATGGTCTTTGAATGTCCCACCACAAAATGTAAAGGCCTAATTATATCTCCATCGGCTTCCACAGCCACACCTACGGGCCAGAAAGCTACTGAGGGTCACAAGCCTGTGAATTTGCCTCCCCATTGTATGGAGCACGCTAAGGCAGGATGCTGCAGCCTTGCCAGGATGTGATTCAGCGTCCTGTTTTGAACAGTTAATAAAGTCAGCAACTTCTGCCCCAAGATCTCCCACCAAAAAACTGGGAGACAATAAATACTGCAGCGAGCTGGATTTGTCAAGTATGCAATGAGCTACTGTCCCCACAAATAAATCCTCAAGACAGCAGCCCCAGTGTACCCCCAGCCCCGTGTGCCTTCCCAGTACCATAAACACGGCCACTCAAAGCTGCGGATACAAGCCATTCACTCAATGCTGCCTCCAGAAAAACAGGCTCATAAATCCCTAAAAAAAGTTAAAGATCAACGTGTTAATAATAGTTATTGTATATTGTATTTTAATGCACCAAAAAAGTGTAACATATAAACATCCCCAGTTGTGGCAGGCACTCAGTGCAGCACAGAAGGAGAGCTGTGCTGAGCAAACACACAGCTGCACAGAGAAGAGCCTGAACAGCAGGCTGGAATTGCATTCGCTCTTCGAGTTTCCATACTGCAGAAGCCAGCCTTAGCACCATCGAGGAATCTGGTTCATTACAGTGATTTTAATCAAGCAGCCTCCTTCTAATGAGTCCTGTGGTGTGTGCCAGAATCATAGAACCCTTTAGGTTGGAAAAGACCTTTAAGATCATGGAGTCCAACCGTTAACCTAACACTGCCAAGTCCACCACTAAACCATGTCCTTAAGCACCACATCTACATGTCTTTTAAATCCCTTCAGGGACAGTGACTCAACCTCTTCCCTGGGCAGCCTGTTCCAGTGCTTGACAACTCTTTCAGTGAAGAGATTTTTCCTAATACCCAATCTAAACCTGATGATGCTCTGTAAAGAGTTTTTCTGCAGCAATTACTCATCCTGTTGATCATGGAGCTGCAAAGGCAGTTTTCATCAGCCTGAGGGCTCCAACTAATTCCTGCAGTGAACGCAAAACCAAGTCAGACCAATGCCCAGTGTAACTCCACTACCTTCAAAAGAGAAAATTACCTTACTTCATTAAACTACAACAAAAAAGCAGTAACTAAAGGAATTGTAGAGCTGGTTATCAAACCAGCATGGCGGAGCATGTTTGTTCCCGACTAGGTGATCACACAAAACACAAAGGCAAGTAAGTGAGGTGGAAAGCCAGGGGGACTTGGTGCCTTCTACACATCACAAACAGCCACAGGTTCCTCAGAGCTCAAAAGCTGTATGACTCTTACAACTGAAAGCTTTTAATGCTGAATAAAACCAAACAGACCTAACGCTTTACTCTGAGTGTTTCAGAAGATGAGCTAATAGTCATCTGCCAGGCTGCAGATGGGAGAAAGGGGCTCGGGAACATTAAGTAACTTGGCAAGGTACACAGGATGGCATCAGCAGAGAGGGAGACCTCCAGTCTCCACTTCTTCCTCTACCACTTCTCTATTCAGCAGGGCATTGGATGCTCCAGGCAGCACTCTCAACACAGGTTCTCCACTTCACTCTCGGCTGTGGCCATGCAGCATGTAGAGAAGCAGCAGAGCAGCATATACCATTAAAAGACTCTGCAAACGTATACAAGTCTGATCCTGAAAACCCTTACCTTCCACAGCTGCTCTTGCCAGCTCTTAAAACTGGGTTTAGTGGTGCCAAGCAAGAACAGTTCTTTCCATAATGATCTTCAGGCCTGATCAGAGGCTGGAGACAACTAACTCCCAGGCTTTTCTGCAGCAGTTTGACCTCCATCCCTCTGCAGAAAGTGCCTGAAAACACTCACCTGGCCCTGTTTCTGACCACATTGAGGCTGTGATTGGAAAGCCAATAATGGCAAAGACTACAGAATGACTAGCTAAACAAACTTATTTGTGTTTGTAATTAAAACCAGTCATTATCTTGCTGCTTTTGCCAACCGCATCTGAGAAACAGCCAACACTCACAACACGACCAGCTTTGTAAAACATCTCCTTTGACTTGGTGCTGAAGAGCCAACCAACAGTGGTGAGTGATGAAAATCAATCGGGTTGCACCAAGAAGCAGCATAGGAAAAATTGCACATAACCCATTCTCCCAGAGCAGTCTGCTTGAAAAGAGCTCAGCACTGCTCTCAGTCTCCCCCGCACTTGATACCATCTTCTTTGAGGTTGCTCTGAGCTAAAAGAGCACAACATGGCTCTGTGATAAGTTGGCAGGTACTGTGCACACAAGGCTCATGTTGAACTCAGTGGACCCTGATCTTGTAAAACTTGAGGTTGTGCTTAACTCTAAGCTAATGCATACTCCCATGGACTTGATGTAACCATGCCAGCAGTTTTATTAAGATTTGGGTGAGATGTCTCAAGGTCCTGTAGGTGTACTGCATCATTAGAAAAAAAAAGGGATCAAGCCACAACATCCCATGGCTGATTGGCATTCAGGAAGGAAGATTTCAGCAGACACAGATAATGCAGAGAAACAGACCATGCAAGCTGTTGTCTGCACCAGCTGCACCAAGCCTGACTGGGCTGTTACATCTGAGTCTGTGCTCTTACTTTTTCTTCTGCTATGAATCTTTACCCATCGGAGAGCAAAACAGACTCCTGGCTGTCTTCTGGAAACAGTGTGGATGTTACCTTATTAAGGCTTCTGCAAAATTTTTGGTAAGTGAGAGAAAAGGAAGTCTTTAAAGCACATTAATGTCTAAGAAAACGCAGATAGCAACAGTATCTTTAAAAGAAAAGCTGAACCTAGAACACGTTCCCTCAGTCTATTTTAGAGTAGAACGTGTTTCTGGGAGAAAACAGAAACAAAGGCATTTTGGAATGACAGAAACCATAAGGAAGGTCTGCTGCTTTTAGACCAGAGAGCAGCAAGACATGCAGCTGGTTATAAAACCATGATACAGACCCATTCCTCCAAGAAAGAAAATCAGATAGCTCACATAACCAGATCCAACTATGCAGTCTCGAATGAAAATCCTGAAATTTTTTTGAATGAATGAAAATAATCTGTTCAGCAAGCAGATGAGCAAGTTATGTCATAAATGTGTAATAGCACATTCATCCTGTACCGATGAAACGCAGTTTGAGCTGGCAGCAAGATGGGGTCTTGTTTCCAACAACCCTCCCTTTTTCTAACCATTAGGATCTTTGAGGTCTGCAAAGTCAGGCAGTGGACTGCTGACCCCTGCACTCAGGGCACATGTGACAAAACACAGCTGTCACCTAAGTCTCCAACAAGGCTAGACCAGGATTTAAAGATTCACAAATATCATCATAGCCTGTTCCTGCAGTTTTTTCAGAGGAGACCTGAATTCAGCTGTTGGAGAAGCAGCACAATGAAGTTGAACAATTCTGCCACCCCATGGGCACCGGGTAAAGTCTCAGCGAATTGATCTGGAGCAGCTGCTGGCAGGAAGGAGACAGGATCTACCCACCTTCCTGCGAGAGAAGCTTCATTTATCATCTACGCTGTGTCCACACTTGCGCCACACATTTTCGTCAGTCCTTGGCGGTGTTTCCTTTTGAGTACAGCAAAGGATCTGCACAAGAGCCATTCTGTTCTTGAGGTCTATCTAGTAATTTAATTACCAGATTCTTATCCTGAAAATTGTGTACAGAAGAGCAGCCCCAAGAGACAGAAGGACAGAGGAAGCTCTTGGGATCTCAGTATCTCAAGTCAGTGCTGCAGCATTTTTCAGTGGCCAGCAGAAAAGTATCAGCCTTTAAGCCCAGTCTCACTACATCCACCCCCAGGATTGCTCTGGCCAGTGATGGATGCACATGCCTGGCTTGCAAAAAGGCCAGACAGACCAAAGGTAGCCACAAAACCAACGATGTCCCAGCGATTTATCTGTACATTCTCATTGAGTTCATTTGTAATGAAGAGGGATAAAGTTTTATTTCCTCTTTCAGCACAAGAACCAAATACACAAAAGAAGAGGCTATCATACTGCTTGGTTAAGTATTTTATATTTTTAATGCAACTAAAAAAGCACAAGAATTAAGGATGCATTGCTATTCATGACTTCAGTGGGCTCCTGCTTGAGCCCTGAATTGCACAATATGCCCATGACCAAGCTGGGAGCAGAACCAGGAATCCTGAATTTTGCTTTAACCAATATAAAATGCATTCCCCCAAAAATAAACTAACAAATTACATTACAAACTGCCACTAAATGCCCGCACACCAGAGACCACACAGCAACCAAATATACAATACTTCTGACCCACGTGCTTGCAAGCAGGACAGCCACCAAATGCCAGGCTTCCCAGAGTGGGCTGCAGTCATGACAAATCCCCTGGGGGACACAGAAATGGCAAGGCCTGACACTTTCCTACTCCGTAAAGAAGCACCTTTGCTTTTCTGCTCTCTGAGTTCACTTGCAGGGTAAAGACAGTCTATGCCCTAACATCCACTTGCTGCTCCCAAAACCAAAAGGTTAACCAGACTTCCAATCAACTCCACTTTGTCCTACTCTCAGTCTGTCACACTGAGACAGAAAACCCACTGCCACCAGCATCTCAGTTTTATATCTTTGCAATAATAAGTCTCAAAGCATAAAACAGGATGGAAACGACGAGATCGAACTCCAAGCAGCAGCACGAGTGGCTTTGCTCTTACCTAAACCCTGGATAATTAAAGTAGGAAGTAGTAACAAGGAGAAGAGACCAAGCCTGCTGAACCACTGTTTGTGTTTTTACACTTTATCTCTCAGATTGCAGTTTACAGGTTAGAGGGTAAGAGCTGTCTGCAACAGCTGGGTTTAGATTGAACAATCCACATAATTACTCAGAGCCCCATCAGGCCAGGGTCCCACCAAACTAGCTTTATCATTACTACTTCTGATCTCTGCACAATGTCAGCCAGAGAAGCTTGTCTCTTCTCCAGCGGGATATTTCAGCCCTTTCCTCCACCCCACCGTATGAAGAAAGTGGCTCTACACAACCCCAAATATCGAAGGAATCAAATTCCTGATGGTTAATACCCAGGAACGAGCAGAGCTCTCCCCTACCCACCCTAGAAGCATACCCCCCTTCCCAACCCAAAGCCCCAGCCTCAGAGCAGCAGCAGCAGAGAAAGAGACGCTGCGATAACAGTTAAGTGCTGTGGCCAGAGCTGACGTGCAATTTTCCAGTTTCTTCCCACCAGGAAAAAAAACACAAACCTTCTTTTATGCCTGCAGTTCATTAAACGCTCGTCTCAAAACTAAACTGATAAGAGAGAGAGCATCCCCAGTGTTTAGCTCTCTGCAGACCATGCAGTCCCCTCCAGGCAAGTGTACATGCTCCAGTCCTGAGTGGGATCAGGACTCAGCTACACAGCAGACAATTAACAACAGTGGAAACAATGCTTAGAGCCAAATAGCCCTGCTTACCTCACATTTAATTTACGCTCTTCATCACTGCCAACCTCCAGCTGAGGGGAGAAAATAAAGATACAGAGAAAGTTACATGCTGGTTGTTTCCATAATGCAACTTTAAAAAAAAATCCCCACACTTTTTAAAACCATCCCTGCAACAACAGGTTTTGAGTGGTTCTTTTCCGCGGGGTTTTCTCTTTCTGGTGCCAGGGATAATGAGACTCCCTGGCCATGTATGCCATCAGCACCCAGTGCCGGGTGACAAAGGGGCTCACGGGGATTTTAAAGCTATTAGGTCCTAATCCTGCAAGCTGGTCCTAGAGCGCAGATCAGTTTGAAGATCGCCAACCTCGACGTCACCAAGAGTGCACACACATCACTCCCACTGAGCACACACGTGAGAGCAGAACCTGTCCCAAGCAAAAGGCTGCTAACGAAGAGCTGGGCACAAATTAATGCTGTAATTCAGTGTGCAGCAACAGCACAAGTGCCCTCCAGTGGATGCAGCCAAAACTGCCCAGCTGGAACTGCCCCAGCCTCCAGCACCCGAACTCCAACCTGGAACTGACGTGCAGCCCCTTTGCCATCTCGGAGCTGCCACCTCGCCAATGAGGCCACCTCCACCTGGATGCTGGTAGATGATGTGTCCCGAGGCTAGGACGATGCCCGCCTGGTTGCTCAGTCATCCACAAGTCCTATGTCTGCTGCCTTCCTGATAAAGACACTGCTTGACGGCAGGCATGTATTAAAATGGCCACTTTTTCACCAGGCACTGGTGGAAAGTCCTCCTGGAAGCAAATCTGGCTGCCCAGGTGACATTACTGGCCTTTACACTTTAGTTACTCTCCTTAAAACAGAAGCGTGCTAGCTGACTTCAGCTTACTTTCAGAGAGAAACAATTTCACATAGCCGTGCTTTCCAGCCACCCCCTTCAACTTCTCTATTAGCTTCTGGATAAAATTTCATATTAAAGAAAAACAGAGTTGGGACTAATTGCATCCAGAGCTATCCCCAAAAAAAGGGCTCAAAGATAATTCTCATCCTTTGGTTCCGTGTAAGCAGACAGAAGAAAAAGGGCCAGGAGCATTCCCTCAGAGGGCAAGGTTGCACTGGAGAGATGGTTCGGACCCAAGAAGCAAAGCAGGGACCTTACCCATTGCCCTGCAATAGGAAAACCTTCAAACCTGCAACACACCAGAGCCTAGTGAAGCTGGAGTGACACTTCTAAGAAATCATGCTCCGTCAGCGCTAACACTGAGGGAACATTTTTTATTTACTACAACATTGCTTAAAACCCACATCAAATAAGGCCACCGTAAGGGTTACTTGTTTCCGGGTCATTTTGTAGAAGTCAAAATAAGCAAATAGTTTCACGTAAAATGTTCAAGCTTGAAGTTTTGTGTGCACGTAGGACCTGGGGTGTTCCCCACCACCCCAAGTTGAGACTCAGGAGGCCAGAGCGCACAGGAGCTGCTCTGTTTACAATCTGCAAGAACCAAGTAATGCCAGGAAAAAAAACCCAAATGCAACTGCACAGGCCGGATATTAGAAATATAGCCATTTGGAGGAAAAAAAGATACACAAAGCCCATCCAAAATGACTGCAGCTGATGGCAAGAAACATACCATCGCTATTTTTAGTCTGTTTACACTGTGCAGTGGCAGCGCAGAGCCAGTCTGGCCAGGGCAGCAGGCAGAGCCCCAGGAACACCCCAAGCCCCAGTGCCCCCTACCAGCAGATCCCTCCAGCCCTGGGAAGGTCTGGCAGGTTTTTGGTCTTTCTAAGGTCACCCTCCTGCTTGTTTGGGTCTGTCACATAGCAACAAGGGGGAGAAAAACTTTTTTATTTTTTAAACAAATATGACTGTGAAGTCACGAGTGTCATCAGCTGAGGCTTGGAGCAGAGCTGGCCCCCAAATCTGCTATGGGCTCATCTTTTGCAGAAGCTGACTTGCTTTCAAAGTCGACTCTCCTAGTATTTTCTATTAAAAAGCCACAGTAAACCCAAAACAAGGCAGAACACTCAGCGTTGTTGCTGTCTGCCTTGTTTTGGTCAGAGCATCCCTCTGAGCTGGCAGGTTTTACGATGCACCATGCACGAGATGTCGTGGAGCCGCTGCTGCTCACCAGTGCCACCGATGCCACCACAGCACAGACACCAGTGCCGGGGCCAGACCTCCACCAGCTGCATCCACACCCCTCCCTGGGGACTGTGCAGAGCGCTGCCGGGCTTGAAGGACCTGGTGTGGAGCGGGAGGTGGTGTGGAAGGGAGATGGCAGTGGAGCTAACAAGTGAAGTGCATGCAAGTTTGCAAGTGTGTATGGACTACTTTCTCCTAAGAATTTACGGCATGCTACGTTAATGCAGCAGCAAGGCTCTCACAGGCAGCAGCAACCATTTTACAAATTCCTTCAGGCTCATGAGTTGAGAGGCTGCAGCAGCTTATTCACACTTAGCAAGGACATATGGTCATCATTTTCCATTAAAAAAAAATCTTCTAAAAATTATTCATATAGACTAAAAGCCCCAAAGAGCCCTGATTTTCCTTGTGAGAAAGATCGTAAAAGATCAGGGACCACACTGGCCCTTTTTGATGGGATTTTTCTTTGAAATTAACTTTGTAAAAACAACACGCTGAATTTGGAAAGGGATGGTTTATAGTTTTATGGTATTTCATTCCAGAAGGGACCATTCAAACAGAATGGGAGCTGATGTC
Source organism: Astur gentilis (assembly GCF_929443795.1). NCBI lineage: Eukaryota > Metazoa > Chordata > Aves > Accipitriformes > Accipitridae > Astur > Astur gentilis. Next base: position 15,843,668 of record NC_064886.1, on the reverse strand, counting down.
TTCCTCCAGGAGCCATTGAAGTATACCTGAGCCACGGATGCTAGTGGCAGAAGTGCCCTGCCATGGACAATGCTAGGCAGCAAGTTTGGGGCAGCATTTTTGAGAGGGAAAGGGAGAATCATATGGTCACCTCACTGAAAAAATAATAACCAACACAGAGCTCCTACACAATGCATGCCTAATGCAGATGTACATGGTAAGGTGAGAGGCATATTGCTTGGACTCCTCTCCCACCTGCACCAGTTAAATCCAGACTAATTCCACTGCCTGCAACAAGGTTATAGCTCATTTACATCTGTATAGATCAGGTGGCCTCTAGGTCTTGTTTAAGACTCTGTCTAAACCAGAACCCAACAAAATTCCTTCTGAAAAATGCTCAGAAAAGCACAAATCTTGTCTCCAAGTTTCTCAATGAAAACAGCGCGGTCCAAACACTGGGTCCCTGCAGCCTCAGGAGCCCAAACCACATCAGAGGGATCTATGGCAAAACAGTCAGCAAAAGGAAGGGATGAGTCACATCTCCAGTGAGGGCCCTGCAAAGGGAACTCCTGCGGCCCCTCTGGGTGAGGGAGAACCTGTGAGCCTTGCGGCACCCGTCCCCCTCCCACCTACCCCCCCTCGGACCAGCTAATCGGGGGAGTCACAGGGACCTGACAGGTGACAAATAGGATTGTTTACCTGGCAGGAGCAGGGACAGAGGAAGCCAAGGGCAGGGAGCATCAAAGGAAAGGGAGGGGGAGGAGAGGGATGCACAGGGAGGATATGCAGGGAAACACCAGGCTTGCCTTTGGGAGTCACAAAAGAGATGGGTTAGGAGGAAAAAAGGGATGCGCAGGGAAGAAGAAAAAGAAACTGGAGGGTGCAGCCGTGTTTGGATGGTGCATGGGAGCTGCGGTGAGGGAAGACAGAAGCCCAAGGGGAGCAGAGGCAGGAGAAGGTGTTTGTGGGGTACAAGAGCAAAGGGGGCATGCAGCAGAGCTGGGACACGCAGGGTGCCTGTCCCGGCAGGGCAGGGATGCATGGAGCAGAGCATTACAGGGGCAGCAGGTTAAGCAGCACATACAGGACCCCGGAGCAGCAGAGCTGGGAGGGAAGAAGAGGGCAGCAGCATGGTGCAGGCTGCGCTGCAGCGAGGAGTGGCAGCAGACAGTGCAGCACGGGGATGTCACGCAGGTATGGGGTAGAGCGGGACGGGAGCTGCTCTGTCGGCAGAGAACTGACCACAGCTGCCTCGGGAAAGGGCTAGCGTGAGCTCCCCGTGGGGCAGAAGCTGCAGCAGGCATGGGGAAAGGCAGTGCCATTGCAGCACAGGCTGCACAGGGATGGAGGGGTAACGCAGGGGAAAAAGCGGAGCATCCCTGGGGCAGGAGGTGGTGGTGGCTGTGGGGCGTCAGGGAGGGAGAAGGTATGGGGCCAAGGGGCCAGCAAATACAGCTGCTCCACAAAGACAGGCCCAGCACGCTGCCCAGGGATTTACCTGGCAGAGAAGAGCAAACCAGTAGCCCAAGCTAGTGCTGGGTGAGGGCTGGAGCAGGGGACAGCCATGGGGAAAACAGGGCTGCATGTGGGTGCGAGGAGGGGATGGCCACCACGCAGCGGGGCAGAGCAGGGAGACGGCTAGACGGTCCGAGGCCTGATCCAGCCTGGCAGCGTCACAGGGCTGGGGGCTGAGGCAGAGCAGGGCTGGGCAGGGGAAGGGACTGGGATGGCCGGGGGGCTTCGAGGGGCTGACCTGAGGCCAGGAAAGGCTGCGGGGGGGATGGGCAAGGGGCTGCGAGGGGCCAGGGTGTCTGTGAGGGGATGAAGGCAGGGGGCCAGTGGCTACAGGGAGCCGTGAGGCTGGGGACCGTGAGGGGCCAGGGCCTGTGAGGCGATGGAGCCAGGGGCTGGGGGATGCGGGGGGGCTGTGAGGGGCCAGGGCCGTGAGGCGCTGCGGGCCGCGGCCGATGCGCGGGGCCCAGCCGAGGCGCTGAGGGGCCGCGTCCCGTCCCGTCCCGCCCCGCTCCCCGTTGCCGTCCTCCCCCCGCCGCCGGGGCCTGCTCTGCCCTCCGCCGCCCGGCTCGCCTCACCTCGCTGGTGCTGGCCGAAGAGGCGGCGCTGGGGGTCGGCGAACGCTGCAGCGTGACCAGCGCCATGGCGGCGGCAACGGTAGCGGCGGGGACACGGTTATCAACGGTGGTTGCGGGGCTCCGGCCGCCTCCACCGCCCCGGCGGCTGCGCAGCCCGCCCGGCCGCCCCGCCGCGGGGAGGGGCGAGGGCGCTGCGGCGGCGGGGGCGGCCCCGGGGCGGGACGGGGCGGTGCTTTCACCGGGGCCCGGTGGCAGCACCGGGCCCGGCAGGGCCCGGGGACCCCCGGGCTGGGCTGGGTGAGGCGGTCGCGGCCGTCGCCGTGGGTCACCCCACCGCACCGGGCGGGGGTGCAGCACCTCGGCACGGGTAGGGGGGGAGGGGGGATTGTCGCGGTCCACAGAGCCCCCAAAAGTGTCGGTAGGGCCTGAGCTTCAGCCCTAAAGGACCTGAACAGCGGCTTCGAGGTGCGGCAGGCGGGAGCATCCTGCAAACCGGACCGAAGAAAGTGCGAGGGGTCAGCGGTGCCAAAAGCAAGAGGCAGACGAGTAATGGGGTAATTAGTATAAGAGGCTTTGCTGATTGTATGTAAAGCCCTTAATAATTCAGGCCGTTGGGTGACTGCCTTTACCCCTCTGGCCCTGCCAGGCTGCAAAAGGGAGCTGTGGGAAAGCACCCCGGGGTCCGAGGGCCTGGATGCTCGGGGCTTGGCTGCCATCAGCCCCAGCGGCTTTCTTCTCCTGACCACATCCCTGGGAGGATGCGACCATGGGACTGATGGACGAGCATCCTCCTTCATGGCATCTGGAGTGGGATCCCAAGCTGTGGCTTCGCCAGCTGCCCACCCTGGGGAGCTGGCTGGGCTGCCTGGATGGGGTCAGTCCCTGGCTGGTGCTGCTGCTCCTGCCCAGGGTGCGGGAGGCAGGACGGCAGCCCCCACGCAACCATGCTCATGGTCGGAGAGGTGTGCAGGTGTTCTGCCACCATAAAGCATTAAAGGTACCAGGTGCTTAAACCCTATGACCTTCAGACTTAGCCCTCCCATGCCATCCCTATTGACCTCTCGGGATAAAGGATCCTTCTGCTCAGGCTGGCATTCGCCTGCTGTGCTGTTCCTCTGCCTTTGGTGGGACCAAATTCCCGTTGCCTGTGGTGGGTTGTGCTGCGTGGCTTAAACCCTGGGCTCAAGACTCCAGAGATGTGTCTGCAACTTGACGCTGTGGGAGATGAGTTCCCATTTATTTTAGCCTTATTACCTCTTTTATAAAAGCTTTAGGCATGGTAAAATCCCTAATTGTAGCAACTCTGCCCAAACACCACTTGTGGTTCCAGGGCTGATTCTGCTGCTGCTAATAGTATCCGCACCAACAGAAACCTGGCTTTTCAGCCCAGAACCCCAAATTGTGGTTTTTTTGAAGGCAGGGGCAGCTTAGAAACAAGAAACAAAGCTGTCTGACCCCTGGGAGGGGAAAGGTGAACAACACAGCTCCTGGGGTCTATCAGGAGGGAGGCAATGCCATTTCTTTCTTACCACATGAAAATCGACATTGAGGCATCCGGTTTTCCCAGATCCTGCAGGAACCCAGTGGCTGGGGAGTCCCATCCCCACGTCCCCATCCACCAGGACTCTTCAGGGCAGCCAGCAGTCACCATGGTGACAAGTGTCAATGATGGCGTTTTGCCACAGACCGTGGTGACCCCCTTTTCTTTTCAGAGGAGCAGCTCTGAGGCTGGCTGCCAGTGGCACATGGGATTCAGCGTGAAGGACTCCACCTCCCCAGGTCCGGAGCAAAGACTTTGGCCCCATTGCCTGGGGGCGGGCTGCAATCCCACTGCCCTTGGCACTTAGACCTTGCACCGCGGGCGGTTTGCTGGGTGGTAAACAAGCCGCCCTGAGAAAGTGGCTCTGTTGAAGTCTCTGAAAACTGCGACAGCTGCCCCGAGGACCACACACTCTGCAGGTAAGCTGGTGAAAAACATGTGTTTCTTGTTATTTATTGACCAGTGAGGCAGATACCTCCTTGGCTGGTGCTGCAGGGACAGCCTGGGGCACATCCCCATGGCTGCAGGTAGGGGAGGCAGCCCCAGTTCTTGCCGGCCGTGGTTTATAAAACCACAGCAGATGGGAAGCAAGTGTGGCTCTCCCGCTGCTCTCAATGCTTCACTGTCCCGATGACTCATCCCTCCATCACACCAAATGTCAGTCCCGCTGCGGGCTGCCTTTCGCAGCAGAGATGCTGCACTTCACCTTATCCAAATAAAACTATGGGTTAAAATTTACTTGTGCTGCCCAGAATGGGGCATGCTGGTGGCATGAGAATGAGGGATGCTGCTGGCATCCCTCCTCCTACCCACACACTGGCAGCTGAGCAGGCAGGGATGTGACCCAGGCCGAGGTGATGCACACCATTGTACCCCCAAGCCCTTCCCTGAGTTGGTCCTTGGCCACTCTCTGCCCAGATGGTGACCACAGCACTTTTTCCAGGCTGCAAGGCAGGAAAGCTGCGTCAAGAGGCAAGAGCCAGGCGACCGAGGGGGGGCTGCAGACCCTCTTTGTGGCCAGTGTTTACAAACAATGGTTCTCCCAGCTGATGCCAGGAAGGGTTTAGGGTGGTGGTCTAGCCGCCTTCAGGTGCAGGCAGCCCTGAGAGCAATAGTGGCGTGAGGAGCCGGCCTTGCATTTATCGCATCTGGCATTGCTTCCTGGAAAACACCTGTTGTTTCCCATTTCTTTTATCTGTGCCCACCTCTTTCATCTCCAGCCTGTGCCAGAAGCTGGGGAGAATTAGGAGCACCTGGGAGGAGGGCTGGGTCCCTGGGCACGGAGGGCTCACACTGTCCTGTGGGAGACAGTGTGAGTGGGTGGGTACTCCCACCTCTCCCCAGCTGCTCGTCCTCAGCGTGCTGGCTGGTGGGAGGGAGAAGAGGATGCCGATGGCTGTGCCACTCTGTCCCATGCTGCTGCAGGGCACGAAGCAACCACAGCTCTTTCTGCCAGGTGGAGGAGCACAGCTGTGTGTAGCTGAGCTGCTGCTTTTCTGCTTGCCAGCGGCTACAGCGTGCCCAAGGGTAGAGCCAGGGATGCCACCCCAAGCGCAAGGGCTGCGAGCAATGGAGAAATGTTGCCCTGCCACCGTGGCAAACTACGCACCCCCTCATCCGTGATTTCAGTGCCTGGTCAGCGCAGGCAAGTGTTGAAGAGGACTTGGGAGGCTCTACAAGAAATGTAAACAAATGCCCCAAGAGCAGCTCAGCTATGTTCCAGCAGCAGAGCTGATGCCCTCCCTCCTGGGAAGCCCCAGCTTGTCCAAGCAGCTCCCCAGCCCTGGCACTGCCCTTCAAGCATTTCTCCCCCTGCAGAGAGCCAGAGCCATGCGCGTGGCCATCATCGGGGCCGGGGTGATTGGCCTCTCGACCGCCCTGTGCATGCACGAGCAGTACCACAGCCTGGTGCCCTCCCTGGAGATGGAGGTCTACGCAGACCGCTACACGCCCTACACCACCAGCGACGGGGCAGCCGGCTTGTGGCAGCCCTACCTGAGCGATCACAGCAACCTGCGGGAGACGTAAGGAGGAGGAGGAGGAGGCTGGTGCCACGTCCCCACCAGCGTGCCCATCAGTGTACGAGGGGCTGAGCTGCATGGGCACAGCTCCATGGGGCTGGCAGAGCCACCACTCTCCTGTTTTTGTCGCAGGGTCTGGAATAAAGAGACATTCGATTACCTCCTTGGGCACCTGGGCTCACCGGCAGCAAAGGAAATGGGACTTTTCCTAATTTCTGGCTACAACCTGTTTACGCAGCCGGTGCCGGTAAGGAGCAAGTCACAGCCAGGGCTGGGAAGGGCTCCAGCTCGGAGGCTGCCCGGGGGTGGGCAGGGTTGTACTTCTTCCCAGACGATGCTCTGAATGTTTCCAAATCCTTCCAAGTTTGTCTTGTGACAGTTTGCCCAGGACACGGTGTTTTCTGTGCCCCCAATGCAATATCAGTATGAAGCGAGGGCTGAGCCCTCCGAGGGTGGGAGCCAGCAGAGCCTTGCCAGCTGTGGTGTCCTGCAGCTGCACACCCACCCGCGCTCCTTTGGGGTGGGCTGTCGTGCATCCCCCCGGCTTCTCTCCCACGATGGCACAGTGATTGGGGTTCATTAATGATCTTGGACCTTTTTCCCTACTGCAGGACCCGTCTTGGAAGAACATTGTCCTGGGATTTAGGAACTTGACACCAAAAGAGCTGGAACTCTTCCCTGGTTATAGGTATTTTTCAGTCTGTTTTCCAGACAGTCACTGATGTGCTTTCCCCCAGGCAAGAAAGGTATGGCTGGACGCTCCCAGGCACCTCCCTGTCGAGGGGCAGCGAGGATGAGAAACCATGGGTGCAGAAGTGGCCTTGCTTCGTTACAGCCACTTATCTTAAAATAAGTAGGAAACACCTCAAACAAACCAATAAAGCAGCAGCCCAGCATATAAGCCATTCCAGCCCCTCTCTAACTTCACCAGGTATTGTCAAACTGGGGGAAGAAAATCAGCAGAAGGTATTTTATACTGTAAACAGAGGGAAAAAGTCATGCACTTATTGTGCAAGGGGGAATTGGAGTCCCGGAGCTTCAGCAGCCATCAGGAGTGCCAGGGCAGGAGGCAGCTGCTTGTGTTGCAGGTCCTTATGGCTTCCTCTCCCTGTCTGGTTTCAGCTACGGCTGGTTCAACACGGCGCTGATGCTGGAGTGCAGGAACTATCTGCCGTGGCTCACCAACAGGTGAGTGCAGAGCTGCCACGGCACTGGGGCTGAGGCTGTGCCAGCATGGGAGAGCTGCTGCTCCCCCCAGTTTCTCTGGCCGGCAGAACACGGGAGGTAGGTGTGGATTTTCGGCCCGCAAATCAGGTGTTACCCCGGATCCTTCTCTCATGCCAAGTTGGTGCCTGACTTTAGGCCTCACTGATTTTAGGCGACCACCCCATGTCCTGCTGCACTTCTGACCTGCTCAGCTTGAAAATGCAGCAGCGAGGGCACGGCGGGATGAGACGAAGGAGAGGGTAGGCAGGGATGCATCCTTGGGAAGCGGGGAAAAGGGTCTGGAATTCTTGCTTATTGCCTCAGTGGGGTAACAGACTCCCCACTTTAATAGTTAGCCCAGGAGTGTATTTGTGCATGACAAAAATGCAAGTAATGGGATACTTAGAGCTGCATCTGAGTGGTTTCAGCTATGGGAGTATTTGTGGCTTGGTTTTGTTCTTGCCATTTCTAATGTGGAGCAGGTACCCTATCCACAGCAGAAGACCGGGGTTCTGACTCAGGGCTTAGCAGGACCGATCACCATCAGTAGCTCTGGGCCATTACGGAAATGAGCTAATGACTGGAGACTGTTAGGAACCACCAAGAAGACCACGGCTGTTTATTACAAGAGGCAACAAGCCGTACCTACACTGGGTATCAATTACAGGCGCTAATTTGAATGGTACATTTGCTTTTAATTTGCTGGTAACAAATGAACTCATTCTTCCCAGATTAACGCAGAGAGGAGTGAAGTTTTTCCATAAGAAAGTTGAATCTTTCCAGGAGGTGAGTGGTGATGTCGAGCCGGGGCAGAGCGGGGCAGCAGGCACAGCCCTGTCCTGGCATGGAGAAGCAGTAACCAGCACGTATGGGCTGCTCTGGGATGTCTCTTGGCATGAATGATGGGCCAAGGGACGGTGGCAAGACTACACCAAGATCTAGGAAACAAATTCTACCAGGAAAGATAAAGGCTTTTGGGCATCAAGAGGTGGCTGAGAGGGGCTAGGGTAGCGCATTTGGCCGGCACTGACCAAAGATGCAGCCAAGCATCAGCAGTACAGCTTTCCCTTAAACTGCAAACATTATCCTTGCCTGCACACATGGGGTCTCTGCGGGAGCTGTGCTGGGGAAGCTATGCCCTGGATCCGGCCCTTATGGTTTATTCATTAGCAGACTGTTGGACCGAATACTTGGCTTGGCTTTGGTGCAGGAATCTCATGCCCCCCATGGGTAGTGCCCTCAGAAGCATCACTGTGTGTGCACTGCTCACCATGCCGCATCTGTCTCTCATTAGATGTTTGCCCAGGGCGTGGATGTTGTAATAAACTGTAGTGGGGTTCGTGCGGGGGAGCTGCAGCCTGACCCAGAGCTACAGCCCGGCCGTGGACAGATCATAAAGGTGAGGTGGGTGCAGGGCTTGTGTTCCCCTTTTTTTTTCCGGAGGAGTCATTCATTAGCCACCTTATGAGATACGGCCTCTGGGGCAAATCACGGGCTTGTGGTCAGGACCCTCGCTGGGATCAGGTCCTGATTCCCAGCAAATGTTGATCATGTAAAACTCTCACGTGTGTGGAGGCCAGAGCAGAAAACCTGGATCCCATTCCTGGTTCAGCTGTGCGGATACCCTGAGTCTCCATCCTGTTTCTTCATTGGGTGGCCAGAGGCATAATGCTAATAATAAAAAGACATGAAATCCTTGGGAGAAGAGGATGATTATTTGGGGTAACAGACTCAGGCCAGTAGGAAGCTCCTCTGCTTGCCTGCCTGCCCTCCCATCTCCCTGTCTTCCCATGGCAGCCGTGCAGGGAAGCCAGCACCGTGGTGTACATAGAGTCTGAGCAGAAGGGAGGGCACCATGTGTGGACCCCCAGGGTCCGTGTTCGCCGAGCTGCCCGTATCCCTCCTGCTGCCTCCCTGAGCTGGGACCCCGCTCTCCAGCTCTCCCTGACCCTCTCCCCTTCATCTCCCAGGTCCTGGCCCCATGGGTGAAGCATTTCATCATCACTCACGACATTGAATCTGGTATCTACAACTCGCCATACGTCATACCAGGGTAGGTGACAGCAGGCGAGGCAGGGTCTGTCTGGCGTTAGTGATGCTCTGCTATCAGCGCTCCAGAACACCAGCTGCTGACATATGCCCTGCAGCAGCCCTGTTGCAGCAGCCCAGGCTGGGCTTCATACCTGGCCTGATGATGCTTTTATTTGCCATGCGGGAGGAGAGCAGAAGGACATGGACAGGAAAAGTGAGGGAGCTCCCGCCATGGGCACAGAGAGTGCGAGCTCCCTGCGCGGACCCTGGCTCGGCACTCGGACACGTGGGGGGCTCTGGGGCTGGTCCTGGGCTCCTGAGCTCTTGGATCAGGTAGCACCAGGGGGCTTCAATGTCCCTGGTCCTGTGCTTTTCCAAGGAGCAAATCCCACCAAAGTAAAAAGCCAGTCCTGGCCAGGTCCTCGAAAGAGCCAAACACTGACAGTGGGGCAAATATTTTGGGCAAGATCTTTTGTCTTCATGTTTGTATCCATCTTTTTTATCAATGATGTTGACAAAACTGTTGTACAGCAGGTCATTGTGGGGAAACGGCACTTCTGATTCATGCTCCCATTAAAACTGGTGGCAGGAATCCTTTTTTACTTTAATAAAAGTCTACCCTAAAAAGCTCAGCCTTCCCACCACAGTTATGCTGAGCTGTGCTTGCAGCTGTTGGTGAGACGTCTCTTGGGGGTGTCCCATTCAGTTTAGCACCCACACAGTGTTCCTTGCCACCTCCCTGCAAGGACCAAGGAGGAATCCCAGGGGAAAATCTTATTTCTGTGTCCCCATAGGGATGAGGAGGGCTGAAATGAGATCCTGGCCCCAAATGCACCATCTCTGAAGCTCAGCAAGCGGCAGTGGCTGTGCCCGGGCAGAGCCCAGCTTCCAGCACTTATCTTGCACTTTCCACCTGCTTCCCACCAGCAGCTTTCTTAGGGGAGTTGGGATCTATTTGGGATGGCAGCATATGCATGTACCCAGGGAGCTAAATTGCAAGATAAATAAATACATCTGCTGTTCATCCCACCTCTGTTTCCTCCTGAGAGCAGCTATCTACCCTGCTTTGGCAATGGAGAGGGTTCTTTAAGCTGTAACTTGAATGCTGCATTTCTGGCCGTTCCTATTGTGCTAATATTTCAGGATTAGGCAATAAGCCATTATGTAAATAGGAACTTTGAATGCTTACAGCCCCCAAGCAAAATATTCCAAGTGATTTCTGATCACAGTCCCAGCTACATATGCATTCCTCTCCCTGTGTTTATTTTAGCTTGAGCTGTCATAGCTGGGCACCAGGCTGGCTCTCAAAGGAAGCAGCCGGGGCCAGCACTCACGCATGGAGTTCACAACTTCCATGCTGGAGAGATTGGCCCTGGGGGCTCTCCTCCCGCATGCCCTGGCGTGCAGCCCTTTTGTCTTTGTGCTTGCCAGGGTTTGAGAAAGGTTTTAGAAGGGTCCAGCAGGTACAGACACCCCCAGCTCCCCCCAGCCTTAACCTGTCTCCTGTCCTCTCTTAGTCGCAGGTGTTTGGGGGGGGCAGCAGCAGCAATCTGTTTCTTTGTGTTCCCCACCGGCAACATCCTGTTCCTTCCAACTCTCTTCCCCAGCCAGGCAGGAGCAGACCTGTTTGACAGAAGATGAAATTAGCTGTTTGGTTTGCCCAGGCAAGGGCCTTTGGGGTGCTGATAGTATTTAATGAATGACTTGCTCATGAGCAGACATGCAGGCACTGCTCTCTTGCCTGCTTGGCATGACAGTTTCTCTGGCAGGAATAAGTTGCGGGCTCAGGGCGTAGCAGGATCCATACATTACACATGGAGTCCGTCTGTGTGATGGCCCAGCAAGGGACGGCTGGGGACACTCACCACTATGCATCTCCTTTGGCTTTTGGTGCAGGAGTGAGTTCACGGTCTTGGGAGGGATCTATCAGCACGGCAACTGGAACGAAGAAAACAGCGCCCAGGATCACAAAACCATCTGGGAGAACTGCTGCAGGCTGCTCCCTGCTCTCCAGGTGGGCCACAGGGATGGGCACTAAGGACAAACCGCAAAATCTGAATCTTTATATGAGTAAAACGCGGCGCCTGCCTTCAGCGGGCCAGGAAAGCTGAGGGGTTTCGGCAAAGTTACTATTGCTTATGCAGTGTCAGCTGCCACGCCAAGAAATGCACCAGGGATGGGTGAAGTGTGCACATAGAGTAACCCTGGGCTTTTTGTGTGCAGCCCACAGCAGCATGTAGCACTCAGCAAGAGGGTAAAATGTGGGGGGGTGGTGGCACGGCTCAGTGTTTGTGTGTGCCTGGCCACATTCATTGTGCACGTCTCGGGCTCTGTACGCCTGGCTGATTGACAGACAGGGTCTGGGGCTGGCATTACTTTTGAGACAAGGTTTGTAGGAAAAAGTAATTACTCATATAGCTGGTAAAAAATTAGAACAAAAGCTTTGGGAGGTCCCAGCCCTTTGGTTGTGGTGTGTTTCCCCCACCGCCCCGTCTTTTGGCGCTGCTGCATTAGAGAAAGGCTGGTGTGTGGTGAGGCTGGTTTGTATCCACTCCTGATGCTGCCATTGCACCCTGGATTAGCAGGAAAGGCAGCACAGGGCTTTGGCACAGCAGTTTGCCTCTGCTGCAGGCTGGTGATGTGTGGGCTGTGATCCAAAATTGTTCTGCCCAGTCGCCCCTTGCAGCATCACAGGAGCCAGTGCAGCAGCAGGGATGGGGCAGCTTCTGTCCCCGGTCATTGCAAGAGCCCTCATCTCACATATCGCTTAGTGCGGTGATGTTTGGCTGCTGTAAATTGGAGAAATGCTGTGCAGGTGCTTGATGTGCTTTTACTTTCAGAAAGCAAAGATCGTAGAGGAGTGGAGCGGCTTGAGACCAGCGCGTACCTGCGTTCGCTTGGAGCGAGAGACTGTCCACCATGGCCATTTCCAGGCAGAGGTACTGTGCACAGCCCCTGGATGCCGAGTGCCATTAACCACTGTGCTAATTGTGCATCAGTCACTGTGACCTTGGCAGTGCAACACCAACATCCAGCTAATGCTGGCAGTCTTCAGCCTGCAGCCGCACTGCCCTGCATTCATCAGTCTTCACTCTGTCTCCCCTCTAATAATGGGTGAATCTCTGAGCCAGTTACAGCCCGATGTCAGAGATAAGTGTCAGAGATATTAAGTTTTAATGGATTTTATGGGGAGAGTGGGCAGGGAGCGCTCCTGCTGAAGGAAAACCTGCAGCTGGCGCTTAGTGCTTAATAGACACCAAAAAAAACCATATGGGAGAAAAATGCTGGCATGAGCTCTGCTGCTCCCAGAGCCACATGAGACACATGCAAACCATCTTTTGGTGTCAGCATTTAAAGTAGTGCGGTTTTCTGCTGGGAGTCCATAAGTGTACAGCCCTTGTGCATGCAAACTTCATGTCTCCATTTAATAAAACCCAATATGCAGTTTTTAATAAAATGCTCAGGGCCTCCAGCGCTGACACCAGGTTGTTGGTGCAAAAGATTGGACACCTTGAGACTTCCTCCAGTTCGAAGCTCAGCAGCAGCACAAAATGAAACATGGTGAAAGCCCAGAGGGACACTGGGGGAGCTGTACCTGCTGTGGGGCTCTGGAAAATTCAGCTGCCTCTGTGTAGGTAAAGCTAGGTGTCTAGTGTAAAACTTCCCCAAGGCAATGGCTCTTTAAATTGCCTTGCGCTGCTAATATATCTTTTAAGAGAAAGGAGACGAGGGATGGCACAAGTTTCAGTGTGCCATCTGTTCTCGGACCCTCAGCACAGCACCTTGTCATGTAGGACCACATCACTCCTTAGCGCTGTCACCTGAACGCTCATCAGCAGACCTGCAGAGGGAATCCTTGATTTGATTGCATGCATATGTCTCTGTACAGCTTGGAAGAAGAGATTAAAGCTCCAAAGGGGATGGCAACTGCAAAATGTAATTAAATGTAATGAAAATATATTCAATTTTTAGCTGGAGAGCCTTGGAAAGAAATTGGTGTATTTAGGCAAAGCCCAGAGCACAGTTCATAGCAATGCTGTATTTGAATTAATTTATGGATCACTATGTTCCTTTATCAGAACATCATATCGGCACTGCCTTGGCATAGGAGAGGTATAGCTATTGATCCCAGCGATGAGTCAGGCTCCTGCTGAAGCAAAGTAGTTTACCTTGGCAGGAACAAACACTAGGTAGGATGTAACATGTTGTGCTCTGAGGACCATGGCTGCGAGCCCTGCTGCTGCATTTTGGGGTGCAGAGGGTGCTCTGGGATCCCTCTGAACTACGTGGAGCTTCTTCTGCCTCTCCAGTGGCTTTTGGAAGGAGGGAAAGAGCAGCGGGTTGCTGAGCCATGTGCCAGGAGCTCTCAGATCCCAGCCTCTATTGTGGCTCCTTGGTGCCTTTAGCCCTGGAGGGATCCAGTGCAGCTTTCCCAGCCCTGATCCCTTCTCTTCTTCCCCAGGTGATACACAACTATGGCCATGGAGGGTTTGGGATCACCATCCACTGGGGCTGTGCCATGGCAGCAGCCAGGCTCTTTGGGAGCATCCTCCAGGAGAAGCAGCTGGCCAGTCCGCCGCAGCCCCGCTTGTGAGTTGCCTGCTCACCTGGGATTATCACGACAGCAGTAGCTTAGAAGTCACAGCAGAAAGATGCAAATAACACATACACATGGGATGTCTGACCCTCCCACCAGCTCCAACACTGGTTTGTAGTGTCTCATTTTCAGGTTGCTGCCAGTTCTGTTGCTGCTATTTGCCAGACGGCTGAGTTCCCTCCACCCCGGCCTTGCACAACCTACCTAGAGGAAGTGCTTTAAAGTACGGACTGATTATCTGTGGCAAAGTGCACTTCTGGCCCCAGGGATCAGTCTGCAAAGGGCAGGCAGGGTTCAGCTGAAATCTTGACGGTGCTGCAGTTCATCTGCACGATGGGACAGGATCTGAAACTGAGCTGGTGCCACCTGAGGTCTTTACTGACTGCTCCAACAACCAGCATGTAATTAGATTTGCAAGCTTCCCCCAGGAGGCAAAAGCTCCTTAGTAGGAAGAAGCTCTGAAGCTCCCAGGGAAGTAACAATAGTTCTAAAAGCACGTGCTTCAGTTACAATAGCTTTTCTTATGTACATGCCAGGACAAAGCACGGGTCTACAGCACCTGGTTAGTGTATCTGGCAATAGACAGCAGCAGTTGCCTAAAATGGGCTTTCCAAATGATGTTTTTAGCAACAAAAGCAACATGTTCCAGCCCTGTGTACTTGCCAGCCAGACTCTATATATAGCAGAGAGCATACGCAAAAGAGCTGTTCTTGTCCCTAAAACTCCCACGGGCCCTTCAGTTTCTCATTTCCTCCAGCCATGAGACATGGCTGGCATAGCAGCTCTGAGAGAGGAGATGACGTGGGGTAGGTTGTGCCTCCCAAAGGAGTTGGGGACAGCTCCCAGGAGGTTATGACTTTTTGGGGGTGTTCAGTGGTGCTGCTGGGGACCCAATGCACTGAAGATACAGTTTGGCCGATTTTTCCATGCCATGCATCTTTCCTGCTCTAAAAACCATCATCACAGACAAGGCACTGAATGGTAAAGAAGCATTAGCCTCAAATCCAAAGGCTAGTGGTTGTCCCGAGCCCAGCACACTGTGCCTGGCTCACTCTCCTCTGCGGATCCGCCAACTGTTTCTTACTCATCTGTGATGCAGCTTCTCTCTCCCTCTGATTCCATGTGCCAGAAATAGCTCATCAACCTGGTTTGTGATGTACCAGGCAGCTGCATCTAGTGAAAGAGAGATGCTGCAGTGCAGCTGGGCTCATTTTACCTTCTGGGCACACATGGATTTAAAACAGTCCCGTGAAAAGTGCATGTTTCCTGGCTACAGCCTGGCACCAGAGTTTTTCCCTGGTGAAAGACCCATCTCCTGACATGCTGCTTCAGTTTCACCAAGGAAAAGAGAAACTTGTGAAGGCTTTGTAGGAAGTGATGAGCACTCAGTGCTGCTAGAGATGGTCCGTGCACAGGAGATGTGCTGCCTCATGGGTACCTACGAGACTGGTCTCATTTTCAGGAGTGCTATGGAGGTTACTGTGCCAGCACAGCCGTGGCCCTGGGAGACCTTCCAGCGACCTCATTTTCCACTGAACACTATGTGACCGTTGTGTACTTCTCTGGCTTACACACCCTGAGCAGTCAGAAAGCTCTGATGAGCTTTGCTGAGTGCATCTGCTAATTGTCTGCCCTTTTACAAAAGCAGCAATGGTTACTCTCACTGTAAGGGCCAGAATTTCTCAGCAGCTGCTGCCCTGTCCCTTTCCCTTCCTCTCCTCCCTTTGTAAAGGTGCGGGAGGGTTGTGTTTGCCTCTGC
Source organism: Astur gentilis (assembly GCF_929443795.1). Lineage (NCBI taxonomy): Eukaryota > Metazoa > Chordata > Aves > Accipitriformes > Accipitridae > Astur > Astur gentilis. Next base: position 15,828,445 of record NC_064886.1, on the reverse strand, counting down.
TACGACACCTGCAGTGCTGGCAAAGTGACGTTGCATGGGATTTCTCATGCCTGTGACACTGGAGACCAAGGCAACAACTTGCTGTCAAAGGCACCAGTGAGAGCAGGTCCTGAAGTTCCTCTGGCCACGATTTTGGCCTGGTGCTCCTCCCATCCTTGCAAAGTATAAACCACCTGATGATAGCTGTGGTCATTTGTGCTTTCTGATTGTTGCTCAACTGCAGAACGTAATCGCTTAGGCCAGCCCCGTCCAGCTGCTGCGGCAGCAGAGGTGACGGAGAACTCTGTTAGCTGCTATGGAGCTGTGGCAGAGGTTAGGGCACACCGGTGTCCATCCTCAGAAGGCAGCAGAGAGTGGGTGTGTGTTAAAGAGCCTGCTGTTGTCTGGTAGCAGAGGTACCTCTGCAGTATGCTTAAAAAACAAAGGCAGACATAGGAAAATTAGGAGCCCCTGTCATGTCCAGTCTGTCTGTCAAAAGGGTTTCCCACTTTATCTGGCAGCTCACCTGATATATTGCAGCCACACTCAAAGGGGTATAATCAAGAAAGGGACAGGAAAAAAGAAAACAATAGCTGGAGAAAATTTACCATTGATTAATGCTAAAGCTAATGGCCTGTGATGCTACTTCAGAAGAAGCCATTCAGTGAAATAGCATCCGCTTGATTTCACTTATTCCAAATATGAGATATTGAGGACCATAGTCTCCTCCCATTTGTACTGCTGTAGATCCAAAACCACTTACCTGATTTCTGAAGAGCTACCCTGGATTAGCAGAGGTGTAGGAAATCATTCTATAGCTTGCAATAAGCAGTTGACTCTTCTGATCTTAGAGCCTACAGGAGCAGCTGTCCTGTGATCTTACACGACCGCTTAGAAAACAAACAGAAATGATTAGATGTGTAATTTTATTTGCGGTCTAATTTTGCTTATTTTCTAAAAGGCCACAATCTAATATGTGTGCACAATAAAGGTAATATTCAAATATCTCATGTGTGATGCTTTCTCTTCTTAATGATGGCATGGAGAGGGCCTCAAATGCTAATTCCATAGAAACATCCCAGTAGATCATCATTCCATGTCTCCCCACACATTTTTCCTGAACACTTCATCCTGCAGGAGGAAGAGCTGTCATTCTACATTCTCAGCAGACAAATGAACTGAAATACCATTGTGTGAAATTACGTGGTTACCTACGTGTTGTTGCTAACAGCCCCCGGCCCATTAAGAACTCACACTCCCGCACAGAAATGTTTGGGACAGTCTCATGTAGCTCAGCTGATCACTCCATTTTGAGACTAGGAAAGGTATTTTACACTGTTGGCAGCCACAGTGGCAGACACACTGTGAGACAGGAGAGTCATGAGATTGAAGTTCACTTTTGTGGCAAGGGTAAGGTGAGAGGGAGTCAGTGGGATGGCTGGAGAGCTGCTGCACATACTTTCTTGACAAGCACAAACCGCCATCTCCAGCAGCCGGCATCAGCACATTTTACAAACTCGCTGTTCTCAACAACGATTGCCTGTGACACAGAACAAAGCTGGAAATACATCAAGTATCAGTAAAGTTATCCTCTGTAAGCAAACAGCAGCTCTGGCATTCTGGAAAACAGAATGAGCTTTAGAAATGCCTGAGGATGCCAAAAAGTTCACAGAAAACACAGAAGACTGAATATTGTCCCTAAGTATTGCTTCCACAATACAAACCCTTCCATAATTACCAACCGTTTCCATTCCCAGAAATAAGACTCTTCATTCCAGTGGACTGTCAACAGCTGCACAAGCTGCAAGAAGGAAGATGAATGCACACGGAGATGAGAACAGACTGTATGAGCACGCAAAGTATTTGCAGATCATTAGTCATTTTGACTCAGACATGAACAACCTTATGTTTGTAAATTACTGGACATCAAAATAAGAATATCATTTAAAGGGTAGAGGAGCACAGTCAGGGTTATGTACTTAATAATATTTTATAAAAACAAGATATGTAAAAGAAAAGTTTACATTAAAAAGTAAATAAATAGAAGGAACCTTCCCTGCCCCAACGTCCAGACACATGCTAAACCACTTCCTCCCAACCGGCCTTTGTGATCTGCAATCACATATTGCAGCATTAAAGGCACTGCTAGAAATTACCCATAGGCAAGAAGCAAAACTGACTGGTTTTTATTGTCTAAACTGAATTAAATGCAAAAAGCAACTACAGATCTTAAGATAATTTAAAAAATATTTAGCTGTCATTATCTATGAGGTTACTTATAATGCAAACCTGAATCTTGTGACTTTTACGTCCAAATACACAAAACACACACACCACGAGTCAGATCTGCAAAGTGCTGAGCCCTTGCATATTCAGCTGAGTCCACAGAGCAGCATGTATCTCAAATCTCTGAACATCAAGACAAAACCCGGTGAAGTTACTGACTCTTCGTAAAAGTCCCATAAAACAGTTGAAAGCATTTTTACTGAAAAAACTATTTATTTATTTAACATAAAATGTCTAGTGTGGAATTAAACTATCCAGTGTTGCATCAGTAACATAGGAACAAAAGGAGTATTTTACAACAAGCTTGATAATACACAAAGTTTTTAAACATTAAAATGTATCCAGCTTAGAAACTGTACATTCAAACACAGGAAAACATTCAATGTTCTTTCGGCAAGCATTTAGGAATAATAAATCATTCCATCAAAGCACACTTGGAGAATTATTTTTCCCACAACAGCTTTGCACATTAATATATTGGACAGTTAGCAAATCTCTGAATCCCACAATTCTGTTTGCTCTCGATTTTAATTCAAAATTATCTCACTTTATTGTTGTAAATGAACTAGCTATATTAATTCTTTCATCCGTGAAAAATACTTGCCAGTGTGTAAAACAATCTTTGGAAGCTTATTATATACATCAATGATGTTGCCATATTAACAAAATATGACTTGTGATTATTTATAGGCTATTGTGTATCAACCCAAATGTTCTTCAGTTTTTCAGTGAACAATCTAAAATGTCTTTCCATTATTAATAATATGCAAGGACTTGCAAAACCTGAACTTCTCTTCTGTTTCTTCAGTGCCCAATAGGCTCCTACTGATTTCAGTGAGGTAGGATCAGCTGTGGCGCGCTCCTACCTGTCTTCCTCTATTCAGCTGATCCAAAGCCCACAAATATCCATGGGAGACTCTCCCACCTACTTCAGTGAGCTTTGGATCATGCTTTAGGCATCACTGTCTCTAAATCAAAGACCCAGACTATGAAGATGTCTCAGCAGGACCAATCTTGGCATTTGTATCATTATGTACATTGTCAATGCAGAATTCATAAAAAGTGAAAAGCAAAAATGCCTTTGATTTTTTTTTTAATACTGTAAAAGTCACAGGTTAAAACTGAACTACTCAACAGCATCAAAAGGTTTCACATTACCTATAAATCTTTACCTGGGAAATATTTTATCTGAAGTATACATATGTGCAAATCTATGAGATATATATACTTCACCTAAACCACTCTGAATGCACACTTTGAAGGCCGTTGCAATGCAGTCCTTTAAAACTGTTGAATATTGGCTCAGAAAAATGAAGTGATATGTGAACATTAAGACTGGAAAAGTAGAATTTTAACTAAAGGCGCCTGTAAGGTGGCATTCCTTCAGGCCACGGATGTCATGCATTTTATGTTCTTTCTCATCTCTAATGCAGACTGACACCCTGCTGAATTCTCCTGGAGGCCATCCAGTTTTGGGGTGTACACCTAACTGTAAACACAGCTAATGGGAAGCCCACACGGCAAGAGACACATAAGCATCTGGATGTGCCCCTGTCAGGTGTGGACTGGCATGCTCTCAAGTGCCTTCACCAGCAGGAAGAAGAAGATGATAGTCAGAACTTTCATTAAAGGGTGAACGGTCCATACTATACAAAGGCAAAGCAGGTTTTCTAGCTCACTGGTCACACGCATGGTCTAATATCTGATCTAAAACCATCCAGGAACTGTGTCCTCACTGCCAGTGTCCTGTCCGTCTCTCACACATCAGAGGGACAGTCCAAGGGAAACAAGTTCGTCTCTCTCTCTACTTTGAGGCAGGTCTGAGCTACCCCAGTTGCATAGTGCATCAGGGAGAATTATCCAACTACAGCCTGACAGAAGGAGGTAAAAACAAATTATTTGCACCGGTTGTCAGTGCCATGAGAGCCCTGTCTGTTTACTGGGGATCGATCAACTGGAACTTGAGCTTGCTGGAGATGGAGCACCCAGGATACAGAGACAGCAGAGACAGAGATAACTGAACCAGCACACAGCAACAGCCACTGAAAGAAACAGTGTGTTTCTATGTCATCACCCACATCTAAAGTGGGATCCCCTGTGACCTGAATTGCATTTTCATATTACTGTGAAAAGGAAAGTTTCCTGTTCAGACCAACCACTTCTGGAGTCTTTCATTGCAGTTACCATCATCAAGTGGTAAATGAATGGACAGAGACATTTTGGCGCCATGTCAAACTTTACCTTTTCTCAGCAGAAAATACCCACACACAGAATATCAGTAACCTCTTTGGCCTTTTCTTATTAGTCTGAGTTTCCTCAGTTTCTTTAAGGAATTATCCACTTCTAATTTTCCTTCAGTGCTATAAACAAACAGCCTAACATGTCTTGGAGCATTATACTGCACTACAGTGCTGTAAAACCCTAAGTGAAAGCTGAACCCCAACTGTGTTCACTTGTATTGCACCCAAACATGGACTCAGTGACCTAGTCTTGCCCCACAGAAAAGGGGCCTGGTTCCCAGAATACTTAAAATATTCTATTGTGCAAAAATTTGTTGCACACTTACCTATGTTTACGTGAGACAATTGACCACACATACTATAAAAATGTATTGCTTCCCACAGCCTAGTGATTAGCATTTAGTCTATCTCACTTACATTTGGTTGTGTGTGTTCCATAGTCTGGAATCCTGAAAATAAACTGAGACATGGATGAGACACATCTCAGCTTCCTCATGCATTTCCTCGCTGCACATCCACAGACTCTGAAATCTGACTTCCTGCATAGTGACAGATTTCTGACAAACAAGACAAACTTATCCTCACCTGAACTCTGTTACATTCTCTGACAAGAGCAGAATCATCAGCCTCGAGGAGCGACATCTGAAGGAGTGAAGTTCCTCATCTAAGGATGATTGCAGTTCGGCTCTTCCCATGATTTTTGTTCGTTTACAACATGATGCCAGCTACATTCCTTTGTCACCAGCTTGATGTTAGAGTCAATGTACAATCAGCAGCTATCGAGAAGTTCTGCCCAGCTGTCAGGAGGCCAGCTTCTGTTGGGAGACACTTGAAAGCAGCTCCATCCAAACTGCTACACACAGCTGTTCAGACTGAGGCATTTTTATCAAAGGTTTTGGCTACACCACCACAAGAACATACTTAGGCAAATCGAGCAGAAACATACCTGGACCCATGCAGAAAACCACAGCGTGCATCTCCACACACAAAGAGACACCAGTACAGCTGAAGCAGTCTTCACCAAGCAACAGACAGAGCGCTCAATGTTTCTGGCAATGTTAGAGAAGTCAAATTCTGCTCCAAACCATGAGGATTTATGTTTCTTATGTAAGACTACATCTCTGCAACAAATACCACTCCTCACTGACTCAAACTACCTGCCTTGGATGGTAGAAATGTTCAGAAAACTGTTTCCAAGCAATCAGTCAGTCCCTATTAATTCTCAAGGAACAGAACCCATAAGCAAGGGAACTAGAAAGCATTGGTTGGTTTGCCGTTATCACATTTTGTTGTCGTTGTTGTTGATGGCTAAAAAGTGCAAGGCAGGCATCTAATTCATAAAACCTATTCTGTAGTGTATGGAATCCACCATGTGCTATGCCAGGTACACAATAAATATTAATCTTTTGGTTTTAGGCATCAAGAGTACATTATTTTAATTACAGCTTATACTGAGTTGCATTCAGTTAGCTATTTGCTTGACACGGGACATTTTAAGCTGAATAGCTGACCATGCAAGCACAACAGACTTAAGAAAAACTCCTCTTGCTAAACTTCAAATCATATCTGGATCAAATGCCTCTCAAGACAGAAGTAAAATTTTTATGTGTGTGAGCAAAGAGCAGCAGAGACACAATTTGCTTAGGTGCAACCCAAAAGTTCCTGCAGTTTGACACGTGACATTGGCAGTGACAGTATGGTCAGCTTTCTATGCTTCAGGGTTGGATTTTTTGTGAAAGAGATCTTGCTCATATAATTCATTCTTTCAGCAGGTTTTCATGTCCTATCATTCCTGTGATCCAGAGTTTGACCTGGTGACCCCTGGGGAATGAGATCCTCTGCCAACCATCTCCTGTCCCCATTCTCTGTGGCTGGACTCCTGTAAGCCACGACCTTTCGTTTCAATGGGCAAGAAGCAGGAAGCCACAGCAGCCAGCATGCAACATCCACTGTAAACCACCAGTGTTAAATAGACGGAAGATTCCAACATAACCTGCAGAAAAAAGGCAGAAAATACAAAATAGTACCCCTGAGCCTTATCACAGAAAGAAACACAAATACTAATGTACTAGTAGAAATTTTAATTACAGTATTGGAAAAAATGTTTAACGTGCACTGCTGCATGCTTTCTTTCCTCAGTGATGACACATAGCTATTAGACACTGACAAAACAGTCTGGATTACAAGCACCACGAGGTGATGCTGCCCTTACGTATTAGACAGGACTTAAGCAAATCACAAGTTTTCTACCTAACCCTCTGCAGAGCCACTGCTTCTGACACTGTCTTCTGAGTCCTGTCCCTGCAGAGCCTGGCTCCCCTAAACTCCCTGCCTAGCTCTTTCCACATACCCTGGAGGGTTGTAGCCCCCAGCACCTTAGCCTGGGATCTCAAGAGAAAGGCGGAATTGCACCATGCACAGAAAGTCCCTGCCTCTCACAAATCTCATCTCCAGGCAGTGGCTTCCAAGGTGTCCTTCCATCCATCCAGCAGCCTGCTTCTTGGTTATCTATCCCCCAACATAGGGAGCTCTGGAGCAAGAGGTAAATTCAGAGATGAGCCTGAACTCTGCTCAAGGAACAGGCAACAACAACCCTCCTTCAACACATCATGCACAGATTGCCCTTGGTTTGGCCCTTACAGCAGAAAAGCAGGTTCTCCACCACCTTCCTGTGCCTTCAGTCTCAGGAGAAGGGATTTTACCTGTGCAATGAACGGGGTTATGAGGGCTCCCACTCTGGCCATTCCACTGCATGTTCCCAGGCCCAAAGCACGCGTGGCTGTCGGATAAACCTGTGAACAAAGCATCAACCCATTAATGGTAGTGGGAAGCTCTCTTCCCTCCAGTCTCCTAAATCAATGGAAATTAGTAAGTGGTACTACAGCAAGTTCTGTTAGACAATGACAATGAGATCATCAACTCATATCTGGGGTAAGGTCCATTGTGAAGAGGTCATAAAAATGACTTTCCCACCATGTTCTCACTCCCCTTAAATATTCTCATTACAAAAACAACCTCCTTACCTCAGGAGTGTAAACATAAGCAGCCTGAAATCCTCCTGAAATAAAAGCTCTTGCAATGAAGAGCAGCACAGTAAGAACATTTCTGTGAGAATAAAAAGGAGAGCAGTGTTTGGGATTGTTCTGTACAATCTGTTTGTTTAACTTGGAGGCAAGTGCAATAAAAATGCTAAATTTGTTAGAACGATTTCTTTTGTTTTTTAATGAACCCTTTGTATTTTTTCTGGACCTTTAATGTAACAATGATGCCAAACAATCTGCATTCCCACAATCACATCAGTCTTCTAAGTGTATTTGTTCTAACTGACAGCTGTGGCCTGTTGAAATAAGCAGTGAATGCCTAAGCTTATCTAAATAAGAAAAATATATTCCACATTATGAATGGTGCTAACAAAAAAATGGCACACGTGAGAAGGAAATAAGAGTGCAGCTTTCCTGTTTAAAAGACATGAACCTATGTAAAACCTGGATATTTGCAGCTTTGTAAGGTTTCTTCTTACAAGGTTTCTGTACTGTAAGGTTTTGTACAGTGCTTGAAAACGTTTAAATTCAGAGTTCTCCTCTGGTTGTTAGGTCATTTCCTTGTTCGTCAGCCCCAAGGTACAGAAATTGTCACATGCACGTGGCATGAAGGCCAGATGCAGTCAGAGGCAGACTCTCAGAGCTCAGCTGGAAATTTGGTACTGTTAAGATTCAAGGGTAGAGCTGCCAACTGAGTTGTTACCTGGAAACTCTGCATGAAGGACAGATACTGAACAATACAAAAATGTGGAAGTTCTTTTGAAAATTGGGCCCCATGTATCTGCAATGCCACCATCAAGCTGCACCAGCCACTCTGTATACAACCTCAAGGTTGTGCCAGTCTGTGTCTATTGCTTCTCATGTAACTGTGCCATAGCACTGAGACCACCAAGAGCCCATGACAAGTGAAGCAGTCAGAGCATCTGAATGGGAGGCAGAGACTGGGCTTGGCTGTGAAGCACTGCCCTGGTACAATCAGCCTGGGGAAACATAGGTATTGAATGGCAGAGAGCAGTACATGAACCAGCTACCGAGGCTCATGACATCAGATCTGATTTTAAAAATTGTCCAGTGGTTACCTCCTACTCAGACATAAGCTCTTATTTTCCCCTTTGGATTGCTCTGTCTGCAAAATTATAGTGAAGGATTTCTCCTCTCCTGCTTCTATTAGTTTCCTTCCAAAATCTGGTGAGAAAACCTAACACCATCCTTAATTCTTTCTCCAGTTGAGCACGATCATCTCATGACTTTTCAAACCACCACTTACAGTTCTCCTGCCATAATCAAGAGAGAACATGGATGAATCAGATATACCAGTTGTTCACCGTGTTTTACTTACCTTCCAACGCAGAGAAACAGCAAAAGACTGCAAAACGAGAAGACCAGAAAGGACAGGGCCATGGTTTTCTTGCGACCTATCCGATCAATAATCCATAGTGTTACTAACACACCTGTAGAAGGAGACAAGTTGACTGTTGGGAATTGAGCAAAGGTGCAGGCTGTAGCAGCTAGCTTTTAAAATAGGCTGGGTTATTTAGATTTGAAATTTTGTTCTCTTTTTCTTTAAAATACTTTGCTGACAGAGGCATCAGCTAGGGGTGTAGAATAGATTGCCCCAGCCACTTGTGCCGCATGAAAACAGAAGCTCTGTGCCCCAGCTGGTGAGTCTTGCTCCATGTTCACTACCCCACTGGTCCACACATCCACATGCCCACAAACTCAGGGGCTACACGCTGATGTAGGTGTGAGCAATCAACTCTGACATCTGTTAACCACTGATTATAGCAGTGGTTACCAATGTGAATGCTAAAAATGCCTGCCTTATGTGTCATTGGAGTATCTTTTGTTCAACTTCTGACTATTGTTCCCTGCTAATCTTCCTACTGCTAGATTTAAGGGCTCTTTAGAACTTAGTATTTTCTTTCCATTGCATTATTTCTATGCTTCCATCACATTATTTTTCACCTGCTCTTTGACAAAGGAAATAGATCAAGCTTTGTAAGTCTCACAGTGTTAAAGATTCTCTCTTATGCAACTTTTCCAGATCCTTTCAAGAGCTGAGGTATACCAAGTGTGGAGATTATTCAAGCATCAGAGTTGCCAGTGTCATATTCAGAGTTATCCCTGTCAATATTTCTTACTCCTACCTTAGTATGTGTCAGGATCAAATCAGTCCTACCAGCTATAGCATCAGTCCAAGAGTACATACTCTCTCTTCTGTCCACTGACATCCTTCCCAGAATGACTGTTACGCAGGACAGTCATCCTATTAGGTAGCAAATATGCATATTTATCAGTCACAGACTTATAACTTTTTACCAATTAAATGGCTTCTCTTTGAGCATTTGTCCCTGCAACTGTAATCTAGAACAGTGAAAATAACCTGACCACTGCCTCACAGTATTATTTCAAACTATTAATACTGAGAGACCATCTTCTACACTTGAAGAAACAATGGCTATTACACACCAAATATCTTGCTTGTCCTAAGTCAGACTGTTCATTGAAATTCACTGAAATTGTCTGAAAATCCTGACTGAGGCTGGACACAGAGCTTTAGGAAGCAAGTTCTCCATTGATTCACTCTACCCACCATCCTTTTAAAATAGTTCTGGAAAGTCATTTATGGATAAAAGTTCAAGTGATTCTGCCCCTTTGATTTAATTGTTACTCTTCCTCTGAATACCTAATATGTTGCTTGGGCCATTATAGCTTCACAAAGCAATTACTAGTGATTTTATCTGTAGTGATCACATGGGCAGTGAAGAGAGCTACACCTACTGTGTGTACTGCATATATCAAGTAGTCCAAGCAAGGAGCTCCAGAGCTGCAGGAAATACATTGGCATTAGGCCAGACAGAAGAGCCCATTCCAATCACACTGAGCCACTGGCCCTGAAGAACTGTTGCTTCTTATTGGCACTTACCAGGGAATTCTGACAGGGTTGTCCAGAGCAGGTCAGTGTAGTCTTCCTCTGTCAGATACTCACAGGTCAGGCTGCACTTTGCTTTAACTTCTTGTCTTCTACTGGATACTGTGGGAGGAAAAAGAAAAAAACAAGTATTTAATATATTTTAAGTAATCTCTTCTCTGCTTACCTTCCTTTACTCCTGCAATTTCTTTATCACTCTTACTGCTGAAACTGATAGAAGGGATGTACTGAAAATACCGTGCCACACAGCAGGTATGTTCTACCTGGAAGATACAGCTGAAACTGAACAGTTTATAATCTTATTTGTGGCACGATGTCTTACCTCGGCAACCATCACTATCAGAATGAAAACTTACACTTCCCTATCAGCTGTACAGGCTTAGTTATTTTTCAGTCTAGGGCTCATAACAGTGAACAGGATTAACATCAATAATTCAGTTTCTCCCTACATAAACTGGTATACTAACACTTCATCTATACTTTGAGAAGACTGAATAATACTGTGCCTTTGTAAAAACAAGTATTTTTAAAGGATGCATGCTCCTTTGTGGAGGCTAACCAGAGTTAGACCTCTCAAATAGCTAATAGACTGTTGTACAAGCTCGGGACCTATGCCTTCTCCCAATACTACCCATCCTCTTTCTATAATTTTCCAACTATCAGTTTCCACTAATTACAAGTGTTCTGAATACATGCATGCCTCCCCTGTGGAATCAAACTTTTCAAGTGTGGTCAAAGCACTTTTTTTTTTAAACACAAAAAGCTGCAAGAAAAAGGGTGATTGTTTTGCAACATTATCTTTTTTCTCAGCAGGTCTTCACATCTTGAGAACTTGGTAGCTCCACAGCAGCAGCAGTTATCTCTATCTAACTAATTAGGCCTGTCAAATCTGGAAACTACATTTATTCAATCACTTTTTTCTCAAGAAGAACAGATATTTTTTCTAAGAGGTCTCCCTTGAAGGTTGTCTTGCTGTTTTACATTTTGGGCTCAGAGACACTGCAGGACCTCTCTGCATTGTGCAGAAGATGAGGAACAGTCTATTAGAAATGTTTAAAATAAGTAACCCTTTAAGTGGATGCCTTAAAATTCAGGCTGGCAGCCACAGTCCTTTCCAAATAATAGCAGAAGGTGATCTAATAAAAGATATTCCACCACTTAACAGGGTATATTTAAAAAAGAAAAAATGGATTAGTACTCACTGCTGCAGACGTCTCCCGCTTGGAAGAACTCTGTAGTTAATAAAACTAACCCATAATATGAAAAAGCATTGGAAAACCTGCAAGGAAGAAAATGAGAGAGGAAGTCTCAGCTGGTCAAACCTATATAGTAAACAACATGAATCAAAATTGAAACCACTGTGTGAGGACTTCCACTAAGTGCTACCTCAAAGCTATTTCCTATCAGCATTTAGAAAATGAAAGGGCAATTAGATTGAGAATGCTAGTGATTGGGTGGTTTAATATATTACAAATCAATACAGGCTGGGGTATTTTTTGAGCAGGAAGTTGATGTATTTTAGTGATACTGTAAACCACCTCCATTAAAAACCATTTAGAATTCTGCAGGCACTGAGCCATTTGTATTTCCTCTTACCATATAAACCAGAGCAACAATGTGGTCCATCTAAAATGAGGCGTAAAAAGGTCCCTCATTTTTCCTCGGTCTTCCTGTTGAAAACAAGCAGAAGTCAGATGATAGGGCACTCACAGGTCCTGGGCTGGAAGATGCAGAGCAACAAGGGGTAATACAAGACACAGTACTATGTACTCAGGTTATCTCATGATGAGCGTTTGCTTTCAGTTGAGGGCTCTTCGGGTTGTAGGAGCCACACTGGAGCTGGGTTCCAAGTACAGAATTCCTCTGCCAAGGGGAATTCTCCAGGAGCATAATGTTACCAAAACCAGTTCATGCACAGGGCACACTACTCCTCCACAAGGAAGGTGAGGATCTGTCAGAACAAGGTGGAGCTGGAAAGAGGTAGAGCATAACTTTGCCGATCCACATCTGGCCCACAGCCAGCTCCTGTAAATTAGAGCAGCCCTTCAGGGCTACTGATCTAGGTTGAGGTACTGAGGAACTACAAGCAGCCCTCCTGCAAGCAGACTCCTTTTAAGCTGCCTGGTTCTTAGAGAGTGAGTGGAGGGCTCAGCCCATACTCTTGTGGTGAGGGAAAAGTACTTTCCCACCCCACCCTGAAAACAAAACCATCCAAAACTTGGAGAGTGTTTCTGCACAGCCCATCAAAATTACCCTGACTGAACAAAGCATTTGTGAAATGCACGGGAGCTCAAATCCTCATTGATCCAGACCTTAGAAAATCAAACCTCCATCTCTGATTAGTAAGATGCTGTCATTACCAACAGGCTCCTGCCTAGCTTTACAATTTTGCTCTTGTTCAAATCCACAGGTCTCCCTCTGCTGTCCTTCCTTGCTGGCTAACTTTGTAACTTTCTTTTCTTATAAAAATCTGCTCTTTGTTCTGTAAATGCAGAGCTGCTTTATATGTTGACAGGAGTGTTGAAAAGTTGGCCATATAAAGCTGAAATGAAAAACAATCCAATGCAATTCATACAGTAATATGCAGCTCAGGCTGAATTACTCCGTGCATTAGGACTGAATAGGAGCTTGCAACTTTCCCACTCCAGAAAATCAGGATTAGGTTAAAAATGAGGTACAGCTAAAGAGTCAAATTCCATGTTGTCTCATGAGTTTAGATTTGGGAATTCTGATCTGAGTTCTTCGGTAGCCTCAAGGTTTGATTTTCTTTAATAATAGGGTCTCAGAGTGAGGTTAAATAACATTAATGCCCACTTTAAAGGTCCTTTTCACTTTCAGGATTTCCATGTAAATAAAAATGAGAAACTAACTCCTCCTCACTGTGAAAGAGGCATATATGACCATCTCTCACATTTTTTTATTACTGGTTGAGATATTAAAATTAACATTATTTGCTTATAAAATTAAATATGAATGTAGCACAGTTTCATTGTATCTCACATTATTAATGTGCCTGTTACCTGTACATACCTGTCTGGAAATAATTAATTTTCCCAGAGGCATTGGAGCTCCATTTTCTGTTGCTATCCGCTTTAAAGTGGCAATTGCTTTTTCTTGATTTCCAGATAATACATCATATCTGGCACTTTCTGGCAGCCACTAAGAGAGCAAAGCAGATCACACACACAATGATGTCAGAAAGACAGCAATAAACAAACTGGGGATTTTCTTTGTGGGCTTACAGTGGGAAATCTCAGTGACTCCGGCAGACTACTCACACAAAAAAGGATTACAGAACTGATCTTTAACAATTCAGAGAACCATCTTTCTGCCAAACGTCAAACTCCTCATTAGGCTTTAAGAAACTGCAAAACCCTACTTTCATGATAAAGTCAGAACTCCAGTCTAAAATCTTTCCCTTCTGTCACCTTGGTTTTATTCTTGAGAAATGTTAGGCATTTTTGCAGGTTCTTTACATTATACCTTATCAGTAGGAAAGGCAAGGTATCCAGGGCAGATAACAAGATGCTCTAGGCATTCAAAAATTTGCATTTTTAAGCTCCTTTTAAAACAAAGCATGTTAGCACCTGTATAACTGGAGGCATTTCTGAAAAACAATGTCAGTGGCTAAGGAATAATAATTGCTGCTAAACAACCTGACAAGGACATGTATCTTTGAGAAGACTGAATGATTGGCAAATATATTACCTAATAGTGCACTGAAGCTCAGGTTTAATTCATATACATCTTATTTTAGAATTTGACCTGCACAGATTTTACCCCTGATTTGAGTGGATTTTTTAAGTAAGTGGACAGTAATTATAAAAGTTATGATTATGACAAAATAATTTGCAAATCTAAAGAGCAATCAGGGAAATAGCAACAGCTTTTAATAAAATGTTGATTCCACTGAGCTTAGTTGAAACAAAGTCATTAAATTGGAGAGTTTTCCAGGCCTGATTTGGTTTCACAAAATTCCAGCCCACCATTGTCCTCCAGCAATTACAGTCACATAAACACAGCTCTCACTGGAATGTTTTTACTAGCACCCTGTTGAAACAACAGTATTTTTGTCATTATTTCAGACATTTCAAAGAAGACATGAACAGAGAGCTTAAAACTGTCATGATTTCCTTCAATCAGGTCACAGAATCAGGTGGAGAAGTGCTAGATTGATGGAACACACATTCATCTTTGAAAGAATACCTACAAAACATAGGACAGCGAAGAGCAAAAGTGGGAGGGCAGAAAGAATGAGAAGCCACCGCCAGCCAAGAGTGGGCATCACCAACACTGCTAGGAGGACTTCAAACACAGTCCCTATGGCCCAAAAGACCTGCCAAAGGGAAAACAAACAGTCACAAATGAGAATAAGAGTGCTGTTAAGGCCTCCTTCTTTGTGACATTCCAAGATGCGCTCTCTAGGGACAGCTGGAGAGAGAAATGCCAAAGACATTTCAAATATGCACCACTGTATCGAAATAGAGTCCAGACATTTTAAGGGGATTTGTTTAAATGTTGCAGAAGCTAAAATGTTCATTTCTGAAACCCTAGCATTGCCTTTCTCTAGACACTCATGTTTAACTGTAGGTAGCTTCTCATAAGGAATAGACTCATCACATGGTGTTTCTTAAGCAAAATGGCTATTAATGTATCTGTCTATGAGTATTATTCCCAGCTACCACCATGAGATTTATGGTATTTGTTTTCCTTACCAAAGCCACAGAGTTTGGCCTGTAGATGAAAGAAGGAATTGATACCTTCTTAGCAAATAATGGAGCTGGCATCCTCTTGCATATCCTACCCATGCAGGATTATTCTCCTTTAGATTATGAATCTGCTTAGCTCATTATTTAACACTCAGAATATATTTCTAACCTAGGGTTGCTTAGAGGCAGCCAAACTGTGGCAGAACAAGAGTGACACAGAAGGGAGTAATTCATCTACTGAACACTATTTAATCCACTGAACGTAGGACTAGCCAGCAGATACCTTAGAAGACTCGTTTTGCATTGAGAAGCTGTTTCCATTTGGTGAGGTATTGCACAAGGATGCTCCTCCCAAACTGACTGGTGCAGACAAGTAATAGTACTGTTTTCTGACCCTTCAACCATCCACTAAAGGGCTGCAAATTTTGCCTTAAAGTATTTATAAGGCAAAATTCTGCTCTCTGTGACTTTGATACATTTGGATTGAATATGGGGAGCTGAATTTAGCCCTGCATTTACTGAACAGCCAGTTCTCCACTATCCATTACTGAGTTGTAGATTAATTTCACCATGAAATTAGGTGACATCCAAATGCCCCACCGTGTGCTAACAGCAGTAACTTATGCAGCACTGGATGCAAGTTAATTTGCAAAAAGGCATATTCAACAAAAAGAGTGGAGCATTACATGAATGCTTCATGCTGCTTTTGGACCTGAGCTAGTACCAGTGTATAAGGTTAACCTCAGCTCCACACTAACTTGGACAATCAAGATTTGACTGCTGCTATGTGTGAGATTTCTTGTCAGTAGGACTGAATGGATGTAACCAACAGCAGAGTTTGTCCCTCTAGGCACCAGTATGCATAGCTACACTGCTCACCTCTATTAATAAAATGCATTTTGCTCTGGCTTTCATTGGAAGGAATTCAGCATATAAGGTTACCCTGTAAAGAGTGAACATTGAGAAAAATGTCATGTTAGCACATTAAGAAAAATGCTACGTTAGCACAATGACAGAGGTTCAAACATTTTGTTTGCCTTTTATTAAAATTGCCAAACCCATAGTACCAATGCAAAACCCTTCCTAGCTCTCAGAGTCAGCAAGACTGTGGACACTGGTTCAGACTCCCCTTTCTACATCAGAACAAAACCCCTTTAGTTCATTATTGCAATGGAGGACAGAATTTGCTCTGTTCATGTGATTTTGTAACCCTGCAGTTGTTAGCTAAATGTAGCAGTTCTTGATATGTATGTTTTCTCAACCCTGCTCTGGACTGGGACAGGCATTATGCCCATTATTTTCAGTGTGGTCCATCAGCATTCAATGCAAACTCTTGCTGGGTAAAGTATTTCTTCAGGGCTTCACAACTGGCTCAGAGAATTTCATACCAGTCTACTCTGCCAAGTTTCAATTCTCCAAGAGGTGAATACTTTCAAGGTCTGATCCTGGTACTGGTATAAAATAATTTGCATTCTTTTATTGTGGGAATTCAAAAAGAAATCATCTAACTCTGCAGAGTCTTTGTTTCATGACTGTGCCAAAGAGTAGTGGTACAGCTTCTCTGTGAGTATTTCCTGAGGATGAACACAAGGGCCAGCAGCCAGTCAAGGCTCTCTCGTCTTCTTCAAACCATCTGGTAAGACTTGTTGTTCTTTTCTCCTACTCTGTTTGCATTCCATTGACTCATCCTGTTTCTGCCTCTAAACTCCTTAGGCTTTCTTTGATGTTTGTGACAAAACTCCTACTAATTTGACAAATGGCGGATTGATCTCTAAGTAGCTTCCCAGAACTCAGTTCATCGAAGTACAAAGTTGCACACAATATTATATTAAATCAGTGATTAAGAGGAGAAGGAAGTAAAATCACACAATGAAATGTAGAGCCGTCCCCTATATATCGCAGCAGAAAACAGGAGCTGATTAATGCTGTACAGAACTGTTTTCTTAAGAGAATACTCCATATCTTTGCAAGTCTGGATGTTGGCACTGTGAATGAATAGTCATACTCAGCATTAGATAATATCTCACAGAAAATTCCCAGAGGAGGCCACAGATTCTCAGGTGCAGCTCCTACTTAAGTATAGACAGAGGGATATCTGCTATAGTCAGTTAATTTATTATTGCTGGATGCTTTCTTTTTAATAGCACCTTTCTTAGAAATTTCTCTCTCATACCCATTACAGAATATACAATTAAAAAGATACCCATGTCATTCCACTGAAATTCAGCCACTCATATCCAAAGTTACATAGCCTACTTAAGGATATTAGAAAAAAGCTACTTTTCCTGCTTCATACATATTTACTCCTCTGTCAAAGGAATCACTATTAGGGTTGGAACAACAAACAGACTCAGCAGCAATGGAATTCACTCTGAGTTCTGTAACCGGCTCTTCTTTGTCTCTCATTAAGTCACATAGCCTTTGTGCATTATCCACCCCTCTGTAAAATGGCGCTAGCTGTGCTGTAGCTGTTCTGCTGGGGCTCTGTGGAACATCATTAATATGTATTTGCAGTACAAGGCATTATTAACTCTGATGCTTTGTCTTTCTTGTTCTCCTGCCTCATTCCAGTTGTGTTCAGTTGGAACTGCATGGCAGAAACTGCCTCACTGTTGGTCAATACACAGCAGGCTAAGGACTTTTCAATTTTACATACACTTTACGCTTTTGTACAGCTTCCAAAGGTGGGCAGGAAAGCAGTAAAAGAAAATTAATAATACTGTGATATTCCATCTCAGCGCTCAATCTTTTATCTGGGAATGGCAATAGAAAAGACAGGATATTGACTGGCCTTGTGAAGAAGTCTATGAGCCATCAATCAAAGTTAGACTCTGACTACTCCGAAATAGCACCTCCATGGGGCAAAATATCAATTATTAATAAGGATAAAAGACTACTCAGAGAAAGAATGGCTATATTCTTCCCTTTACATTTTTAATTAAAAGCCTAGAGCAGAGTTATTTATTCCAGGTGGAAAATTTAGAGACCCCCCTCTCCAGTGAATGGAATGACACATTAATATCCTGATGCTACCTTCTTATTAGGCATGTGTCTGAGCCATCAATATATCTTCAGTGCTCCAGGTTTAGGCTGTGTGGTTTTGGAACTTCAACTCAGGTTCAGATGTGAAAGTTCAGGCTCTAACTGAACAATAATCTGCAGTTTTACCATCAGGAGTCTGAGCTCAGCTCTGCCTCTAAATGCTAGCATTTAGGTCATGACCTATCTTGCAACAAGACCATGCCGTCCCTTATGGACTCTGCCAATACAATCTAGCAATGCAGTGTTTAGGCACAGCTACAAAATGTTGTCTGTTGTGTTTTACCCACTTCTAGGTGGGCTCTTTGGGCCTCTCATTTTCACCAGGGTTTACCTGAGGGAATGAGAGAAGCTTAAAAGGCCTTAAGGCATATAACATATTACATTTAGGAGCCCAGCTTGTTCACACAGAAGTCATTGTAAATCTGATTCACCTCAGTGATGTATTAGGCATCTTCAAAGCCTTCTCAGAGTTCAATATATAAGCTCCAAAATACTTAGGAAAAAAAAAGCGTTTGGGACAACAGAACAGAAGCATGTCTTCAATTTGACATAAGCATATTTTTTTAAAATAAATAGAAAAGAGAAAGTTTGGATTTGTGAATATTTACTTACGACTGAGGCACTCCTCCAATCCCAAAGCCCACCAGGCCCCTCAGCACCAAGATCCAGCTATACACTGGTGCAAAACCACTGAGGATCCCATAATAGAGCGTCCACAACACGCTGATCTTTAGGCCCTGTATTTAACAAACAAGCATGAGGAAAAGAAAGTCTGTGCTGTAACACAAATTAACAAAATGTAAAGTAGAGCTTCAAACTTCTTTTATTTCATGGGAGGTCACTTCTGGCTCTGCTTAATTCTGCTTCACACATCTGGAGTATGACATTTGTGAACATCATGCACTGAAACATCCACACTGTAGAACTATTATTCTAGTAGGAGCTGAACACTTACTGTTTTTCTCCCGTACTGGTCTGAAATGTTTCCCCAGAGGGTGGAGCTGGACATCATTCCCACAAACACCACCTATGAAACACCAGAAAAAAATCTTCCCCTTAACAGCAAGACAAGTGAAAATTTCTGTGTGACAGCAAAAAGAACACAACTTCACAGTGAAACTAGAAAATTTCAGCTGTAACAACAGAGCAAAATGTCCAGGTGTTCTAGGTATAACTCTTTTGCAGTAGAGACTATTCAAGATAATTATTCATATAGTGGGATTTTTCAAAAGTCACTCAGCGTTAGCCTAACTTCCCTTCCATTGAACTGAAAGGGAACTTGCTATTGCCTGGGAATGGGGATGAGTGTCAGCAGACTGTTCAAGCCAAGGTCTCTCAGGTTCTTGCAGTGGTGGGCCCATTTTCAGTAGTTGCCTTGCTTTTGTTGAGGTCGGGAATCTAAACACAACATAAATAAACTGAATCTCTGCCAGGATACTTGTCATCACCTCACCCTTATCTTACCTGTTAATTTGTTAACTACTGCATTAGATCAGTGCTGAATATTTTTGAGCTTTTGATAAATGTAAGAAAATGAATTATAAGAAATGACTGAAGAGCACAATTTGCCACTGAATGGAAATCATTGTCTTGTTTCTGGGTGGGTTTTTTTTTTCTGAAGGGTTTTCATAACCCACAAAAAAATTCTTCATCTGCTTCACAGATGAAAAGGCCCAACTGAGAGTTTCATAGCATTACTGAGGGGACAAGCAAGTGAAGACAGGAGCAAGTGCCTGGGTTGGAGAGGGGAAGAAACTAGGCACCCCTCAAGTCAGCTTTGCAATTAAAAGATCCCTCCAGTGACAAACCAGTCTGACACTGGAACATGCACTCTCTTACTACACACATTGTGAGTCCAGCCCTGGAAGATGCTGAGTTCTCCAGTTCCAATGAATATATTCATGAATAAAAGCTGAGTAATGTTGCTTGAGGTCTGCAAGACAGAGCTGTTCTAGGAGCCCCGTGCTGATGCAGTACTTCTCAGCCAGCTCACCTCCAGTCTCCTATTGCCATTCTCAGCAGGTTGTCTCAGATTTGAATGGAGATAAAATTAGATCTTACAACTTTAGAAAAGTCTGAAAAAAGACTGAGGTGTCAACTATATTGTACCTTCTTCAGAGGTGACACCAAAAAGTATAGTTTATTCTGTAGGTGGAGAGAGAAATGAAATCCTGCCCAGTAAATGTAATGGCAAAACGCAAGCATGTTTCCCCCATCAGTGCATTAAAACCATAGGAAGTTTGTCTGCGAAAGAAGTGCATATTCAAGCAATAAGTGGGGTAAGAAGCAGTTCTGTTTATCAAAGCTTTTGTCTGATGTCCACTGACCCCTTCTTCTGATTTTGCTCACCAATAATAAAATTTTGCTGAGCTGAAAGAAGGAACAAGACCCTCCTTCAGATGGGCTGGCTGCATTCAGGTATGGGAAAGGACATAATCTTAACTGACTTAAATCTACTGAGCATTTTGACCAGTTTACACAACAACACAAACGACATCAAAAGCTAAAGGAAAAAGAAATGTAGGAGTTAAAGTGCATGCCATACAACAGTGGGATATGCTGAGAGAAGGGTCCCAAAACTAGTTGTCTTATCCCTAAAGGCACTGCATGTTTCCAACATCATAGCACCATACATAGAAGTGGTATAAGAGCTCTGCTTGCAAAGATCACTGGATGATCCACCTTGAAAAGTGATTGCTTGCTCTCTCTCATGGTTCCCAGTCTGTCTTTGTACAAGCAAGCTTAAATGTGGTGAAAGAGAAAGATTTCCAAGGAAGACAGTAAAAATTGACCAATTCTTTTTTTCAGTTAATCAAATGGTTTGAATTTTAGGATGAGTCTGAGTCAATTCATATATTTTCCTGGAAATTACATGAAACTTTGAACCTGAAAATATCAAAATTTCCTCAGTTCTCACTGAGTTTCATTTCTTCAAGCTCTGGCTTTCAAAAAAGACTCCTATATCCTTCCGAGCCAAAGGCAATCTGTAAAGGCCATGAACAGATTTAACTTTGGTATATAAAGCATAACATCTGAACAACAATGAGTGGAAAAACCTTACAGAATACAGGAGCTGCCAGTTATTTTTTCCTACCGATGTGAGCAATGCAACCTGCCAGCTTGGTAATCGCCACTCACAATGAAGCTGAGGAGCTAGGATACTTAAAATCATCATTTCCATAGCATCTGCCATCTAGAAGGGGAAAAAAGAAACAAAAATAAACAACTGCCTGAAAATTAGGTTGACATAGCAGTCAGAAATATACCTTCTTGAAATTAACCTTGTTTCTGTTCTGTGCCATTCCCACTCTGTAGGTGAAACAAAACAGTTATGTTTGCAAGGTATAGTGGATGTACACAGTGTAGAGAAAAATGCAACAGGTGCACTTTTAAACTAATTTCTGATTGTCATAATGTTTAGTAACACTGGCAGAGAGAGGATTCAAAGAACCAAATCAAAAGTTATCGGTGGGTGATTTCAAGGAGGCTTGTCTGGTCAGTCATCCAGGTTCGTTCACTTCCATATTGCATATTACAGGGATGAGCTTTCAACTCCTTTACACACAGATTCAGTCAGAACTGTTTATTACTTTATAAATTACTCCCTTTCTCCCTTACACACTACTTCTGGATTTGTGTCAAATATACTGATAGATCATCTGTAGACCAAATTCCACTACTGACTTAGGATCTAAACCACATACATAAATGATAGCTGGTAAATACAGGCTCCAGATATCATACCCTAAAATACACCACAGTAGATGTAACATATAGTGCTTCAGAAATAGCAGAAAAAGTGAAAACAAAGCCTGTCTTTCTGTTCTTCATATCAAGGTTAAAATTAGAAGTACCGGGTCGCTGTTTACCTGAAACTGAGATTACAATAATACTAATACAGAAAACAGAGACTGTAGCTAATGGGATGAATATGGTAAAATCACTGCATGAAAACTGACATCTGCTTCTGCAGGAATAGCCTAGTATCCTTTCCATTTGAAACAAGCATTTGAAGTAGAGAATCAAAATGATTTTTCAAACCCTGATTTATAAGAACTTCAGAGACAGAGAAATCAACCAGTTATTCATTATCCCCACATAACAAGTTTGAGTTCACCTGACATTTCAGAATTTCAAGTAAAATTCCTTCTTTATTATACAATTATCTGTTTGGAGACTTTTTGTTGACAGAGAATGGCTATATTATTTGAAATCACTGAGATTCTCTGATGATCATGCAATTGACATTGATAACAATTACTTGCCCATGCTAATCCAGTAATAACAGAGAGCTTCCACTGGAACTTTCCAAATCCAATGGCTTCCACCGCATCTTCCACCATGAAAGTATCTAGAAAGAAAACAATACTAGTGCAGAAGTATACTCCTTTCCTAGTAAGAGCCATCCCTTGAGGCAGCATTTTCTGTGAATGCAATTACTTATCAACTGGGTAATCTACTGAGATCTAAAATATGTAACAGAAAGCTACTTAGCTTTTATACAGTTCCTACTCAGAAAAATCTCTGTGTTCTTCCGGAATTGTGCTAAAGCCAAAATAATTCTAAATATTCCTAGAACATTTTATTCACATAGAAGTATATCAGTGTAGCACCAATGACTCCAGCACACATTCAGCCTATTACTCCTGGGAGTGACTCCACCAGCCACTGAATTGCAGCTTCCTCTGGTGAGAAGTATATGAGCTGTTCAACAGCACATAGCAATACTATGCAAGTGATGGAAAGTACAGGAGAATATTTTATTGCATGGAGAGTCAAACTGTAATTATTTGAATTGAGAATTTGTCCAAGACATGTATCTTAAAACATATTTTCATTAAAAATGCTGACAGTTCTTGTTTCCCACATATTATCATGACCTTATTACTTTGTTCTATCTGAAGAAGCTGAGATACCTCAAATTCCTTTGCTCAAGTGCAAAATGAAATATACAACAAAAATAAATTTTGATACTCGAGTTGTTTAAATCAATTAAAGTCTCAAAGTTTTAAGACTTCCAGCACTTTAAAAAGTACTTTTGCCAAAGAAAAGCTTTATCTAGCTAAGAGTTGGACATCCTCACAAAGCAAAAGACAGAAACACAAACCAAAAGGAAATCAAACAAAATCTAACTGATAAAACAAAGCAGAGGTGTCATAAGACCCCAGTTTGTGACTTTAACTCAGGCATTTGATGTGATGGCACTGAAGCTCAGCATATTGTGCTGTTGCATCACTTGCACTTTTTTGGGCGATGTGCCAACTGAAATTCTACATATATCTGCAGACTCGCACTGGTGCACTGAATCTTTTGAGAAACTCACTGAGCTCACTCCATGGTATTCTGGCTTCCTATTGCATCAATATGTTAATAAATAAGTCCCTGGGAAAACAGTCATCCTACAAAATTTTAGTATGCCTTGTGCTGAGACAAAAACAACACTTCTCGTATCTTCTAAATTGGTGTTGCCTTCAGGGCAGTCAGCACTTCTCTGCTAGGCAGAAAGCAGAGGCTGGGATGTACATTCCTTTTGTCTCTCTTGTCCTCTAGGTGAGGAGGAGACAGGAACACTGCAGAGGCTTCATGCTCAGCCTTGAAGGCGAGCCACGTGTAACTGCTCCAGTAAACTAGGCGAAGTTTTAGTAGCACTGGTCAGTTCTAAAGGAAACTAAGTTAAACCTCCTGTATGAAATAGGTGGTGACAACTAGATACCCAACTCCTTAAAAGGGTCTATTACTGGTAATACAAAACCAAACACATAAAGTATCCCTCAGAGAATAAGGTAACTATATCATGATTTTCAGGTGTAACATAATTTGCCTGTGTTATTGTTTCCTTCTTTTATCTGGGGATCTTTAGCTTCTCTAAACCCAGTGTATTCAGCCCGCTTGCAACATGACTGAAATGAAGAGGCCACACCTTTCTCCTTACAGGAAAATAAGAAACCTACTCACCATCAGTTGGGTTGGCAAATTCTTTTGGCACTGCAGCTCCATCCTCTAGCTCAATAGGCTCTAGCTCTGTCCGAACACCCTCAATCTGAATTTCATGTTCTCCTGAAATGACATCCTCATCTGACCTTGAACTTTCCCCAGTGCGGCGAAACTTGACCACCCTAAGAATACAGAGACAAGGATTAATACTTTGGTGAGGCTTTTTGAGGTCAAAGCTGTGTTTGGTTAGTCTTGAAGCCCTATTTGGTCAAACAGCAGCAAGGTTTCTCCCCACCCTACTGTCTCCATTTCACATTCACAGAGAATGCTGTGACTTTTATTTATATCTGCTTTTAGATATGTTATCCTCTTGGTGGCTACTGGCTTTGGAAAAACAGCAGAGCATATTGCTATGTGATAGAGTTATCATTTTTGTAGAAGGAATATAGTTACTATGCTAACTATAAAGTTATAAAAACATACAGGTTATAAAAATGTGATGAAATGATACATATTTAATGATAACCATGTTTTGTGCGCCTAGACTTTTATTGCAAATTAGACATAGCTGTGTCATTGAATGTCAGGTGTTTTGACCTTGTAGGAAGAGCCCAAATTCAATTTTTCACATTGTTTTCATAAGAATGATTTGTGTCTTAGGAGAAGCAGAACTCCTGAAATATGTCAGATTTTTAAGCATTACTTAGTGAAGTAAGATTCATATGACAATTCAGTGAATTGACTGATTTTCTTCCATTATGGTGATGATTCTGTGACTATAAATATGACTGCTTTCATCTCTTGTCTTAAAGTCTTTAATATTATGTAATTAATTAAAAACCTGTATTTTAAGAAACTATTTGATTTCCAATACTTGGTTCATCTGTGCATTTTTTGAATCTCTTAGGTAATGAGGAGGGACAGAATAAGAAAGTGAATGAAATTATACTTCTTTTTTCATTAAGTCCAAGTCAAAACTGAAGAGTGTACCTGCCTGCCAGTTATAACCCTGGCATACGAGATGATGATTGTCACATGAGTGTCATGCTCACAGCTGTCTGCATTTTATATAATTTCTGGCACTAGCTGAGAGATAATCATCTAATCTCTGCAGCAAGGCCACGGAGAGAGTAAGACCTGAAAACAGAACTTTGCTAAGTTGACACAACTTTCATGTTTTGGTTAGAGTGATTTTGTGCAATGCTTCATGTATATAGTCAAGGTCCATTTTCCATTAATTAAGTTTCCTGTGACCAAACAAAGATTTTGGAACAGATCTACCATATTTAATGTAACAAATTTCTCAAGCTTCCTTCACTTTACCTGCAACATCAGCGTAAATTTTTCACCTTGGCAACTGACAATGTCTTGGACTTCAGTGAAATAGTTTTTTTGGAATGGATTAAATTAGTCTTGCTACTATCTGTTCTGACTTCCAATACCTTAATTTTACAATAAAGATTAGCAGAGAGCCTCTTGCACTTCAGTTTAATCCTTTGTTTTAAGGGTCAGCAAAACTAAACTATCAGCATCCTTGCCAACTGCAGCTGCAGCAAACTGACATGCATGTGTGACATTTCTAAAGGTGATCTGGAAGACTTTTCAAATTTGGCAAGACCTCAACTCTTATTTTCTCTTACAAGTGCTGATGACACAATCAATACTTAATATAAGGGCAAAATGATGAGGAATCTACAAAACTCCTGTAAATGGATTTTAGTCCAATGGTGGACAAGAGGATGGAGGAATGAACATCTCAGTCACCCATGGGTTTTTTTACAAAGAGAGAAATCCTGCGCATGACCAGCCATTCAGTCCAGCTCAGGATTTCACTGTGGCAGAAACATAAAGCAGAGGGATACAAAAAATTATTATTTTGTTTTCTCACAGTCCTGGCACTTAAATTATTTCCCTAACCACATCCCATCTGGGGAATTGCACATATTCACTAATGATATTCTGGCAGTAACCTGGAGAAAGAGAGAGAGAAGTACAGTGACCATTTTGTGAGGTTGTCACTCATCTTTGGGACTGCTTTGCAAGCTGTTGAGGCATTTTGGGATGATTTTTTCAGGTAAAGAGGGCATTCCAAGATCTGTGTGGGGCAAATATTCCCTGTACTACTTTAGTAATGCTTTCATCTACAGCAGGAAACTGAAAACTTTTCTCTGGCCTTTATGTCTTGGCAGACAAACAACAGTCACAAATTTTGTTTTCTAAGATAACATTTTAAGATCTTAAACATAAGAACACAGAACAAAACCCCAAGCTTCTTTGAAATGAACAAGAAAACTACACTGACTGCAGTGAAACTAGGGTTTATCTCACATTCTGATTCAGGGTATGCAGAGAATCCTTCACTCAGTTATAAGAGAAGACAAACAAACCAATCAAACTCGTCTGAATTCAGGTTCATATTTAGTTCCATTGAGAAACTCAATTCTAGATTTTCTTCATCTGATTGTTTTTTTCACCTCAATACAACTATCTTGGTTTGAATTTTCTTTTGCCGACCCTATAGGACAAACAAAAGTAAGTAATACTCTCACGTTAAAATTGTCACTGAAGATATAATCCTCCTATGACCTGCAAAATATACACCCTCAGCAAACAAACACTGAAATTTGTATGCCCATGAGATTACTTTATTATTACAAAGGGCAATTAATATCAAAGTACCATTCGTATCTTATTTAAAAAGGCTTTACAAACACCTGGTTTAACTATACAGGAAGTAAACTTTTATGTTTGTATTTTTTTAAAGGAAGACTATTACTATAACTTCAGCAGCCTCAAAGCCTGATGCAAAGTTCATTGAAGTATATGGACACCTTTTCCCTAGATTTCAGGAGGTCTAAAGTGCCATTCCTCCACAGGATTATGACTGAAAACCATTCATACAAACTATGCTGGTAACTGTTCAGCATCCTAGTAAGCCACAGGCAAAAATAAACTTGCCAATAAAATCCTTCCTGACTTTAAAGTACATGATCACAACCCCCCTGTATTACTGTTTCTTATTTTGTAGTATTTGTTGAAGTAGACTTTCAGAACTGACCATTTTGGAGATGATGGATCCAGATGCTATGCAAAGGCAGTGACTGATCTGAAAATTGTAAATACTTCAATGGCAATCTGAGTAGAGAGCTATCTGCCCACTTTCCTCATCATAGGAAATAAAAAAATATGTTTATGATTTAGGAACCTATGATACAAATTGACATAAATGAAGAAAAAAACCACACAGTGATATTTACTGTTCCATACTTGCAAAATTCTTCACAGCTGAGACATCTCAGAGAACTGCATTTGTTTGCAAGATCTCACAGCACCAAATATGTCTAATTAGACCTACACTGAAAGGTACTTTAGAACATTTTTCTGTGTTTTGTTTGGTTGGTTTTGTTGTTTTTGTGTTGTTTTTTTTAAAAAAAAAAAGATTGGGAAAAATGGCCTAATGAAATCATGTCTTATTCTTTTTCCTGACCAGCTGAATGCATCCGAACTAAGTATTTGAAAATAACTGGAGTTCATGTCCATTTTTCCAACTTATTAGAAATGTCATGGGACAGTTTGCTCTGTCATTGACATAAGCTCATTAATATTCAAAATCAACTTTAAGCATTTATTCCCTGCCTTGCAGAGTCAATGATTTATAAACAGGAATATGTTCCAAAGCACCCAATAATGGAGCATTAGGAGAAATGGACTTGTTTTTAAAGGAAACATTTTGCATTCATGAAAAGGAAAGGAAATACTGATGTTAAAAGGCAGCAATGCTTTTAACACCTTTTTGCACAGATCCAGCAACCACATCACAACAGCAAAGAGTTCCTCACAAATAACAGCATTTTCCTCGCGCAGCAGTGTTTGCTTCTCCAAAACACACAGTTAGCAGATATTGATGGTACTCACTGCAAACACACCTTTGCAAAAAAGGTTCTGATCTGCAATCAGTTCGCGGCACGAAGGAGGAAGCCGAGGAAGATGCCTTCCCTAGCACAACGTTATTTACAGATGCAATCCGCCTTGCAAATGCAATAGTAATGCTTCCTCTCAAAAAATCTTTTGGCACTTCCACAGTTTTATTCCACCCCTCCTTTATTTCTACCACCATCAAGTTCATGCAAAAAATAAAAATTGAGCGAATTTATATAACAAATGGATCCCTGCATGCCCCCAGGATGCTGAACCCAGGCAGCTATACAAGGAAAATGGCCTGCTTCCCAGGGCCTAAGACACTTCCTAGAAATAATTCCCTTAAAAATCACCAGGATTCACAATATCCCTCCAGCCCGTTGAGGAGAAATCCTGCGCATCCCCGCTCCCCTATCGGTGCTACTCACGGCAGCTGTCTCAGCTGGAATAAATCATCCTCCATTGCCGGGCTGCCTCTGCAGGAGCTGCTCTCATCGCTCTCGCATGGCGGGGATGGCTGGAGCTGCGGGCGGGCGGGCAGGCAGGCAGGCAGGCGCGGCGGCTGGACAGCTCCGGTGGCGGCCGGCAGCCCGTACCGAGCGGCACGGGAACGGCTCGGCACGGCTCGGCTCGGCTCGGCTCGGCGGGGCGGGCAGAGGCGGCGGGGCGGCCGCGGCCCGCGGCTCCCTCCCCTTCCCGTCCCTGCTCTGGGGGTGCTACCTGCCAGCCTGGCCAGGACCGGGGCTCGGCTCCCCTGCCACTGGCGGTCCGCCTCCCCTCGGGGATCAGTGGTCGATGGATGACCGGTCTCCCGGCAGGGTGCAGCCTCGGGGAATATCACGGACTAGGCGAAAAGGAAGCGGAGAGGATGGAGACATCCACAAGGAAAGCCAAGGCCAGTTGGGTTAGGTGCCTCCGCTCCCCGGAGGAGAGCAAAGGGTCTTCTGGGGACCACGACACCAGCCTGCCGAGCGGCAGGACCACGCAATTTTGGCAGAAAATTACATTATTACAGTGAACAGGAACCCAAGGACAGTTCCTGTACGTGATCTCTTGTAGCGACCTGGTAGGGCTTCCGAGTGGGCGCTCCTCAGGCACAGAATGAGATTAGTTTGTCAAACTAATCCCAGTTACTTACCTGAAAAAATACACTGTCACCCTGACACATCCATCCCGGCAGGTCTTCTCCTTCTGTTGGAAAAGATGGTTTATTTGTGCATATGCCTGCACATACAGAAGAATCCTTTGCAGAGAAAGGCCTGCAGGAGAAAACGAAGAGGAAATACATGCTAGGAAGATGAGTAGGAGACATTCAACATGATTAGAATTTAAAACACGTTTGACAAATTGGAAAAATGGCCTGACATCAACAAGACAATTTCAAATGAAGACAGGTGAAAAGTGCTACAGTGACGAAGAAGAATTCAGTTGTACAAATTCAGGTCAGGGAACAACAGGTGACGCAAGAGGCTTGGCCTTAGCTATGACAAATCAAACATGCTTCAGTTTGTGGATGGGAGTTGTTCAACTATCACACAGATTTAGTCTAGGACACTAAGTATTAGAAATCTTAACAGGTTTTAGTATTTATACGAAAGGACTTGCAGCTGACCTAGCTAGGGTTTCAGCTTCCCTAAAAATAGTGACAATAATTGTTTAATGAAGTATTTGTGCCAAGGAGTGGAAATCAGATGCCTACACATAGGCACTGGCTCCATTTTAGGTAGCTGCGTATCTCCTGCAGCCTCCAGCTGCAGATTTTGCACAGGACTGGATGGTTGATCACACAGGACCAAGTGGATATCTCAGGCACCTTAGGGCTCTCCTGCATGGGTCAAGATGTCTGTGCTTAGGCAACTAAAAACTACCCTAGAAGTGTGATAAAACCCAATTTTAATTGCATGAAATGCATGTGTGTTCTTTAATATATATTCTCAAAAACATTTTAAAAAAAGACTTTTTCAAAGAACAAGTTTTAAGAACGTGTTCAGGATGTGTTTGCTATCCCGCTCTGCTCTCTGTTCTCTGTCACCTCTCTTGCCATTTTCTGCTTATCCTTCACAGACACACAGATTTCCATGCACAACACAACTCTTCAGTTCGTGCACCCTTTTACTTGTCTTTGAATTGGGTGGTGACGTGTTCTGGCTGAAGAATGGCATTGTTCCAGCTGTTTGTTACCATAAAGGAGCTGAGCAGTTTATTTGGAATGAAAGGCAGCCTGGCCCATCGCAATTAAAAAATGAAAGGCCTCAGTAGATAAAACTGGTCTACCAACACCCTCCTGGTTTGCAAGATTTATGTTTCTTCTTCAGAAAATGTGGGTTAAAGAAACCATAGTTCAATGCTTTATCTGATCAGATCAGAGAAGTCTGTTCTTTTTCACTGGGTAAAATACTGTAGATAAAGTCAGTACAATGGGAGGAGTTATTGAACTGAAACTTCCAGAGGAAAGCAGTCATTGCAGGCTTTTATCAGGGCGGTCTTGGCGGAGCTTATCCACAAAACACAAGTTCACAGACACTCTGGGTTGCTTCTCCCCCAAACTAGCTAGAAAATGGCATTTTCCAAGCAGAGTTCATTGCATACGTTCATACATAAGCAACAACTTTCTTTTTAGAATACAGCAGCTATATTACTTTTTTACTAAATAAGGTCCAATTTTCCAGTAAGTTAAGGGTGTAAGTTTGGGTCCTCTGAGCACACTGGTTCCTTTGTCTCACGTATTTAATGTGTATGAGACAGCTATGAGAATGGTATGTTGCACACTTACACTGCAGCTGTCAGGATGACTTTATTTCTTCACATCCTTCTGCTCTTCTGCCTGTCGCTCCCCTGTTTCTCTCAGCCTCTTGCTATCTACTCTCCTACTCTCCAGACTGCTCTCCTCTTAAGAACAGCCTTCTGGCACACGCAGAGCCATGTCAGGTGAACAAGGACTCGTCCAGAAAGACACACAGGGTGTACCAGTGTCGTTGTTTAACCCCAGCCAGCAACGAAGCACCACGTAGCTGCTCACTTGCTTCCCCCCCACCCAGGGGGAGAGAATCAGAAGGACAAAGGTAAAACTCATAGGGTGAGATAAGAACAGTTTAATAGAACAGAAAGGAAGAAACTAATAAAGATAATAACAACAATAATAAAATGGCAATACTAATAAAAGAATTGGAATACACAAAACAAGTGATGCACAATGCAATTGGTCACCGCTTGCCAACCGACACCCAGTTAGTTCCCAAGTGATCCCCCGCCTCAGCCCCACTCCCCCCAGTTTATATACTGGGCATGACGTCACATGGTATGGAATACCCCGTTGGCCACTTTGGGTCCTGTCTGTGTCCCCTCCCAACTTCTTGTGCCCCTCCAACCTTCTTGCTGGCTGGGCATAAGAAGCTGAAAAATCCTTGACTTGGTCTAAACACTACTTAGCAACCACTGAAAACATCAGTGTGTTCCCAACATTCTTCTCATACTGAACTCGAAAACGTAGCACTGTACCAGCTACTAGGAAGACAGTTAACTCTATCCCAGCCGAAACCAGGACAAACAGTCACTTCGCTAACAAAGGTTGTTAGAATCGGTGTGGGGAGGTGTGAAGCGGGAGCCTGTTACCTGCCAGGCCCACAGACGCGATCAGCAGCTGCCATCTCGAGGTGCTCTCAAACCCTGCAAGTGCCAGTCATTCTGCCTGCAAGCGCTGCTGGGCGCTTCCTTTCCTGGCACCGGCGTGAAGTACTCCTTTCTCTAACCAATCCCCAAAATGCATTAGTAAAACCAAAACCTAACAGCACTAGGTGGAGAGCAAACGGAGCGGGCCCCTCAAATACCAGTGCCCGGTTCAGGTACAGAGGGAGAGGGGCGTCAAGGCAGGACGGCGCAGCCTCGGGGCTGGCATGTGCTATGCGGCGATGCGAGCCGTTCTCCCTCCGCGGGGTTTGGACTCTTTCACAGATTCATAGAACCCTTTAGGTTGGAAAAGACCTTTAAGATCATCGAGTCCAACCGTCAACCTGACACTGCCAAGTCCACCGCTAAACCGTGTCCTCAAGCACCACATCTACGCGTCTTTTAAATCCCCCCCAGGGACGGTGACTCAACCCCTTCCCTGGCAGCCCGTTCCAGCGCTTGACAACCCCTTCGGTGAAGAGATTTGTCCTAATGCCCAATCCAAACCTCCCCTGGCGCCGCTTGAGCTTGCGGGGTTTAAGTGTCCCACCTCCTCCCTACAGCTTTGAGACACGCCCCCCCCCCCCCCAGCCGGCGTTCCCTCAGGGGGGCTGCCGGGCAGCGTGCAGCGCGGGAAGCGCTCTCCGTTACACCCGCCTTCCCCGGCCTTGCCCGGTTGACGGGCCGGCCCGCAGCAAGGCCGGTGCCCGCCTCCACCGCGGCCTTAGCGACCGGCCGCCCGCCGCCGCCCGTTGCTAGGGGCGGTCCGCGCTCTAACCGGGCACCCCGCGCCACTTCCGGCGCTCCGCCGCCCCGTCCGCCGCGCCGCCCTGCCCGCCGGGCCCTGGTTCCGGCGCGGGGGGGGGGGGGGGGGGGGTTGCGGGATGCTGCCCGGCGGTACCGCGGAGGCGGACGGGGCGGTTCGGCGGTTGCTGCGGGCCGGAGCGGCGGCCAGGTCAGCGGCGGGGGGGACACGGGCGGGCCCGGGCGGCGTGGCGGGGCCAGCGGGCCGAGGCCGGTCTTTCTCCCCCGAGCCGGGCACCGAGCACCGCGAGCGACAGCGGGAGGAGGGCGTTAAAACACGCGGGAGCCGTGCGAACCTCCTGGGCGTCCACCGCCTCCCCGCCACACACACCCCGCGTCCGTGGGTCTCACCTGCAGGCAGAGGTAGAGACTCCCCGGCTGCGGTTTCTGTTTTTGTTATAGTTTTGGGGTTTTTTTCCTTCCCCGTTTCAGGTATAAAGTGATGAAGAACTGGGGCGTTATCGGGGGGGTCGCCGCCGCTCTGGCGGCGGGGATGTACGTGCTGTGGGGTCCCATCACCGAGAGGAAGAGGCGCAGGAAAGGTAAGGAGGGCGGGAGGGCAGGGAAAACACGGGAAAAGCGCCCCAAAAGTCAATTCCGGCGTGCCAGAGGGCTCTCCGGGATTGTTGGAAACACGCCTGCTTCTGTCGTTCTATTATGAGCTGCAGTAAATTATCTTCTCTTGCTAAAGACAAACGTTTGGTCACTGTCCTGTTTAGAAACGTAACAAATTCAAAAAACCAGGCATTGACTTTCATAGTAACTGTATCAATTGACATTTTTCTAAAATTGTAACTCGTCAGACGTGGTTTTGTGTCCTGTGACAAGTTCATTACTGAACTGCTGCGGATAACGCGCTTTATTTTATTGTGCATTTTGGAATGCAAAAGAAATGTGTTCTTATTGACAATTAGTACAAAAGAGGTGAAAGACTCTTGCTAAGCAGAGTTGCACAGAAACATCTCTTATTAATCCTTGGCAAGCCAGCTCTTTTCCTGAGCAAAAGAGAAAGCTTCACCAAACCAAGCTGAAGCATGCAGCAGTGCAGCTGTGACCTCATGGGCTCCTGGAAACTTGCACAATAAGGGACTCCTACACTATATATTGTAACCAAGAATTTTACAGTTTGTACAGTAACTTGGAGATAATCCTGAGCCTTAGTGTTGTGGATAGAAATCTGTTCCTGTCCAGGAAAAAAGAGTATTTTTCAAGGAACATTTTAAAAGATTTTACAGGGGCGTAAGTCTCAGAGACCACCATGTATATAAACACTTTACAGGATGCTGTAGCAGGGTCTTCTAGTTTTCATGGGGAGTAAGTACCAAATAAAGGCAAATAATTTAATTTTAATATAATTTTAAAACCTAACACAACACTTATGACTGAAAATACTCAGGTTTTCCTAGACTTTATGGTGTAAACTCTTATACTTCTATTTGTAGGGCTTGTACCTGGCCTTCTTAACTTGGGAAACACCTGTTTCATGAACTCTTTGCTGCAAGGCTTATCTTCCTGTCCATCTTTCATAAAGTGGCTGGAGGAATTTACAGCACAATACAAGACAGACCAGAACCAGTCCACTGAGCATCAATACTTGTCAGTCACTTTGCTGCATCTCCTAAGAGGTACTTTAACATTTTCATGTTGCGATAAACTAACAAGAAAATATTTAGCATAAATGTTATTGTTTCTAGCCTCCTTTCCTAAAGAAAGGAAGCTCATATGGCCTTGTACTCTTCTCTCTTTACTTTCCCTCTACTAACTTTGAATTTATCGGCCAAGTTCAACCAATTTTCACAGAGGGGTAGAGATCCAAAAGG
Source organism: Astur gentilis (assembly GCF_929443795.1). NCBI lineage: Eukaryota > Metazoa > Chordata > Aves > Accipitriformes > Accipitridae > Astur > Astur gentilis. The sequence continues at coordinate 15,794,074 of NC_064886.1, read as the reverse complement.
TATTAAGTTACTGTATCGAGCCTGAACAGCACAAGGCCCAGCTGCATACGTCCCCAAAACTGTTTGTTTCTTGGCCAAGAGCTGAAAGGTTTCAGGTTTTGTTTGACTCGCCTGGCAATCAAGAAGCAGCCAACACAGCATTGTGCACGTTGCTCTGAAGAAGCCGTTTGCCAGCAGGTTGAACAAATCTGAGGTAGAGGGCAACAGGGGTGCTGAAAATGTGGTTACGGCACCCATTGTCACAGGCTTTAGTGCATTTGCTGTTCACAGAGTATTAACGGTTAAAGCAGTAAGAAAATGGACTCGGTAAAATTGAAGAAATAGGAAAATACTATCTCAAGTAGATGGGCACTCAGAATTCTCTATAAAAGAAAATTAATGCATAAAATAATTTAAGCATTTTTGCCAAACTTACTATTTTCCCAAAAATATGCACTATTAAATGAGATACTTTGTATGATGTTGGATGGAAATGGTAAAGCCTCTAAGCCCAATTTGGTAACCCATTTCAGACTTGCCCCTGTGCTAATTTCATGTACCAGTTACATCCTATTTAAACACTCAAAGTGTTTAAGCAATCTGTTGGCTCTCCTTGGCTTTCCTCACAGGGCTTTGTTTTAAAGGAAATCCATTGGAAGTTCTGCCATCTCAGGATGGTGTTCATACTAAAATTATGCCAGTTAAGCATGTACATTTAACTGATGTTAAGGATGATGGGACATTAATACTGGGGTTTCTGTGACATGTAAAGTACCAGTTTTTACCCAATCCACCAGTAAAAATGTGTCTTTCCAGACGGTGTTTATATTATTTATTCTCTCTGTATCAGTGGAGAAACCTTTCAGGTTGCGATGAGGAGAATGTATGCAGTTAGCCTGAGTCAGATGAGAATGGTAATTAATACATAGTAGTTTGACTGTCATTGTCTACCTGTCTTAATCAAGAGTAACTCTGCTGTAATCAATTATATGATGCTTAAGTAACACACAGTCTAAAATAAACAGATTTGTGTTCTAACTATTCTTTGTGGCTCCTTCTAACATTTTTAAATGTGATGTCTCTAGCTTTATCCTGTCAAGAGGTAACAGAAGATGATGTCCTGGATGCAAGCTGCCTGTTAGAAGTTTTAAGAACGTATAGGTGGCAGATCTCATCATTTGAAGAGCAGGTGATTACAGAATTCAATTAGACTGCCTGATACACACCTCAGTGCTTAGATATGGAATAACAGAAAGTTGAAGCTATGGTACTAATAACCCTGAGTGTCAAATCTGAATCTTCGCTGTAGCAGAAAGTTTGCTTTAAAACGTGAAGGAAAACAACCATGCGATTGATGAATGGTGTTTTCAGTTTGCTTAGATACTCATCATGGAAACCCTGGCTGCTTCAAAACCTTATACTTAATTACCTTCAGATTTGGTACAATGGAGCCAGTAATATTAAAATAGAAGAGATACAGCCCTAACTTCGCTATAGATAATGGGTCTGTGCTAATGTGCCACGCTGCTTCAAGGGATGGACTCTACTTGACTAACATTTCCAAATATAGTTACGTGTAACACACAAGATTTCTAATTCTTGTTTTCAGTATTTTCAGCCCCTAAGTAAGTGCAGCTGGCTGATGAGCTCCACCAATTGTCTCACTCAGAAAATATGGTTCTATCTTTTATATTTCAGAGCCAAAGCAAACACCAGAGATTTCAATTATGCTTTTATTGAAATCATGGAAAGCAGGCCTTTGTGCACTCATTTTTCTTTTTTCCTCCAAGTATTTTAGTATCTTTTGAGTTTGCATGGCCCAGAATTTTTTTCATAATATGCACTGTTATCAAGTTCAGCTTTATAGAAAAAGGTTTTTGGGCAAAACTGCAACAGATGCACAAATGGTTACTCTTAATACACAAGGTGGGCTCTAAGCAGTAATTTTTCCTTTCATTTTCCACTACAATGATGTAGTCATATGTGTATCAGTACTCCTGGTGTATGTTTTGATGTCTGTTGTTTTCGCTTCCTCTAAGTCTTATTTCTCTATTTAATAGGATGCTCATGAACTATTTCACGTCCTTACCTCTTCATTAGAAGATGAACGGGATCGTCAGCCACGTGTGACACATTTGTTCGACGTGCATTCACTGGAGGTGACTTCTTTACCAATGTTACTTCATTATCAGAAGTTTCTGTAGTCTGCCTAGATTCCTAAGTGTGTCAGGTATAAAGTGTCTGTTTAGAAACTGAAGATATTTTCATTATGTTTACAAAACCATTCTTCAGTACTCTTGAGAGAAACAAATCAATAGGCCAGGCAATCTAAAGAATAAAAAATGTTTTTTTGTACGGAAATGTATTTGAATTTATAGTGATCCCACTTTTGTGAGGGCTCTTGCATTCCTAAATCTGTGGAATACAGGGATTGAAATAGTAGCACAGAACAGTAGTCCATCTAAGCAGTTACTCTCATCTGTAAGAGCTGACACATGAAAGAGATTTGAAAACTGCAAAATGGTCATTTATGGAATAGTCCATTTGGAGGTGAAATATATCTTATCCTCCAGTTTAGTGGTAAACTTCATGCAGATGGAAAGTTTCTATCTCTTTTTCTCTAAAATATATATAAAAGGTTTATAAAATGTTATGCTTTTATTTTAGTACTCTGAGGCAGAGAATTCTGCAGATTAATTATTTTATTAAAAGTGTTGTCTTTGTCAATTATAAATTTGTTGCGTCCCAGGTTTTTTGGCCTTCCTCAAATATAAAGAGACACTAAAACTCCCACAGTTGTTCTAATGTCAGAAAAGCGTATTAGGGATGAAATAAGAACATATTTAATACTTAATGGTTTCTAAGGTAGGGTTAATGATATCTTTTTATCTTCCTCTGTAGCAGCCAGAAATAACCCAAAAGCAAATAAGCTGCAGAACAAGAGGTATACTTTTTTCCATTCTGAAATATGAATATTCATAGTGTAGTCACTTTGTTTATTAAGGGGATAATATTAATTGATCTTTGTTTGTATTGGACTGAAATATATCTCTTCAGCTGTAAAAAAACCTGTTAATTATTTGTCAGTGGGACACAACATGTTTTAGAGCAGTTACTTTTGTTACTGTGGTCCAAAAATGTGGAACTGTAGTGATGAACACAGATGTACTGAAAAAAACCAAAAAGAATAATTTCAGCTTTATGTTTCAGGGTCTCTTCCCCCTGTGTCAAATCACTGGAAATCTCAGCATCCTTTTCACGGAAGGCTGACCAGCAACATGGTTTGCAAACACTGTGAACACCAGGTATAAGAATGTGTGTCTGGTAATATATGTATACATGAAAACAGATGTCCAACACTCAGAGCGCATTCTGATACCATCATCCCTTGTTTCTGATATAGCTGGTTTAAGCTCCAAAGGTTTGCAGGGCTGACAGCTTAGACTGTTACTTTTTCGGGTACTTATTATGGCATTGGTGATGAACAAGAATGTATCACTAAAAGTACTGAATAAAACTAAGTGTGTTCCACTTTGTGGGGATAATAACTGTCTTATCAGACAGACTAATAGCTGTCTTATTATATTTAGTATTCATTACCACAGCTATCATATACTGAAAATCCACTCACATGGGTAGCGTTTTAGGATGAGCTATTCATTCAGCACACAGTATTGGGATTGCACATGCAAAGCCAAATTAAGTTGCAGTCCAGTTATCCAGAGTAAGGAGATGAAGATAACCTGGATAAAGAAAAAAATAAAGTAAGTAAATCTCATTTGTAGATCAAACTGCAGGAGTACGTTTAGTACTTTTTCTTTTCAAAACCTTGCAAACAAATTTAAGTGAGTAGGGCAGCTTCAGCAGAAAGGGGCTAAGTAGCACCTTGTATACCTAGTGTTCCTTAGCACTGCGGTTGGGAAAGCGTGTGTTTTTGACCCTATTCCACCAGGTAATTGTGGACAGCAGAGGGCACGTGTTCATCTCGTGTGAGGCTGGTTTGGGGTTTCTTTTTGACCATCATAAATTTTAGCTCACTGGATATGTGAAATATTTTCTTGCAGAGTCCTGTGAGGTATGATACTTTTGACAGTCTCTCACTGAGTATTCCAGCAGCTGTGTGGGTACGTATCCCTCACTGACACATGATCCAGCCAGTCTGCCTCTTGACTCGTTGTCATAGCTATACCTTCACTAGTGTCTTTCTAAGATGCTACAGCCTAAGCGTAAATGAGTAGCTACAGTTTATTTTCCTGCCTTTTTATAAATGATCCTGTTGTGCCAATATAGTACCTTACCACTAATGTGTTGGTGCAAATTACCAATTAGTACAACAAGCATAACTTTGTTAACACCAATAGAATTTTCTGTTTCTCCTGGGGGAGTGTTTGCTCCTTTCTGTGTAATTTGAACAGACCAGATTGTATCCTGAGGGCCGTTTCTGGCAGTCTTGGAAGGAGACCTTTGGGTGCGCTGTCTCTGTGGTGATAATACACAAGTTACCCAATACAAGATTTTGCATCAAGTGATTTCAACTGGAAATTGTTTCTGTTTCTTTTTGTCTCTCTGAAAAACTTTGAATGACAAAACATTGTAGATTTTTGGGGAAAAATGTGCAGGACGTTTTTGAACTATACCGGTTTGTTACTTAATGTCTGCTAGCGATTTGTCTTTCCAGACAAGTAGCAACTACTTGCAATTATGGAAACTCTGACTGGCACCTATAGAATACACTCCTGGACAGCTAGGATTGGGATTTGGACACATCTTCTGCTATTTGTGTTTTATTTTATACCATCATTGAAGATTATGCCCTTCATACTTGGCAATATGTAGTAGAGTCTACAAGGAAGTATAGGAAGGAGTGCCTAAATTCAACTAAATGCTGTACTTCTCCTATGTAGAAGGTCTGAGTGCATAAAGTGACCCATGAAGTGCTGGAACTTTAGAGAAAAATAGTAACAGGGCCAGGAATCTGTAGTTTAAAACCCCACTAAAGGAGTCACACAGGGAGTCACAGCTATTGTTCTTTTCTACAGGCTGCAATGTTTTCCCTGTTTAATCGAGGCAAAGGAAGAATCCTCATAGTTAGTTACATTATCAGCGTTCTATACTCAAAGCCACTTAACCAGTTTTCTCAAGAAACAAGTCTGCAGTTCTGTATTTTTTATGAAAGAAATTATGAAAAATCCTTTCACAAAATTAAGTGGTATGCACCCTGAAATTACTGCAAATAATTTTTTTTTTCGTACTAAGGGTCATCCTATGACACTGGACCACTGCCTCCATCATTTCATCTCCTCTGAATCTGTGAAGGATGTTGTATGTGACAACTGCACTAAAGTATGTAATTTTAATTTACATAACCTCCTAGATTAGTTTTATGCCTGCTGACAGAATTATTGCTTCAGTTTTCTACTCCTTCCTTTGTGACTTCAGGAAAGCCTCTAGCTTGCCTGGGATTTCTTACATTTAAAATGGAGTTCTTATCTCACAGAGTATTTTGAAGCTTTATTTATTACTAGTATTACAAAATTTACAAATATTTTCTTCTATAATTACTCGGTATTATTTAGATAGTATTTGGGACAATTTTTTTGTTCTGGTATTTTAAACAGTATTTTACAGTTGCCTGTAATTTGATGATATCACAGAGCCGAAGTGGCTCATATGAAAACCAACAGAAATGGCATATGACTACACATAAACCTGGAGATTGAGCTTGTTCTGTAAATGCTCATTTCTGCTTGATTTTGGTTTAGAATTCTGATCCATTAGGATAGGACAAAATTTTTTAAGAAAGTTCCTAGAAAACTGTAGGTGTAACTAATATACTGAGCATAGTTCTAGATAGACAATTCCTTTTGTCTGCAATGTGCAGACCTGTACTATCATGTGTAATCTGATACAGCAGGTAATCGAATGTCCTTTTTATTCCCCCCCCTCCCCCTTTGATTTCAGATTCAGGCAGAAGGGACTCTGAATGGACAGAGCATAGAAAACCAGAGAACAACATTTGTTAAGCAATTGAAGTTAGGAAAGGTGAGGCAAGCTAACCGACCAAATTTATTTTTAAATCCTATTATACAGTCATTTCTTTCTTTGATCTCTTTGCTTGATGACCACTTCTTGGTATTAGACTGCTTTAATATTTTACTTGAAAAAGTAAGCTCATTTGCCGAATATTTGTAGGCACTGAGGCCTCAATTCAGTCACACTCTATAGCTGGAAGAATGTGAGTATTCTACTGTTATTCAGCAAGACATTTAAATGTGAGTTTGGCTCAGTGGCAGTTCGTATGTTTTGCATGAGTTCTTGATTTCCTTGCTAAGTGAAGGGATTCGTATATACAGTGTTTGTAGCACCTTTAGCAATTGCATATTTCAAAGAAATTAAGATGTTCTAAATATAGCTGGTTTAAACAAGTTAATATGGTACTAAACATCAGGTGTAATTTCTATGAGAAGCTCTTATTTTTTGCTCTGTGATCATGTAATGCAGAGGACAACAGGGCACTGGTCCGTAATTAAGAGCCTCAGGTGCCATTAATAATAATGTGCACTTATTGATAGAGCTTAACTCTGGCATGACTTTGAATGTCAGATATTTATAACTACTTGACCTTTTTTCCCCTGGTACTCTGACTGTGCAAAGCCATTACTTACTGAGTATTAGCAAATGTCTTACAACAACTCACTCCAACATATTCCGATCCTCATTTCTACTTCGCAGATCCACAAGCTAGATGAGACTGACAGGTGAGCTTTTTAGGAACACGCATGTATTTTTATTGATTTTTCTTCCATTTGGAGAAAACAATTAACATTAGCTATCTATCCTACTGCCTAGTGAGTGAGCAGTAGTGGCGTTATCAGAAATCTCAAGAGAGCTGTGAGTTAGTGTCACGTCCTAGGGATACTATGGCCAATAAGCTTACATGTAGATAAAGTAGCACATAAGGGAAGAGTTCAGTGATGCATTTATTTATCCACTAGACTTACCAGTTCTGTTATTATGCTTTTAACTTGAACAGCTGTTTCTCTTAATTTAAAAATGTATTTTGACTCTCCTTTTCTATGGAATATTGCTGAAGCTCCCTCAGTGTTTGTGTATCCATCTGCAAAGACTGAGCTGGTCAAACCAAGGCACTCCTCTGAAACGTCACGAACACGTACAGTTCAATGAGTTCCTGATCATGGACATCTACAAATACCGCATTCCTGTTCATAAATCAAGCCAGAATGAGCTGAATCAGAGACACTCTGAAGAGACAACACCTGGAACAAAGGATGGTATAGCAGTTAAACCTTCAGGTACTTATTTTGAAAATAAAATCTATTTGGTATTTCTATGTTTCAGTGATAAAACATTCTAATCTGCAGAATGAACACAAGAGCACTATCTTTATTTGGATCTATGCAAAGAGGACAGGTAGAAATCCCTTTCCCAGCAAGCATTAGGATACCCTGTTCCAAGTTTACAGTTCAGTTTTGATAATTTAATTTGATACTACTAAAAAACCGTTGCAAACAAACAAAAAAATCCCAGATAGCATAGAACTCACATGTCTTATGTCCAAAGGATGAAGGAATGTTAAACTTGGGAAGTCCTAGGGATTATATTGTTAGTGATCTCTTCTAAGGCTTCAGGACAAGCATAGAAAGAATGCTGGGAATGGTGACTTCTTAAAAAACAATTAGAAAATCTAGCTGTAGTAGGTATGTCATTTCAGCAGCTCAGTATTCTATTTAGTTGGGATTTTGCAAACATGGTCATTTTCATGTTTGTGTCACGTAAAAACAATTACCACTGTCTTTGGATATTACCCTCCACTGCATCTCTTAAGGGATTATAATATGTAATGAATTAAAATAAGTAAAATACCTTCATATTCTGTGATGAAAGGTACTGCAGGAACAGAAGCACTGTTGTTAGCAATACTAACAGTAGCATTGAGTTAAATTACTGAATGTCTACTTTCTCTTGCAGGTGCAGAACAGCCATCTGGTACTAAACCGGTCTTTATGAACGGTGCCTGCCCCTCTTCATTTTTAATGTCCTCGGGAACTCTTCCACTTGCTGCATTCCCTGAATGCAGGTAAGTTAAAGATTTGTACCCTATCTTATAACTTCGGTCCCTTCAAATTATGTCTTCCTTTATTCTGTCTTTATTGTGAGGCTGCATAGTCACAGAATCTAACATCTAAATTAGCTCCTGTGCAGAATTTTTTTGCTTTTCTCTTGGCCGGTTTTTAGTGGTTGTCTTTGGCTCCATTTCTCTCCTAGAAAAGGGAGTAGAACCTATTACAAGCAAAACTCAAAATCTCTTTTCTCTGGATCGTGGTCCAGTAAATCATCCTTCTGAATAGCCATAATCTTATTCTTGCTGTTTTTCTCTAGCCCTTTGTTTCATTTTTACCTCTTACTCTGATTTTAAAACTATTGCAAGAAATCCGTAGACCTCTTATAGATTTTTTTCAAACATTGAAGAAGCTTGATTTAAGTTGCAGCTGACATGATTCTACTTAGTAAATCAGCCTTGATGCTTCTCCTGATAATCTGTTTTCTTGGCCTTTGAGAAAGTTCACTTATTTTCATGCTGGTGACAAATGTATAGTTAGTTCCGTACCACTTCTTCTATCTGCCATTGCGTATTTGCCCCATGGGGAAGACAATTCCCACAATCACTGTGTGAAATAAGAAGCCTGGAACCATTTCGTGCCAAATGCTTGTTATGAAGACAGTTGCAGAGGAAATCCTTGAAAGTGGGTCCATCATTGTGTGTTACCTGCTGCAATTTTACCTCTTTTCAGTTGAAAGCACATTCTTCCAGAATAGCTTTTCTGTCCATTAGCAGTGCTTTAAAATACTGGCACATTGGTAGGTTTGATGGAAAATGCTGTTGCAAAATTCAGTCAGTTATGCTGTACAAAATGGCAGTAGCCCTCTGTAGCATAAACTTGTAAAGTAAATGGTTCAGTTTTCTCAATAACAGACCAAGGCAGCACTGCAGCAAAGATTTGCTATACTGAAAAGTAATTGCAAGGCAGTGTGTCTCTTATGGAGGCATCTATTTGCTCTAATAAGAAATTGCAACTGAAGACAAAGCAAGTGGGGCTGCTTCCGGTATATGTGTGATCCACAAGGGCTGCTGACCCTTTCCTTTTTCTCATTTGTCCTTCAGTTCCCCTGTATACCTTTACCGTCTGATGGCAGTTGTAGTTCATCATGGAGACATGCATTCTGGACACTTTGTGACTTACCGCCGCTCTCCACCTTCTCCTAAGAACCCACTCTCTGTCAGCAGTCAGTGGCTATGGATTTCTGATGACACCGTTCGCAAAGCTAGTTTGCAGGAAGTCCTTTCTTCTAGTGCTTACTTGCTTTTTTATGAGCGCATTCACTCGAGGGTACAGCACCAAAGCTTGGAGTTAAGGGTTGAAGAGTGATTAAGAGAGCAGAAGAAGGATGAAAACTGACAAAATTCCTCTAATGAGATCTACGTTGCATCTCCTGTCTGTTATGCAAATAACCCACCACAGGCCCTTTAACGTTCCCCTCCCTCTATGGCAATGGCTGGCTCCTGCTGGGAGTTGTGTTTTGTACCAAAATTACGCTACCCAAAGTTGGTCTGCTAATGTTGTGCAGTCCAAAGTAAACCTGTATTAGAGAAGCATTTATTCTGTTAGGTAGTAATTTCGTCAACATCACAGCTCTGAAACAGACAATTCAAACAGACTTCGCTGTATTCCATATTCTGACATGGCTGTAAATTTTCAAAGGGAGATGCTTAATCCCATACATTTCACTGCAGACATTTCTGAACACGGGAGCCCCAAAAGCAGTTGATGCGAAGCTACTGTTATCAAAGGCAATGATTTAAGAAACAAAAGTGCCTTGAGCTTATTTGAATAGTGACATTACCATTGTCTGAGTCCACTGCATGTCAGTTGCGTTCTGATAAATGTCTCAAGATGATGGGATGAACTACTAATGGAGTCAGGTTTCTCTCGACAGCCCAGCTAATCAATAAAGTAAGGCATCTCTACATAGCGTGCACGATCCAAAAAACTACTTCCCTGTTCATGTAATTTTCCCAATATTTTATTTTTTTATACATCATAGAAGTACTTCTGCTGATTGAAAATGCAGTTTCCCTTTTCCAGGAGAAAAGATAATTTTTTTTATCTATTAAGATCCAAGACCCTGGTATATTGCTCTCTATCTCTGGAATATAGCTGAAATCAAGAGACAGAAGTGTTTGCTAGCAATCGGTATTGTAATTTCCTTTGACACTATGGAACTGTTGAATACAGTTGCTTGTAGCATCAACTACAACTTCTAATGCTGTGATTTCAAGGCTACTGTAATTGGTGTTCTAGACTTGCCCTTCCTATTTTAATGCTGAAAACTGCCATTTCTCATCAGCCATTCAGATACATGCTGTCTGGCTTGCAATTGAGCTTTAGAGCTTGTACCGGTTGTGATTGTTAGCTGAGATGTATAGCAACACAAACATCCTTGTCAAGTTAGAGCATAAACAATTGAATTAGGACTGGTGGGCACTTAATTGTCTTGTGAAGTAGTCCAGCAGTCTGAAAAGACTGGTGTCACTGCATTAGATACACAGATTGCCACATAAACAGAAATGTGCTTTGCTGCTCTAGATTGTTTGATGTGTCAAAAAAAAATATCCCAAAGCACGGAGGTGGAAGCAGCAAAAATTATCCTTCTGACTACTTTTAAATTACTAGGAATATAGTATGTAGGCTATTTTTAGCTCTTTTCTATCCTTATAAGCTTGGAAGAGAAAAAGACTAATTCATCAGACAAGCTTTTTCAGTGTAAAACAGCAACTAAGTTTTCAAATGGTAACAACTGTCTTAATAGGGTTTTTTTAGGGCAACTTTGTACCTCATACATTCATATTGCTGCACAAAGCTCATAGGCATTCAGAGGCTTAAAACCAGCCAAAATAAGAGTGGTAATGGATGTATATGCAAAACTATTTACACAACTCATCATTCCAGAGTATGGATCTCAATTCCTGCTCCAAGTAATGCTCATAGTGCATAAAATAGTCTTTATAAATCTACTGACATACCAGTTCCTGAGAAGTCTCCCTGTCTGTGCTAGGCTAGCAGTAGCATGGTTTTAACCTTTCTATTTTAAGTTATGGGATAACAAGAACATCCCCCCCCCCCCCCCAAAAAAAAAAAAAAAAAAAAAACCAAAACAAAAAACCAAACTAGAAGAGTGCAAAATGCCAAAAATGCCCTGGCCATTGAACTAAGACCTAACTGACTTGCAGAAGGTGAAAGCCCTTCATTCTGGGCAGCACAGGTGTGCAGTAGGAGCTCTTTAAAGCAGTGGTGGGTGTCACCTAAGGAAAAACACCATGCAAAGCATCTAGCTCCAGCAGGTCTACCATTTGTACCTCAGAACTTCAAAACATTTCCACTGCCAGCAGTGTATATTCTGCAATACCTATTCTCAACAGGGTCTGTTTAGAGTTTTTAACTGAATTTTTGAGAAGTTCATCTGAACAGGTCACTTTGTTTAGAAAGCAGTAATGCTGGAGGTGGATCAGAACATACATACACAAGGGACTAAGTCTTAAACTCATCATCTTGCAACAGGGACATGAAGCCACGTTACTGCATGCTTGCGTGTTCAATATATTTTTCTTTGGTATAGAGCTGCTTTCCAACAGGGGCCAGTTTGATGAGAATGAAAGCACAGTCGCTGTATGACATTGATAAAGTGCTCAGTTTCACTCAGCTGCAGATTTACTCTGAAAGCTTCCTCAAGGGCTATAAAGATGAGGGTTGAGTAGTCAGCATTTGTTCTAGCTTTCACTGTTGGGAAGGAGTAGATGGTCTTGGCTTAGCCCTCAGTGTGAGGAAGGGAGCAAGTATCAGCATCTCAGTCCCAGGTCCTGAGCTGTGAGCAAAGAGCTCTGTAGAAGTTTGCCACCCAACCCTCACCTTTTGAAGTCACTGGGCTCTGTGCAGGCACATGAGGCTCATCAAATGCTGTTACTTGTTACTCGCAAGCTTCCATGGTGGAGAAGGTGTTAATAAAACGTAAAAGTTCAAAAAACATCAGATAAGACCTCCAAGATGACATCTCTGTGTTTGGATTATTCTTGTCTTATTTTGTGCATTATTTAAAAATGTATATTATAGTCAAACCACTGCACTGCTGTTTGAAGTTGCATTTTCACTTCAGGGTATTTTTGTAACTGTACAGTAGCAATAAAAGAACAAACTTATTAGAAAAAGTAGCTGTTCACATGTGGTAATGTGTTGAAACAAAGACCAAGCTATAAGCCAAACTGCATTTGTTATATTTGATAGAAGCAGCACCTCACATTCTCTGGATGAAAAGCATTCATGCAGAGGCTCTTCACACTTCATTTTCTGGTAGTGCAGCGGGTGGGAAGTACCAACTCCAAATTGTCTAAACAGACGTTAATTCTGTAGCCCTAACAGACCTACCGCTGAAGGATAGAGCCCATCACTAATTCAGATGCTTGTAGCCTGGTTACACAAGGATCAGTTCACATTCTTGCTCAGTACTTGCCATCGCTTGATTCTGCAAGACCCGTTGGTGGCTTTGGACAGTCTTTCCTCATTTCGGTAGGATTAACTGTCAGCGTGAAATGTGATGGCTTTCAGGTAGCCAGAATGGAATCCCTAGGAATAATTATTTAGAAAATCAGACACTCTCAGAAGTTATAGCCTTTCATGCTGTGTTGTCCATATAAATGGTCCAACCTAGTCTTTCCCCAAAAGGTCATCTTATGGTTCCTGGTTTCTGTACAAAGGACCCAAGGAAGAAGAGGCCCTCTCCCTGTGCAGTAGCACCTCGTGCTTCCTCCTGCCCCACCACACTACTGACTGAAAGAACCCAGTCTCCCATGTCAGCAGAGGAGGTAGAGCACCAGAGAAACATACGCAGACAAAAGTCGTAGAGACTGTAAAACATGCAGCCAGCCATGTTGCACTCACTATATTAATCTCTTAGCACTCCTCTTTTTCATGTCAGTCTTATTTGTGTTTTATTTTTTTAAAAAACCAAGCAAACCATAGCTCATTGACAGAGCATACAAGAAAGTGTCACCTATTGAATAGTACCAGCTTCCAGGCTCCCTCCAAATGATTACATTTTGTACTTTATGGTATTTATAAACTATTTCACCACTATCTCAAGGATATAGAGTATTTTGATCTTTTTGGAAAACTAGCTAGATTACGATCAGTTGAGAACAAACTTCATCCCGAGCAAAACAAGGGTATTGCTCATTAAAAATGTGTCAGCAGGACTACAGCAACATGTTGCGGAGAAAAAGTATTCTTGGTATTTAAGATCAGTAGTCGCAGTCTTTATTAGCAAGTTACCAAGTATGCTATCTCCTCTCCTGGTTTGATTTGTTCATCTTGTACCTTGGATCATCAAAGACAGTGTTTGAATGAGAAATTGACTGTTACGTTGGGGAAGAAAGCTTCTATTTTCAGAGTCAAAAGACCTGGTGCTTGATTGCTGAGTATTTCACTTCTTGGCTATAGTCATCACTTTCCGAAATGTGAGGTTGATTCTTGGGGCAAGTACTCTCTTGCGGATAGGCAGGCTGTGGTACCAATACACATTGGTGGGGTACTTCATCATCAGCAGGCTACCATGGGCTAGCTGCAGTTTGATGGGCTTAATGTGGCGCATTGCATTTTTCCCTCTGGAATCACAGTGCCTGAAAACAAAGTCCCTGCAAGCTCCAAAGGACACAGATGCAATAGGACTGCGTGGAACCAGTTCTCTCTCATCATCTCGATGTTCACCTATGTGGTCCCCACCATCTTTATATCTGTACACAAAACAGATTAATTAGTTCTTCTACCAATCCAGTTAAATGAATGTAAACAACTTGTCAGCGATCTGTCAACAGAGTTGTGCAAGCAATTTTTCATTTGAACAAGTTGCTTGATGCAATTGGAAATCAGACATACCTGTTAATGAGAACAAAATTAAAAGTATGTCCTGTGTCCAAAGTGATGCGGTCTCTGATACGATTGAGAACTGGGATCCATGGCTTTGGAGAAAAGGTAACGCCCGAGTAAGTGTATGTTAACTCAGGGTCTCCGTAGGTTACCTGCTTCCTTGGAATGTCATGCCATCTGCCAAACACGTGCAATTTCGTCATGTCACCTGTTCAAACAAGAGATGAGAAGGATCAAAACCAACTCTGTATTACCTCTGCAGTTCACAGTTCCAACAATCTTGATTTGGAGCTTCAGAGAAGCTCCAGTGGGACAACTGAAACGACGATGCTGATGACAACCCAAAAGTTGTTCAAGTGTTTCTGTCTCAACAAAGTACTTAACTCTCAAGTCTGACACGGCTTTACTATCCCCCTTGAATGTGATGAACAGGACTAGCAGCCCCATCGTACTCTGTTGTTGAATTAATGTGACTGGGGATATCTCGTATAGTACATCAACCAACAAATCCCTGTCACCATTCCAGGATCACCCCAGTTCTTCTCTTAAAACCTGAATGAAACCACTTGACACATGCTTCAAGCTAAGCAAAACTTAACCCTGCAGGATCAGACCTGTGCTTGTTTGCTTCTCGGGGCCAGATTTTGCAAACGCCAGGCGCCTGCAGAAACCTCTCCACCACCTGGCTGCCACCTCTGCCCAGGCCACGGGAATCATTCTGGGACTCGTCTTGGGCAGGCCGGGCAGGGAAACACTTCACCGGGCAGGGGCACGGGGGGCGTCCGTGGCACCCGGAGCTGAAACCGGCTCCCCGGACGGCCGTTACCTTCGAAGTACTCCACCTCCTCTTCCAGCTGCTGGAAGATCTCGTCAGCCTCAGCCTTGCCGAAGAGGAGCCGGTAGTCGCAGCTCAGGCCCTCCGCGCGGATCTCCTGCCAGGGGGACTGCCCTGAGGCGGGCTCCTCCGCCCGCGGCCTCTTCCCGCCGCCGCCGCCGCCCCCCGTCTCCCCGGGAGGCCGTTTAACCACGTATTTGTCCATCGGCCCCCGCTCGGAGGCACCGACAGCGGCGGGGAGCTGTGGGGGATGCCCGTCTCAACGCGGGCGCCTCCTCCCGGCAGCGAGACCGGGCGGTAACGAGAACCACCCTCCCTGAGGGAGCGCGGCGACGGCGCCAACCCCCGGGTCCCCCAGCGGCCGCGGAGGGAGGGGGGAGTGCGGGGCGGACGCGCATGCGCCAGGGAGGGCTGTGGGCCCCCCTTCCCCCTTCCTCTGGCTCCGCCCCGCGCACGCGCGCGCTCTTGGCGCCAAACTCCCGTCCCGCCCGCCCACCTACCCACCAGTTCGCGCGGGTACCGCTGCCGCCCCTCACCGCTGCCCCTCGCCCGCTCCGCCGCCATGATCGGGCAGAAGACGTTGCACTCCTTCTTCAGCGCCGCGCCGGTAAAGAAGCGCGGCCGCTCGCCGGAGCCGGGCGGCGATGCTGAGGTAGCGAGCTGGGAGCTGGGGGGCCAGCGGTCCTGGAGGGGGGAAGAGGGGACTTGGCGGTCGGGAGGGCGGCGGCTGTGGAGGGGGGTCTCGCAGCGTTGGTGGCCGTTGGGGCGCGCGGCGCTGGCGGCCGTTGGCGGGAGGGGGGAGTTGGGAGACCACGCGCCGCGAGGCCATTTCCAAAAACCCCGCGCTCTTGGCACGCCTGGCTGACCTGCCAATCGAGGCCACGCTCCGCCGCCGTCCAATAGGCGCTGAGGGCCGCCGTTTCGTCAAGGTTGCTAGGCTGAGAGCCTCTCCGCCGGCTGTGGCAGACCAATAGGGAGGAGCGGGCCCTTTTTCCCGTTGACCAATAGAGAGCGGGAGTTTGGGCTAACTGCTTGTGGGCGGGTCCCGCTTGGCTCGGCGGCCAATGGGGAGGGGCCCGCTGTTGTTTTTCCGCGAAATACCCGCATGGGGCGCGGCCGCCCCGCGGAGGGCGGTGCGTCGTGTCGTGCCGTGCCTGGCCGGGGCTATGGGGGCCGCTCGGCTCCAGCTGCTCGGCCTGCGGCTGGGCCGCGGCGTCCCCCGCCTGCTCTGCAGCCGCCTCTCGGCTCGCCATTTCCAGGTCAGCGCCGCGAAGAAAGCGAAGGCGGCGGGAGATGAGGCGGGCCAGGCCTCGCCTCTGAGCCCGGAACAGGTGGAGCGGATCCGTAAGAACAAGGAGGCGGCGTTGCAGCGGCTGGCCGAGAGGAACGTGCCCGCGGGTTTCGGGGAGAGCTGGCGGCGGCAGCTGGCCGGGGAGTTCTCGAAGCCCTACTTCGTGGAGGTGAGTGAGGCGGGTCTGTCCTGCACGGCGGGGCTGCTCAGCCACTGCTCCGCGGGCTGAATTTCCTCCTTTTCCCGCCCCCCCCCCCCCGCCCCCCCCGCAGCTGATGGCGTTCGTAGCAGAAGAGAGGAAACGCTACACGGTCTATCCACCCCCCGACCAGGTCTTCACCTGGACGCAGATGTGTGACATCAAGGATGTGAGTAGAGCTTGCAGGTGCTCGGGGAGGGTTGGGGGAGGTCTCTGCAGCTGCTGGTGCCTTTAAAATGATGAAAACGCGGGGTGGGATGCACACAGGCCTTCATCTCCGAAGCATCAATCCCATGGAGGGCAGATGCTGCTGTTGTTTTGTGTAATTTGGCAATCCTGGCACCTCTCATCTCTCGTACTGAAATGTGGTTTTATTGTTTTATTACCCTCACTGGCCACAGAATTTCCTTTAAAACTTTAGTTGGACTTTTGACTGTATTTCCAGCGCTGCCAACTTAATATAGCGCTTGATTTTTTGATCTCGTACATCTCCTGGTTTTTTAATTGATCTGTAATGAACTATAATTTTTAAAAAACTGACAGAGTCTAATGTAATCCCCTTGCCAATAAGCTGTGTCAAAATATCACAGCGAGTGTGGTGTAAAACTAAAATGTGAGGAAATTTACTTGGAAAATACCTTCACAAGGTGTTTTATTGTGGTGCTCTGAAAATGTTGGTCTTCTGCAATCAAAATATCTTCATAATGCTAGCAGCAAAGCTGTGGTGATGTTAGTCCTTAGTGTTAGGTGGGGACCATGTTCTTCAACTTGTTTATAATGAGAAGTCAGTGATTTAACTTCAGTTCCTGGTGTTGCCGAAAAACTCGGAATAAAGAACTTATCAACACCAATTTAGTGTAGATAAGCAGACACTTCTTTATTGACGGCCGGGTGCGCGGGTGAGTCCTCTCACGAACCACGCACACCGAACACCAAAATCATACACCTTATATTAAACTTATTCATTCATATTCATTAGATTTCCAAAAAATGTTATACATATTCATTAAATTTCTGGGAAGTTATTAGCATATGTTAATGTCCTTTACGCATGCGCATTGAAGGTCTCTGGTGGTCTTCTATAGCCCTCTGGTGGTCTTCCACAGTCTTCCTCACTTTGTCCGATAGTTGACCTCTTAGGTGATTCTGCGCAGTACAACTTTCGCCATCATATATTTGATTACATAAAATACATTCAATGTTAATTCCCAAATTTAACCTTTTCAATGATTGGTCCTCAATCACGTCACTTTATTAATATTCTTATACTAAGACACTCATTGGCTGATTTCACCTGGTTCCACTACCTGTAATGTTGACCAAAGTGGGGTTTCATGTAACAGAACTAAGGTCCATAACGATCTCTCTCTCGGTCTCCTAAAACAAAACACTACAAAGCTAACAAATCAGTCAAAGTTTCTATGGTTAACTAATTTTAAACAATACTTATTCTTTTATTATTGTGCACAACACATCTTGTATGTTCCTAAATTTCTTATGACTATACTGTTGTTATAATCTACTCAAAATCACCTTAAATCTCAAACTTGTTTAACTAAAATATATATATTTTATTACTTGTTATCTAAATCCTAAATGTTCCTACTAAATGATTTTGGCCAATTCCTCCGGCCTTGGTACAGGGTTATACAGAGGATTTCACAGCAGCTGTTGGTTGTTGGTTAAATATATGAAATGCCATAAAAATATATAATTCTATATTCCTATTAAAATTAAATATGATTAATTCTAATAATAACAAATCAATAATAAATCAGTAACATTTCCCCTAAATCAGTAACACTGGGGTTTGGTGTTTTGGGTTTGTTTGGCTGGGTTTTTTTTCTGCCTTTATGTTTGTTTTAGGATAAAGCTCACTTATAAGCTTTTTTTTTTAATTCTCTCCTCTTTTGGGGAATAATACTGATTATAATTCAGTGCTAACAAAGGCCTGCTTTCAGGTAAAGGTTGTCATTTTGGGACAAGATCCATATCATGGACCTAATCAAGCTCATGGGCTCTGTTTCAGTGTCCAGAAGCCTGTTCCACCTCCCCCCAGGTATGACAGCACTCAATTTGCAAAATTCCTTTTGTTTACAAATTATTTGCAGTCCTGTGTTACTCACAGCTGTGAGCCAGATAACTGATACGAAGTGTGTTGTGATGACTTAAATTTGGGTTGTCTAGAAAAAACATTACTGCGAAATTATGGATAATGCTATATAGTTTGGTGGTATCCTGAAGAGCATGCTGGATGTAAATTTGCATTTTCAGTTGTGCTGAGACCTTCTTATGCTTCTAGCTAGACACACAAAGGGGAGTCCTTGTTGCCCTGCTTCTACAAATGGTTTTATTAGCTTAAATGATAAGATTAAAATCAATACCCTTCTTGCTTAGTGTAAGTGCAGTAAGTGGTGCTGGTTGCTCTTATCTTTAAACATGGACATTAAAAAACTTCTGATGGTTTTTGTTTGCAGTTTAGAAAATATTTACAAAGAACTATCTACAGATATTGAGGATTTCACTCATCCTGGTCATGGTGATCTAACTGGCTGGGCCAAGCAAGGTGAGTTAATAGGCAATCTAGTAATGTGTCCGCTGTAGGTCATAAAAATCTGATCTAGAAGACACATCCATGGTTGGAAACAGTCCATCCGTAAAAGAACAAATAAATTCTGAGTGCCTGTTGCTTTGCAGGTGCCTTAGAATGCAAATTTAATTTATCACTTCTCAGGGGAAGCAGGAAAAAGCAGTTAACACTTGACTTTTGTTTCATCCTCTGCGTATCTGCTTTGTTTGCTAGGAGTGCTCCTACTCAACGCTGTCCTCACGGTGCGAGCTCACCAGGCCACTTCCCATAAGGAGAGAGGCTGGGAGCAGTTCACGGACGTGGTGGTGTCCTGGCTCAACAAGAACTTGCATGGGGTCGTCTTCATGCTGTGGGGAGCCTATGCCCAGAAGAAAGGCAGCTCCATTGACAGGGTACAGGTTACTCTCTTCGTCATCTCTTCCCTCTCGCTAATTTTTTTCTTCACTTGGGTGGACACTAGAGGGCACTTTCCTTACAGAATCGGGGTTTTCTCCCTGCTTGAACTCTGCAGTCAAATTTAGTTGCCGTTCTGTTCCAGTTTAGCCTTTGCCAGAGTTAAGCAACAAAAGTGGAGCAAGTGTAACCTTCTGTTGTCAGAAAAGCATCCAGTTGAGGACAGCACTGTTTTTTCTAGGAAAAGGCTCATGAATAAGTATAAAATTTGATGTTAGGATCACAGCAATTGAAAAATGGCCAGGGTATTACTGCTGCTTTACATATTCCATCCTCCTCTGCTCAGTGGGATAAAAGTCTTGGTCCTCATGGTGAGTTCTTTAGGTGCTCAGGCTGGTGGCTGAGGTGTAGAGAGGAAATCACACCTGCTTGGTCAGGGCAGAAGCAGCCAGCCTTGTCCAGGGAACTGAAAGCATGCAAATCTTAACGAGCGGTTTCCTCCAATGCTTTACAGAAACGCCACCACGTCCTGCAGACAGTCCATCCCTCGCCTTTCTCCGTCAACAGAGGGTTTTTTGGCTGTCGGCATTTCTCAAAGACGAATGAACTGCTCAAGAAATCTGGAAAGAAGCCCATTGACTGGCGAGCACTCTGAGCTGCGTGCAGAACCTGGTGGGGTCTAATGGTTGGAAGCAGCCCCTGTTTCAGGGGTTGTCTCGTTTCTGAAAGACTTTTGCTGACCTGAGAATTACTCTTCAGATGTTGATCGAGGAGCAAATGACCAAAATTTCAGAGATGTTCTATTTTTTTTAAAATGTTTTTAAAAGAGTATATTGGAGTGTTAGATAGATAACTTCTCTGCTGTTTGAACAAGTTTCAGCCTAGTTTGATGCAAAGAAAAAAACCACCAGAGTTCTGTATTAATTTGTGTTCGTTGTTGTAGTGGGAATATATTTTCAGGCTCTTGTGAGGGGATGTCAGTTTTTATAGGTGAAGATGTTCAGCTTTTGTAAATACTCTGCTGTGCCTCCTCCTGCTTTGCCTCCTACTGTGCAAATCCAGATTTCATATTTGGGGTGTGTGGAGCTGACTCGATGGGAGAAAAGGAAGATGCTTTTGTTTTCAGCTTTTTGCTACAGATTACAAGATTTATTAGAAATATGGCCTCTTGGGACTGGAAAGACGGTATGCTGTCAGAAGTGTTACTTGGTATATCCGTACTCTGAAGATTTCAGGATAAATCTCCCCAGCAGCTGAGGGGAGACTGCGACTGAGATGCTCTGAGCTTTTTGTTGGCATTTAGAGAAGCAAACCATAAGTTTTTAGATTCTTACTGGATGTGTTAATCACTTGGATGACAGGTGAGCTGTGATGGCCATGAACTTTGTGGTACCTGCCAGTGGCAGCAGCGAAGGTTTGTTTGTCAAGATCTGCCAATTGATGGGCTGATGGTTGCAAATTATTTAAGATCTTTTAAGATCTGAAAACAGGGAGTTTTGTGCTTTGCCTTCATAGGAGGAAATCGAGGTTTCTAGCCACTGTTGAAAATAACTGTTGGGACTTCAGGATGAAGATGAGGTTGGACTTTGCACATCTGGGTTTCCAGTCCATCTTTGACTTTGTAATTCCTTTAATGGGAGTGAAGTGCCTTGTTCGTTTGGAAATTACATCAGGTTTTATAGAATACCCCTGTAAACTTTTCTTTGGTATTTGCTCCAATAGGTAACACTAGTACAAGGGAAGTTTACACTTTCTGTGGCTGTGTTGTATTTTGGTTGATTGGTTTTGTTTCTGTCCTCCTAGTTTGTTTTTTAAATAAAAATTACTTTGTTTATGTTGCGGCGTGATGTTGTATGGGTAGGAACAATGCAGGGAGGGAGGGGTGCCTGAGGTGAGGCCCTGGCTCTGCAATGAGTGCTGGTCTGGGGTGGGGGTGGGGGGGGGGTGGGGGCTGCAGGGGTGTCCCTGCTCCCTGCTGGGGAGGCAAAGCCGCAGGTGCGGGAGCTTGTCCTTCTCCTTGTCCCCATGACCAGGCACAGAGCCAGGGCACTTCTGTCCCCCAAGGATCGGGTGTCCTGGCTGGCCGTGACCAGGCTCCCCTCCCTGCCCCACCACCACCCTGGCTTTCCACTCAAAGTTTTCCAGGCACATTAAGAGGGAAATATTTCTGCTTGACGTTACTGTCACGTGCAAGAATGCAACAGTAATGCGACCGTGAGAGTCAGGGGACTTGGGGGGCCGGGGCACATGCTCCCCCCCCACGGCGTGGCTCTCGCCCTGAAGCCTGGCACCGCGCCGGCTTTTTTGGCTCGACGTGGACAGAGTGACTGGCTGAGATAAGCGTGACCAGGAGTCGCGGTACGGGCAGGCGCAGCCGGCGTTTGTCCCTGCCGGGGTGGAGAGAGGGGGGAACCCACGGAGCTCGGCACCTATGGTGAGTGGCCCTTTCCCTCAGGAAGGGGCCTGGGCTGAGGGGAGCGTGGCAGGGCTGTGGTGGTTTTCCCTCACGACCACCTGTGGCTTTTACTGCCTGTAGAGATTTGGGGTTTTGGTTTAAGGGCCCCCTGATCTGTGAGGAGCTGGGGCAGTGGTTGGCGGGGCAGCCTCACTGCTATCCTTAGGATGCTGTGAGGAGCTGGGGAGGCGAGGGGCCATTTCAGCCCCCTTGGTGCCATGTGAAGGCAGAGCAGAGCTCTGTATGTGTGTCTGTGTGTCCCGTCCTGTCCCCGCCCCCCCCGCTCCAAGCTGCTCCTGTTTTGGGCAGTAAAAATAGCTCCAGCTGAGCCTTCAGGTGGCCTGACTGAGCTGGAGGGGGGTCTGGCTGGGTGTTGTGGGGGGCTGCTGTGTGGGGTGTAGTGGGGAAGAGGCCTTGGTGTTTTCGGGGGCAGCTCCCGTGACCCCAGACTGGCTGATTGGTGTCCTCCCTGACAGAGTGTTTCTGTGCCTCTCCCCAGGGCAGGTGAATGCTGCTGGCTGCCCTGTTCTTGCAGGTGCTGGTGTGGCTCATCTGGGCCAAAATGTCCAGCCCTCAGCCCAGGGAGGAGGAGAAGCCGGAGCAGACCCCAGCAGAGCAGCTGGCTGCTCCCAGCAAAGCCAAGCCACCAGCACGGGCAAGCCCCCCGGCCCCCAACCCACCACCGCGGGCCAGCAAGGCTGCGGCAGGGGACCAGGAGCAGATCGTGGTGTACAACCCTGCCGCTCTCCGCCGGCCGGCCCTGGCCAAATTTGTGCTGGGCTCCTTCGAGGACAACTCCTCCGATGACGAGCTGGTGGCTGCAGCTTTTAGGGTGGGCAGACGGTGCAGCCTGGCCGGGGCGGGAGGCACCGACACCGAGACCCCTGCTGTGACCACCTTGCTGGAGCCCGCTGCCGGCATGAGGTATGACACGTGGGGTCGGGAGCAGTGGTGGTCCAAAGATGCCCCATTTGGGGTGGGCATATAACTTGTTGTGGGTGCATTTCTCAGGGACCCTGTTGCTAAAATTGGGGTGCATGTGCGTGTTTCTCGAAGCCCCAAACTGATGCCCCTGTCCTGCCTCTTTGGGCTAGGTGCTGCATGAAAACCCCTGATAATAAGGTTAATGGCAGCACACCAGGAGGAGCAGACACGCCCAAGTGCTCTGTGTGACAGCAGTGCCACATGCACAACTGCAGCAAGGACTGGGGCAGGGGTTGCTCCGTTACAGTGATTTTGGATGTCAAAGAACAGGGTGGAAAGTGCTGTTAGTGTGCACGGCACTCCTTCAAACGCAATCCCCAGAGCTGCAGCCAAATTGCCCAATTGTTTCTGTTTTCTCACAGCTTCCTCTCATTTTGCTGCTTCTCTCTGTCCTTGCACTACCTCCTGGTGCTGGGAAAGGCTGTGCTGATGCACACAGGCACAGGCTGCGGCTGTGGTTGGCACAGTAGAGGGGTAGATCAGGGAACAGGGATTTTCTTGTGTGACAAGACAAGATTGGGGTTGCTTGTGGTGGTGAGCGTGCGGATGGGCAGCAGTGGGTGCTGCTGGTGTTTTCCCTGCACTCGCTGTTCTTCTGGGTGCACATTTTGTGCATGACCATTGCTGGAGGCATTTCATGGCATGTGTGTAAACCCGTAAGTGGAGCTGAGCCTTTTGACAGGGCACCTGCATGTGCAAATGTTGCCTTCTGCCCCCAGGGCTGGAACCTGCTCCTGCTGCCACCTGTACTTTCCTTCTGCTATGGCGGGGGATGTTTACACGCTCCTGCTATTGCACATGGGGAAACAGAGCATCCTGGGAGGAGTGGGGTATGTGGAGTGTTCCTGAGCTGCTCCTGCCCTTCCTCTGCCCTTGCAACTATTGCAGATAAATTATTCAAGGCAGAAAAGTAGCTCTTCGGTAGTTCGTTTTGCGATGAGTTGATAAAAGTGGATGAGCTTTGTTCTGTGGGTAGCTTCACAGTGCCTTTTGCCCAGCGCTGGCAGGGCTGTGGGGCAGCTCGGTGCTGCCTGCTGGCTTGTGCAGAGCAGCTTCCCATGCGAGCACAGCTGACAGCCATTATAAATAACTGGAAACAAAGCGCAGCTGCCTAGCTCCTCCTGGCTGCTCTGCTCCAGGTTAAAAATAAAAGACCTTTGGCTATGGGGACATGTTATGAAACTTGACAGCCCAGCAGTGTCTTCTTGCCTAGCTGGGGTTTTGGGCAGTTTCATGCACCGTGCTGCTGGTGGGAAATCGCTGCTGCTCATCTGGGCTTGGAGTTTCCTTATGTGGCTGCCTGAGTCATGTTGTAGACGTGGTTGGTGCAGTTTGCAGGATGGGATGGGTGTGCTGGCACAGGCTTCGTGGTGGAGTTCAGGGTTGTGGAGGGAGGTGGGCAGTGCGGCTGGCCCTGGGAGAGCAGCAGAGCTGCTGAGCAGCACGGGGGATGTGCCAGAGTGCGATAAACCCAGCACTGCTGGGTGCTGCAGTGCTCCAGCTACTTGGAAAAATACCCTGAGTGCATGGAGAGATTGGGACACTTCCCAACCTCCTAGGGGGTTTTGACACATTTCCCCTTAAAATAAATATGCCAAGTGCTACTCGTGTGATATCTGCTCATTTGGGGGGTCCTTCTTCCTTTGCTTATTTATAGCTCATCCATGGAATAACAATCAACAGTTCAAAATCTGGCTGAGTTATGAGAGGGCAAGGTGAATCTGCTAATTAAAATAGAAAGTTGCTTAAAACTCTGGGCAGAGCTGCAGGAAGGCATGAGCCTGGCAGCCAGGGAGGTCCCTGCCTGCCCGTGATGGGCTGCCGGCACTGCCAGAGCCTCCTGTGCCCGCTGCCACCGTGCCAGGAGATGGGAGGCGTGAGGGCTGCCTGATAGTGCTGCTGGGGTTGGAACCCTGTGGAGGGGCTGGCCCGGCCATCCTGCTGCCAGCGCAGCCCACTCTGACCTGCCAGCTTTGGGGATGCATGATGGCCTGTGAAACAGGGAATAGACTCTGGAGGGCATGGAAGTGCCTTCAGTGGAAAAACATGGTAAGGGTGACTCTGGCCAGCAGTGTGGTGAGCTTGGGAAGGTGTTTTGAGGTTGTGGAGCAGGCAGTGCGGGCAGGATGGAGCCTGATCTGGCAAGGAGCTGCGGCTGCTGCTGTTGCAGGTTGTGCAAGAGCAAATTCCCAAGGCAGCTGCTGGGAGTGGTGCATCCTGCTCTTTGCAAGGTTTCTTGCACAGCGCTGCCTGCTCTTTGCTCCCCCTTAGGTGACCCCTCGTGCAGCTTGAGGTGGTCTTGTAGGGGCACCTCCAGCCGCACCCCTCAGAGACCTTGTGCTCATGCCATGGGATTTAGAGGCAGCAATCCTGCTTGCCTTGCACAGATGCTGGGGAAGGGATGCTCTGTGCCATCCCCTGTATGTGTTCCTACCACCCAGCCGGGCTGCTCCAGGCTTCGTCCAGGGATGTGGGTGATAGATACACCTCTGCAATGGGACTTGGTGTGAACCAGGAGCTGCAGGGGCTTTGCAGCAGACTTCGACTGCTGCAAAGGGGCATTTGTGTGTGTAACGATCCTAGCAGGGCAGGGGGGCTGTTTGTGGAACCTCTGTTCGCCCCAAATTGCTTGCCCCATATAACTCAGTCAAAAGTACTTTTCCTCTGCGGTGTTACAGCGCGTGTTAAATGTCCCTGGAGAGATCCCAATGCATGACAGGTATCTGGTAGTGAGGAAGGTGAATCCCAATGTTCCCTGTGTGTGTCAGCAGGGTGAAGGGTTTTATTGCTTTCCTTGGAAGAAACTGTGGCGGGGACACAGTCTGGTCTCCAGTGCCCGCTGCTGCAGGCTGCTGGGCTCTCTGCAGATCCAACCTCCAGGGAAGCCAGATCCGGCAGTGGCACGAGTCGTGCCTGGCAAAGGTTTGCTCGTGCAACTGCAGGCTTGCTGACGGCCATCACATCCTGCCGCAGGCCTAGCATGTCCGGGCTGCACCTGGCGAAGAGGGGCCGTGAGCACAGGAAAATGGATCTGCAACGGGACTTCACTGTCGCTTCACCGGCAGAGTTCGTCACCCGCTTCGGGGGCAACCGTGTCATCGAGAAGGTCTTTCCCGTGCTCCCCTGCCTTTGCCTGGGTGGTGGGACGTTGCTTTTCATGGCAGCATCCTCGAGTGTTGCCTAAGACTCCTGTGCCCACCAGGCTCAGACCAATGGCAGCCTGGGGCAGCCCAGAGCTGTTCATCCCCCAGCTTCACCCACCCTCATGGGCTGGAAACCCTCCCAATGCTGCCCTTGCATGGCAACTGCTTGCAGCAGCTTTGCATGGCTGGCACAAATGAAGGCCAAAGTCCTGTCCTTTGTTAGCCCCAGTGCCAGGCACCAAAGCTGCTGTTAAGGAGCCTCCTGCTCCACCAGCATGTACAACTGGCTGTTGCAAAGTGCCCATGTTAGCACAGCTGCCCTGCTTTGCTCACCACCTGTGCCCAGCCCTCACCTCCATGCTGCCATCCCTCGGGGTCATGTGCCCAGCCCCATGCCCCAGCAGCAAGGAGAGGTTTCAGCCAGACACCCTGCTTCCCCGTCCCACCAGGTCCTCATCGCCAACAATGGCATTGCTGCTGTGAAGTGCATGCGCTCCATCCGCCGGTGGGCCTACGAGATGTTCCGAAACGAGCGTGCCATTCGTTTCGTGGTCATGGTGACCCCTGAAGACCTCAAGGCTAATGCAGGTAATTCCTAAAAGCATCCCAGTGAGAGATGTTCCCCGCCCTGGGGCTGAGCCAGAGCAGCCCTTTCCTTCTCTCTGCACTGCTGCTGGGTACCATGGGGGGCTCTGCACAGCCCAGTGTCACACACTTTCCTCCTGTGCAGCCAGATCCAGGAGTAAATAATTCCCGTCCACCCCACCCCACCCACCCCCTAACCTCCCCAGGATGGAGAATTTGGGGAGAAGGTGCAAGGCGCACCATGCAAGTGAGATGTGGCTCAGGGGACTGGCTCCCACTGCTGCCATGTGCTGTCTTTCAGAGTACATCAAAATGGCAGATCACTACGTGCCTGTCCCCGGGGGGGCCAACAACAACAACTACGCCAACGTGGAGCTGATCGTGGACATTTCCAAACGGATCCCGGTCCAGGTAGCAGCCACTCGCGGGCCTCCCATCTCTTTGTCGAGGGAAGCAGGTGGGGACGAAGGGGCACTCAGAAATGGGGTGACATCCCTCTGTGCAGAGGAGGCAGGCATGATGCTGTGGGTGATGGGAGGATGCCAGCACAGGGAGGTAACAGCTCACACTGCTCCTTCTCTTGTGCCAGGCGGTGTGGGCTGGCTGGGGACATGCCTCAGAAAACCCCAAGCTGCCAGAGCTGCTGCAGAAAAATGGGATAGCTTTCCTAGGTAAGGTCTCGCTGCCTTCCCTGTGCCAGCGGGAGCAGTGGGCATTGGGCTAGTGTGTGTGTGCACGCTTGCTCCTTAGGGACACTGCTGGTCAAAGCCCGTTTCGTGTGTCTGGCACGTCCACCCTGTGGTGTGGCAGTCCTCAGGCCAGCTTCCTGGAACTGTCCCAGGAATCCTGCTGTTTTCTGGGTTTTCCCTGTAACGCTTACGATGATGCAGCATTTATGGAGGAACGTTGAGTGGGACCAGACCTTGTAGTCTGCCCAGCCAGAGGACAGCCCAGGCACCCACTTGGAGAAGGATCAAGCTCCATCCTGAACCGGGCAGTGGGTTTGGGGGTGTTACCCACGTCCCTACTCTTTGCAGAAGGGCTGATGGTGCAAGCTCAGTGGGGAGCAGCTTTCTGCAGCATCCGTGTGATGGGGACAGGCTGGCTGGCAAGGCTGGCCCAGCTCACCCCTTCCCTTCCTGTTCGAAGGTCCCCCCCGCAATGCCATGTGGGCACTGGGGGACAAAGTCGCCTCCACCATTGTGGCTCAGACGGTCCAGATCCCCACGCTGCCGTGGAGCGGGAGTGGTAAGAGACTCCTCCCCAGCCCTGCACACCCTCCCTGCTCCCCCATTTCTCTCCTCCCTGCCCTCCTTCTCCCCCAAAGCAAGCGCCAGGGTTGGGGTCCCTGGCCCATCTGGCTGCAGAATGGCTCCAGATATCGGGGACTGCGCTGCAGCTGAGCAGCTGCTGGTTCAGGCTCAGGGGTGTTTGGAGATGGGGGTGCCTGGAAACAGGGGAAATAGCATGTGCCAACATGGGGGTCCTCGGCTCCCTGGGCACAGCCAGCATGCTACCCCAGCCATTCCACCCTGGTGGTGACTGTAGCCTTGGCTGTGCCCACAGGTCTGGTGGCCCAGTGGTCCGAGGAGGACCAGAAGCATCGGCAGATGATCAGCATCCCCCTCGAGACGTACAAACAGGGCTGTGTGAAGGACGTGGAGGAAGGCCTGGAGGTAAAGCTGAGCCCACGGGCAGCTGCTTGTCTCCCATCCACCATTATTTCTGTTCAGAGCTTGCATGCCCTGGGCCTTTTGGCCTCCCAGCACGTGTGACAGCAATGCAAGGATGTTTCAGCAGCAGTTCATCCCTCTGCATGGATGCGGCTTCGGGCAATCCTGCTTGGGGATGCATGGGGCTGGGGCAGCGGGGACTGTGGGGGTGATGGGTTGGGGTCCAGAGCACTTCAGTGACCCCAGTCCTTGTCCCCCCTCAGGTGGCCAAGAGGATTGGCTACCCACTGATGATCAAGGCAGCAGAAGGAGGTGGGGGCAAAGGCATCCGAAAAGTGGAGGCAGCGGAGGAATTTGGCACCTGCTTCCGGCAGGTGAGAAGTGCCCAGAGCCCCCATCATCATCCCATCTTGGGGCATGCAGCAGGGTCCTGCTCACACTCTAGGCATCTTGTGCTTCCCACCTGGGCTCGCCACAGGATCTGCTTCCGTCCTGGGATGAATTTGGGGGGTGATGCCAGAGCATGACCCTCTCCCTCACCGCAGGTGCAGGCAGAAGCACCTGGGTCCCCTGTCTTCCTGATGAAGTTGGCGCAGCACGCGCGGCACCTGGAGGTGCAGGTGCTGGCTGATGAGTATGGCAATGCCATCTCCCTCTTTGGCCGTGACTGTTCCATCCAGCGCCGGCACCAGAAGATCATCGAGGAGGCACCCACCACCATTGCGGCACCCTCTGTCACCGAGGTGATGGAGCAGGTGGGTGGCCCTGGTCTTAGGACAGTACAAAGTTTTAGTGAGAAACTGGTTTGATCCTTGCTGGGTTTATTGTGGGTTTTGGCACCTGAAGCTTCTAAGGAAGGGAGGGACCCCACAGTCTGAGAGGGGACCCCCAGCCCTGCTTGTCTTCTTGGGTCCATGCAAGGAAACTGCTGCCATTTTGCTTGGGAGACCCTGACTCTGCTGCAGTGAACAGAGGGTCATTACTCTCCATGGTGATTTCGCCCTCTCCTGCAGTGCGCGGTCCGCCTGGCCCAGACGGTTGGCTACGTGAGCACGGGCACCGTTGAGTACCTCTACAGCAAGGATGGGAGCTTCCACTTCCTTGAGCTAAACCCGCGCCTGCAGGTGGAGCACCCTTGCACAGAGATGATCGCGGATGTCAACCTCCCTGCTGCCCAGCTGCAGGTACCTGAGTGCACACAGGTGACTTTGCGAGGTGTGTTAGGTGAAGCAATTTTGTAATTTAGGGAGAAGTGCTAGGCTGGAGCCTGGCAGAGGGAAGCTGCCCCACATAACAGCATGTAGGGTGCAGGCGGAAGCAATGTAGCATTCCTCCTTCGCTTCTGCTGGGAGCAGCTGCCTGCAGCATGATGCCTCTTCCCCTTGCTCTTCATTCAGACTACCTGTCGATGTCTCCCAGTTGTAATTTTGATGCTAAGTCTTGTTCTGGCAACTGAAGTCCTCATTTCTCATGCAGATTGCAATGGGCATCCCCTTGCACAGGATAAAAGACATCCGGGTGCTGTATGGGGAGAGCCCCTGGGGCGATACACCCATCTGCTTCCACAGCCCCACCAACACCCCCGTGCCTAGGGGCCACGTCATTGCTGCCCGGATCACCAGTGAGAACCCCGAGGAGGTGAGCCGGGAGATGGACTCTAGTGCACTGGCCCTGCATGTGGGGACAGGGTTGTACGGGGCACAGTCCTCCTCAGCTGGACAATGTTCATGGGCATTGAAGCCATGGGATCGGTGAGATCCGCGTGCAGACTGATAAATGGCACAGGGATTCCCCTTCCCTGTTTACTCTGCATGAGTCTCAAACCTGGTTTCTCCATGTCTTCTGCTCTGTCTTCACCCAGGGTTTCAAGCCCAGCTCGGGGACAGTGCAGGAGCTGAACTTCCGCAGCAGCAAGAACGTTTGGGGGTACTTCAGTGTGGCGGCGGCTGGGGGGCTGCACGAATTCGCCGATTCGCAGTTTGGGCACTGCTTCTCGTGGGGAGAGAACCGGGAGGAAGCCATCTCGTGAGTCCAGTGGGTTGGTGTGGAGAGCAGGTGTCCCCGGGAAGATTCGCAATTGATGCATGAGCTGGAAAAAGTGGCATTTATCCTAGATAACCAGAATGGTGCCACTGTGCTGAGCAGATTGTTTGTGCTGCAGAGACTGGCCAAAGCCAAAGTTTTTGGACTGTGGTGGTGCTACGGCCCCAGTTTATCAATGTGATCCTTAAAGGCACATTGTAGTGATCTGCTAAGCACATGCTTAGTGCCACTGAACAGCAATGGGCATTCAGTAATTGAGCAAAATTTAATGAGTCTGTCTTGGGTATTTAAGTGTTTCATTAAGTCAGTGCTGACTGTGGGGCTGTTTCATCCAGGCATGAGGGCGCCCAGGGCTCGGGAACTCATCACTCTGGTCTCTGTGGTTCCCAGTTTTCTCTGCTGAAAGCCAAGCACCACCTCATCGGTCATTAATGGAGGGTTTTGCTCCCTAAAAGGAACATGGTGGTTGCCCTGAAAGAGCTGTCTATCCGTGGGGATTTCCGGACCACAGTAGAGTATCTGATTAAGCTGCTGGAGACAGAGAGGTTCCAGAACAATGAAATAGACACTGGTTGGCTGGACCATCTGATCGCCGAGAAAGTGCAGGTGGGGGAGACTGGCCACCCTGGGGTCACCGCTCCCCTTCTGGTGTAAGACCCAAACCCTGTTATTTTTGCCCACCCCCCCAGGCAGAGAAGCCAGACACAATGCTGGGTGTCATCTGCGGTGCCCTGAACGTCGCGGATGCCGCCTTCAGAACGTGCATGAGCGAGTTCCTGCACTCGCTGGAGAGGTACGGAGTGGGGGCTGCCTCACGGGGACTCGGCCATGCCATGGGCACAGGGGTTACAGGCATTGCATGTCCTAAAGGGCTGTTCCTGGCAGCCCATGTGGCTCCTGCAATCATGGAGGCCTGAGTTTTTCTCTCTCTGGGCCATCTTCCTTCCCCCTTTTGCTGCAAAAGCTTTGCAAATCTGGAGGCAGTGCCTGTGGCACTGCAACAGCCTGGGAAAAAGGGTACCTGCTGTGACTCACAGCTCTGGCTTCTCAGCTATCACTTTGTCTGGAGAGGGGAAAAAGTTTCACATGTTTGGGAAAATGTCTTTCAAGGGAAAGTGGCTTGGCTGAACGCAGCTTGCTTTTGTTTTTGCACTTGAATGTCAAGGTTATTCCTCTGGCCTTGGAAGACGCCCGGGGCTCTCCCCCGCGTCTTTATCTGAACATGTTTTGCTGGTGTCTGGCCTGCCTCCTGATGCATTTTTTTACAAGGTGCTCATGTAGGTCATTTAAAGCAGATGCTTGTTCCCTCCGGTCACCTTCACACCCTCCTGCAGTCAGCTCAGAGGCCGCATGGCCTGACGCCAGCAGCACCGCTGACATCTTGCACACTTGGCTCCTCGCTGGCATGCAAGGCAAGCAATACTTGTGGTGCCAGACCCATCCCTTGTGTTTCAGGGGGCAGGTGCTGCCAGCAGCCTCCTTGCTGAACATCGTCAACGTGGAGCTCATCTATGAGGGCATGAAGTATGTTCTCCAGGTGAGGGCTGGGCCGTGCTCTCCCAAACTGGCCATGGCACTTCTCACGGGGACAGGGACGTGTGCTCCTGTCCTGAAGGCAAAAGATGCAATAAATACAAGGTTGTCCTTTAAAAATGTGCAACATAAAAATGAGGTTAATAACCTCATTTTAACTAGACAGACATTTTCATACATCCTTTTGCCCCAAGTTTAATAAAGTATCTCCTTTTCTTGCTTTTAAACCCAATTGAACTTCGTGCAAAAACTCCCTACTTGCAATGAAAGCAGCAGGTGAGCCGTGAGTTAACTGAGCTCCAGGCTGCGAGTTGAACCAGCTCTTTGGTGCAGCCTGAGGTTTCTGCCTCCTGCCCTCCCCAGCACAGCCCCTTCCCATGGCAGCATGCTGCTCCTGCACTGACCCTTGCAACAAGCATGGGGAGATGTTCCTCACCCCCCACCATACCCCCAAGGCTGTTGCACACATTTCAGGGGGTTGCACTGAGGCCTCTCCCTGGCTGCTGCCCACAGGTTGCCCGCCAGTCCCTGACGACGTACGTCATCATCATGAACCACACTCACATAGAGATAGATGTGCACCGGCTGAACGACGGCGGGCTGCTGCTCTCCTATGATGGCAACAGCTACACCACCTACATGAAGGAGGAGATTGACAGGTACTTCTTCACTGGGCCCCCACTGGCCCTCCCCGCTGAACGGCAGCCGGTTGGTGAGACCTTTCCCTCTACTTAAGATACCGCATCACCATCGGCAACAAAACATGCGACTTTGAGAAGGAGAAGGACCCGACGGTGCTGCGTTCACCCTCCGCAGGGAAGCTGCTGCAGTACAGGGTGGAGGACGGTGGCCACGTGGCTGAGGGGAATGTTGTTGCGGAGATCGAGGTGAGTTTTGCAGAAGAGTCTTGGAGGGCCTCTGTTCCTGCAGTGCTGGTGGATGGCAAAAATGAAACCCAACAACGCTTGAGGCGCTCTGCAGTGTGCGGGTGCTGCTTGCTCGGTGACTGTTTCACCCATCCTCGCCCAGGTGATGAAGATCATCATGACGCTGGCGGTGGAGGAGGCTGGGCAAGTGCACTACATCAAGCGGCCGGGCGCGCTGCTGGAGGCGGGCTGTGTCATAGCCCGGCTTGAGCTGGATGATCCCACCAAAGTGAAACCCGTGAGTCTGCTGGGGGCTGGCCATGCTGCTGTTCCCTCCTGTCTGCTCCCAAACAGCATCCTGCAGGGCATCGGGGATACTCACTGGGGGACATATGGAGGAGCTGCCCTGACTGGGGCATCAGCAGGGATGTGTCCTCACGCTGGCACAGGGTGGCACTCACATGGCCATGCTGCATCCCCTAGCCAGCTGCGCTGGGGCTCAAGTGGCTGCTCTGCGTGCCATGGTGTTGCTCTGCGTAAGCATCCCATGCATGCTTACTTAGTGTGCAGAAGCTTACATGCAATTTTTTGTGTATCTATAGCACTCTGTCTACATCTCCAATTTTTCTGCATTGTTTACATGTTGGGGCACTGGCAGAGACATGAAGCTGAATGTTAGGTGCTTCCTCTGTATCTAACCAAAAGCAGATGCTGGAGGGGTTGTGCGGTTTCTCTGGGGCAGCTGCAGTTCTTGTGGGGGTCCTTCCCATGTCAGCAAGGACCAGGGCCAGCCCACCTCTCTCTGCTCCCTCCAGGCACAGCCATACACAGGGGGCCTCCCAGCCCAGCAGACCCTTCCCATCACTGGCGAGAAGCAGCACCAGGTTCTCCGCAAAGCGTTGGACAATCTTAACAATGTCATGAATGGGTACTGCCTGCCCGAGCCCTACTTCAGCAACAAGGTGGGTGCTGGGAGGCGAAGGTGGTCCAGGTGTCCTGCCCCATTGCCTCATGTTGCTGTGATGGCAAGACAGGCAGTGCCAGTGGGTGCAGGCAGCACCAGCTTCTGCTCCCTGCAGGTGAAGGAGTGGGTGGCACAGCTGATGAAGACCCTGCGGGACCCCTCCCTGCCCCTCCTGGAGCTGCAGGACATCATGACAAGCATTTCGGGAAGAATCCCCCTGTCCGTGGAGAAGTCGATCCGGAAAGTGATGGCACAGTATGCCAGCAACATCACCTCTGTGCTCTGCAGCTTCCCCAGCCAGCAGGTGAGTGGTGCAGGGGCTGCACTCCCCAGCTTGACCTTCGCTTCCTTTCTAGCTAGAGCTAGTTAGGAGTTTCTGCCTGAATTTGTCCTGCCAAGAGATGTTATTAAATGAGCGAGGGAAACATTCGTGGGTTTATGCTTGTGTTTTTATGCTTGCGTTTTTGTATTTATTTGTCACTTTGCATTTTTCACCTTGGGGGAAAAAACCCCCCACAACAAACGAAAGGCTCTGCATACAACAGCACTGTCCCCAGGCAAGCCAGGGAGCTGGCAGCCCTGCAGCCATGCTGGCCCCAAGCTGCACTGGACCCTGTGCCCTCTCCATGCAGATCGCCAATGTGCTGGACACCCACGCGGCCACGCTGCAGAAGAAGGCTGAGCGGGAGGTCTTCTTTATGAACACGCAGAGCTTGGTGCAGCTGGTGCAGAGGTGAGCCCTGCACTGTCTGTGACACCCCCTCCCCCATCCTCGGTCCACCACCATCCCCCTCCAGCTTTGCAGCATGCTGGGCGCTGTGCTCCTCAGGTACCGCAGCGGCATCGGGGGCTACATGAAGGCAGTGGTGCTGGACCTGCTAAGACGCTACCTGCAAGTGGAGACACAGTTCCAACATGGTGAGGGCTCGGGGGCTCTCCAGAGAGGTCTGTGGGACTCTCTGGGGGGTCTGCAGGGCTCACCATGCTCTGCCCTGCAGCTCACTATGACAAGTGTGTCATCAGCTTGCGGGAGCAGTGCAAACCTGACATGAACCCCGTGCTGGAGAGCATCTTCTCTCATGCCCAGGTGGCACAGAAGAACCTGCTGGTGACCATGTTAATTGTGAGTACAGCCCACACCCCAAAACACCAGAAGTAAAGGCTGGCAGCAGGGAAAAGCCCATAAGCTGAGGCAAGCTCTGCATCGTTGCAGGATGGGACGCAGCTGTGGGTGGCTGTCACAGCCCTGTGCTTTCCCCTTAAAAGCAGGCGGACAGCTGAGAAACCCCTTTTTTTCTGTTTAATACATTCCCAGGGTTTGGATTTTGCATTCAGGTGTCCATTCCTGCCTTGTTAGGGGGACTTTATCTCCCCTCTGTAGCATTGCATTGCATTGCTGCACTTGGTTCAAAGAGCAGCATTTTGCCCATTTTAGTGCTTCGGGTCTTGTCCCTATTGCCTGTGTGGGGCTGGGGGTGTGGGGTGAAGCCACCCCACAGCGAGGGCCCTCAGCCGAACCATAGTGGTGCGTGCATTGCAGGATCAGCTGTGTGGCCGTGACCCCACGCTGACGGACGAGCTGACGGCCATCCTCCGTGAGCTGACGCAGCTCAGCAAGACCGAGCACTCCAAAGTGGCGCTGAGAGCCCGGCAGGTCAGTGAGTGCCATGCTGTGCTGTCTGCATCCCTGTCCCTATCCCTGTCCCCGTCCCCTGTGCTCCCAGCCACCTCTCCTCTTGCAGGTGCTCATTGCCTCTCACCTGCCCTCCTATGAGCTGCGGTACAACCAGGTGGAGTCCATCTTCCTCTCCGCTATCAACATGTACGGACATGAGTACTGCCCTGAAAACCTGAAGGTTGGGAATCACGCAGTTTTCCACAGAGGGAATTTGGCTTTCGGGTGACTTTGTGGAGGAGGTCTGGCTGCAAGTGGCTTAGCCTTAAAAATAGCCAAAAAAGCAATCAAAGCCTTGCTGCAGTGTCTGTGCCTGTGCAGACCAGAGGAGAGGGTGCACCCTGTTTCTGCCAGTCCCCATCCCCTGCTCCTCACCCCATTTGGTGGGGGACTGACATGTGGATCCACATCTGGGTCTGGCAGTGTCCCCATGGTGGACTGGGTGTCCCATGGCACCCCAGTGGCCAGTCCTGCCCAGCCCCACATTGAGGGACTCTTCTGGAACGTGCATCCCCCATCCTGTGATGGGGCGAGGGGTTCCCACTTCATACTTGCCCTAAATTTTGCTTTCTCCCTTTCTCTTTCAGAAACTGATCCTCTCAGAAACCACCATCTTTGACGTGCTTCCCGTCTTCTTCTACCATACCAACCAGGTGGTGCGCATGGCGGCACTGGAGGTGAGGGCTGGGGGGGTCATGGGGGGCACATGAGCTCTGGCAGGTGGCATGGATATGTGTGGTGGTGGCAGGGTCATGGTGGTACCTCCTGCCACTCCCCTTCCCAGGTGTACGTGCGGCGCGGGTACCTTGCCTACGAACTGAACAGCCTGCAGCACCGGCAGCTCTCGGATGGCACCTGCCTGGTGGAGTTCCAGTTTGTGCTGCCCTCCTCTCACCCAAACAGGTATGGAGGCCTCTGCACGCCCATCCTGTTCCCCCTGCACATGGTCCTTTTTGCAAAGCTGTTGGGCTTGTATCATCTTCTCCATGCAAGACCCTTAGAGGGAACTGCCCACCGTGCTCTCCCTTTGCCAGTGGAGCAAGATGAGCCCTCTCTGGGTCAGGGTCCCATGTGGGATCTGCGTGGTCCCTGTTGGACCCAGGAGAGGTGCCTCCACTCATGGCTGATGGCTTCCTTGCTCCCCCATGCAGGATGTCTGTCCCCATCAGCATCTCCAACCCTGACCTGGCCAGGCACAGCACTGAGCTCTTCATGGACAGTGGCTTTTGTCCTTTGAGCCAGCGGATGGGAGCTATGGTGGCCTTCAACAGATTTGAAGACTTCACAAGGTAGGGGTGCAGGACACACCTGCCTGGTCATGCATGTGCCTTTTGAGTGCCGCTGCAATCGTTAGAGAGCAAAAAGGGGGTGGAAGAGCCAAAGCTGGCAGCTGCTGGACAGCACTTAGGGCAGCTCCTGTTCCTCCTGCAGCCGGTGGTTGGGGCTGGGTATTTTCAGTAAGACAGTTAACTTGTGCGGTCATGACATGTCTTTTGGGGGCATGTGGAGCCTGGGGGAAGCTTGTCTGGCACAGGTTAAGCATCTGCACATTAACATAGCAGTGTTCAGAGCTGTATTTCATGAGCTGTGGCTTAGCTGTGGGCTGGTGGAGCCAGGCTGAGCCAGTGCATGCCCCTGGCTGCTGCGCTGGTACCTGCATTTGTGCCACAGCAGGTCCCTGGCGCTGTGCCCTTCAGGCAGGTGGTGGGCACAATGTTCTGACATGTCACCCCATCCCCACCATTTGGGCAGGAACTTTGATGAAGTGATCTCGTGCTTTGCCAACTCGCCTTCGGAGAGTGAGCTCTTCAGTGAGGCACGAGCCAGTGTCTACGAGGAGGAGGATGCCAAGGTGGGCACGATGCCATTGCTGTCCCCCCCCAGGTGGTGCTGGCATGGCAGTGGTGCTGCTGGTCAGGGTTGACTGGGGAGTTTTGTTGCCAGAATGTCCATGAGGAGCCGATCCATATCCTCAACATCGCGCTCCGCTGGGCTGACCACATGGAAGACGAGAAGCTGGTGCCCATCTTCAGAGCCTTTGCCCAGTCCAAGGTCTGTTTCTGGGGCTGGATCCCCTTTCTGTGGACCCTGCAAGCCAGGGCACCATATCCCAAGGCACTGCTTCATCCCCATGCAGTGCTCCCAAAATGTTGCACCCCATGGCAGCCACTTGGGTTTTGTTTGCTCCCTCACTGAAGATGTTTAAGCTCTCATGACTGGTGGAGCCTTCTGTTTCTGTGTAGAAAAACATCCTCGTCAACTGTGGTCTCCGAAGAATCACGTTTCTCATCGCCCAGCAGGTGAGTGCAAACCGAGCTGCCGACAGGCAGAGTGACTTTAAACACATTGTGCTTCCACCTCCCTAAAATACCTAGAAACATCTCTCAGTACCTTATAGACATAGCGTCACATGATGGATGTACCTACTGTGCATCGGGAGCTGGGAATTAATTAATGAGGGATTCAATGAGTGATTTATCTCCTGTATTATCCTTTATGCCACTAATGTCTCCAGTAACACATGGTTCCTGCATGGCCACTCCATAGCTTTAAGTTGCCTTTAAAAGGTGTTGATTACTCCAAGCTTTTTTCCCTTTGGGGGAGAAGGAAGCTTGCAAGATTTTTTCTTTTTAATGAATTCACTGAAAATTGGAAAAATCCTCTGCATGCCAGGATTATTCACATTGAGATCTCTCTCCCCTTTGCTCTAGAGAGAATTCCCGAAGTTTTTCACATTCAGAGCCAGGGACGAGGTAAGAGCCGCGGTTAGAGCAGAACCCATCCAGCACTGCCTGACTGTCCGCTCACTTACCCCTCCATGCTGCACCAGTTTGCAGAGGACCGCATCTACCGGCACCTGGAGCCAGCGCTTGCCTTCCAGCTGGAGTTGAGCCGCATGCGCAACTTTGACCTGACGGCCATTCCATGTGCCAACCACAAAATGCATCTCTACTTGGGGGCTGCCAAAGTGCAGGCGGGCGCTGAGGCCACTGACTACCGCTTCTTCATCCGCGCCATCGTGCGCCACTCGGATCTCATCACCAAGGCAAGGCACCACCGGGTCCCCTGGGTGTATGGGTAGAGGTGGGCACATTTCAGGTGCAGGGGTTGCTCCGGCTGCCCCTGAGATGCCCAGTGCGCTGCAGGAGGCTTCCTTCGAGTACCTGCAGAATGAGGGTGAGCGTCTGCTCCTGGAGGCAATGGACGCGCTGGAGGTGGCCTTCAGCAAAACTGCCGTCCGCACTGACTGCAACCACATCTTCCTCAACTTTGTTCCGAAAGTCATCATGGACCCCTCCAAGGTGTGTTTCTTGGTGTCTTGCTTCCTGCTGTCAGCACGTTGCTGATCTGGGGATGGAGGCTGCATCATCCCCCATGCTCGGTACCACTGCATGGAGGGGAAACCACCCCCCACGCTGGCTGTCAGACTTGGTCCCATCCAGTGCCCACCCAACCCTGGATGGCGGATGGATTTGGCAGCCCCAGAGGCTCCTGCAACTTAATTTCTGTGTCAGACCTTCACTGTGGGCTGTTTTCTGGGGAGGTGCTGAGATTTCATGATTTGCAATGATCAGGGATTTTTGTACAGACTTGGACAAGCAGGCAGTTCATGGGAGGGCACGAGGCTGAGTACCAGGCCCTTCCCCCAGGCAGTGTGTGGTCTGAAGGAGTGGGGCTGTGTCTGTTCAAGAGGCTGTGGGGCACCGTCTTTCCCTCTCCCCAGTGGGGAGGTTGGACGGCAGCACCAGCCCCCAGGGATGGAGGCATGGAGAGAGGGAAGGGGCTTGCTCAAATCAAATCTGAAATGACTGTTTGGGGTGGAGATGCAACATGGCTGCTCTAGCCTTGGCATCGCGTGCTCAAGGACAGTGCTGTTCCTGGGGCCGTGGACCCATCTGTGTGCTGTCCCACACTCAGATTGAGGAGTCGGTACGGTCCATGGTGATGCGCTACGGCAGCCGCCTCTGGAAGCTGCGTGTCCTGCAGGCTGAGGTGAAGATCAACATTCGCCTGACGCCCACTGCCACTGCCATCCCCATCCGCCTTGTCCTGGCCACTGAGTCTGGCTACTACCTGGATATCAGCCTCTACAAGGAAGTGAGGGATCCCAGCACCGGCAGCGTGAGTAACCGCAGGCAGCAGCTGCAAGTGGGAACCCAACCATGACTGCTTAAGCAGCTATCGGCTATAGAGAAACTTTGGGGTGGTTTCTGCAAAAATCTTTATGCACCTGCGATGCTGGTCTGTTCCAGAGCCCCTGGGACTGTACAGGAGCATTCCCAGGGCTGGCCTGGTTTCACTCCCCTCTGTGCTGCATCCAGTTGGGCACCTCGGGGTGATGCTTTGCTCCAAAATGGTGTTGAGCCCCAGGGGTGTTGCTGGTGCATAGTCAGGCAGGTTTTGGTCTGGGAGGTGAAGGTCAGCGTTAGGGTGTTACTGGTACTTGCAGCACAGCAGTGTTGCACTCTGTCCCCTCAATAGCAAAGAGTGGGGTGGAAAATCATGTTGTTTGGTCGAGTGGAGCCACAGGCACAAGCATCTTGGCCAGGCAAAGCTCAGCAGTGCTCCAGCCGTGCGGGGCTCTTGCAGCTTAGCATTGCAGAGAGGACTCGCCTGCACATCCAGGGAAGGCAGCCAATGCTCTGCCCTTCTCTCCAGATCATGCTTCAGTCATATGGGGACAAGCAAGGGCTGCAGCACGGGATGCTGATCAACACTCCCTACGTCACCAAGGACCTGCTTCAGGCCAAGCGGTTCCAGGCGCAGTCCTTGGGCACCACCTATGTGTATGACTTCCCAGAGATGATCAGGCAGGTCAGTCTGGCTGAGCAGGAGGCTCCAAATTACGGTGTTTGGTTTTCTTCCCCACCCTCCCCAGATACTCCCATCTGGGGAAAAGACTCCTCTCCCCTGAGCTGGCAAATGAGAAGAAGAAAAGAGCCCAAGCCCCAACACTTTTGATTATATGAAGCGTTTCTAAACTGATTCCTAGCTCTTGCAAATTGCCATAGTTGCACTCATGGAGGATGTTTACCAGAAAGCCACATGCAAGGAGGTCTGCAGCAGCGTGGGGGCTCTAACAGGAAGTTTTGCTCACCCCAAGTCCCAGCCTGCTGCAGGAGTGTGCGTCTGTGCTCGGCAATAGCCTCAGAGCTGCTGCAGTCCAGTGCTTTCAGCTCATCCTGTGTGCGGTGTCTCTGCAGGCTCTCTTCAAGCTGTGGGGCTCCTCGGATCTGCACCCCAAGGATGTCCTGACATACACTGAGCTGGTGCTGGACTCGCAGGGACACCTGGTGCAGATGAACAGGGTCCCTGGAGGGAATGAGGTAGCAGGGGATGATTGGGGAATGGGACAAGAGAAGAGGGGTGGAGGGAAGCTGTGCTGTGGCACGTGGGAATGGCTGTTGGTTTCCCCATTCTGGCTGTGTTTAAAGCCCAGGGGATGCTCCTCAAGCAAGCTTTCTATTTGTCGGCTAATGCAGTAACCAGCTCTGACCCCATTTCTCTGGAGGAGCCTGCCCTGCGACCTTGTGCTGTTTTGGGCAGGTGGGGATGGTTGCTTTCAAAATGAAGCTCAAGACCCCCGAGTATCCAGAAGGCCGGGATATAGTGCTCATTTGCAATGACATCACACACAAGATTGGCTCCTTTGGCCCAGAGGAGGACCTGGTCTTCTTGCGGTCCTCTGAGCTGGCGCGGGCCGAAGGCATTCCCCGCATCTACATTGCCGCCAACAGCGGCGCCCGCATCGGCTTTGCCGACGAGATAAAGCACACGTTCCAGGTGGCCTGGGTGGACCCTGCAGACCCCTACAAGGTGTGTGGGCACCTC
Organism: Astur gentilis; assembly: GCF_929443795.1. Classification (NCBI taxonomy): domain Eukaryota; kingdom Metazoa; phylum Chordata; class Aves; order Accipitriformes; family Accipitridae; genus Astur; species Astur gentilis. The sequence continues at coordinate 15,753,037 of NC_064886.1, read as the reverse complement.
CCCTCCTGCCATCACAACAAAGAACAGAGGACTTATTTGGGAAAGGAAGGACCAGAGCTAAACTGGGACATAAAACTGCGGGATCAATGCTGGGGAGTGAGCACACACCTGCACCCAGTGCCACAGGGGCAGTTCCCTTCACTTTCCCCAGTGGGGTGGAGATAAAGGTGCCAGTGCTGGCATGGCTGCTTTGTCCAGCCGTGGTCCCTGAGCCACTGTTGATGTACGGAGTGGGTTTGGGTTGGGTTTGGAGAGGGGCCGTGTCCCACGTGAGCGTGTGCATGGAGGGGGGGATCCACAAATCATCCTCCTCCTCTTTATTTGCAGGGGTTCAAGTACCTGTACCTGACTCCCCAGGACTACACGAGGATCAGCACCATGAACTCAGTGCACTGTGAGCACGTGGAGGAAGGGGGCGAGTCCAGGTGAGCCCTGCTATTCCACAGGGTGCACAGAGCCACCCCAAGCCCTGCCCTACATCCCCACCAGGATGCACCTCCCATGTCCTGACTCAGCATCCTGCTAAACACATCACGAAAGTGAGTGCTTCCCTCTGTTCTGCCCACACCACCGTGGCTCTGCTTTCCCTGCAGGTATGTCCTCAAGGACATCATTGGGAAAGACAATGGATTTGGGGTGGAAAACCTGAGAGCCGCCGGCACCATCGCTGGGGAGTCCTCTCGTGCTTACGACGAAATAGTGACCATCAGCATGGTACAGCTGTGGGACCTTCCCCTGCTCCACTCCTCACCTCTCTCCTACTTGCTTTTATGGTCACCCTGGGGGGAATAATACGATGCAATAAGCAACCTGGTGCAACCCGACTGTGCAGACCCCTGCAGAGCATCATTCTCCTGGTGCTCGCGGACTGTGCTGCAGCCCTTTCTCTCCAGTAACCTCACGTGTCCTTGTGTGTTTGCCCAGGTGACCTGTCGTGCCATCGGGATCGGTGCGTACCTGGTAAGGCTGGGCCAGCGCGTCATCCAAGTGGAGAATTCCCACATCATCCTCACTGGCGTCACGGCTCTCAATAAGGTACTGTGCTCCAGCTGTGTGTCCTCCCCTGGCACTGTCCCTCACACCACTACATGCGTGGGCTCCTTCTCTGTCCCATGGAAAATGTGGCAGTTCCCTGCACATCACCTCATGGGACCTGTTGGGAGGAGTTGCAGGGGAACTGCAACTGTGCTCATCTCACTGAGAATTGAGGGAATGGCACCCTGCAGCTATTTGGTATTGTTTTAGAGGCCAGTTCATGATGCATCACTCCTGGGGCAGGGTGGGATGGCAGAGCTGCTATGGGGACTGTTCAGCTCCGGTCCCAGGGGCAGGACCCATCTCTGGGCAGAATCATACTGGTTTGAGCTGATTTGAGACCTGCTTAGCTAAACTGATGCACTGGTCTAAAGCAGGATCCCTTTGCTTTAACATCAGCCTGGTAGACAGAGGTGGAAATTCAACCTCAAACCAGAGGGGATGTGCCTGTACAGAGGTTTGACTGAACAGAGTAAGGAGGAGCAACTCCTGTGTTAGCAGAGACTGATCTGTGTTCCTGTTAATAATTCTGGCTAGGTGTTGGGACGTGAAGTTTACACATCCAATAACCAGCTGGGAGGCGTGCAGATCATGCATAATAACGGTGTTTCCCATGTCACCGTCCCGGATGACTTTGAGGGGGTCTACACTATCCTGCAGTGGCTCTCGTACATACCCAAGGTAGGAGGGTGCTGCAGGATGGCGGTGTGGGGTGTTACCCTATACCTGGCTGGTGACCTGCCCTTCGGGGCTCTCTCTTGCAGGATAACCGGAGCCCAGTGCCCATCACTGCCATAAGTGACCCCATTGAAAGAGAAATTGATTTTGTCCCTTCTAAAGTCCCCTACGATCCCAGGTGGATGCTGGCAGGGAGACCCCATCCAAGTAAGTGAGGGCAACCCGAGACCTCAGCAGCAACGCTCCCAAACATCTTGTAGGTGCAGACCCCTCGTACTGGTGCAGAAGCTGCTTTTTGCTGTGGGTTGGTGCACAGGGAGCCCTTCAGTGCTCACTGTTGTGCCACTCCACTTTTTCCTGTGTTCTACAGCTCTCAAGGGGACCTGGCAGAGTGGCTTCTTTGACCAAGGCAGCTTCCTGGAGATCATGAGGCCGTGGGCTCAGACAGTTGTGGTTGGCAGAGCGAGGTACGGCTGGGAGCAGGGGATGGAGCCCCGGGGCAGAGAGTGATGTGGGGAGGCTGCATGCACAATCAAGCACACTCAAGCCCAGGCCATGGCACTGCTTTTGGGATGGTGATGGGAAGAACCTTTCTGCTGGGGCTGGGGTGCAGCATGGAGAGGAACTGGCCTCTGCTGAGGCCACCCTGCCTCACTGCAGGCTGGGAGGTCTCCCGGTTGGTGTCATCGCTGTTGAGACCCGCACCGTGGAGGTGACAGTACCAGCGGACCCTGCCAACCCGGACTCGGAGGCGAAGGTGTGTGGGGAGACCTTAGTGCAGCCAGGAGGAGGCTGGAAGGGAGAGCAGGGAAAAAGCTTAGTGTAATCCTTTGGCATGTCTTGATTTTCCTTAAAGACTGGTGAAATCAAGGGCTCTTGGTCAGTTTGTTTTCTTCCAGCTCATGCACACCACATGGCACCAACCTGCCAGCGTGGTGTGCCAGGAAGTACCAGCACCAGTCTCAGCACTGTTGCCTGCCATCTTTTGCAGATAATCCAGCAGGCCGGGCAGGTCTGGTTTCCAGATTCTGCTTTTAAAACGGCCCAGGCTATTCGGGACTTCAACCGGGAGCATCTCCCGCTGATGATCTTCGCCAACTGGCGAGGCTTCTCCAGCGGCATGAAAGGTACCCGTGCGTGGGGTGCCCAGATCCCCGTGAAATGACATACAGCCAGCACTCCTGCCACCCCATGGGGTCCTGGGATGACCCAGCCTACCAGGGTCCTGCCCATACCACTCCAGGATGTGGGATTGGGGTGGGGAGGTGATGGGGCATTGCCAGGACCCAGGTTCCAGGGCTTGGTGGCTTCCTGCTGGGCTGGTTTTGGGGTGCTTGTTTGGTCTCTCCAATGGAGAAAGGTGGCTTTGGGCAGCTAGGAGAAGGCAAGGGGCAATAGCCTGGCCCACGGCAGTCGGGGTTCCCAGCCACTGAGTCCCTTTGGCTTTCAGACATGTACGACCAAATGCTGAAGTTCGGCGCCTTCATTGTCGATAGCCTCCGGGATTTTAAGCAGCCTGTCCTAGTCTACATTCCACCACACGCGGAGCTGCGGGGAGGCTCCTGGGTGGTCATCGACTCCACCATCAACCCCCTCTACGTGGAGCTCTACGCAGACAGGGAGAGCAGGTCAGCATCCAAAACACATGTGCATCCTCTGTAGCCTGTGTGTGGAGAAATGAGAGCTGGCTCATGGGGTCTGCAGAGTCATAGTCCCACTGGCAGAGACCTCCGGTCGCTTGAGATTTGTATTTTTTACTCTTTAGTTAATCAAACCCATCAGCTAAAAGTTCCAAGGTTCTTACAGAGTAGTGTGGCAGGTGTCTCCTTAGGGATGGCCTCCTGCATCTAGCGAAGGCTCTGGGAGAGTAAAACATGGTTCTGAGGGTTAGGAGGCCTTTTCTCTAACCTGAATTAATGCAAGCTGTAAGGAGTGGGAGAATAGACAAGAATCCCAGACTGGAAACAAAACCCTTTTAGGTTTTGTCTCTCCCTAATTCTTAGAAGAGAGAGTTTCCTGGACCTCTTGTTCCAGGATTTATTCTCTCATGCAGACCAGTCCCTGCTTTACCAAACTTTCCTTCCAGGGGAGGCATTTTGGAGCCTGGAGGAACAGTGGAGATCAAGTTCAGAAAGAAAGATTTGGTGAAGACCATGAGAAGGATTGATACGGTTTATGCCAAGCTTGCTGAGCAGCTGGGTAAGGGAGGTGTTTTGGCTTGTGGGCATTGGTAGCAGTAAGTCAAAGCATGAGGCTCAAACACCATGGTGGCAATCATCAGGAAATCCTTTAGTGTTCCTCTGTGAAAACTTTTTATGGCTTTTCTGATGGCGGAGCCTGCCAAGTGGATGTGGTGGTACTTTAAAACACCTGTCCTGCGGGGTCCATAAATGGTGCTGGACTTTTTTCCCATGCTTTGAGATGAAGAATATCAATGGCCATGCTGAATCAGTACCTAATGAGATGACACATAGTCATTACAGATCTGCACAGAGGCTGCCTTTAATGCACTGGGTCTCCCTTCACCCTGTGATCGGCTCCTGCCTGCAGTGGATGGTGGGGCTGTGTTGGGAGGTCTTTGTCCTCACACCCCTCTACCCCGCTAAAACACGGTCCCACAAAGTCCTTGCAAATGTCACCTCCCACCTCTCTTGCAACAGGCACTGAACACAGTGCAGCCCCTTCAGGACCATGGCCTTCTGTGGCTGGGCTCTGGGCAAAACAAAGGGACATGACACTGGGTGCCCTGTTTTGTGCCAGAGGTGGCTGCTGTAGGAGCACAGATGGAGCCCGGAGCCCAGGCCCCACGGTGGCCTGTGGACCCCATGAGGGGCGGTGGGTGTGCTACTCAGCATGGTGTGTCCTGCAGGGACCCCTGAGCTGTCTGAGGCGCAGCGCAGGGAACTGGAGAAGCAGCTCAAGGCCCGGGAGGAGCTCCTCCTGCCCATGTACTACCAGGTGGCCGTGCACTTCGCCGACCTACACGACACACCAGGCCGCATGCAGGAGAAAGGAGTCATCATGGTGAGCCAGGGCATCGGTGGGAAGGGGCTTGGCCAGGGGGTATTGCAGTGGCAGCACGAAAACAGGAGGCAAAGTCCCCTCCTGGGGGTCTGGGCTGCAGCTCAATGTGCCATTCCTGCCCTGCCCAGCAGAGCTGCCTTCAAATTCACTGCTGCAAGCTGTGAGTGAGCAGTTGCTGCACATCAGCTCTTCTTCTTTCTGCAAAGGCAAACCTGGGCTGTGTCCCCATTTCTGCAGGACATCCTGGAGTGGAAGAATGCCCGCTCCTTCCTCTACTGGCGGCTGCGCCGGCTGCTGCTGGAGGAGGTGGTGAAGGTGGAGGTCCTGAAGGCGAACAGTGAGCTGAGCCACATCCACATCCAGTCCATGCTGCGGCGCTGGTTTATGGAGACGGAAGGAGCTGCGAAGGTACCTCCACCTCCGGCTTCCTGAGGCATCCCTGCGGCCACAGGCGTCCCAAGGGCTGTCACACTGCTCTCCCATCACTCAGCCATTTCATTGGTGCCTCTCTGAGGGTTTAAATGTGTGATGGGAATTACTGTTTTGCAGCCTGTGCCAGGGTGGGTGGGCGAGCAGCCCTGAGGCTGGGGCTGTCTCTTCAAATTGGGTGACCTCAGATGGATGCTGGTGCTCAGTGGTAGCAAGGTGGTCCCCAAATAAACATTTTCTACAATCAGATAGTGCTTCCCAGGGCAGAAATGAGATGTGGGGTCTTTGCACTTGAGCTGCTCTCAAATGCAAGTGCCATGACACACACATCGCCATGTCAGTCCTGTGCTTGCTGAGGTGGGAAATGAGGGCATGCAAAGGAAAGATGTTTTACTTTAACTTTTTGCATTTTAAACAGCCCATGAAGGTTTCCTGAGTTTCAATTTCCAGGCTGAACCTTTTACCCAGTAGCTGTTACATGGGAGCAGGGGAGTGTGCTATGCCATGCTGTGCTGTATGTGTAGGACTGAGAAGAAAAATCCCATTGCCTAGTTTTGGCATGGGAGGAAAAAGCCCAAGGCCACAGCAGAAAGGAGAGGCTCAGACTGTGCAGGTAGCAGGATCCTCACCTCACGGTGCTGCTCTCCCCAGGGCTACCTCTGGGACAACAACCAGGTGGTGGTGGAGTGGCTGGAGAAGCACATGCAAGAGGACGATGGCACCCAGTCGGCCATCCGGGAGAACATCAAGTACTTGAAGCGGGACTACGTGCTCAAGCACATCCAGAGGTAAGTGGTTGTGGGAGCTGGGATGCAAAGGGTAATGTTGTCCCCTGGGTTGGGGACAGCAGGTGGTGGAGACGAGGTGGTTCTTCCTTCAGCCTCCAAGGCAGTTGCCCTCTCCCATCTGCCTTGCAGCTTGGTCCAAGCCAACCCCGAGGTGGCCATGGACTGCATCATCCAGATGGCTCAGCACATCACCCGTGCGCAGAAGGCCCAGGTCGCCCATCTCCTGTCAACAGTGGATAATGATGGCCTATCTTGAGCCAGTGGCCGGTGGCGTGCAGGGCAGTTGCCGCGGGGCAGGAGAGGCACCAGGACATGCCGCTGCTCAGATGCCAGACCTCACGTCCTCACCTGGTTCTTCAGCCCTTGAACTGAAGCCTTGGACTCTTACCTGTGTGCCTAAATAAAGGATGCCAGTGTTTGTATTTTAAGATGAAGATGGTCTTGCCATCCATGCAGAGTTCTCTCTGGTGTTAGGGGTGTTCATTAGAGGGGCAGCTTGGCAGAAGATAAACAAGTCCTAAGCCAAGTCTGGAGTCTGAAACTGGTGCAGAAGTTGGTTTTAAAAAGAATCTAAAATATTTTACTCTGTTTTAGCTGCAAGCCCTGGCCTTAGTCTTTAAAACAAACCCCAGTGTCAGACACGTCTCGTGAGACTGGATGGAGCTGGAAGTACAAACCGACTGGTCCAGGCACCACAGGGGAGTGGGACAAAGGAGAAGGTCTCCATACAGCCCTGTTGAGGCTGACCAGGCACCAGCACAAGGAAATGTAACCCTGCTTAAGCAGCAGTCTCAAACTGATGTTGTAAAATAAACTCAAGAACTCTGAGGAGCAGTTTGTCTCATCCTTCCCCTTGTTGGTGAGTGATATAGCTGTGACTATAAGTACTGACGGCCCAGAAAAGACAACAGTGAGCTGTGCTGGGAGCTGTTACAGCAGGAACTTCAACAGATCCACCATGGTTTGACTGACCCAACTGTTCCTCTCACCTGTCTCGTGTCCTTTCTGGCTCTGGCCACAGCTCCTTCAGGGGTTTTCAGCCTGTGGCTCCTGTGGAGGATGGAGAGGAGGGAGGACACGGCTCTGGGTGCTCCTGCCCTAGCGACCCGCTTCCTCTGCTGAAGCACAGGGTGAGCCATGGTGAGCTCTTTGCCTGCTCGGACCCATACCTTGCTTCTCAGGTGGCCTTTAATCAGTTTGGTTCATGGAAGGGAAATTTGAATGTCTTTTCCAGTGCCTTTGGCTGTGTGGGTGCACCATTTCACCAGCACAGGTTTAGCTTTGGCTTGCAAATGAGGAGGCATGACGGTGATGGAAGGTGGGCTGCCTGGTTCGAGTGCAGTGCTGGTATTGCTGTGGTGTGGAGGTGTCGGACACCTCCTTGGTCATGCCTGGGCTGAGGAGTCCCACCAGAGTCTGCGGGGAGGTCTCCCTGTCCTGGGGGCAGGGGTGGAAAGGGTGTTACGAGATGCTTTCTGGGTTGAAAGGTATCACTGCACTTTGTCAGGGAAGGGGGGGTGCTGGTGCTTGCCATAGGGGAGCCAAACCACCACCAATAAAATGACCACAGTTCTCAAGCAAGTTTTCCTGACCTCTCTTTCTTTTGTCATTGTATAAATGCGGTGGAGCTGAGAAGGGGCCGGTGCCTCTGCAGCCCCCTTCCTGCAGCACTGAAACTGCTTTAGTAGAGAGCAGCTCGTAGCATCCTCCTGTGAATGCCTGTCCCTAAACCAGAGCTCTTCCACGCATTTAGCTACAGGATTTTCAGGAATAGGTTGACAGCATGGAGGAACAGTTCATACAGTAAATACCTGTAAACTCTATTCTCCTGGAGGATTTGAGCCAGGGACAAACTCTCCATTTGGACATAGTATTATGTCTGTAAAGGCAATGAAGCCTGGGGAAAGCTGCTCTTTTGGAGATAAGCCCTTGCTTCCACTTGCAGATGGGCGTACACGTGTTCTGTCCATGGAATGAGATGCTTTTCTGTTAGTGGTGACATGTAAGCAAGTCTTCGAGTCAAGAGAAGGCCCCACTCCTCAGCATGCTCAGACACCGCGGCTGGAGTCAAACATGTCTGAGCTTTGTCCGTTTGTCACCATCCATAAGTTGCATGAAACTATTTCCTCATTGGGTTGGATTTCCAGTAGCAAATGCCTCGGAATTACTGTTTAATGCTGAGCTACAGCATGCCATCTGGCAGGGGCTTGCCTGATACTAGAGTAGGTATAGTGCAGCACATCTAGAATGACCCAGGCTTAGTGCTAAGAAATATTTATTTAAAAAAATTAAGATATCATAGATGACACCAGTCACAGCAAATTATCATTAATCACATTTGTTCTTGAACAATAAATTATGACGTGGAGCATCATGCCCTTTTGGAAGAGATTGCTGTTGACATACGCAGTGGGACAGACACAGGCACAGATATTTTCTAGCCCCTGATCTTCACAACAGTGATTTTCAGGCAAGAAGGTGCCCCGCTGGGGCGGCTCCAGTGTCCTGCACCCTCCGGGTTCTCAGTACGTGGACTGGTGTGGGAGAGAGGGGCCTGTGAGCACGTGGATACAATACCAGGAAAGGACAGACTGGGAAATTCTATTAATGCACAGGAACAGGCAAATCACAAGATATAAATATTACTTCATGGTCACAGAGGTATAAGTAAACTAAATGCTAAATTCCAACATACAGTTTGCTTTTTATATTTTCAGATGTTTCATCACGTTTTTTGCAATGTATGTTACCAAGTATAAATCAGGGCTTGAAAATTTAAAAAAAGCTAGGTTAGAATCAATTTTACTTGGTTAATTAGGAAAGAAAGGCTATTGTGAATTGGTATGGTACAGTTACAATATTTGGTCTCTGAATTTTCTTTAAAAAAACATGAGTTTCACAGTATCAAAAGTGCTTATTTAAAAGAAATGTAGTGTAGCAACAGTGACTAAAATTGTTGAATTTTTGATTATGAATAATTTAGTGGATGTAAAACAGGTTACTGCAGCATTTTAAAAAAATTGAACAGTGCTCAGTTTACATAATTTTTTTCTCTTCATAACAATAAATATAAATAAATTTACAAATAGTAATACTGCCTAGCACAAGAATAGACAGAAGCACAATACACAAGACTATAAACAAATCTAATCTTCTTTTAAAAATCCTAAAAATAGGTACAATTCCTAAAATCTTCTAGCCAGCGATCAGTTTAATAATTCAGCAGTACCACTTCCTTCATGGGCTAAGGACTTTGCTTTTAAACCTAGATGTAACAGCTGTCTGCTGCAGGTTTGACTTTTCATTTTTAGTATTTTTGCTCCATTTTTCCTACCTCATAACAATAAATTAACAACAGTTATGTCAGAACAGTGTTAGTGGTGCAAGTGTCTCCATAAACTGCCTGTGGTCTTTGTTCAATGGCAATAGTTATTTGGCAATTTAAGAAAAAAAGGGATGATACATCCCTTGGACTCCAACTTGGTGTTGACCAGCCCGTTGACTTGTATTGGCTTCTGCGTAGGTGGTGACCCAACAGCGTCCGCATGTAAGTCCAGGTCACAGTGTCAATTAAATGTGTTTACCTTAACCGGACTATTCTCAGCTCAGTTACATTCTAGTGAAAGTTCTTGCTGACTGATGCCTTCCAGGCCCTTCTTAAGAGCTCACCAGTCCTGCAACACAAGTCTCCGTGCCCATTCCTCAGTCTTGCCTTGGGTGAAAGTGGTTCTACTAGCAACAGGTTGATTTGTTTTGGCATCACATGCTGTGTCTCAGTAAATAGCCATCACGTTCCACATGTCTGCAGAAGGAGCTCTTTTATTGCTTTCAGGTCGGATTTTAACAGTTGGGAGAAACTGGCCCCTGAGTCAGAGGTCCATGGAACGGTGCAAAACTCAGAGCAGAGCGATGGGTTTGTTGCCTTGGGTGTTCATGTACTGAGCTGCCGCTACGTTGTCCAGTGTCGTGTAAGTGGTATAAAGGCCGGTGACCTGCAAGTCTGAGAAGGAGTGATCGCTGCCACTGGAGACAGGGGTGAGGCCAGGGGTGCCCAGGTCACAGTCTGAGAGGTGGAGCGGGGAGTTGCTGAAGGCACCCAAGGTATCAAGGCTGAAGCTGTCGTCTTTCATTTCCTCCCATATGTTACCTTTAAAAGATTAAATTCTGGTCACAGCAACACATCCAACCCACCCAGGCACTGTGTGTAGGGGTCAGTCCATAACTAAAGGGCTTTACCCACTGCTTAGGACCACTGCTGCTTGCAGATGGTACTACTTGTAGGTCAAAGGCAGTAAGAGTGTCTGTTCCTCCCTAAATCCTCTGGTTCCAGTAGGAGTCCAGACCTTTCCGGGCAGCATCTATCTGCCATGTGCTGACCAGAAACCCAGGGGTCACACTAGGCATCGCCACCAGCCAGGGAAGTTCTCCGTTTACAGAGGTGGAAAACCAAGGCACAAGCAGAGCTACGGTTTCCCATGGGCAGAGAGGTGTGGTGTCCCAGATCCAGCTAGCTGGACATCCCTGCTTACATCTACTGCAGTGCCTACACTTGAACCATGGAAGGTGGTTTGCTGTCCCATCTAGCACAGGGCAGAAATGCACCAAGGAAGGCCAGGGAAGTCACGCTGCAGAGGTCAGCACCCAGCACGTTTTCAGCTCAGTTACATCCCACCCCAGAGCATCCCAATGAGGACCCTGGTTATATGTTCAGTGACTATGTAGTCATATAAACCATGCTGTCCCCTACCCCAGCTTCCTTCTCCCATACCTTGCAACGCAAAATCCATAATGCTTGGGTCAAGAGCATCCACCTCGGTGTTCATGTCTGCTGTCATGTTCAGGAAGTCCGGAGGTGCACGTCCCATGGGATGGTGGGGAAGAGGGCTGTGGCTCATGTCAGGCAGAGTATGGAGAGGAGGCGTTTGTGCTGGTGCTGGTGAGTCGGGGGCGATGCGAGCCTGGGTCTGGATCTGGTGATGCAGGGGGATGGACTGCAGTGAGAGCGTCATGATCGGCTGAGGCTGCAGCTGGGAGATGGAGATTCGGCCTTGGGCTGCTGCCATGTGGTTCAGGGTGGAGACCTCAGACTCTGCCTGTTTGCTGGCCCGCCTGCAGTTCTCAGGTCTGTCAGTGATCAGCTTGTCTAGCTCCTCTGCATGAGCAATACCCATTCCCAGGGAAGAGAAGAGACAGTTTAACCCGTTTGTTCAAGCAGGGCCCAGCCAAAACATTTCACAAGTGAGCACAGCCACAGGCTTTTGCCATAAAACTGAACAGGCAGCGTCTGTCACCATACGAGATGCAGCACAGAAGGCAGGCTTTGACTGTGCAGAGAGCAAAGAAATGCCATCTACTTCCCTACCCTTAGCCCCTACCCTAGTCAACCCCCATGGCTACCCCTAACTGAGCTAAAGAAATGATCACGTGAGACTTATACACAGCAACCAAGCCACCACTGATGGCAGCTGGCCCACAGTTGCAGAACGAATCATCCTCAGCAGGTCTCCTGCTCATAGGGATACTCTGAATTCTGCCTGTATCTCAAATAAGATTTGTATGAGAAACTCCTGATGGTTTCAATGGCACTTTTGTTTTTAAGCAAAGGAGAACGGAATATCAATGATTGTATGTTAAAGATTTTGCAGTGAAAAACTCCAGTTGATTTTGCCCATACTGAGCTCCTGAAAGCTTCAAAAACCTGTGTCTTTATAAAAAAGAATGCAAAGTTTTAGTAAAGGGAGAGTTTTGCAGAGGAGCAGGCAAAAAGCTGCATTAAAATGTGACACTATAAATACTAACACTGGAGGCAGCATAACTCCTCAGAAGGTCTTGGATGTGCTAGATAGGTTAGCATGGGGGAAAAAGACAATCCACTTTAAGGTGGGGACCAATTTGCACTGAGGCCCTCCAAAAATAGCTGTCAGTTCAGTTACGTCCTCCCGCTGTAGTGTATCGCCCTGTCATACAACCTCAGGGCAGCAGCAATTACTTCATTCAGTGCAGAGCACGGGGTATTCCAGCTGAGCAGCTCAGAGGAAGAGGCCGTTGCAAGGTGTGAGAGCTCTGCACTAGCCAGCTCTGTTCCATATAACTTATTTCTTAAGATTCATGCATTCCTGGCCAAATAGCCATTTTTTCCCCTTGCCTCTCATACACATAGTAAAAGCGTAATATAAGCCCTACCTGGGTTAGCCATGCTCCTGTGAATAGCAGCTAAATCCTTCCGCTTCCACTTCTGCATCTCCTCTTCCATCTTGTCGATCTTGGCAGGATTGAGAGCCCACAGGCACCCTTTGCGAGAGGTGCCACTCATCTTGTTCTCCACCTTCTCAAAACACTTATTCAGAGACAGGTTGTGGCGCACAGAGTTCTTCCAGCCATCAGGGGCTGTCTGAAAGATGCAGAAGGATGTTAGTGAAATAAGCCATGAACAAAGTATTTGTGATGTTCTACTTCAAGTGTACGCATACCCTGAAGTAGGGAAAGTGCTCCTTCATGAAGCTGTAGATCTCGCTCACTGGGAGACTGCCTGTCTTGCTGTTCTTCAGTGCCATTGCAATCAAACAACTACAGGACAGAGAAAGACAGGAAATAACAGATTGCCTATACTTAGCCATCGTGCCTTCTTCTGGTCTAGCAATCTCGGACCCATCTCTTAAGACACAAACAGCTGGCTGATCACGGGATTACCATTCTCAAGCGCTCAGAAGTCACCCTGTGATCCTGCAGATTTTACTCCTCTGTGCTATTACTCTACCTTTATGCTGATCTCCAGGAACTAGTTTGCTTGTTCATTCCTGCTACCCTTCAGAGGCAGCTTCCACAGAATTCCTGGGCGGATGACAGGATTTTTGTTCCCTTCAAAAGGAATCAAACACTCTCGTGCTACCACACCTACAGTGTTACAGTCATCCCAATGCAGGCTGTAGGCAATACACTATTCTGCTCTCTACTCACCTATACGAATAGATCGGCTTGGGGTAATGCTTTGGATGCAGTTCTTGGGCAGAGTGAGGAGCCAGGCGTGGCTGAGAATAGTGTGGCTGAGTCCCATAGGATGTGTTGTAGATTGCTGCTGGGTTACACTGTATACAGAAGGAAAAGAAGGAAAATGTTGGATGCAAAATGTCAGTGGGTATGTAGGATTAGGGATATTTTATTGTTTTTCTTTTAAAAGAGTTCTAGACATGATCTTGGCAGGTACTTCAAGAGACAAATGACAAGCAAATAACAGTACCTGTTGTGTGTTCTGTGCTAGGGCAAACACTTGCTGTGAATGAGGAGGAGGAAAGAGTTGTTGCTGTGTTTGCAAACCAGGAGATGGCTGCCCACCTACTGCATACTGGCTCATCTGCTGAGATAAAGATAACAGACGTGTCAGTCTTGAAATTACCGACATCTTTTCCTAAGAACTGTTGCAATAATAAGCCATCGAGGCTTGCTCTTACATTTGCTCCGTGTGTTGAAATAGAATTCAGTCCCAGGATTCCCTGTGGCAGGCTGGCCTGGACATGAATCATTGCTCCAGGTGCTCCTGTCGAGTGCATATTGCTTGCCACAGGACCTATTTTGGAGAAAGCAAAGGCAATGAATGTTCGCATGAAAGTACACTTCAGAAAAGAGAGCTGACATTTATTTTTAATAGATGCAGTTGAACACAGCTAAGCTCTGGAGTGGATAATCACACCTCTCTGTGGTTTTCCATCCCAAAAGAACCTAGAGCATTTCACAAATTGCAAAGATGACATCAGCCGCTTCTAAAACTTGTTATACAGGGAATGAAAGATGACAGCTGTTTAACTGTCCACAGTGGTGTAACAGACACAGTATCTTACAAAAGGAAAAAAAACATATTCAGCACTATCTGTGCTCCAGAAGGATTTCTGCTCTAAAGCAAGCAAGATGATACACTGAGCTCTCTCAATAGAATGCCTTAGGGAACAAGTGTGTTTACCTAAAAGATGTTCACAAAGGAAAGAAAGGCATTCAGTGAACATATGCTGTAAGTCTGTGTGAAGCAAACAGGTATGGGGTAAAAGAGGTAGTCTTAATTTTATCGATGTTGAAACAAACAAGACTAATTACCTAATTTCAAAGCTGTTGAAAACCTCTGAAATGCAAGTCTTAAATACCTTGGCTCATGTTCACATAACAAGGCACCAGCAACTACACTGAGCAGAAAAGCCAATTGGATCCTGAGATCTCTGTTGCCACTGCTAGGGCACTGTGCCTCTTGAAATGAAGGAAATGTATCAGCAATAGCCTTATTGGAAGACAACAGGCTCCAGGTCTTCTGACAGGAAGTGAAATGTAATGCATTTAAAAGGAATCTACTAATAGGAAAGCTACCCTGTGTGGGGCAAAGAAAGGAGGCAGCAGGCTGTGTCGTTTAAATCGCAGTTATTTAACATCCTAACAGTTTACCTGTCTGTTGTAGCATTGCATTCTGGGCACCAAGGCTAAAATCCATTCTTCCACTGGCCATCTGTTGTAACCGAGGAACATCAACAGACGTCAGCCACGACAAGGACTGTAAGTCACTGGGGAGGTCATCTTCACTCAGCTGAGAAGGGTCAGAAGCTAAGAGTCTGCAAAATAGCATGAAAGGTTAGCAGAGAGTGGAGATGCTGCTACACTGTCCCTGGTAAGAGGGGAGATGACTGGGATGTTGAAGCTCACGTAGGTCAGTGGGGAAAACTTGTCAGGCTGGAATTCCGTTTGCAGAACTCAGATGCGACCTTTGGTTTCATAGCTGGCTGGTTACTGCTGCCCTTTACCTATTCACGTGGTCCTTCATATGATTTGAAACATTTTGGTTAAGAAAACTTCTTGTGCAGTATTTGTAGGGGAAGAAGGCATAAGAACCCGGAAGAGAAACTGCCTAGAAACAAAACCAAAGCTGATTCATTATTTTCATATTTGTCAGAAATTTGCACTCGTTGGCCTTGATGTAGAAGGAACCTGTCGGGACTTTTAACCTGACAATTTTGCATTAACCTTGAAATCCAGCGACCAGCCAGCCTTGGAAGGAGTTCCTGTGCTTCGCTCCTCAAGGACCTGTGTATGCTGCTGGCTGGAACACCTGGAGAGATCTTTTCCCAGCCACTGCATCCCATTGGTGGGGACAGATCAGCGGAGAGTTGCTGCATAAACAAAACTTTACAGATTGATCTCTTCCATTCAGATACATGAAGTTATTGATACTTAACAAGGAACCATGAAGCATATGAAACAATTTCTTAGGCAGTTTTTGACACACTAAATGATCAGAAGGAAAAACCAGTGACTGGATGTACAACACCACCCAGCCTGCCTGTAGCTGACAAAACCGAGGTGTAATGATGACAGGCTGCTTTTGGTATAAAGCTCTGTTTTTGATACATTCTGCATGCTCCATCCCACCCGGTTTGTTTTGCTTCTGATAGAGTGCATGGTACAAAACTGAAATATTGGAATATATTTACAGTGCTCAAAAATTCCTGTGTGGTCAAAACTCCAGGTAAAGTCAAATGAAGGGCTAAACTACTTTTATTTCTGTTAAACAATATTGAAGAATTCATGGGTATCTTGAGGAATAAAGCAGCAATTAGAACATGTCAGGAAGTTATCATTAGATACGCAGGGTAAATCCAAAGGGATTCAGATCCAGGAAAACATCTTTCTCTTTCAGAAGAACATAGTTTAGTTGGATGTAGTTGATTTTGCTTTCAAAACAAAGGCTTTAAAGAGCTCTCTCATAAAGATGTTAAAGCCAGCTGTGTGGTACTAATGCGTGTTCATTGCCAAATGACAACGCAGAAACCTTAAATAAATCTGGTCTCTTGCTGAAGCATCTTTTATGTTTTACACGATTCTAAATCAGCTTAAAAGAACAAGGCAGAGCTCTAGTGCCTGGCTGCCCAGGAGCTTTCAGCTCCTCTATTCATGATTTCCAGAAACACGTATCAAAGTTCCCTAAACTATTATCTGGGAGATCTTTAAAGCAGAATGTAATGTATTTGTTTGTAAAAAGATTTTGAAAAGAAGAAAAGGAAAAAAACCCAACACCTGACCAGAAGCCAAAAGCTCAAATCCTGGCCAAAAAACATCTTCAAATCTCTCTCCCAGCCTACCCTGTTTTCTTTCTCCTACTGTAGTTATAGTGCAATAATTAGCATTGCCATGGTTACTGCTGTTCAGTTATTTTGTGAGGCCTGGGACTTAAATACATAAAAAGACTATCAGGTGACGGCTCTCCCGGCCTGGAGATTGGCTGGATTGGAAGTAAACAAGAGCATTAAATGATTTGAAAACTGGGCAGGCTCATGTCGTTTGCAACAGTTGGGCCCATTCATGGGAAGCTGATAACCCATTGTGCCGCCAACGACTGCTGCCCGGTGGCACGTGGCCTCGATTGTTTTTGAGATTCTTGCTTAATTGTTCCCCCCCCCCCTCTTTTTTACAAACTTCACATTAATCTGGCTGAATGACAGCCGACACACAACACACATGCACATGCCATCTGGCACCCCGGTCCCTGCCAGTCCTCTCAGACAAGTCAGCTCCTTCAACAAATAACGGGGTCAGATGGGCGGCGAGGGTCAGCACCCACTGCACACGCCTCCTGTCAGGCAATGAATCCACCACATGCCCTCGCTGCTCCTCCGCATGGGACGAGCATCTCTGCGCCAGAGGACCGTGGGAGTCGCAGTGGTGCTCAGCAGCCTTCCCGGCTTTAGCTTTTTGGGAAACAAAGGCCCCTGCTTCACACTCACCCTAGGTGCACTCATCCTGGTGCTCTTTCTAGTTGTGGGAATGACTGGCGATGCCCTGGGTGTGGTTGGATGCCATCAGAAGCTTGAACCACAATTCTCCTACTTGCCAGTTAACATCGCGCAGCGTACCTCTCTCAGCATCCTTGTGGTGCAGACCCACGCAGCTCCCTGCCTCTCGCACTAATGCTGTGGATCCAAACGAGGGCAAGGAAGGTGACCGAACTTTTAAGTTGGCATAACATCCATTAGGCTCTATTTTAAACAGATACAAAGATGCGATAATATCTAATAACTAGACAAGTGTGCAAGCCAGCTCTTTTTCCAAGGCAAAGACATTTCCTTCCCTTCCCCATCCTAGTATGGCAGGGCTGTTTGAATTTGAGTTTACAGTTCTTTTAAAATCACCTCTGGCTATTCACTTACATTTTATCTTTTTTTTAATGGATTTGTTGGTTGTTCAGAATAACTGTTTTCATTAACAGTGGGGGGAAAAGTATATTTAATCAGAATAAAATATTTCACATTTAAGGATTATTCTTCAGGTTGCCTTCAAAACCAATGTTGAAATTTCATATGTCTTACAGAAGGTGAAACTGCTTTAAGTATGCCCATCGCTGTCTGACTGAGGTGTTTTAAATGCCCAGATATATTCTGCAGCATAAAACCAGTTTATCTCACAGTACACAGGCTCAACGCGTGTCCTGCTTTTAGTGAAAAAATGCTAATCTAACTGCCTCTGGAAAGAGAGCTATGCATAGTAATACCTAACACTTTAATCTCATAGGGTTCAATCTTTCTGACCTGAAAAATTGCCTGTGCCAAGCCAACCACAAATACATAAGTACGTACTGTAATATCGTGTGTACTTTGATTCTGTTCCCCTCCACCACCCTTTTCATCTCACGTTTGAGTGTAAACTTCAGGAGTCAGAGATCCTGTCTTTAGATGGGTGTTCACAGCCCCTGGCACAATGGGGCACTGTAGTAAAAGCAGCCATTTCCTTTCAATGCATGTAAATGAGATAAATAGTGATACGCTGTAATTAATGCACACTACTGAAAATGTCTCCAGCTGCACATTCCCCAGGGCTGGTTGGTATAGACGATGAACTACTAAACCCCTATGAAGAAAAGGTTACAGTCACACCAAATGTGTTGCAAACATGATATTATTTTTAAAGGTGTGGTGAAATAATGCAACTCTACTTATACCCCTCTCCTTTCAGACCTCTGCAGGAAAACACCCTTCTGTTTCTATGTGTTTCTAGCCTAGAAAGGCACCTGCATTAGTAAGAATCCACATGATGATGAGGATTTAAGCCCCAGTTCTCCTCTATGTATCAGAGGATGCTGGCCTCCTGTGAAAAGTGCTCTGAGAGCTATGGTAGGTATGATACAGAAATGCTCAGTGGTAGCATTAATCTTTGCTATCTGCTCTATCATGTGCTGCCCAAAATATTTATCCAATCAGGACAATAGATCTTGGCCACCAGCCAGCCTGCACAAAGTTTACTTTTCCAGAATCAGGAAAAATACCCCTTGGAATAAAACCCCTTTCCAGATCTCTTGATACTGAGCTCCAGACCTTCCTGCCTGCAGTAACAGACAAATTGCACTCCTGCATTGGTTGCACATCTGACAAAGCTCACTAAAGCCTGTCAGCAGTGCAAAATCATGTTAGATGTACCTAAAGATATCTCTACTTCCCCCCCTCCCCCGCCATCAAGTACATCCTGCAGGCACAACAGCTAGCAGGATGGAATGAAATTCATTCCTGGCATAACTTTGTGGGAATCTGCAACTAACATCAGAGTTGAATTTGAATCTATATTCATAGATCTAACTTTACCACCTTCCTCACGTTGAGCTGTTCTAATGAGCTGGATCTAAGGTAGTTCATCACCACAGAAACCGCTGTCAAAGTGAACTATCCACTTCTACATTTGCAAATGCCATAGTATGGTGAACTTGTCACTGGAGACTATAGGGACCATCTCTTCAACATCATTCTAGAATAGTCTGTCAAACAAGTTTGTTAAGACTAAAGGAAAGCTTGGCAATGACAAGCATACTTTAAGATGTTTTATCTCCAGATAGTTTAGCCAATAACTGGGGATTCCCGTTTATGATTTGGTACGCAGTTACGTATTTCTATGCATACTGCACCATTCGCACTGCATTGGACTCTGCTTGTTTGTTCTGGACTCTGTCCCTAAAAGGTATAAGCACTCAAACTGGTTGATGTTGTAGGGCAAATCCAATGCTACAGGTTCTCTCAAAGGGATTAGTGTGCGGTGGCAACTCATCATTGCCTCCATTCTAAACAAAGTCAGACCAAACCATTTTGGTTGCATTTGGCATATTCACCTTCAACCATAGTTTTAAGATGTCTTTCACTCGATGGACAATTTTTATTACCATTGCCAGCACTGACATCTGAGCTTTTTGCCTATGCTTAAGTAATACAAATAGAAGCAATCAGGGCTGATAGCTTCTTAATTAGCTGTTTGCAATGGTTTATCCAGTGGGAGTGAAAATTGAACACAACAAGTCCTAAGAAAACTTCTTCTTGAAGTGGTGATGAGAAACTGTTTTCTTTTGTCTGGGATTACATTATGTACTCAGTGCAAGTACAGTGATTTCTCATATGTAAGCTGAACAAGGAAAATATTTATGTTTTGTGACTCTTCAGCTGTCTCCATGGTGAGGAGTATTGTCCATTTTATTGAAGGAGTCAACTTCACTGTCTCCTTTTGCTCCTTACTCCATCTGCTCTGCTACTTTCCTCTATGCACTTCTCTTCCCACCTTTCTCCCTTACAGGCGCTTTTCCCTGCAACAGGTTCTGTTTTCCGCACTCAAAACAACCTGCCTCTCTCATCCCTGTTCCTGCACCAGCTCCTCTCCTGCTTCAGCCAGCAGCTCTCACTGCCGCTTTCTGTCTGCAATTATTCTTTGCCTCTTGAAGGCACACCACCCATCCAGTCCCAAACCACCAGGCCGCCTTTCTCTCCTCCCTGTCTTCAAGTTCTTTGAGTAATTTATGGCCTTGCTGGACTTAAGAACAGAAATTAGGCAGCTTTCCAGGGACAACCAGAAAGTCCCTCCTCAGCTTCAGCTCAAGAAACTTTGGATTATAGGAGCCAAAACTAGTAAGGAAAAAGCAAATAACATGATTACCCTGTCAGATGTTGCTGTTCTCCTTTTCTTACACCGTGGTTCAGAAGATGATTCTCCAAAAAACTTCTGCAAAGGCACTTAGTGCTAACAGGACAGGCTATAGATGTGCTCCTGGAGACTTTTATACATTTCAGCTCTGAGTTTCATAATGCCTCATTACATCATTTTGGTATGAGATGAAGGGAAACTGAATTACAAGTGACCTACGTGATTTGCTTAAGCCTAAGAGGAAGTTAGCAGCAATGTCAGCACTGAACTCCCAGCCACTTGCTCCCTGCTGTGCTTTACCCACATAACCATCCCAAGGTTCAGATTTGCTAAATGCAGCCAGTATCTGACTCTGCGACCTGTTTTGCTAAAAAAAGAACAAACAAACAAACAAAACCCAAACCTGTGACTAGTGTCAAAATAGGCTTCTCCTTGATGCAAAAATGTGTTGAAGTACCATGCACTACAGGAATGTTTTCTGTTAAAACCAGGAGCATTGTCCACCTGGGAAGCTATTTTTCCCTTTGACATTGCTTCAGCTGCTATTTATTAGCATTGAACTGATCTATCTGCCTGGGATCTTGTGTAGTTATTTACTTCAGTGTAAAGGGAATATAAAATACACTACCTTTTGTTTTGCACTGTTGTAAGAACTTGTCTCAAGTGCATTAATTGCTGCTGCTGTCATGCAGTAATTCTGCTTTCCGCATGTACAAGGTTTTTTAAATGGGTAAAATAAGAGCGGTGTGCCATGAGCATCTGAGATCTCACAGGAATGCTGAAAAAGTCCAAATTCCTTTTCTGCTTCCTTGTTTTGAACAAGGGGTCAAGTGCCTTTTTTGAGGTGAGGTATGAACTCTGTTCTGGTTTCACTGGAGGCAGATGAGCTTGAGAAGCCTGCAAGACATCACCTGGGTACAGACCAGTCTTTCCCATCTCTGCCTGCAACTGCAAGACAATTTGAGGAGCAAGGGCCACAATTTTTTTATTAATACAGATTAGCACATTTCAGGAACTGCATAGGAAACAGTTGAGCTAATCCACTTAAATCAATCCACAGTGGCCTGAGTTTAACTGATTCCTAGGAGGTTTCTCACATTTTTTTGAAAGAATGAAGCAACTACTGTGATGAAATTCCTCCGACACATCGAGTCATTATCTCACTCCCTATCAGACACACATGGTGTCAAGGGAATGGATGCTGACATTTTCTTCAGGAACAATTACGGTTTTGTTAGTTATGCATTTGTAACCTTTTGTCTGCAGAAATTTCCTTCATGCAAACTCCCAGACTCCATCCATCCCCAGTGGTGACTGTCAGGAGGCCTGAGCTGTAGCTTGCTCTCCAGAAACCAAAGTGCAAAACCAGATATGAGACTACCACTTAGGAGACCTCAAATGTTCTGTGTGTCATAAAGACTTTCCACCTTTTTCACCACTGTAAGGCAGTCACATCCGGAATGTATGGAATACAGCAGTTGCATGTTTATGTGTCTGTGCTTCTTAATTGATTTTATGCTAAAAACTATGCTAGCATAAATTACTAAAACAAAAATTTAATCAGACTATCTAATGAGCCAATGAATATAGACCCTTTTTTTAAGAACCAAGGGGACAATTAAAATGGGGTGAAGGAGGATATAGTCTATTAATATGTTGAATGATTAGTGATTGAGTAACAACTTTTTATCAAAAAGATATCTATTTAAAACTGAATTTCTGCTTAACATGTATAGAGAATGCATTGCAAGGCCTTCAAAATGCCATATAAGGCTTCTATCAGCTGGAAACACATAGTAATATAAAGAAATAGAAACATGGTCCCTACACAAAATATTGAGCTGCAAGTTAATTTATCTTATTGATCTTGGGTTAGCTTTACATCTTAAGTAATGTTATTTCTTTAAATAGAATTGCACATTTTAGTTATTTCTTTCAAAATATAAATGCCACATTGTTACCTAGAGTGATGATTTGATTCCTTAAGTTGGATTTTCACATATGCTAAGTAATCCATAGCAAGTCATTCTTTGTCTCCCTTCTAATGGCCTGGTTTTCATAGCATGATTTATTATATGATATGTAATAAACCACACATAACTGTACCTAGTTTGGGAATGGGATAGTCCCTGAGAAAAATAAGCATGCTGCTGCATTTGAAAACCAAAAATGTTGAATTAAGATAATACCAAGTTTTATCTGGGAGAGAACTTACAGGTCTGTAAGTGTTTTTGCAGTCTTAGTCCAGGCCCACCTTGGCCTCTCATCTGCCTCCCTGGGGCTTCTGTTGCTCAAGCTCTGCCTATTAAATCTCATTCTGCACTTGTGTACATCACAGTAGGTCTTTTACTTCTTTTGCACTGGTTATGCATGTTAAATCAAACTAGACTGCAAAAAGATAGACTGCAGATTTCAATTAAAAATATTGCTTGAAGACCACAGCATTCAGGAGCTGAAGAACCTTGTTTCTCAGAGACCAGCTCCAAGCCCACTGAAGACCATGGGAGCTCTCCACTAAATTAGTAGTCTTTGAGTTGCCTCCTATAATTTACATAGTTTTGTGCTGAAATGACCACAAGCACACCACTGCATAGTAAACTTGTAGTCTGCCTATTGCTTTGATTTAAATATAAAAATATTTACACTGAAACATATGTTAGATTATTAATTATAATTAACAAGAATAAAGTGTTAGGGGTTAAAAAACCCCAGTGTGTTACAAGTCTCTAGTTTTAGTCCCTGAAATGTAAAATGAAATCATTAGAAATATATGTCACTACTACAATTATGAAAATATTGAGTTTAGTGGTATTTTCTCTGGGAGAGTGAGAGGCATCTGCTAATATTAAGTATTACTTTGCATTGGCAGCCAGGCAGTGACAGTGCCATAAAAACATAGGCATCAGAGAAGATAAGACGGCCCTTAATCATTCCTGGACAGTAGGACATTTTATATCCCACAGCTGCATCACTGGAAAAGATACTTGTCTAAAATCATTTTACTGTGGTGCAAATAGTCCCTGGACTTTGCACAGCAGTCTAATCCTCATCACTACTCTATGTGCTACAACAAATTTACTATAGATGCTTTGGATCCACAGAATTCAAAGACCTGCTAAAATCAGGGATTTTTTTTTTTTTTCTCATCCATTTAAAAAAGGAAAAAAAAAAAAAAGAAAAAAATTCCCATTGTTTCAAACTGCAAGCATAAGCTGCATGAAAACTTATCAATATTTGCTGATTTGATCCCCTGCTTACATGCCCACACACTCCCCTCCCTTTTCAGTGTTTCCTCCTGCACACTTGCAGGAAAGGCTGGTCTCCTCCAAGTCCAACTGTCCCATTGAAAGATTCCAAGTGAGACAGAAGAGTATTCTCAGCACAGCCCCAGCCTCCCACTCACTAATTGGAGGCCATTCCCCATTTTGTGGAGCCTTGATGCTCCCCCATGGAGAACTCAGGACTGTGGGTTCCAGTCTTGGACTGTGGTGACAGCAGGAGAGTAAACAGAGCTGATAGAATTTGACAGGTCTATTCTTTTCTTAAAATCATTCAGTCTAAAAGATTTTCTTTTACATAATCCAAAGTGTTTTCTCATGAAGTAGGACAAATACTGCTCTGCATTTATGGTGCAGTTCAGATTTTATGCATTTTTATCAGAATTTGCCACTACTAAATGAGGTCAAATAATTCATTTTAAAGCTGCATTAAAGAAATCCCAAGTGGGTTAAAAACTTTAGACAACTGGGATCTTTGAGTTCAAAATGTTTAACAGACAATCTAAAGTAGTTTTTAAAAGCAGATGACTTCTGAATAAAAGAAGAAACTCTTACAATTCCTTTACTGGCAGTAAGATAAATCCTATCTTTCTCCCCCCAAAAGAGTGTTTTTTCTGCAGCTATGAGTTAAAGAATAGTTCCCTCCATAAAGACAGTCTTTGTTAAGGTGGTACATTCTTCAGGGCACTGAAGATACAGACTTAAATATAAGTACCCAGAAGTCTCTCTCATACATACCCTTCGTTAAATACTGAATAATTTCTTTACAAATATTTACATAGCCAACAAAAATGCCTAGAGCAAATAGTGCTTTAATAAACAGCAAAACAGAGTTCCACAAACCTTTTTCCACAGTGGCTTCAGAGAGTATAACAAATCACTTGTTGAGCTGCAAGAGGCTGCAGTGCAGTGTTTGCATTTTGAATAGAGAGAGGCTGATAGAAGAATACCTGCGGCAGACCACTTTTACCCATAGAAAAGGGTGAAAACACCCTCAGGCTGGGAGGAAGGAGATAGTCTCTCACTCCTCATTTTAAAAAAAGATATATTTTTTTTTTTTTTTTTTTTTTTTCACTGTGAGAACTGGATCGTGTTCTGCTATTCTGTATTTCTTGGAACTTTGCATCATGTGACAAGATGTAACCTAACTTAACCCAGTGCACTGTAATTCATGCAGAACTATCCCATGACTTCTAACAATACTTTTGAACAATAAATGGGTGCGTAGAGTTATAGGTAAATTATCAAAGGCTGTTGACAAATCCAGGTTTGTTCCCACCGATATTAGAAGACCTTTGACATGTCAGTGCTTTGGAGTACTACATAAGTACTTGTTTTAATAAAAAGCTCTTCTAGTGTCTATTGCACTTGATTTAGTCTCTCCATGACTGCTTCATAACAATGCAAAATGTGATCTGAAAGGGAACTTTTAAGCAATTATTATTTAACAAGAATATCCTTCTCTGGCAACACTCATACAGTAGGGAGAGTATAATGGAAGATCAACCCAAGGCTTTGAAGGTGTATTTATCAAACATAGTTTAGTATCAAAATACTTTAAACAGGAACTCTTCTAAACGTAATGCATTGTAACCCCTCACCACCTTACAAATCTACTTTACAGTGGAGAAAAAAATGCAGTTAACTCTTTTTAAAAAAAAAAAAGTTTATTTCTATATGCGAAGGTTTTTTCTTTTAGGAAATAATGGGAAAACAACATCCGTTAGCAGGCTGTGACAGTGCAGTGCGTATTTTTGAAATCAATAAACGCCTCACCTGTACTCCTGTGAAGGGTGGTGATTTTGCCCTGAATTCCTAATGATTCCTGACATTATGGACGGGATATCACTTTCTATCATCTCCTTGGCAAAAGACAAGAAAACAGAAAGAAGCCGTTCAGGCAGCAGTAGCTATCCAGCACTTCAGCAGCGGGCAGAAGACAACAAAACCCCAGCCGAAACCCAGGACTATAGGAAAGTAAAGCCCAACTTATATTATCTTTACCTCCGGGTGCACTGGTTTTATTTGGGCCAGGCAATGGAGTAAAAGGTTTTACGGGGGGGACGGACGGACGGACGACCACAACGACACGGGACACACGGACACCAAACAACCAACCACCCCAAAAAAGCAGCTCAGAATGGGAACCTTGCCCCTGATGGAGGGAGCATCAATGGACCGTGGGCACGGTGGGGCGGTTCGGATGTCAGAGGGCTGTCGGTACCGGGAGCACCGGAGTCAGCCGGGGGAACACTCCCTCCTCGGGGCTGCTCTTAAACTCCCATAAAAGCATCCGCGTAGCATTTATGAAAAGCAAGCTGCGGTAACGTCCAATGGTCTAAGTACGTCCAGGCTGCCCCCCGAGGAAGAGAGGAGGGAGCCCGGCGGGAACCGAGCCCCGGTGCCCACGGAGCCGCCCCGAGGGCTCTCCCGAGCCCTTGGCGGCGGCAGCCAAGGAGGATCCCCGCGTCCCGCCGCCCCGACACCCCGCACCCCGGCCTGCCCGCACCTCCCGGCCGAGCGCTGCTTGCTCCTTCCACAAACCTGGCGGGCCGGGGCCCGGGGGCCCGGCCGGAGCTCCGCGGCTGCGGCCCGGCGCGGCGGGGTCTCCCTCTGAGGGGGGGGGGGGGGGTTGCGGGGAAAGGGGTGGGGGTGGGGGGACGGGGGCGGGCTGGAGCTGGCCCTGAGGGGGATGGAGCCGGCGGTGGCGGCTCGGAGCCGCGGCGAGTCGGCGGCGGGGCCGGGCTCCAGCCCGTTTTTAAATTTCCCTCTCAGGAGCTGTCCAGCCTGGAGCATGCGCGGCCGGGGGCCGCCCGCAGGGTCAGGGCCGGGGCAGGGCCGGGGGAACGCGGCGTTTTCCCGTCAACCGCCGCAGCGCTGCGCCAACCCCCCCCCCCCCCCAGGCCCGCCCTGCTAGCGCCCGGGGGACCTGGCCATGGGGAGGGCGAAGGGGTTGGGCAGGGGAATTTGAAAGAAAAAGAACCAAAAAAAAAAAAAAATCCCACCCCCAAAAACCAAACAGCCCAACTTCTTGCAACTTTCCCGAGAGAGGAAGGGGGAGGGGGACCCACCCAGCGCGTTCAAACGGGCACCGGCCGTTTGAGCGGGGCGGCGGGAATAAATGTGTGAGGGGGAGCGGGGCGGGGGCCGCTCTGGGGACCGCCGTGGCCCCGGCGGAGAGCCGCCCGCCCGCCCGCCGGAGCTGGGGCGGCACCTCGGAGGGAGCTTGCGCCGGTCCCCGGTGTCCGCAGACCCCGCTGCCCCACACGGTTCGCGGCGGGAAAGGGTGAGCAGGCAGCGCCTGGGTCCGCCTCTCCCCGCCCGCCGCCGGCGCTCGCTTTCCCCGCCGCTGATCCCGCCGTGCCTGGGTCCGGCCTCCAGTCCCTGCCCCTCCGCGGGAAGATGCCCGGGAGCGGCCGGTAGACCTTCTCTCAGGCGGGCCCGGCGGCGGGCAGCGCCCGGGGGGAGGGAGCCGGGGCAGCCGCGGGTGCAGGCGGGGAGGCTCCGTGCCGCCCGTCCCGCCGCCTCCTCAGCGGCGAGGGGCTGCGACGCTGGGGTGTGAGGAAACCGGCCCAGCGCTGGCTGCCGGGACGGGGGTGCGGGGGAGAAGATGGCTTCCCGTGTGGGGAGCGGGGAGCAGGGACCTGGACCTGCCGGGGGGTGAGGAGGGAGCGTGTGCCTGCCCCCGTGGAGAGGGGACGGCTCTCCCCGTGGGCCTGCGGCCTGGGAGGCGAGAGGGCTTTCCCCGTTGCGGGGTGGGCAGAGACTGAGAGGAAGCGTTCCTCTCCCTGGCAGGGCTGGAGGGCACCCGTGGGGACGGAGGGTGGTGGTGCTAGGAGTGCCAGGCGGCCAGGAGGGCCCTGGGTGGTCTGGAGACCAGGCCACAGGGTGCCTTGTAGGCGTGGGCACCTTGCTTCAGCTAATTTAATACATAAAACATAAATAGGAAATAGAAGAATTCATTCTGACGGCAATACTTTTACATCCTCTTTCACCAGAGGCTTTTTAAGTGCGGTGCACCCCTCAGATAGCGAAGTCTGACAGCAAAGGCCTGAGGTCAGGACAGCGTTACCTCCCTGTACCCGATAGATGGGCGTGAAACAGCCGAACCAAGGTCCAGCCCTGTGCCGGCGGAGGGTCAGCCCCAGAGACTATTGGCCTGGACTTGCTGGGTCTTTTCTGGAGTCCAGGCTTTTCTTCCCGTAAGCCCATCATCAAAACAGGTGCCAGCTTTACTTGTCATGAAAGGTGACGTTTATGCAGAAGCAGTCCAAAATCAGTGATGAAACCAGGTCATTTGGACTCTGCATAGCAAAGCATAAATGTGGAAATACTTTCAATATACTTGCAGCATGAAAACCCAGAAGACTCATGAGAAATTTATTTCCTTGTGCTTGACAGTTTACCACACGGTATAGAGGGAATGAAATGTGAAGACAGAGGAGATCTTTTCTTCTGCTCTTAATGAGAATCTGTTCACTTCAATGAGCATCAAATCTTTCTCCGTTAATTACTGTCAATAGAAATGGAGAGTAATCAATACTTCTCAGCATCAAGGCCTATACCAGGCACATATGGAGAACCAAAAAAGCAGAATAAAAGAAAAAGTCATAGTACTGCTAGAGCCTAAGGCGTAGAGTTTGCACAGTTGCGAGTGTTCCCTTAATTACAGTGGTATATCGTGCTGCTTTTATAACTTATTACAAGGTCATCTCATAGTTGTTATATACTTACCTCATAACTCAAAAAACCGCTTTTTTAAAAAAATGCATTCCTGTAGCTTAATATTTGCAGGAGGGGTAAAGATAAAACACGGCATTTCTTTTATTAGACTTTCTTGGAATCTGCTCAAGCCATTGTGTTGAACTTTTCGCTTGACTGGTTTCCTTGTAGCAATACATTCAGTGCACAAATTCGCTTCTCTTATTCAGGTGATTTGCATACCTCCTGCTTGGAACGGCCAGATTATAACAGGTAAGGAGTAGAAGGGTGACTTATACCCGTCTTGCTCACTAGGGGAGCTTAAACTGAAATGTGAAGGGATAAAGAGCTTAGTTCTCCAAACACTTAGAAGAGTACATAGCAAGTTGCAACAAGGAAAGTTCTGGTTAAATATTACAAAGCAAGTTTTCACAATGAGGGTAGCCCAAGATTGCAGCGGGGCACAGAGGGGTGGTGAGTCCCTGCTCTTGGAGATACTCAGAATTTGACTGGACAGAGCTCTGAGCAAATGGATCTGCTTTGGTCCTGCTTTGAGCAGAGGTTTAGAGCACAGACCTCGAAGGTCCCTTCCAACCTAAATTACCCTGTGATTCCATAACGGTGGCATGTACTACTCCTTGGGAAACATGCACATGAATATTTGCAGGCTGGGATTTTTGTGACTGCTGAGCAGAGCAGGTGGTGGAGTCTGCCAGTTACCAGGTGAAACACTGTTAAAATTATCAAACAGTTTTAAAAGCAGGGTTTCCTTAATAAGCAGCTGGCCTTAGAAGTTATGAATGTTTTTGCTGTTACTTACATATATTTTTCAGAAATTCTTTGACTGTTTTGTGTTATGTCAGCTCAAAGTTTGAATGCAGGTAAGCCATAAATTGATGACTGGATTTAGAGAGATTGCCTGTAGCCAGTTTTTCCTTGGTTTAGGTGTTTTCTCAGCAGTTAGTGTTACACGAGAGACATTATGCTGCCTAAGAGAATAGCATGAAAAGGGATATCAGTGAGTATTATTTTCTTATATACATTAGCTGGGTTCCTTTTCGTTATTTAAAATGAGAGAATACAAGCTATGGACAATTGCTGTTTTCATTTACAGTCTTGTCTAAGTTAAAGAATAGGGCAAGTTCACCTGATGCAACTGAAATTATTTTTACAGTGAATATTGGCAGAGAAATGTGTATTAGAAATTGGATTAATAGAAATACCTATCTCATTTACTTTGGCGGCATATAAAATCACATATAGCCTTTAAAATAACGTAAAGTTCCGCAAATAAATTATTCCTTTCTTTGGAGTAAATAGTTTGTAGCAAATAATGCAGTAAAACAACAGAGACGAAAGAGGGATTTGCTTTGTAAAGGCACTGACTTTCTTCTGTGTGAATTTCTCCTAAAATTATCTTGCATTTCTATAGACTATCGTTTAAAATGTAGTAGCTTCCTTTGAATGATGAACTGAATTCAATTTGCTACCAGCTGAGGTCATCATAAAACAAGTTTGTTTTATTTTCCATGCTCTCAAGTGTGCTTTAGGAGACAAGTAAAAAAAAAAGGGCAAGGGAGAGTTGAGGAACCCTCAAAAGCAGAGACCTATGAGAACTCTGTAAAGACTTTGATGACCTCTGTGTTACCATCTAGTTGGGCTGTAAAATCAAAATATTTCCACCAACTCAGTCCAATTTGGCCTGGGACTTATGGTTTCAATGTTTTTGCTTTGTTTCACCCAGCATGGCTGAAAAGCAGCTTCATATTAACTCATCATCTTTTTTGTAAAAGGACATTAGCGTATCCTGACCCTCAATCTTCTTATTCCTCGCTTGGCATGTGTTATGATGGTTTTCATCTTTTTTCAGCTGAGTATCTAAAATGCGTGGGGAAAATAATGATGTGAATTAAGATCAGTGCCCTCTATTTAGTGAAATGTGGTACTTCTAAAAGCGGTTAGTGCTTCTTAAAAAGGAATAATTTCCTTGCACACTTCAAGCCAGCTTTGTTTTATGTGAAAGAGTGGATTCTTTAGCTCTTCCTTTATTTACCCTGTGTCTTTACAATTCATCCCTCCATTCCCCTCAGTACAGAAGTGAAATATTCTGTTTACATTTTAAACTGCAACTTCATCATGCAAATTCTCAGTCCCTGAACAAGATGGGAAGTACGTTATACTTCATCCCCCTACCAGTGCACAGATTCTAAGTTTGTGTTTGTGTTCTTTCCCTCAGAAATAAAAAGCAGCTATTTCAATTACCCAAAGGTTCTTTTCCTGAGACATGTGCATTCATATCTGAATGAAACTAATGTGCAAGTGGATTCTGTACAACACATTTTAAATACGGAAAACTTTACAAGCTTCCTCCTTTTATTACAATGCAAAAGCACTGACCGTTTTTTTATTTTAGAATACTGTATCGTAACAAATTATACTTAAAAATCATTTAGTGTGAAATTGCAGATTAATCCCATAGGGATGGGGTTTTAGCACTCGTCTAGCCACTTGGGAGCATACAGATGGTGAATCTGAGTTTTACAAAAGGCACAATCACTGATTACATGCATGGATGTAACGGACAAAAAGGCCTTCCTCATGGCTAAGGTAAGAAAAATACACTGGAGGTCCTAGTGCCTGGCTTGTTCAGAATTTTTACATTTTAAAAATGCCTTTACTGTTGAAAAGTTCCATAATATGTATCACAAAGAAAGGGAACCCTGCTTTTTACTCCCTTTAGGATCCCATTTTTACTTTCTAAGGCAATTGCTACTTTTCTTGTTATTGTTTTGTTTTATTGCAACTTTAGGCAACAAATGGTGATTCCTTTAGGAGTTTGGCAGCTTCTAACTATCACTGTCCTTGTTACTAAAACTAATGCCTGCTGTTCTCTATTCAGCAGGGAGAAAGTTGTCTTGCTCTGCCTGAAGTGCTGGTAGTCTGGCCTTTAAGAAATGAATCTTCATTGAATCCTCATGAAGATGATATTGGTGCCCTGTATAGCCATGAAGTTACAACCACCATCGGACCTACTCACTAATTTTAATGTAAAATTATTAATACTTGGGAACAAAATCCATCATACTGTGTAATCCATCATAGTGTGTCCAGATTCATTAGGGTAAGGTGTGTCATCAGAAGGAGAAGCTTCTTTGCTGGTATCCCAGCTTAATTTTTCTATGGGTTAAGATGCAGTTTTTAGACTGCAGTGTTACTGAATAATTCTGAAGTTTAGAAGAAAAAAAATTAGTTGGGGGTAGCTGCTCTGTCTACCTCAACTGTATCATTATACTTACATGTATCTTA
Organism: Astur gentilis; assembly: GCF_929443795.1. NCBI lineage: Eukaryota > Metazoa > Chordata > Aves > Accipitriformes > Accipitridae > Astur > Astur gentilis. The sequence continues at coordinate 15,721,878 of NC_064886.1, read as the reverse complement.
GAATTTCTCTAAAATACTCAACAAAACTATGTATTTGATATATAATTTGAGGCTGAAACCATCTCACTTTGCAGAGTGCCCAGATAAATGGGCCTGGGGCTTTTAAATGCCCCTGTAACACAAATAATACAGAGCCGTTACAATATGCGCTTTAAGAGCTGGCAGAAACACAAAAACAGACCCACTAGGACACACAAAGCCTGACAATTTGTTTATAATTTAGCCACTTAAACCTAAGCATAGCACAATTTTATCTTTGTGAGTGGTCTACAAGAATATTTTGCCTTGATACATGTCTATTTTGGGGCAAAACATAGTTTATAGATAGTGTAATTGTACAGTGCAATGGTTATTATATACAATATTATGAAGCAAGTGTTGCGACAAGAGGATTCTGGTTGCCTGGCATGTTTTCCACCCCTTCAAATGTCCAACATAATTGCCCTTATCACAGGCTGTTAGCAGATTTTAACCCTCAAAATTTCATTAACGAGAAAGTGATCTCTGAGAAATGTACTTTTAGTGTATTTTTACTTAGCCTCCAGCAAAATAGTTACTTTCAGAAGTACAGTGCCTAATACAAGATTGTAGAAACGAGAAAAATTGGGACTGAAGCTAAAATTGCTTCCTTGAACCATTGTGTTGTCTATAGATATTGTGCCATGTAGGAAAATTAGTGTCAGCATGTGCAGAAGGTAATATCCCCTTCTTAAAGCATGTAGGTCTAAAAGGTTGGAATAAAAACTTATTGTCACCCTGAATTTTTAATGTCCTAAATTTAGACAGTAAAGTTAGAACAAATCCTTGTACTATGTCAGCATAGTATTAATGGTTTTATTTTGCATTTTGGGGTTAAAATGTATACTTTTAAAATTATCTTTTTTTTCCAAACACAGAAGGAAATCAATATGCCGCTGGCTGATGGATATAATTTACAATGTACTTTGTCATTGAAAGAGACTATTTCAGCAACAGACCATGCTGCAGACAAAATCATCAGTTTTGATCTCTTTATTGCTCTTTTGTGGACTGTGGTTTATTTAGAGCTGAAGAAGAATACTGCAGAGAATCATGTGTAGGTCTCACCTATTTCTTCACCGTAGTAATGAGCTTTTCCTGAACTAGTCCTGATTGTTTTCAGCAAATCTCCATGGGTTGTATTGTGCAGATAATGACCATGAATGCTTTTATCTATACCTATGCTTACATAAAGTTTTTCCTTTTTGTAGATGAAAAGTTAGGAAAGAAGAAAAAAGCAGCTACCTGCTTTCAGCTTTGGCTAAATATACAACTTTTTGTCACAGAAGCAATGAATGTTGTCTACGTAAGTACTTTGGGAATTTTGGCTCTGAGAGTCTATTCCTTACCTCAGTTGGAGGCACAGCTGAATCTTCAGCCCTTGAAAAACTAAATCAGTTGCTTCACACAGTGATGGACACCTGGAGCATAAATGATAGCATCAGAAAGAGCCCAGTCTGATCCACCTTGCTTCCCAGCAACGCTGCTGGAATGTCTAACCTTGACAGAGTGGAATTAAGTTTGCCTGGTATGCTACATGCTGAGCCGCACAGAGAGACAGGCATCATCTGAAGACCCCAGTGTGGCGACATACAAACTGATACTTTTACATAGAAATGTAGTGACAAGACAACAGCTAGAAAAAGGGAAAGTCTAGTTTGGGATTTAAAATTTTGCAGAACTCATATTTTCTTGATCACATTAAGTTTATTAACCATGAGTAGTAATACTCAAGCAGAGTACTCTTTAAGGTTTCTGGAGAAAAATATTAATAACAAATACATAATTTTTTCTTGGTTTCTATTTCTGCAATATTTTCATTATATACACTGACACATTTTATCTCAAATAAAAAGTAACACCCGTAGGATGTCAGGGTAATAGTCTAAATGTGGAAAGCCCAAATACAGTATGATAAAGGGCTTTCATAATTTGTGACAGAACAATTGATTTCCATTTTCTTCCTAGCTTCTGTAAATCTTAGGTGAATATGTAACTAGTTTTATGCGTGTATCATAGCTCATAAAAGTAAATCTACTTTCCTGCCAGTCATTCAAGGACGTCGGGTGTTTTGTGGGATTCCTGATTCTGTGTGAGTATTTGCATAACTATAACTTTACAGGTGGAAGTATCCTGCAGAAACTAACACTGTGATAATTCCTTTGAAGTCAGTGGCACTATCCACATGAGCGAAGATAAGCATGGACATATTTTTCTAAGGATCTAAGACTGAAAATTTAAGACCCCTTCTTTTAATAAGACCATCATCAAATTAACATAATCAAGAAGTAGTCAGTTCTATTATGAACAGCTTCTGTAGCAGGTATCCTGCTACCTCAGCATTTCTTTTCTAAACAATATCACAATTTAGATGAGTGTTGTTTCATGTTTTCATGACACAGAAATCTAATTAAACCATTTCTGCACCTTCCCTGACCAAAATTCTTAATTTCAGTAATTAGAAGACACCACAGTACAGACATGCTGTTTCATCAGACTTTAGGCTACGAGACTTAAAACTAACATTTTCAAAAGCATTTCATGGTTTGAAAGAATGGTCAATTAACCTTCAGTTTCCTGAGGGGAACCCTGCAAAGAACTGTCAACAGTTCAGTTTAGAGAGATTTGTCCAGTGACCTACAAGGCCACTAAGTTCACGAATGCATGTAACAGTGTCATCATAGATTTGTTTCCTGGGTTACTATCACAAGAGAATAAACCAATTGTTTGGCAGTTTCTGCTACAGTATATAGGTGACCAACGGAATGGTGGGAAGTGCCCCAGTGCTACGATGCCCTCCAGTATAGCCTGTTCAAAACTAGAACCGCTCAACAGGAAAAAAAATCTTCAGTATCTTCAGGATGAATTATGTGTCTCTCTCTTCCTTCCCTAAGGTTCTTTTTTTTTTTTTTTTTTTTTTTTTTAAGTTGGGGCCGGGGGGAATTCATCGACTGCCTGCTGAGTTTCTTTGTATTTCAAATTGTCTTCAAATGGCAGTGTAAGATAAATGTCTGATTATTCTAGTGGTGACAGTCTTCAGATTTAAGTGATAGCAACATCTCACTTTTTATTCCAAACTAAGGGCATTCTGTGGAGCAATAGAAATTGATTCAGGAGATGCACCTGCTGAAGAAAGGCATACCCATTCTGAGCCCTTTAAGAAAGATTACACCGTCAAGCTACAGTGAGCTGATTTTATTGTGAAATTGAAAAGAAACCAATGGTCTAGTCCTGGCCGTTGAAGTAAAAAGAATCTCTGGTTTCATGAGGGAGGCGGAACTAGCCATAAATAAAATTTTCTTCTATGTAGGATTTGATACATGGAAACTGAAATCTAGCAGTTGGCATTTGGCTTTCCTTTTACTTCAGTGCTATATAAACACAGGATTGTAGCACGATTTTGCAAGCTGCATGGAGAAGTGATTTTTTTTTTTTTTTTTTTCTTTTACTCAGCATCAGAATGTTATCCCTGGCCAACTTGGCAAACGGAAGTTTGATGTATTCATTCTCTTCTTTACTGGTTGCCAGTTGTGTGGATTATTTCAGTGCTTTGCTACGCATGACTTTGAACACCATGTATCTTTCTGTGAAGCTAAGTATCTAATTTAAAATACCAGGCAATTCTAAACTATGACACTGTGCCATTGGGTGGAATGAAAATAGTTCAGTGTCATGTGAACATGGAATTCCTACATTAAATCTGATTTTCCCAGCTTTTGTCATTTTGTCATACCCTTAGGGCTTTCACAAGTATTGTCAGGGTTGTTGCTTCACGATTGTGACTGTGTATAGCACAGTTTAAAACACTTCAGTCGATCCTCTGTGATGCTCCAAACTTAAAATTTTAATATGTGAAGTAATAGGGAGGGTTTGTTTAAGCATTGTTTTGAATGCACATCTGTATCTTTGGTTAAGATTTTATTCATCATAGTGTGCACTGTTGTCCAAAGTAGTTCAGTTTATTACAGGGGGCTCTGATTAGAATACATATAGTCATAGTTTACCCATTAACATAGGAATGTAGCAAAAAAAAAGACTTCTTTAAACTGAAAAATATTTACATTTTAGTGTTCCCTAAAACCTAAGAAATTTCACAATGTTTACAGAATGTCTTCTAGTGTGTAATATTAGGGTTTCATTACCTTCCTTTTAAGTTATGATTTTAAAAAATCTAGTCCAAATGCCTTTTCTCATTATCTTTTTCATTTTTTCATTGTCTCCCTTGAATATTGAGAACTGATGTCAAAGGTGGTTCTTATTCCCTCCAAATACATATAGCAGAGGGTCATTTTTGAGCAGCTGAGGGAATCGGATAATTCGTGCAACAATTAATATATTCAATAATGCTTTTGGGGGGCTAAAATACACATATATATATATACACACACACATGCAGGTGTATGAGTACAAGGCCACAGAGATCCCTCTAAGTTGTTATCTTCCACAGTCAACACTTCATGTAAATATGGATATGTACACGTATCCACTCATACACCTGAATTCCCACCAGAGACACACAGCTGTGCATCCTAAGAGCAGGTTTTGTACTGAGTGCAGGTGATACCTGCTACAAATAACAGAATTCTCCAAAACCTCAGTGCTTCTGTTTTCCAAAGTGCTGCGTGACATGAGCTGGGTATCCTTCAGACTAGAGGAAATATGTACAATTTAATATTAGTTTTTTAAAACTATCATTTCTAAGGATTGTAATTGAAATCTACGCCCTGTTCTTCTGAGTGTTACACAGATGCAGAGATAGTCATGGCTCATGCTCCAAAGACCCTCTTGCCTATGTTGATTCCCATGTGAGTATAGCCATTGAGTAGCAAACAGATGTATGGGTCAAGTCAAGTAGGTTGTCACCCAGAGCCTGGGCTGACTGCCTCTCAGTGCTTTCAACCAAGGGAAGACACTGGAGGAAGGGAATAACATTGGTCCTTTGTATTGCCTATGCTGTATTTTAGCAATGACGTGTTTGTGTTGTTCTAACGTGGCCATGGAGAGTCCCCTTGTGAGGTTCTTCGCGTACAAGAAGGGAAGTATGAAGAAAAACAATGGGTCAAATTATAAACTTGCACATTCCTTCAGAATAAGTCACACTGGGGAGAAGCTCAAATGCTCAGCTGTTCTTTCTTTCCTCAGAAATCACAGAGAACAGATTTAAAATGCAAAGCATGACTTTGCAGGCCTGTACGTGTAAGGGGGGAGGGGAGCAGAGGATAAAATGCCATCGGCGGCACGTTGCACGAGCATCGTTAGACATTGAGAAAGATATCATTAGATTAAAAAAGTGTCTTCACAGAGAAACAAAAGGCGAGCCAAGGCATGGCGCGTCAGGATTGCCCAACGCGAACTTCAGAGTCATTGCTGTTGACAATAGATGCGCAGGCAAGCTTTGCCTGGGAGAGGTTACCAATTCCAGGCAGGGTCCAAGTGGTGCTAACAGACACTGACTGTCATTCTAGCCGAATAAACAGTCAACAGGGCTCCACATCTCCCTCTCAGTTCAAGATTAATTACTCATCTAAAATGACAGCTACTGTCTAGTGCCTAAAAGTTGTCAGGCGCCGTATCGCCCATTCATGTTTCTTCAAGGACAAATGGTTTCCTTTCTCTTGGGTGCATTTCTGAATCTGTCTGACTGTTCTATTACATCTTTGAAAGTGCTTAGCCAAAGCTGACAAATTTTTCCTATTTTTATTGCTGAGGCTGAATAGGAGGTAATCTGTTCATCATATGTAATGTCTATCAAGACAGCTAGGTTTCTTAATACATTCAAATTATCTCTCCTGGATTTATTTTTTATAACACTTATGTAAAATAAAAGCTCAGTGATTTTGCTACAGTCTTTGGAGCATTACCTAAGAAAAATATTGATCCTGCTAAACTCCTGAAAACTGGCACTGGAATATGAAGTTGGGCACTTACTTTTCTAGTTTTTCTTTTGTCTTGTCAAATAGGTTTAACCTTTATGCATTATATATTTTGTTGGTTTAGAATGGGAAGTTTAATGGTTAGATGAATTGCAGTATATGTGCATGTAACAGAAGAAAGAATCTGTTGGGGTTATTCATGTGCTTTTGGATTTGATTTACTTCCTACTTCCTTATTTAATAACTAGGTTCCTTAAGACTCCTTAAGCTTGAATGACCCATGTTTTGTTGCCGGGTCTATTCCGATGACCCCTGCCAAGACCCCTGCCCCAGTTCGTCTATCAGACAAAAATGAATCTATTCCAGGAGCTATCAGTTCCCATTATCTCTAATTGAGCCTGACAGTTGGAGACAGGCCTCATTATTTTTAATTGGGCCCTATAGTTCTAGAGTTAAATTAAACACAATTTAATGCAGATAGCTCATATACATTGGTATGACAGAGTCAAATTGTATTTTAAGTTTAATGAAACAACAGTTTTTGGTTCCAGGCTTTGCTTTTACATAGTTTTACTGCTTTGAGCTCTGTGTTATTTAAAACTTGCCTGTTGCATGATGACACATACATTGATTAGAATCTGGCCTGATCATGCACCTGTTGAACCTTTTCACTATATAGACTTTCATACTGAAAATCATAATGTAGGCATAAGGTGGTAATGAACAGCTCTTTATTCTTTAATAACCTCAGGCTGTCTGTGATAGATTCATACGCAATGGTTAAGGTAGTTTTAAACAGATTTGCAGTCACTATGTAGTCATTCAAATATAAGAAACGCCTGAAAGTTTTCCCAAAACTCCTGAGTGGAAGTTTTACTGAGAATTTAAAAATGAAAATACCTCTGTATACCTCAACAAGAGCATTTTTACTGCTTCATAACAGAGCATTTGGCCTTTTTCTGTCATGAAGTGAACATTTTTGTCACTATCAGGTGGTGCTTTTCTGTAAAGACACCCCTGAATAAAGAAGGAATTGAACCATGCTGTTACACAGGTGCATGTTGCTTTAAATATTATGAATGATCATGTACTGAATTTTCATTGGGAAGGAACATACCAAGCCATGCTGATGGAGGAGCAAGTCTCACCATCCTTACTCTAGTAGTCTTCAGTCATACAAGAGTTTGTAAAATCATTCTCTGTGCTCTTTCTTTGCAGCATGTAGTGAGTCAACAGTGGGCTGCAAGACAAAGTCAATTTTTATTGAATCTTCAGCTTTGCCAGAGTTATTGAAGCAGGCAATCCATCAACGATACTACTCTTTGGATTAAAGATCGTGGAACCAAGTTTCCTAATTACAGACGGCTTTGATTAAATATTAGATTTTTCAGATGCAAGATTCCCTTTACACAGGTAAGGTTAACAGATAGTTCTTTCAAAGGACATTTTCTTTAATATATTTGCATTGGCTGTAGCTCCCTCTTCAGCTTTGCTTGAAGGTCGAATAAATAAACTACACCACTTCTCTAATAAGATGCGACACACATAATCAAACTGGACATTTTTTTACAAAATGTGTGTTTAGCAATCCAAGACACGTATCCTTCTGTTTGGAACGGCAGGAACTCTAGCCTTCTTAAGAGCTCAAACAGCTTGTATTTAGTAACTATACATTGTGTGTTTAATTAACAGATGCTTAATCATGGAAATTGTATGTCATCAAGCCTATAGGCTAAGATTGTCCTGGAGAAAAAGAACAAGGACTACCCAATGTTTATATAGTCACCATACCTTTCTAACTGCTTTCCTTGGCCTGTGTGTAGGCATCCTTTCCAGACCAAAAGTCAGTTATTCCTTACTTCTCCTAGCTGCCTCAAAAGTTTCTTCTGAACAATGTTACACCTGCAGCATAGAGTAACATCTGGATGAATACTTTGTTGTCTCTTACACTGGACTGAATCTCAAGCATTTTTTCCCTGCATTGATTTTGTTTGAGCAATGGTGCCATCACAGATGAAAGGTCTGCTCTACCTTCGTTCTTCCTATGGGGAGTATCACTTGCAGCTGGTAGATACCATTTGACTCCCCACCCCAATTTATTAGTTTGCAAGGATGCTCTTTATATTTTAGAGCAACAGTAGGGAATATTGTCCATGATGAAAGACTAATAGGAATCTCAGGTACTATTGGTGTGACACACTTCTTCTATCTGCAGCTCTCCAGGGAATCCTCCTCCACTCCAGTGCCACACACTGTGTTCCCAAACTCCAGTGTCACTGCATTCTAATGTCCATCACCCTTGTATGCACTTCCAGCATGTTCAGTTCCTTCTCTCCCAGGACAGGGCAGGGCTTCTCTAACTCGCTGCATGGGTAGGGTAGCCACATGGCGCAGAGCTCCTCAAACCATGCTGTCTTCCTCCCCACGCAATTCAGTGAGGTCAGTGATGGGAAGGTGGAGGAGGAGTAGCTCAGGCGGGTGGGGAAACTGTGCTATGGGTGAGAGGAATGGATGTTAGCAAGGAGAGAAACCAGTGCTAGAAAGAGGAAGGGAAGAGTCAGACCAGAAGCTTGCAGGACACAAGTCAGTGACAGTGTTCAGGCTGTAGGACAGGATTTCCTTTACCCTGTTGTACAGAGAAAATGAGGAGGGGGGGGGAACGATATAATTTCTCCCCAAAATATTTTTTATTGAAGTAAAAATAATTACCAAAAGTAGTATTTGTTTTTTACTCCAACTTGAAGGTATGTCTGATAGCATCTCTGGAATTAACTTTTCATGCCTGCATTCAGTATGCACATGCTACTTTAGACATAGCTAAATGCATGAGCTTCTCGGCTCTTCTACTCATTAGGTATTTTTGTTAGCTTTAGCTTGGCCAGCAGAAAAACCCTCTTTTCCTAGCACTGCAGGAGGTCCCTGCTGTGACAGGCTAAAATACCAAAAGATACAAGGGGTCTGTCATATGCTGTTGTCCTTTTGATTGAACTTGGAGAGAAAAGGCTTTTGTATAGCTTGTGGCCAGTTAGCCAGCACACTCCTAATATTATAGGCACAGATTTAGTGACCTGCATGAGAAGTGAGATTGAAATAGATTTACTACAGCTTTACAAGCCCCTAGAAAAACCTTGTGTCTGTGTTTGGGATTTTTAATGGCTTCCTCATACATTAGCATTTGGGCAGTGCACAACAATTTATGTCTGAATATTCACAGCAACCATGCAAGGCAGAGGAAGTATTGTTAGTCATATTTTACAGATGGGGAAGTGAAGCTTTGAGGGTGTATTTATGTGATGATAGAGTACACTGCTATGGAAAGATTGAGATAAGGTGGACCTAAGTGGTTTGGATTCTGGAAAGCAGGCTAGTTTCTAGGTTTTTTATACACATGCTTGATTTGTACAGCATTATCATGTGTGCAGTAAGCATTTTCTGGGTAAATTCACACTAGAGGCTTGCGGCCAAGCAGAGCTGCATCCAGGTGTCACAAATCCTGACCCTCCCTATCAGTCCTCCTTCTGAGCAGACATAAGCTCCCTAGATCATTTATTAAATCATTATAAATGTATTTATCATTCCCAGTTATTATCGGAACATATTTGAAAATCAAAACTTGCCAGTCTGTTTAAGCCACCTGGTTTTGTTTCTGTCATCATGAAACTATGTCTTGCATGTTGAGCCCTTCTGCAGATGCCAGGTGGGAGAGCTTGTGCACAGCAGTTCACACCAGAGCCACTGGCTCCCGAGCTGACATGCGTAGAGCCGGCAGAGAGCTTCCAAGGATGAAAGACACCTTCTCCGGGAGCATAATGACCCCTTTCAGCTACAGAGCTAAAATGCTTCAAGTGTCGCCCTCTCTGTTGTTAGCACAAGAACAAAGTTAACAAAAATATTACTTCCATATTTGTTGTACTAATTAACTTCTGTGTGTTCCGGTATTCCCGTCAGGTCACAACATCGCTTGCTCAGTAAATTTCTGTCTGAATGTTTTCCAGTTTAGGGTGAAACTTGAAATCCTTATTCTAAGAAATTCCTCCCTATTTCAAGAGCAAGCAGAAGGATATGCTCATTTTAAAAGAAGTAAGAGAGAAGAACAAAGGTTTATTGGATTGCATGGCCCAATGAAAAAAGTGTAGACAACATTTTGTCAGACATTATTTTTTCTGGGTTTTTTTTCCCCAGAATGCCAAATCCACAAGAAGACCATGAGACCCAGGCCATGGGAAGGTGGATTTTCCTCTTCCAAATACAATTCTGAGTGATGCCAGTAAAAATTCAAATGTAAAACAAGTCCCATTTTACAGGTAGGAAAACCAAGGCATTCAGTGAATGTTCAGTAGTATGTATCACATTTGCATGATTTCTCATTTGCCTTGTGAAGATGAACTTCTAAATGGGATACGTTCATGATTCCATGGCTTGCACAACACCACCTTGTTACTACGTAAGGTTCATGGATTGTCATGGCCGTGCTGGATCGATATTAAAGAATTGTAAGAAAAAAAGGCTTCTGTTTGTAACAGTCTCTTTTCAGCAGGGTTTTAAAGCTTAAGGCGTGCTGACTATCAGAGGGACTGCCCTGGCTCTGTCAAGTAGTCACGTGTACAGATGGCATATCTCCTGCTCAGCAGTGCCAAAATTGCTGTCTGGGCCTTAGATGCAACACAAAAATAATGTATTCTGATCTTAAAGTGACAGAAGAAGAGTCTTTGCATCTTGAAATGTTTGGTCTCGTGTAACTGTACTATTACTGAAGTGCAGTGTGGTTTGGAGAGCCTCACAGAGAGCAGGTTGCGGTTTTACTGTATTTTACCAGGATCAAATTATCTCCTGTTCCCTCTGGGGTTTTTTTGTCTGCTTTGTTTGTTTCCTCTCAACTGGCTTGAGAAAGAATGTGGGTTATAAACAAAAGATGTCGAGGATTTAATTTAGCTCGTCAAAAAATATTCTTTTCAAATGGTAAAACTGAGGCTGAAAGAGAGGTCTGAGCTGCTGGCTTGAAAGGAGAGGACTTTTTCTCAGTGCTGTTTAGCCGTCACCGGCCCCAGCAGTGATGAGAGAAACTCAGGTCTAAGCTGATGACTCTGTCCCATGCTACCTGCTGACACAGCACCGGTATTGTACCTTGTCTGCTAGCCTGCTTTCTTCTTTAAATAATATATACAGGAAAGGCCCATATAATTCACTGGTTAGCTTGCAGTTACATGGAGAACAGATTAAAAAGGAAAATGAAAGTATTCTGGGATTTTTAACAGAGCAGTAGAGCAGTCCTATTTATTACTTGGGATGTTTGGAATTAATGAGTTCAGGGATGAATAATTGATAAGCATTTTAACACAAGCAAGAATTCAATTAAATATGAACAAGAGGAGGCTGGGCACGCGGTAAAGAATTTCTCTTTCCCTTTTGACTGCAAACAATCCTTTCGGATCTGGTCACTGAAGACAACTGGCAATGAAATGGGTGTGTGAAAGAGGAGGAAACCAGATATTATGTTACTTAAAAGTCATTCATCATGTCAAAGGAAGGCAGGAATCTGAACTCCTGAAATAAACAACCACTAAAGGTGATCTCTCTACACAAAGTACTGCGGCATGAAGCCACTTCCAACCACTAAAATATTCCTTCTGTAATTAGGCCAGGTACCCAAGTGCTGTGCTTGCAGTGTGTCCGGGGAAGAACAGGACACATTAAAATGATTTCCTGGGTGAGGCACCTCTGTGAACTATCTGTAGAAATGAACTTACTGCTCTGTTGTGCAGATGGGAATGCAATGCAGTAGTTTCATCACCAAAGTGGGTGCTGGAATAAAGCAGGATTCTGGGTTAAATTCTCACGCCTGAGTTGCAAAGAGTGTTTAAAGAGCCTCATTCTGCCCATCGTAGCACTTTGACTCCAAATACAATTGTCATATTGCATTTGTCAGCAAAGAATATTATTTCCTTCTATCTTTTAATTCCATGCTTGTTTTCTTCCTACTCTGTGTGAAACAATTCCTCAGCATTCCCTGCTGAGAATGGATGGCATGAAAAGATCTGCTCGGTATTTTATCTGGTGGCAACTTGAAAGTTGTAACTGTCTGAAAAAGTAGCAGTGCTTTTGTTGGTGGGCAAGGTAACAGCACCATAATGCATCAAACAGTCCAGGCCAGTTTACTGAAAATATACTGCCTTATCTGTGTAAAAAGCCAGTGACTTTGGGATAAGGATGGGCGCAAAAGCTTCTGTCAGCAAAATAAGTGATTGCGAGGGATCAATATAGCACTCACTTCTGAGAGTTTGATGGGGCATGAGCATGCTTTGGTTTTCCATCTCTTATAACATTCGGTGATACACTCAAGTCCACTCTGATGGCTAGCCCTACATAAACTACTGAATTTTCCTCAGTGTGTCTGCCCTGAGGTGAATAATACACGTTATATGGTTCTCATCTATGTATTATACTGTCAAATTATATTAATTTTTTAATTTTCCTCTCCCTTTCCTAGAACGTGCCTAAGATCTAAACTGAGTGTTGCAGTGTTTATCAGCATTTCCTATAACTCAAGTGTACACAGAAGCTACACAAGTTAGTCTATGGGACTGTTAGCCTGAACCTTTGCTGCTGTTCAGTTTTCTGATGAAAGTTCGTTCTGCATGGCTATGCACTCTGCTGCTTTGTTGTGGTTCACAGACACCCACATAAATATGCACAGGCACTTTAGATGCACCACACGATATGTAATGGGGAATGAATTGCTAGATAAATCTTGAAAGAATTTAATAAATGTTTTCTCAGTCTTTCTCTTTGTTTAAGCAGCTGTAGAAATCGCTTGAAGCTCGAGGCCTAATTTTTCATCAGCTAATGTGCATGGGACTGAGTGTGAGGATGGTGCAGCTAGGATGCCAGCAGAGGTAGGACTGCCTCTCCTCAGATCTGGTTACAACACGTCAGGACCCTGTAGAAGAAAAAGGGAGAACACAATATGTGAGTGTGAGAGTTGAGTACTCATTCATTATAACATTGTTTGGATTTTGTTTTCTTTAGGGTAAGTCTGCACCCACACCTGTGCCCTGTCACAGTGCACAGTCAGGTGGAGAGATCACAGAGGTTGCGGCAATGCAGGAAAGCTGGTAAAATTTAGTATGTGAGTTGGAATCACGTTAAAGATTAATGTGTAGTCTTAGCATCCGTTCCTCCTTTGTAGGATATCTGCACTTTTAATTTTTAAGCATGTCTTAGCCTCAGCTTGGGAAGAGAGATACTATAACCAAGAGAATATACATTATTAACTTTAAAGCTTCCAGCTCGAATCAGCTTGTACAGCCTCTAACATTCCAGTTTCTGAACAAGCAGATGAGCACCCACCATCCAGTCTGCAGCACTGGCATGGTCCTGGATTGGGCTGAATCCAGGGGCAGTTTTAAAACAGCAGATGGATGCACTCACTTATTTTGGTAGTTCGTAATTAACATATAATGCTTATACTGACTCATCAAAGATCCCTGGTCCCTGCAATGTAATCTCAAGGAAGATACAGTTTCTAGTTCTTATCTTGGAAAAGCAGCCACTAAGTGTATGCAAGCACCATAGGACAAAGTCCCTGACTCACACAGTAAATTATTAATGGTACTGTATTCGGGCGAGAACGTAGTCTCCTAGCTAGGTGCACAGTGTTACGAAGAACCTTAAACAAGTTCAAAGCACCTTTTGAATGGTTTAGCTGGAATAATTGTTAACAGCTGACTTTAACAGCATTCAAGATGGATACCCAGGTAACTTTAATTCTTAGTGGCTATAGTGATAGATGTATTAGCAACTAGCTAGAGATGTAGTTCCGTATGACATTTCTATTAACCGCATTAGTAAATATTGAGTAGTGCATTTCCATAGGCTAGATGATGGTATAATGATTTTGAAATAATATTTTTATAAAGCACACAACTGATATAATTCAGTCACAAATACCTAGACCCATTTAAAAAACTTCATGGTGCAAAAGTGTGTGTTGCGTTTAGCCTGGACAATACGCCTTCAGCAGTAAGAACGACTTTTATCCTCGATACCTGTGTATTTCTAAATGTTCGCTTTCCATCTCTGCTGGCTAATTTAATTTAGTGGACTTTGACAAAGAAACTTCTTGGAAGCTGTGACTGGGGTGACATCTCACTTGCATGATAATGAAGTCTTGACAGAGAAGATGACAGATGGAACTCCAGGATCAAATCAGCTACTTTTTTCCAAGAAGATATTAAAATTCAATTGTTTTAGAACACCTCTTGCAATTAAGGTGCAGGTTTCTCCATGTCTGCTGATGACTTTCCCGTGCCATAGACTGTAGCAAAACTTCCAGGGGAAATTTTGTAAGACCTTCGTAGCAGTACTGCGTGACTAACACAGACTGTTTTCTTATATAGTCCAGTTTAGTCTTTCTAAATGCTTAGGAAGTTCTGAAGCTGGCCTGTTTGGACAGTGGTCACAGTCTTGGTGTGGCACTCTGCCTCTGGAATCTCCATCAAGTCTCATCACAAAACCTGGTGGCTGTTTTTGTGGGACAGACATCCAGGTAACCTTAACATTCTTGGTCCAGAGCTGACTTGTAGGTGAATGAATGACATGGTGAAATTCTTGATCTACTTGGCAAACATTCCACATGCTGCAAAGTAACTTGGTTAATCCTCCATTTATTTATTGAGCATCAGTGTGCTGAGACCTGCTCAAAGGAAAAGTGGTTCCTTTGCACCTCCTTTTCTCCTCTTCCCCACAGAAAATTGTTGTCTGTGTTTGGGAGGGACAACAGAGTTCACTCTCACGTTGCCTTTCACGAAGGTCAGTTGTGCAGCAGAGCTGGTGTCCTCAGAGGAACCGCAGTTGAAAAGCTTCGCAGAGAGCTGCTCCATCAAGTGATTGGGCTGGAGAGAGCCAGCTCGGCACATAAGGAGAGGGAGGCCCTTGCAGAATGGGGGGGGTTGAAGTAAGGAGTGACACTGAGTCACTGGGGAGAGGTGCTGAAGCAAAGGTGGTCAGCTGTGAGCAGCAGCGGCAGCACAGAGCAGAGGGAGCAGAGGTGGGAGCCAGACTGGAGCTCTGCAGCTGGCACTGCGACGACCAAATGACAGAGCTTGATGCCGAAGCCAAAGAGAAGTAAGCAAATTATTCCAAAATAGAAGGTGACAGAGGCAGAATGTAGTAGAGCATGAGCTGCATGTACTGAGCCAGAGAGAGAAAAACAGTGACCAAAGGCAAAAGAGGATTTAATTTTTAATTAGCCATAATTAATTCCTTCCACATCTTATGTCTGGTGATAACCCAGAGTGAAAGGAAGTAACAGTGGTGTTGCTTCGATGTGTCATAGTACCAGAGAGGCAGATAAAGGGATCTATTTCAGCAAGCTGAAGTACTGACTGCTGAACTCGGAGGTGATGTGGGTGTCTGGCCGCGCAGTGATCCTGTTAAATCTATTGGAGTTTTGCTTATTGCAACACCAAAGGGTTTTCTACTTTGCATGCAATTTTCAGTGTTGCTACTCGATAGTGCATGGTCTAGCTGAATCAGAGACAGCAGACAACCTCATTCAGTGATCCAAACTCAAGCATAAAGATAACGGTAGTCCATGGGATGTGATAGGTACCTTGCCGTTGAGGCTTTAAACTGATATAGGAATGAGAGAATTTCTTTTTAATAACAGTTGTAGAAGGCTTAAAAATAATTCCTCCTGAGGAAAAAAAAGTATTTTATTTTATCCAATTTAAAAAAAAATAATCATTTTTATCTTTCCCTTTTAATGTATATTTGTTTGACAGATCCAGACTTATTGGCAGTTTTTAGTAGCTGGGGGCTTTTGCAACTTTGCTGTGAAAGTTTTCCTTCCCACTGTTATAGTACGTGACGGATTTTTGACATAAATGACAGTTATCAGACAAAAAAATACCCCAAATGTGCAAAGGAAAACTCATTTACCCTTGTCAGATAACCCCATGCAGCTTCTTTGGCCTTACTGATGTCAAGCCTGCTTCTTCTTCATTCATCCACCCAGGAAAAATGAGCCAGGACCTGCGTTTCTCATTTCAAAAAACCCAAAGCAGCATTACCCTGCTACTTCTCGACTTGTCCTTTTGAAGGTCAGCTTTAAAGACCATAAAATCAGCACAGTAATCCTAATAGGATCCATGAGTAATTCCTCAGGCAATAGCCTTTGTGTATCCTCACCCCGTGTTTCACCAACTCTCATGTTGTGACAGTGCTCGGGTGTCCCCAGGACCTCTTGGCATGCCACCGGCTCCTTGTTCCCGGAACAGTTTATTAACTGGCCATAATCCACCAGGCACAGGAGCAACGTCCTCCTGCTTGCTAAGCATTGAACACTGGATTTGCAAAAATGCTGCAAAGCATAGAGGAATTTCTCCTAGTTAAAATCAAGCTTGCTTTCCTCTCTGTCTGGTAGCAAGGGGCACTGGGCTCGCTGCTCCGTCTGGGCTCGGGCAACGCAGGGCTCTTGGGGAGCAGGGGGGGACGTGGCCACCTGCCATGGAAATGGAGATTTTACAAACATAATGAAAGGCAAAACAAAGAAAACATTACCTGCAACGTGAGCTGCTGAGAAGCAAACAGCAACTCACATATGGTTCGAGTTTGGCATGGCCTTTATTTTTACCCTTAGACAGGACTCCGTATCTAGTTATTTAGTGTATTAATGACATGAGACAGAATTACAGCAAATGGGCCCAGCACATTCATTACTGCGATAATTGTTGTTGTCTCCTCCGAGGCTGGAGAGCCAAGCACTGCACAGAGCCCTAAACGTGAGCAGACCAACGGCTGCAGGTGGAATGCAAGAGCAGTTCCTGGCTTTTCCTTTCTCCCCACTTATGCTTTTCTTCCATGTCCTCTCTTTGCTCACCACCTAGCAGAAAGGAGATACTGAGTTTGATTGCTGGGGTAATTTTCATTCACTGTAAATAGTCCTCTGTAAGAAGAGGAATTCTTACAGGAAAGACTTATGGGTTCGTAAAGGCGACACATTCTTTTCCTCCAGCCCCCCCCTCTGTTTTATTTTATATGTAAAACATTTACTTCTAAATCACTGTAGTTATTTCTACTACCTCAAATAACATTCAGCTTGAAGTATAAAAACCAACATAAATAATGTATAAAGCTACTTATGTCCTTGTATGAAACTCTTTAAAAGAAAGTTGTTCATTTTAGATAGATTTAATTTTCAAGGTGAGGATAATAGTAACACTTCCGGATTCAGATGTGCACCTAAATCCAAGAATTTCATATCATCTCCTGATATGCACTATAGTAAAATATAAAAGTATCTGCTGATATATTGGTCTTACATTTGTTAGCCTGCAATTATGTTACTATCTAATTTGTGAAAGCAATTACCTATACTGTTTGGTGAGGGTTTGTTTTTGAATAATTCACGCATTATCTACAAAAATTTGCTTGTAGCAGAATATACAATTCTATATATTCTTTCTTCTTTTATCCTTGTTAAGCACAAATAAAATAATTTCATATAGAAAACATCATGTTTTATTCGTCAATACTGCTAGTATATTAAACCAAAACTTCCTTTCTTCTTTCCTGTGAGAGGAAAAATACAGAGGTTTTACAGCAATTGCACCACAGTGGTTATTCTGTTAAGGATTAAGTCTAAGAAGTGATTAACATTTTACTGCTCCTTCAAAACATGTCTCTTCACTTACCTGTTTTACCTATTTTAACAGGTTTTCCCTGTTTCAGGTGATTAATTTTCCCTGTGTCAGCCACTCACTAGCCTTTTAACCATAAGAGCAAACAGCTGAGTCACCCCTGCCTCCAGCCCGCTCTGTTGTGGCAATATCATATAGAGAATGGGTAGTTTTGTGTTTCAGAAGGTGGGGGGAATTTATTTTTTCTCTTTCCTGCTTGACTTGCTGTAGGCTACCTTTTTGTAGCAATATGGAAGACGTGGGGGCAAGTTCAGAGCTCTTTGTAAGGTTTTGTGCTAACGTGTGCTTTAAAATGAGAATTTCTGGTTTAATGAGGAGGGATAACTGTCTTGGTAAACTGGTACCTGACTTGCACGGTGTGGGTGGCAATGATTTTCTTTCTCCTTGAAGGACAAGAGGTAGAACCGTTTCCGGGGTGGTTTGGAGAGAATGGTGTGACCAAAGAAGGAGGGAAGGAGCTGACTTTCAGCTGCTTGAAGAAAAGACCACCACCTTTTGTACTTGCTGTGGAGTAAAAATAACTTGGATGCCCTAAGAAGGATCACTGTGCTTCTTCCTTGTCCTTCTTCTCTGTTACTGTTACAGGTCAACAGAGTAGCTTGCCTTTTCTCTCACTTGGTTTTAGAGCTGCAGGTAGTGATGGAAGTTCCTCACAGGTACTATGACCAGACCCTTCCTACCCTCAGAAATAGCTTTTGTGTGCTGTAAAGTATCATGAGGAGTAGAAAAGGGACATCTTCTGAAGTTAAGACCCGATCTTTCCTTTACATATACTTCCTCTGTATTAAGTCTCACCAGACTGTTTGCTGCTTAATGCTGCAGGTGACTGCAAAAGCAAATCTGGTCTGTTAACCCCTCTGTCAGACTGGTTGGCTGGTGGGGTGCAGGAGGCTCTCTTGGGACTTTAGGTGGTACTTTCCGGAATGAAGCAGTTATGCGGCCTATTGATAATGTCTTTGTGCTTAACTTCTGAATGTTGGTGCTGGTTAGTGAAGTGCTTTGTGCGCAAGGGAGTCCGGGAAAACTAAAACAATGAGGAAGGTCTGATGAAGATGTTTTCTAGATCAATTTAAAGGAGGTTTGCTATTTACTCCCAAGAATGTTCCCTGCTCCATTGTGGCTGCATCTCCAGGCTCTGTTGAAGTATTACGCTTCCCAGTAAATTTGCAACCAGGTAATGAGTCTGTGCTTGCAGCCTCTTCGGATGCACCCTCTGAGTTCCTCCTATGTGCGTGCAAAACTGCAGTCTTGGCATCTGATGCTATTTCAAGCCTGACAAACCAGGCACAGAGCAAGTGCATGTTCTAAATTAATGTGAACGTTTGGGTGACCTTTGCTATAATTCCTGTGAATTAGACCTTGTGTTGCAGCCTTTTCAAGTTACTGTTGCAGCCTTTTCAAGTTACTGTTGCAGCCTCTGCAAGTTACTGTTTTGTAGTCTATCAAAGCAGCCTGTGATTTTTTGGAGGGGGCTATTGTGCAGAGGTAAAGACTGGCTTTTGCTATGGTAACTTGAGTTGCAATCTTGTTTTGGACAGCAATTTGTTGTCCCAGACATCATTCATCTTGTCTGCTTTCAATTTTGACACTGACTTGTCACCTCCCCCGAGAGGAGTGATTTCACAGGCCAGCTTCTCTTTACTTTCAGATGTCCAAAGGATTTTATCATCGGGGTTTGTGTTGGAACATTTCTATGGGAAATGTGATACCAATACTTTATCTGTGGCCTTCTTGCTGAGTCCAGAACTGTGCATTCTCTCTTCGGACTGTCCTGAAGACTTGTAAATACCATGATGGTGTGTTCACTCATGTTTCAGTAAAACTTAGCACTGCACTGAGGGGTCATGAGTTTTTGCCTTTTTTTTTTTTTTTTTTTTTTTTTTTTTCCTATCTGGAATTCTAGCCTAAGATTGAAGATTTGTGATTGTGAAAACCAGAATGTTCAAACTGTGAAAAGTTGGTTTTCTAGATTTCTGTGCAGCTGGTGCAGATCTGCAACCTGACTGGAGGGCTGGACCTCCTGCCTACAATGCCCCGTGGCTAGGAGAGGTTTCTCTATCTCCCTTTCTTCTGCCAAGCAAAAGTAACAGTGTGCTTGCTCTGAGCAGCCAAAGTCCTGGTTGAGACCAAGCAAGCAATAATTGTAAATACAGAGGGACTGCAACCTAATCCAGGCAGAGGAATACCTGTTGCATCTTCCCTGTAGCTTGGTTGGGGTTTTGTTGTTGGGGTTTTTTTTAAATTTTCCAGGGGTGGCCCTGTCCTGCTGTGTGTTCTCTGCAGTTACCAGAGCAAAATCAAGGTCCGAGCGGTGCTCTGGTCAACACAGAAGGCACCTTAGCAAGGTGTCTCTTGCTTTTCATCTGCAAGCCTTTTGATTATGTTAACTTATTGCTGTTTAATGCTACTCTCCTGGTAACATGTGGACTGTCAGATGCTCAAGGACTGTCCTTCTCTTTCCTAGAAGTTGGATAAATCTGCTCTCCCTTATTTCCAGAAGCTTTAACTCTGAATGTTGGCTTTCCAGCTAGAAATCCTGAGCTCTGTTAGCTAGGGAATACATTTTATGGAGCTTATCAGCAATTTGTGCTTTCTAATAAGATGTCCTGTTCTGCAATTAATAAAGATTCAGGATTCATTAAGGAGCTGTCTCTGGTCCAGCAGCAGTGGTAAATCTAAGCATGTCAGTGCTGAAGAAAACTCTGGCATTTGTATCTAAAAAGCAATGACTGAGAGAGTATTTAAATATCTGTGTTCTGGCCTGACGGGATTTGTAACTGGATTTTATATGGTCTTGAATTTCCCAAGTGAGGTGTGATTGCTGTTGCTTTCCTCGCTCATAAAGCTAGTGTGTCTGGGGTGCAGGGGCAAAAACAGAGTTTCAGGCAGCATCTCTGCTGCATGCAAAGCAAGCTGATAAAGCAAAAGGATCTTTCCTAGCAGTTGTTATGGCTTTGTCAATTAAAAGGTTATAATGAAATGTTTTACGCTTTAGGTCAGGTGCCTGAATGCATTGGTGCCTGCTGACAGCGCTGTAACCTGGGAGCAGTGGTGCCAACTGGAATCCCAGAGATGAACGGGGAATTTTGGGGTGAGGAGGGCTTTTTTTTTTACTAACCTGGTCCAGAAAAGCAGGCTCAGTGGCACCAACCCAAAATCTGAGCTGCTCATATTAACCTGACAGGCAATTGTTTTATTAAAGCTGACGTGCTGAATGGGACTCTTTTTAATTATATTCTTTACCTGTCTCATTGTGTTAAAGTGGGGAAAGGGGAAGGGGGTGGTGGGGGGGGAGGAGTGAGCAGGGTGAGCGATGGCAGGTGGAACCGAACATCAGCACCGGTTTCATGCCTTGAACTGCCCGGCACAGCCGATGTAGACCCCATGTAACAAGAAAGAGTTGCTAAGAACAAATCTCTATTGTTCCCTGTCATCTTTAAATGAGTGTCAAAGTAGGCAGGGGGGCTTTGACCGTTAACCGCACAATTTAGCCTGCCCGTTGTGTCCGGCAGCCCCCACCGCCTTGGAGTTTCTCAGATGAGAAAAGGCGGCCTCAACCCCTTATAAATGGGCCAACTCTTCTCCTTTGTGTGCAGACTGCCCAGTGTGAAATCTGCAGTGACGTTAAATGTTTTCTAATGAATAATTACTGAAAGGAAATGTAGGAATATATGTGTAATGGATTGTAGCGCATTAAAATGTTTTATTTTGGGCACAAAAATGTTGTCCTTCACCAGCGCTGCGATTGTTTCAGGAAGCCTTTTGTGGGGGTTTGATTCTCAATGGATTATCTGTGAGTGCTCGCATTTCAAATAGAAATCAAAAGGGTCCTTTGGCAAACTAATGTTTTTCAAAATGGCAGCCATGAAGCCCATTTAGTATTTAAAGTTTGGGTTTTAAAGAAATGTTTGAACTCTGGAGATTTTCT
Source organism: Astur gentilis (assembly GCF_929443795.1). Lineage (NCBI taxonomy): Eukaryota > Metazoa > Chordata > Aves > Accipitriformes > Accipitridae > Astur > Astur gentilis. The sequence goes on along the minus strand of NC_064886.1, from coordinate 15,700,360 downwards.
CACTTTTTTTCTTTCTTTTGATTTATGAAAGTGAAGTGGTTCACCTCGACCTCTCTTCTATTGAGAAAGACAGACAGTCACCCTTTAACAAGTCTATAGCAGACTATGCCCTGGAGACAGACAAGAGGCCTTAAGAACTGTTGGCATTTCCCTAGGCTGTTGATTAACCTTAAACCCCTCTTACTCTGTATTCTTTTGAAAAGAAATTAGGTTACAATGTGTAAATTTTTCCGCAGTATAATTGTATTTATGAATTCTCTTGCCTTGAAAAATGTGTACAGTAGTGCAAGATGGCCCAGGTTTCTTGTCACAGACCCAAGATGTCCCTTTTCCATGGTGCTGCTGCTGCATTTCCGAGCACAGTCAATATATAGCATTTCAGTGTCATTATAAACGTGGAAGAGATTTCCAGAGATATAGGGGCCGGTCTCATGGAAATGTCTAAAAATCATCTCATCTTTTTGTTGGCTTTGCTACAATTGGACAACCGTAACTTGGTCACTTGATGGCGATCTGGTCGGCTTTAATCTGTTTTGTGTGTGGCTCTGGTTTATCTGCAAATTACTCTGAATAGATTAATTCTTACAAGCCACGCCAAAGTTTCCACAGTAGGAGGAAAGTGTTTCCCCATCACCCTGGGCTCACTGTTGTTCTTGGGCGGTGACATATTGCTCCAAGTCCTATTGCCAAGCATATAGCTCTTTGATGGTCTGAATTCTCTTTGGGGATGAAGGGACAGGGTCCTGGCTCCTCCTGGAGCAGACACTGTGCAGGCAGCTGCCTGTAGCCCTGTTCCAGCAGCCCTGCAGCATGCTGTAATCTTGACCTTGAGGTCACTGCCAGAGTTGAAGGAAGAGACATGATTGCTGGGACCTGTCTGTGCTGTCCCGCTGACCTTGCCAAGCAGGCTCTTGCAGAACATCTTTCTTTACCGCTTTTTACGGTCAAGCACTGTCACTGCCCTTTTGGCCAAATTCTCTTGAGACCCTTAGGTGGAGGAAGGTGGAGCAGAGCCTAAGGGGTTTCCTTGTTGTAATCCTTGCAGTGCCACCATCCAGTTTTCAGGACTCTTAATGAGCAAATTCCTGTTGCACACAAGGGGTGCGGGGACTGGGTCAAGGAGCGCTGCCTCTTGCAGTAAATGAGTATTTCCAAAACAGAGCTCTGATGGTTCTAAAGGAATCTGCATTAACAAGGTTGCTCCAAGCTCATCTGTCCTGAGCAAGTCTGAGGCTCTCATGTCTATTTTAAATCCTGTGCCTACTTTAAATCAGATGGCTCAGAGATGTCTGCTTAGTGCACTACATTTCTGTGGCACAAGTTTTATTTGCTTGTATCTCAGGGGTGTAACAATAGAAAAACAGGCAAAAAGGTCATAAATGTTTGGTATCATAGCAGATTTCCTAGGATGCCAGCTAGAAACAGAGCTGAACAAATAGACTGAACTGTGCTTTAAGATTGCTATGCCCAGTGTTAGATAAAGCTCTAGGTTTTGGAGGGGGAAGCTTTTTTGCAGAGATCATAACGCAAGTATGCTCTTGTTGGTAAGAATTATCTTTTCATTACCAAAAGCTGCTTCCATTGGGAAATGGATGGTTCTGTTAAACAGGTGTTTCCTTCCAGTTCTCTATGGAAATATAAATTGAGGGGGGGGGGGGTGATTTTTGAATATTCTTCTTCATAATCACTATTTATTAGCTGAGGATAAGTCAGAAATGCCTTTGCCCAAATCAGCTTCCCGGATCCTACTGTTTGCCTGTTTTCCTCAACAACTCTGAGCAACGACGTAAGCTACCTTAACTTCTTTGTGTTGTTGTAAGACCAGGTACAGGTATTTTGTGGTGCAGGAAGGGTTCTTCCTCTTCTGTAGACCACGACCTTGCTATGAGTTTCTTTAGGAGGGCACCTTTGTTAGTCAGTGAGGTTGGACTTGAGTGTGAAGCTTCTTAAATACGGAGCTTTTTACAGGATTGAAAACATCATCTGGAGGGTGGTTGAACAGAACTGAGAGGTCACTTGCTGCTGCTCCTAGATCACTGGCTACCCAAATGGAGGGGTTTTATTCTGTTGACAGTTGTTTATGCAGAGAAGCAAACACAGGAAAATATTTGTTGTTGTTGTCTTTGACAGCCGGGCAGAGGGGGAGAAAGAGCTGGCACCGTGTGGGAGTCGGTGGCAGTTGGAGTCCAACCCGAGAAAGTCATTTTTGGAGGGGAGAAACTGTCTGTTGGATAATCCGTGGAAACTTCAAACTGGAAATTAAAATGGGTTTTGCAGTGACCTCTAGTGGGAAGTCAGGCTGGGAGCTGCAGGAAGGGGCTGAGGAGCCTGTTCAGGGGTGATGTATTTTGTGCCTGGATTTGCTCAAATTACCCATCAGAAAGGTTAGAGTCCATTGCTTCATCTTCAGACTCGGACCTCAGTGTTTCGGCGCGATCTTAAAAATCTCATCAAGTGGTGCTGTCGGCATAAAACTCATCACAGCTTGAGTGCTGACAGCATGTTGGATAATTCATTAAACGAGGAGGATGTTAGCATCCCTACCCAAGGAGGGACACATGATACTTGGTGTCAGTGGGCCCTCACTTCAGCCCTGTTAACTCTTTATGGAAGAAGCGTGGGTTGGAGAAGTTGACAGGAGATGCTGCGGCCAGGGGGGTGCAGGTAAAGCAGGAGGCATGTGTGACATAAACCCACTTCTGAATGGGTAGGGTGGTGGTAAGGAAATCCAGCATCTCTGGTGGGTTGGGATGGTTTAGGGGGGTGCGGAGGATCCCTGAGAAGACTTTTCTGCTGTTCTTATGGGAATCGGTGGCCTTATGGGTGGCCAGGGTACATCTGGAGTCTGGTGGCTTGTGTGGCATTTTGCTATAGATAAGGGTGCTTGCCTGACCAGGTGGGTAAGAGGCTACTTGAAAGACAGGCTGGGTGAGATGGTGCCCACCTGAGGCTCTCACCTCATATTTGTATTTGTATGGGTAGCATGTAGCATGGTTTGTTTGGGTTTTTCTAGTGCTTCCAAAATAGCAGTGGCATCATAACAGATCCTCCTCTTCCCCTATACATTAATCTCTTCTATGGCATTAAACCAAAGAAACAGCAACAATTAACTTTGGAGCCTGTTTAAAAACAGAGTTCTGAGCCTCTGGCAAAGCTAAGTAATTTTGCAAAGTTGCTTTCTTTAAAAAAAAAAAAAAAAAGTTGTTTTTCTAACTGTTCCTTGCCGAGTCTTGTTTGTTTGTTACAAACTGGTACAAACTTTGTCAAAGAAACTAGTCTGTTGCTTCTGACCTTAATTTAGGCCTTTTTCAAGAGCTGCACATCTCATGAATTTGTGTTGTGATCCATTGCAGCTCCTCGTAGTTTCAATGTTGATAGTCAAATCCCTGTGGGAAAAGAAAAAGCCCTCATTGTAGCAAGGAAGAGATTTTCTGATAGGAGCTTGTGTCTCAGTAGGCAAGAAGGAAATCTCCTGACTCTTAAGTGATGAGGAAAGGAAAATAATCCTTTAAAAAGAGCACTCTCTTGCTGGGGTAATGCACACTGATGAGTCGGGGCGGGGGGGTGTATCTCTTACTGATGATGATACCAGGTAAGCACAAAAACTTTTAGTAAACTTCCAGAAATGGGGTGGGAGACAGAGTGGCAAATGGTACTGTGACAATAAAATTGCCTGACCTCAGCAACAGCAAAATACTGAGAAAATCTGAGCACAAAGTAGCCCAGAAAAGAGTTCAGGAATTTTGTCTAACAGGGAACAGTGTCACTTACCAATTAACATACGAGTGGGAGAATTAGGTTAAGGAAACTTGATCGGGTAGATGGCCACAGTGGTTTCAGGCTTAATCTTTCATGCTTCCCAGCTTGGAGAGAAGGTAAAAATCTCTTGTCCAGCTTGTCCCGAGTGCTTTCTCAGAAGGACAAATCCACCTTAAGTTGTTTATAGTCCATCTTTCTAGTGAAATGATGAACTCTAACCTCGTCAGGCAGCTGCTGTGCTATGACCAAACCAGAGTGGAAAAAATGAGTATCAACTGGTTGGGGTTTTTTTGGGGGGGAGGGAGGGGGGAATGAGGAGAAAGAGTTCAGACTGTGATGCGGTTTGAGATCTATATGCCTTAGGGCAATCTCAATTTAAAATTTTCAGTTTAAATTTTTTGGCCTGGTCCAGGATATCTGTAGAGCAAGGTTTCAGGGCATTATTAATTTGATTAATACTGTGTGTATATTTTGAGAGTGAAGCTGTTCACATATTCTTTTTGCTTGTAGCAATTCTGCCAAAAAAAGGCTTTACCCTGGGAGAAAAATCAGGTTATTTCTTACTCGGACTGTCAAAGGTAACTTGAAACAACTGAGAGCTGAAAGAAAACAGTCGAGACAGACAGGAGGCTTCATATGCCATAAGCCCTGAAAGAGGTGGTATGGGATAGTCCAGATGAGACTGCTTCTCCTGTATAGCACATTGATGTGTGGCAGTTAGACACCACGGGCGTATACATGTATCTAGAAATGTCTAGACAGGGCTAATTCAGGATGTAATAGCTCTGGAGTGTTGGTGCTGGTCTGGTACTAGAGGCTGCTGACTCAGCAGTTGCTGCGTGTGCCAGGGGTAGGTATCTTGATGGCTTGCTAGAGAGAAGCACTGACTGTGCACGGAGCAGAGGGGGTATCGGGGAGGTATTGCTCCTGCAGCCAGGCCAAAGCCTCTGCTTAAAAAATGGATTTGTAATTAAATTCAAAGACAACTAGGACGTGCTTGAGTTTGAGAACTCATTCAACAGCCTTGGCTTCATAGGTTTGATTGCTTTTAATTCTCTGTCACTGGATACTGATTTACTACAGCCTGAACATGCTTGATTTGAGAGATGCACATCTTTACTGGTCTGGGGTGATGGTAGATTCTTTCTGGTTTTGACCTGGAGGTAACAAACAGCTGCTCTGTTAAGCCTGGTAAGACCTGACCAAGCTAGGTGAGTGTTGAAGAAGGGTGCGTGCCCTCCCAGCCTGGGTAGGGGCTGGGCTCCAAGCTCAGCTGCCCTTGTAGCAAAGATCAAGATAGTCAAGATGTCTAAGACAAAAGTTTCCCTGCTAAATGGTGAAGAAGGTATTAGGGCAAAAGAAATAATAAATATCTAGTTCTGAAATCTGGCACTTTGTTTATGAAATGTATACTTGTGTATGTTAGATAAAAATAGTAACCTCGCAGCAACTTATGTGGAGCAGATAAAGTGGTTTTAGAGGGGAAAAACCCCACCTATCTTTTGGTAACAAGAAATCTGTAGATTGCACTGCCAAATAATACTGAATACTACTCGGATGGGATAGACACTTAACAAAAATGATTACTCTTGGTAATTTGCACTACAGCTGCCCATCTGTCTCATTTGCAATATAGTGAAGTTACAAGATTGCTAAAAACATTTGCAGAATAGATTTTTCTATTTGGATATTACCATGGTAACTATGCTTAATACAAAACCAGGTATGACTGAATGTTTTGTCATCTGTGTTAGTCCAGAACAGAGAGACTGAAATGATTACTACTATCCCACTTAATACTGCACTCTGAAAAGCTATTCTGTCAAGTCTTCCAATGATTTTGCAAAGCTATAATAATCTTTTTGGGAGATGTCATGACTACCAGGGTGACTTGTGGTGGGGGAACATCGGCACTAGCAAGTATTGAACAGGCTACTTGGTTTAGAGGCAAGTAGTCAGCATGAAAGTAGTAGTGACTGTGACTAGTGGTTTGAGTATCTCTTAGGTTCTTGAAGTTTGTAGAATCAAATTAAATGTTTAATAGGACAATGAATAAGAGAGATTTTATTTTTTTCCCTGACTCATTCTTGCCTACATAAGTAGTGGGGTCTGTACAGGTATCGATTTGAGAAGCTAAGTCATCCTTTATGTTGTCTTCCAAACTGATGGGACCTGAGCTAAGGACAAGAAGAACAAACGGATAAGATACATCATGTGCAGAGGAGGAAAAAGAAAAGTTTATTAATATTAGAAGGAAAAAATGTAGGTATCTTTCTGGCAGAAGAAAGAAGTAGTCGCAGTCACATTATGCCATGGCTCAGGAGAAATGAGGAATACTATTGCCTGCCAACCTAGAGCTGGTAACACAGACATTTGGAGGCAGTGGGTATAAAAGGCAAAAAAGTAATTAGTCATGTATAAAGTTAGTGCAGGTGTGATTTATTTATTTTTAAACTATGATAGGATTTAAATAGTATGCTCTCAGAATATCTTTCTCTCTGGAGTATTGTGGTAATGTTACTGCTGAATGTAAATCTCAAAGCTCAGATCACTCTTTCAATGCGAAAAGCAGATGAATGTAAAGAATAGGCTGTACTAAAAATGAGACTAACATTAAAATTCCTGTTTAAGAGCTGACTCTTCTGAGCCTCCCTCAGTCATAAAGAATATTGTGCAGTTGGGTCCTTTGCTCTTCATTTTAGTGAAATCCCACTTCTAAATCCACCAAGCCTTAGTGTCCAAAGTGCTGTTGTCTTCCACCAGTGCTATGCAGGCTCATCCCAAAAGCCTACTGCCAGAGTCAGGGTTTGCCAAAGCTTAGCAGAAACATTTTTCATTGTGCCTATTTACAATTTGTAAAGCTTCTGCTTTAAAAAAAAAAAAAAAAGGGGGGGGGGGGGGAGTGATGTGGCACTGCATAAACAGGCCATCGCTGTCCTTTTAGTGCTTGTTCAAAATCTTACACACAATCGCACAATATTCTTGAGCAGCGGAGCAGCAAAATGTAAAAAACCCCAATGTCATGAAGGGCAATATGAGAATAGTGAAAGTGCTGGGCTTATGTGCATGTCCCTGAGTCTGAGGAGCTGCTGTGTGCATTCAGCTGATGGCTGCTCAGCCAGCTTCTCTCCCCTAATTTGCAAACCCCGGGAACCCAAAAAGGTAAGCTGCTCAAAATATATTAACTTAATTTCTGTTGTAAGGGAAATATTTTATGCATTAGGGTAGGAGTTCTTCTCTAAACTGTGTCATCCCAGTGTCTTTAAATAAAAAATAAAAAACCCAAACCCCCCAAAGACCTATCAACCTACTAAATGGCACACTTATTATTGTAGAATAAAGAATATCCTGTTTGCCTATTTGCTAGCATGAAATTACCAACTTGATTTAATTAAATAAACATGCAATTTATTCTTTTCTGGGAAACAAGAGCTTGATCCTCAGCAGTGAGTATTTTCAGTATAAAGTCAATTTCCACGATAAAGAATGGGAAGTGGAGCATGCAAAAGAATTCTGTTTTGTCAGTGACATCCTTTTTGCCTCCTTCAGCCTTTTGAGGAAGAGGTAGTGTGTGTGCTAGTAAAGGTTTAACTGTTTCTCCAGATTGCCATTTGATTAGTTTTATCAGCTTGGTGGCCTCACCGCTGCCTGCCCAGGTCTCTTGCTGGTGTGTAGGGACATCTGCTGCCCAACTCAGAAAGTTGACTTCCATCTGCTCGCAGAAGGCACAACAAATAATGAAGCAGTCTTTGCAGAGTAATATTGTAGGATTAATCTTTTTTCCCTAAAGGTCAAGTTCAATGCAGCCTTTTCCAGAGATTCTCCATTTTCATAGTTATATCTGTATAAAGTAGTTGGAGGCAGTGTAGAAACTAACAGTTTGTCTGGTATCTTCGACCATTAACTTCCAACTTTGTGCTTGCAACTGCTTGGTCTAGACTGAGTTAATGAAGTGTCCCAGATCATAACTGCATCTTTGGAGTTAGGTTTGTCTCAAACAACTGTTATGTTAGTGAAGGCTGCCTGGAAACTTTGGTCTTCCTCTTGGATCACAGTAGTGAGTCTCAGACATCTTGACTGTAAAGCAGTTGGATGGCAAACTCACCTGGTATGAAATTGCCATCTTTGGGGAAGGTGTCAGTAGCAGCTTGGATAATAATCTCCTGGCATTACCCATGCAAGGTTGATTTGGTGCTGGGGTATGGGGAAGGACTTGCTGACCCTTAGGGCCTCTAATTGGTGTCTCCTAAATCTGTTTCATACAACCTTTGTGTTGTAGAAGGAAGTGGAAGATAACACCGATGCAAACATGGAAGGGGCTCTGATAGCCCGGGACAGAGTTGGAGTGCAGGACTTTGTTCTCCTGGACTCCCATACCAGTGAGACTGCTTTCCTGAACAATCTTCGCAAGAGATACCAAGAGAACCTCATCTATGTAAGTGCTGGTCATGTGGATTCATGTAGCCTATGGCAGATGAAATGTCTTTAAGTGTGGCGTGTGTGTGTGTATATATATATATATATATATATAAAAAATTAAAAAATTGTTGCCCATCTAGATGGGATGCAAGCTAAAACTGCAGGGGCAGGAGGCACTATCAATACAGAGAATACTCTCCCAGTTTTGGTTTCATTGTGCTCTGAGGCAAACCTTGTTAAATGTTAGTAGTACCCAGCAGAGTGATCACCCAGTAGTAGTCTGTCTGCTTTAGCTGATGAAAATAATAGTCTCAGCCTGCTCAGAGTTGCCTTACAAAGATCCAAAGTGTTTCACTTTCCTATTCCCTTGCTATCTTTGAAGGCCAGGCAGTGCTGAACATGGTATTTCACTTGACTGAGAAGTGCTGAGTACTTTGTGGTGCAAGCTAAGATGACTTCACAGCCATGTCCATTTTCTCAGCTGCCTTGAGGTTATACATTGGCTTACAGCAGTGGCAAGTAGTATCTAAACATGTCCTTTGTCAAATGAGGACTGATATTTGTATAACACTAATGGAAAGAAAAGAAGGTAGAACAAGGCATTTTGATGTTCTGAAAATGTATACAAATAAGGGAGAATGTAATGTGTCCTGAAATGTGTTATTTGATCACCTTTCACAGTCAAGAAGGATTTTTTTTCTATTGATCAGTTATCTGTGGAATAGACAACCTACGTGGCTTTCCTTCACAGCATTAATTATTGGTCATTTCCAGAGATTTTTGTGAAACAGAGCTGGGATAGTAAATGCATTATTATGTTAACTTGAAGTAGGAAAAAAAAAAATCCCATGAGCGTCTTGAGATATTAAGACTTTGTACATGAAATGTAAGGTTTTAAGCTTGCTGTCTTTGTTCAACTCTTAACTGGGTAGTTTTGGAAGAAGTTGGTATTAACTTTGAAATAGCGATGCCTGTGGAGGGTGTTTTTGTGTTGTTCCCCACCCCACACACACACACACACCCCCCCCAACAATTTCTGTACCATCTTTTCCAGTTGTTCTTGAATAATGTCCTGATGTACTTGACTCCTCTTTTGGGATCTGTCACTGTAGTGATGGAACAGGTTTCCTACCTGTTTGCATTCTTTTCTCACTGCAGACATATATTGGTACTCTTCTTGTATCTGTCAACCCTTACAAAGAGCTGGATATCTACACAGTGACGCAGATGCAGCTTTATCGAGGGGTAAACTTTTTTGAACTGCCACCACATCTGTAAGTAGAACTCTTAGGACTTCAGTTTATGTCAATAAACTGGGTTTTTTCTGTAATGCTCTGTAGTAGCAACAAGGATGTGTATCTGCAGTCACTAGGTCCAGTGAATGCTGATATTCTTATCTTCCTATAGGTAAGGATGTCTTCTAGCTGACTGAGAATAAAAGGGGAACAAAAGGATTGCAGAAGTGATGTTGGAGAAACTGCAGGAGAAGGGTTATCTTGAAGATAACTGTCCAGACTAGTGCTCAATGTGTCTTCCTCATTACATATGGTCTAACCACTGCCTGACTGTGTCCATGTGCAAGTCAACATCTTTTTCCTTCCATTGCCCAAAACACTCTGGCCATCTTTCCTTGTCCTTTGAGGCCCCATGTCAGTGCAGGCAACCACAGGACTAGCACAGTGTTCATGCACAGCCTCCACTTGGACTTCCCAGGACGGGAAGAAATCCAAACTTCTGAACTCTGAGCTGAAATTTTTTTGATGGTTGGAAGTTGTTGGGTGGTTTGCTGAGTAGGTTTTTCTTTTTTCTTTTTTCTTTTCCTTCCTGAAGTGGCAAATTGGTGAAAGCTCCACTATTGGTTATCTTTGTCTCTATCAGCACAAGCCTAGATCTTCCCTTTACTGGAATCAAAACTGGCTCCTCTGCTTTGGAAGAGGGAGTCCCTGCTGCGTATAAACTGTATTCACCAGGAATACATGCAGCTTATATAAATCCTACAGCAACAGTTGGGAAAAAGATCAAGCCCTATCTGTCCCTCAAATACAGACTGGGTTTTTACTACGAGACCTCGACTCAGTCTCATGTTTCGAGCTGTGCTTTCCCATCATGTCTAATACTTGTATTGTTAGATGAGGAGAAAGTACTTCTGAAAAACCTTTGATACTCTGCCTCCCATTGCCATTTCTAATGGATGCTTCTTCTTGGAATACTTCTTGTGATCCTTGTTCAGATATGCCATAGCTGACAATGCCTACCGGGTGATGTGCAGTGAGTACAACAACCATTTCATCCTCATCTCTGGGGAGAGCGGAGCTGGGAAGACAGAAGCATCCAAGAAGATCTTGCAGTATTATGCGGTAACCTGTCCAACTACAGAGCAGCTGCAGATTGTTCGTGATCGTCTGCTACTTTCCAATCCTGTTCTGGAGGTAAAAACTAAATAAAGGTGCAAAATGCCAGAGTTGGCATAGATGGCCTCACTACACAACACTTTCATGCAAATCTACACATCTGCATCCAGGAATGGCCTCCTGTTTTACATGACTTCACGCCTGCATACATAACATAAATAATAAAACACATTCAACTTCTTGACAGCACAACCTCTGAAAGAATGCTTGGGATTTAATATCACTCAATGTTTAGAAATTTAAACTTGGGTTTTATAGTGGAGGATAGCTGAAATCTGGGAGTACAAGGAAACTGTACACTGTACAACAGTTCCTTGTGGCTTCAGTTACAGGTTGTACAAGAAAGAGTGATAATTTGTTCAGCTGAATTCTACATTACAGCTAGGAAAATACATTAGTTTGTATTTCTTTAATCCCACTAAATTCAGTAGTAGGACTCAGCTGATGTCGCAAATCTTTGTTACTGGAACTTTGTCCTAGCTGGTGGTCACGTTCTCAGTAAGATAAAAGGTGACTTAATTTATCTTTTTACTCATAGGCTTTTGGAAATGCAAAAACTCTGCGTAATGACAACTCTAGTAGATTTGGGAAATACATGGATATCCAATTTGATTTTAAGGTGAGAACAAACTTAATGGACTGCTATTAAAACAAGCTGTATCAGTGAACCTCCTGGACCCTGACCAGGCAGCATAGGATTTATTAAGACTTACACTGCAAATTTCTGACCCTGTTTTTACAGGCGTTGCATTTTGCTAGTAAAGTGACTAGTTATACATCCTGAAAGCTTATATAGGATATTACTGGCAATGCTGCCAGTGCTCAGAAAGCTAATAAAGTTTGTTGTAAAGCACAAGTTATGCTAGAAGGACAGCAAACTCTTTAGATACAGCTTGTACTGTAGTTGGATACTAACTCTTAAACACAAGATGGCAGATAAGTAACAGCAGTAACATGCTTCTCCTGACACTGCTCCTTGTTCCTAGGTGTGGAGGAACAGCCATCACAATGATGTTATTTGTAACTGTTGGTGTTGATCTGACTGCTTTGTTCTGCCAGGGAGAGCCAGTGGGAGGGCACATCCTCAGTTACCTCATTGAGAAATCCAGAGTTGTCCACCAAAATCATGGAGAAAGGAATTTCCATATTTTCTACCAGTTATTAGAGGGTGGAGACAAGGATCTTCTTTGCTGGCTTGGGCTGGAGCGCAACCCCCAAAAGTATGCATATCTCATCCAGGTCGGTGAGAACTTGTCCCGCTCTCTGTGTCTTACATCTCAAACTGTAGGGATTACAAATGCAGCTTTCCTCACTTACAAGTGTGCTGCTGAGCTGCTAAGAGAACCTGCTGTGAATCACGTTATAGCAAAACTCGCAGGCAGGGTGGCTGCAAATGTATTTGCCCTGAGGCTGTCTTATACTGTTCTACGCTGGGTGCTTTTGTAGCAGGAACTGTTCTAGCTGTGCTGGACTAAAGATGCATGTGACAAGTGGCTTATAAGGGATAATATCTCTTATTGAATCAGCTGATAATAGTTGTAGGGGCAGAAACAAGCTTTTGGGCAATGTGGCCCAGTGACAGCAAAGCCATCAGAGTTTTAAAGTCACTTACACAATTAGTAAGAATCCTGGTGAATTCCCCATGCTCTGTATTCTGCAGAGTACTGTCTGCAAGTTACACTTTGTATGAAGGCATCTCTTCTGAGGCTCCTGTGTCAGAACCTGGTATAAAATGAGTTTCTTGGGATTTATGGACCTCATATTATAGACGTCCATGGGTATGGTTATGCAGGATACAGCTCACTTCGTGTTAATGCTCTGTTTCCTTTTTTCCTTGGTAGTGAAGAGTACTTGGGCAGAAGATATTATTAGCATAAAAATGGAAGATGGCTGTAAGCTCAAGCTCTTCACAAGACTTAGCCATTTCATGGTAATCACTATCCAAGCTCAATGCTTTAAGTTATCTGAAGCTTTAAGTATAATCTGAAAGATCTGATCACATGAGCCACTTCCAGGATTAGCAGGAGTGAAATAAACTTGCTAGCTAGTTGCAGGCTGCATCTATACAGGTTGAAGGAACTGGAAATGAAAGCAGTATGCCCACTAGTATGCTATGTTTGTTGCTGATAATAAAATTGCTTTGCCAATTAATTGTACTAATTCATCTTTCTTTGACTGTATAGGGTCGATGTGCCAAAGTGTTTTCTATTAATGACAAGAATGACTGGAAAATAGTCCGCAAAGCTTTTTCTATCATTGACTTTACTGAAAAAGATATAGAGGTATGCATGTTAAAAGGGACTGAGCCTACCAAAGGGAGTTTAAGGAAAGACAGCAGCATACTCCTTATTTAAAAGTGATGGAAGAAGTCTTGCTTGGGAGAGGTGTCAAGGATGGAATAGGACATCATTTTGGGGGGTTTGAGGGAGTGGGTGGGTGAAGAGCTATATCTTGGTACAGCATGATGGTGACTGGTGGTAGCATATCTCTGAAGCAGGTTGTCTGACTCTCCTCCTTCAGCCCAGCTAATATTCTGTTTATTGGCATGTGTAGGAAAGATTAGTACCATCCCATTGAGCTGTGGGAACCTTTTTTCTAATGCTATATCTCTTGTTATTAGCATCTCTTTGGAATTGTCGCTAGTGTCCTGCACCTTGGGAATATTCAGTTTGAAGAAGATAGCAATGGACATGCCATCATTCGTGATGGCACACAGATCAAATGGATTTCGAAGGTATCTCGCTCTTCCCAGATAGTGTCAGTATTGCAAGTGCTATGAAGAAAGCCATAACCTTGCTGTGTTTTCCTCTTAAAGAAAAAAAAAAAAATCTCTTCCCAAAAGCAGGAGGACTGCTATATAAATACCTAGCTCTTGCTATAAATTATTGCAAATTGTAGGGCCCCTTTTTTCTACAGCAGAGTAACAGCATGCTTGGATGAGTGTCAGCATCTCTCTGAAACTTCCTTGCTTATTGTTGCCCAAAGATGAGTATACCTGAGATCTACCAAGGCTGACATCCCCCTGAAATGAATGGGAATGGACTGGGGGTTATGCCCTACTGATCACACGATACTGCTTATTTAAGCAGTCTCCTCCTGGCCATACTCTGAGTGCAAGTATTTCTTTCTCTGCAGCTACTGGGTGTGCACTTGTCCATTCTGCAGGAAGCTCTCACCCATCGGAAAATCGAAGCCAGATCTGAAGAGGTATCAACTAGTCCTGTGTTACCCCAGGCAGCTGGGAGCCACCCCAGCTGTGGTCATAATGGATGAGGAGCTCTGTTCTTAGCAGTGTTACAGTAAAACCAGATCATTCTGGCTGTCCCTCTCCTCCTCTGTATCACCTTCCTCTTTTAGCCCAAGATGTTAAATAAAAACATATTCCCAGTATTAGAGTTCTACTGCTGAACAAGGTAGTAAGTATGAAAAAGCTAGGAACGGGGACTTGCAGGCAGCCCCGTGTTTGGCTCAAACAATTTCCTTTTGTTTAGTCCCTGGAGTGCTGCCTGGGAAACTGGGCTGCATAAACAGAGAAAAGCACTGGGAAAAAACTGTTCTTTGAGCATTTTGTACCAAGTTTAATAAAATAAAACTAAAAGGAAGTTGGAATACTCCTCCCCACTTGTCTAAATTAGTACTCTCCAAAACAAGGTATCACAGTCCTGCTGGCTTGTGGCCATGCACCAGAGTGAAGTAACACTGATGGTAAATAGAGCTGTAGGCAGCTACAGTTCAGATAGGCTGAGCACTGTGCTGTGGTATACAACAACATGGCTGGTTCTCCAAGCCACAAGTGTGAACTGGCTTTGTAGAACTTTGCTCTGATCATCTGTGGTATTTATCATCCCTGGCATATCTTTATTTTTAGGTGCTAAGCCCATTGAATGTGGATCTGGCATTCTACGCTCGAGATGCAGTAGCAAAGGCGATTTATGGACGAACTTTCACTTGGCTAGTCAACAAAATTAATGGCTCTCTAGCCAACAAGGTTGGTTTCTTTTCTAGTGTCCTCCTAGACACTGAGTGCTCCTAACACACTTAGAGTTTCTCCAGTAAGGCCCTACAGCACTCATCACCAAATTTCTTGGATGCTTGATAATTGGCGTAGAGGCATCCCATGGCACTGACTTGGAAAACTGTTGAGTTAGGTGTGGAAGGTGGTGTGTTAAATAGTTTTAGCAGTTCATTACCTGCTTTAAAGTGACTAGTGCCTTAGCATGCAACACAAAGCTCTCAAAGAGAGTTTAAAATTTAGGTGAAAGAAACAATGTGAAACATGCAGGGAAGAAGCATCAGCTGAAGCAACAATTAGAGAGCAATGGTGTCTTTATAGGATTCAACTCGGAAAACAGTTATCGGCCTGCTGGATATCTATGGCTTTGAAGTGCTGGACACAAACAGGTAAAAGCAGTTCCTGAGGCTTGGGGTAATATGTCCTCGTGCTGGTGGGGACGCGTGCTGAAGTCCTACGTGGCTTCTTGAGTGTAGCCTTATCCCAGCAAAGCAAGCTACCGGTGACTGCAAAATCTGAGTGCAGTGGGTTAGTTCAACGCCCTGGTGAAAGCTTTAGCTTGGACTGCCTGCCTGGGTTTGAGCCATTGGTGCAAGAGTATGGGAGGAATGTATGGGTTGGATCTGTATAGAAGTGGGTGGTTTGGCTTGAAAGCAGTAGGTAGTGGTGGGAGAAGTAAAACTGTCCATGAAATAAACAAACACTATGCTCATTTAATCACTCTGAAGCTTTGAGCAGTTCTGCATTAATTACTGCAATGAGAAGCTCCAGCAGCTGTTGATTGAGATGACCTTGAAAGCAGAGCAGGAGGAATATGAACTGGAAGGAATAGAGGTAACTTATTATTTTCCCCCTCCCTTTTTTCTTTTAACTGCCATTACACTGAATGCTTTTGATTATCAATGAAGAAGGCATCCTGTCTTTTTCTCTTTTTTTTTGTTTGTTTTTTTTTTTTTTTTTTTTTAGTTTGAGTTGCTCACATGCAAAGTATAAGATAGCCATGGGCCTCATTCTGTAACACTTCTTGCAGTGTAATTTAGCCTAGACTTAATTTACATCATCTAAGAAAGGAGTAGGACATTCCCCAAAACTCAGGAGGTCAGCAGTGACAATGACCTTGTAGAGCAGAGGAGCTCCAACAGTGCAGACACTGGACAATGGAGTGCATTAATATACAGAAGAGGATGTTCTGGGCTGCTGAAAGCAGGAAGACTGTAGTGTGGGGTGATAGATTACTGTGCTGTCACTCTTTACCCAGCAGCTTGGCTGGTCCTAATTTCCTACATTGATCTTTACTGGGATTGGAGCCTGGCTCCAAAGAACTTAAAAACTGCAAGGAAAAGAGCTTCCTCTAAAACTTTTCTTCTTTTTTCTTTTCCCTCTTATTTCCAGTGGGAACCAATTCCGTATTTTAATAACAAGATCATCTGCGACCTGGTTGAGCAGAAGCATAAAGGAATAATCTCCATTCTGGTAAGAACAGAGTTTATGCTTCTTAAATTAAAATGCCTGCCTCTGCCCTACTGCAATGGTCCATAATTGTATTTTTTCCTCTAAGTATGTGATGGGTCTGCATTATTCCAAATGTAAACAGACAGACCTTGTAAACAAAGACCCAGAAGATTAAAGTAGAGGATCTCCTTGCTAGAGAGCTGTGGGTTTTAAAGGAGGTATGCTGCTTCCACAGCAACTCTGAGTGCTTGACAAGGCAGACCTAGGCCATTCTCTCCATTTTTTTGCCTGGAGACACCGAGACATAGAAGAAAAGTACCTGCAGCAACCTGGCTGGCTATAGTCAGCAACAGGGATGGGACGCAGGCTTCTTCTGAGTACTGTTAGGGAGCCTGCAGAACACCAGGAGTGCTTCTCTTGCTGCTTTTGTTTAAATGAACTACAAATAGTAAAGAATGATGCAAGGCATTGCCAAATTTGGAAGAAAAAGCCAGATTTTACTTAACTTGATTTATCTTGACAGTAAACAAAGCCCAATTTAACTAGGAAATTGCTTGTATAAAATAGAACTCATCCGAGATTGTAACCAAGCCCTTTGGTTTTGCATAACAAAGTTGTACTAAACGTTAGCTAAGAGGGAGTAGTCTGTTCAGAGCAGTGTTTGATCTGGTGTCTGCTGTTCCAGGATGAAGAATGCTTACGACCTGGTGAAGCGACTGATTTGAGCTTCTTGGAAAAGCTGGAAGAGAAAGTAGGAGATCATGCCCACTTCGTGACGTATGCATTTATGCTCTGTATCCTATCACAGAGGAAACTCTTCCTGTCTCTTACCCATAACAGAGTATTGGGGAGGGGACAACATTTGCTTTGTACCAAAGAAAATCAAACAACCCATCCACTGTCTAACGCTGGTAGAGTGTGACCTGGGGTATTTGGGAGGGGTGGGGGAGATTCCTGTGTCTTTACTAGTGTGTTGCTGATCTTTGAGTCTGGTTTCATTCCACGCTAAAATTAGGGAGTAAAGATTAGATGGCTTTGACCCCTGATTTTAGTACGTGATGGTTAGATGGCTTTGGACCACATTGACTCCGGGGAAAGCTGAAGAAGAGGACCCCAATGCCCTAGTCCGTGAGGGGTACATAATTATTTAAGTCCATCTTGATATGTGTGAGCTTTGAGTACGAAGAGGAAAGAAACATGCTCCTACTCGGATCTCCCAGATGGGTGGCATTTTGGTTAATACTCGATTTGTTGTATTTTCGGATTCAGTTTTGATGGCAGATGAACACGTTGGCGCTGGGCTGTTCTGGCACTTCCCAGCAGAAGCCTACTGAAGGGGTTTGACAAATCATCAATTCAGAGTCATGCTGCTGAATTGTCACTGTTTCTACATCTTTGAAGTTAGTTGCAGCCAAGTGGAAAATTTGTAGCCAACTTCCTTGTCACCACAATGCACCTTAATACTGTTCTGCCTGATTAAAAGCTTTAAATAGGAGTGCTAGAGCTACTTAAATGGAATCTGTACTTGGCGATACTCTTGAAGGAAATTTTGATGTACCAATGTGCTGTTGTGACACACAAGTCTGCTGTTAGTGACTGCTTACAAAGCTGAAACTTAAACTGTTAAGTTGCTCTTTTTTTCTCTTCTCCCTCCCCCCAGGAGTCCTTGCTTTCTAAAATGTTCCTGCTATTCTTGAAAATTTTGATTCCTCCTTTGTATTTGGGTTCTTGTGCTAAGGCAAAATGTCTCAACCCTACCCCCTTGTTTTTTACTTTGAAACTGAGGAAGCTGGTGATCTTTTTCTCATGTCGGCAATGAGAATGTATTTAAATGAAATTTTAATACTTCTGGAAAGGGTGATCGTTGACAAATGGCAATGGGTAGGTCACAGATATTTTGAGTTTATGGTAGCTTACTTCCATTCTTCAGCACTGAATTTTTCTGTTAGCTGTTCAGAATGGACAGATCGATGATGATTTGATTATGGGCCATAACTGTATAGGCAGAGCCATGTTGATAGAACAGACATTAGACTCCCAGCTCTCCTACAGCTGCTTTTTGTGCAGGTGACTTTCTACAAGCTGAGGAAGTCTCTTTGCTGCTTTTTCTCTTTTTTTGTGGTTGTTTTTTTTGTTTTGGTTCGGTTTTGTTTCTTTTTTGTTTTTTTCCCTGCAGTCGCAAACTTGCAGACCAGAAAACACGGAAATCCATTGACTGGGTAGATTTCCGCCTCCTTCACTACGCGGGAGAAGTCACTTATTGTGCTGTTGGTGAGTGTGAACAAAGTGCCAGTCTAGAAGTTACCTGAGCTTTTAAGCCAATGCAATAGATAACAACTTGATGCAAAGATGATTTATAAAATATTTGCCCTCTGAAGGTACTGTTACTTGAATGTCTTAACCATGAATGCAGTGTGAATCTTGAGGATATAAATTTCCAGATTTTGTGTTAAAGTGTGTAGCCTTCAAAAAGAATTAAGTGGGGTTTTTTTGTCTTCAGGATTTCTGGAGAAGAATAATGATCTCCTGTACAGAAACCTGAAAGAGGTAAGAACAAAAAAGGGTCTTAAGTTACCTTGCTTGAAGCGGAGATGGTTTGCGGAAGATGTATTTAATCTCTGTAGCAAACAAGAACATATATTTCTCCTTAGCAATGTTCTTTAGGCACCTCCATGCTCATCCTTACAGCTGTGCTGCTCGGGCTTAGAAGCATCACAGTAGGAATAGCACACCTGCTAAATAAGGCAGCTTTTCACTTACCCTGTTTCAGGTGCTGTGCAACTCTAAAAATGGCATCATTAGAGACTGCTTTTTACTGTCAGAGCTAGACAACAGGAGGAGACCAGAGACTGTAAGTTTCATCTTTAGTCTTAACTTTGAACATAAACTCAACTTCCCAAGACTTGATTTAACCACTGATCCAGTCCTTAGCCCTGAATTCAGTGGATTATTTTTTTTTGCTGGTGTTATGTTCCTGCTAGCTTCCTGGTAGCTGAACAGTGATGTTGCTGAGACAGCAGCTAGCAAAGTGACATATCTTAATGTTATTATTAATGTATCCTTTTAAAATGAGCCCCGTGCCTAGCATCCAACAGTAGTTAGTTTCCGAAGGGCTACCTTGCGTGTCCAGCTGTATGGCAGGAATTCAAATGTTCCAGCTAAACACTCTGGGTAACTTGTGATTGACTATGCTTCAAAAACTTTGTGGTACTAATGCGTATGTCAGCCTTTTACTTAAAATTTTAAGATGGGTGCAGGGAATGGGTTGATTTTGATTATTGCAGTGATGAGTTCCAAAACTAAAAGTTCTTTCAATGTCATCTTAGGTTGCAACCCAGTTCAAAAACAGTCTGATGAGCCTTATAGAAATCCTGATGTCCAAGGAGCCTTCTTATGTCCGATGCATTAAACCAAATGAGAACAAGGAGCCTGGTAAGGCATTGGGCTGAAGACACAGTTGAGAGAAAGGAATGAAGTGAGGGAGACTTTAGCTTGTACCTAGGTACAGCATATATATATATGCTGTATATATGATCTGTGTGTGTGTGTATATATATATATATAAATATGAAAACCTTAGTTAAGCTGGCAGCAAAGTCATCACCTTGGATAATTGGATTTGATTCCTTCCTTATTTGTCCCAATACAAGGACAAGAGAGGAGCTCCTGCAGACAGTGAATGTGTGTTCTTACCACAGGGAAGTTTGACGATTATCTGATCCGACATCAGGTGAAATACCTGGGCCTGATGGAGCACTTGCGGGTGAGACGAGCTGGCTTCGCCTATCGGCGGAAGTATGAACTCTTCCTGCAAAGGTAAGTGGAACTGTTTTTCCCTCTAGCCAGGTAAACTTGCCCTCCCACGAGGGCTGCAGAGCAAGGTTTGTTTAAATGTCAAGTCCCAGTGACAGGAGATGTGGAGGTGTCAGCAGACACTCTTCGCATCAAAGATAACCTTTGTTTGTGTCTCTTGTCTGTATCAATTTTGATCTGCTTTGGCACTTTCTACCTTGAATAAAGCAGTAGGAATTTGGGGGGGGGGGGGGAGAGTTTCAGGAAGGGGTTCCTCAAATATCAAGTCTCTTGTGTTGATGTCTTGCTGATTTTTCAGGTATAAATCCCTCTGTCCAGCTACCTGGCCCCATTGGCATGGGCCAGCAGCTGAGGGTGTGGAGAGGCTCATCAAGCATATTGGTTACAAGCCTGAGGAATACAAATTAGGAAGGTAAATTTTCTTTCTCTGGCTGTGAGCTCTGCTGCTCAGCTGCATGGTGCTTGCCATGTTTGATCCTCTGTCTTGTCTGTGACTGCAAGCCACAATGTGGCCCTTCCCAGAGAGCTGCAAGATGTAGTGGTGGGAACAGAGCCCTTTAGTTTGGCTCTTGCTTGACCATGTGAACTGGGCAGACCTGGGTTTGCAAATCTGACGACTTCTGATTAGTGACTTTTGTAAAACAGGCCAAAGTAACCTCACCCCAAAGGTATACAATGCACAGGAGCAAGGAGACAGGTAAAAATCCCAGATGCATAAATTTCCTCTTTATTTTTTAGCTTCCTGTTCCCATGGAAGCTTGAATCCAGCTGAGTTTCTTCCATCTCTGGGTTAGGGCAGATGGGCTGACTTGCTTCAGCTCCAGGTCTCCCTACATGCTTGGGCAGCCAGAGGCAACTTGCCTGTCTTGGGCTTGGGTTCTTTTCTTAACTGCCTTTTGCAACCAGTCCTGAACCACAACCTTGTCCTCCTTGCTAAAGACAAGGCATGGGACAAGGCAGGGCTCTCTAATGTCACCTTCAACCTGTGGCTATCAGAATCCATGAATTAAAGTCTAGGGTAGTAGCTAAGACAAGGAAACCTGTTTTCACTGGGTTCAGCTGCTTATCCTGAACTCCACAGCTCCTGGGAAATTTGCAGGGATCCCAGCACTGAGAATTACAAGTCATGTAAAGGCAGAGGTCTCCACACTGCACCTTCCAGGGCACCTGGGACCTTGTGCAGTAACTGTTATTTTGCTTCCTTCCCTTTCCCTGCCACCCTTTACCAAGTCCTTTGCACCCTTTCAGGATGTGCCAGCTGCACAAATGAAGAGTGGTTATGGAAGGAGATGTAACTTGTCAGCATTACAGCTAGTTGGAGGACTCTGAGCCTGTTTAGGGCAGCTGAAACGATGGTGAATAAGCTGTTCACGGTCTCTTTTTCAGAACCAAAATATTCATTCGGTTCCCAAAGACTCTGTTTGCTACTGAAGACGCATTTGAATTCAGAAAGCACCTGTTAGGTATGGTTCCAGTTCCCTTTATCTACGTATAGACTAAGAAGCGGAGCCTCGGTGATCTGTGTTTCTGGGTTCCAGGTTCATGCAGCAGATGCACCATGGTGAGAGCTCAGACCCCTGGTCTGTGTAGCTCTGCAGAGTCCAAGGAAAACTTAGTAATCTTTTTCCAGGGTGGGGAGAATCACTGACTATATAGCTTGAATTCTAGGTACGTATCTGCATTAGAGTTCCTCAGTCCTACTAGTACCTGTTGGTCCATGTCTAGATGCACTAGGTACCTTTCCCCTGAGATTGGGATACCGCCTGTCTCATCCTAGTGTTACCTGTTTGTACCTGCTTGAAATGCATAAATGCATGGGCCTGCCTAAGGGCACATTTACCTGCACAGGTGACTTTTGGTCCTGTTGGTGATAGTGGCACCTTTGTTCCTTGGTGATAGTGCAAACCCTCCTGTGCCCTGGCACGTGGTGTCTGATGGCTGGGAGCACAGCTCCTGAACGTTGTGATCCTGTAGATATGAGCAATGTCTCTTTTTTTTTTTTTTTTTTTTTGCCAGTTTCAAGACTACAGGCCAAATATAAAGGATGCCTTGGAAAGAGAGAGTACAAGAAGAAGAGAGAAGCAGGTATGAGCTCTGGAATAGAGGACTCTCTTCTTGGGTCTATGCTTTCTAGTAGGAGTTGTAGCTTTGGGAGGTCATGAATCCATGTTGCTGCAGATAGCACTCATGGCTTTACTTGCAGGGCTGTGGGTGTTGGGGTCAGATGCAGGTGGCAGCTGTATGAAGAGCATTCACAGAGGTCTGTTCATCTCCTCCCACCATGTGCAGCTCTTGGTGTCACCAGGCTGTGGGAGCAGCCCTGTGCAGCAGCAGCACCCTCTGCAGTGCATGGGGAGGTGTTCTGGGATACTGAGGGAATTGCTCATGAACTGCCAGGGTAAAAACAAATCCTCTTATCCCAGTGGACAGGTTGATAAATTATGCTGCAGGCTCAAAGGCTGGCTTTCTAAGATGAGCTGCTTGCTGTGTGCAGTGCATCACTGCCTTGATGTTGAGCTCTACAGTGCAGGTAGTGCTGGATCAACCAGTTACGACCGAGAAGAAAATGTTCTCAGCTTCTTACTATAAAGATCAGCTGATGGGAAGAGCTGCAAAAGAGCCAGTTATAACTTCTGCTGTGTGAGTTTAAAGGATAGTACGGCACAGGACCTCTGATACCAATACAAGGACCTGATTAATTCTTGCAGCTATCAAGCTGGAGGCTTGTTGGCGAGGAGCGCTGGCACGGAAGGAGGCCAAGAAGAGGACGTGGGCAGTTCAGATAATCAGGAAGTAACTGTCACTGCGTGGTGGTTGTGGGGAGCATTTTGGGTGGTGGGTCACAACCTGATGATGGTCTGGGGACAATGAGTCCAGAGTACTGACAGAGTGAGTCAAAACCATCTCCTTCACACCTATTTCTAAGCTACTGTTGTAGTTAGGAGGACAGTTGCCAGGTGGGGTTGATCAGAAATGCCTGTCACCTCTTCAGGAATTTTCTGACTTGCCCCAGTTTCTGTTGCTCTGCTAGTTTATATGGGTACAAGGGATCTCCAAGCTAATCCATTGTGTGCCTGTCTGTTCTCTTCACATACTGTCCTCCACCTCCACTCCCTTAAATCCAGCTTCTAAATACTGCATTGGAAGTAGTGCTGATGTTCCTTTTTAACTCCAAAGTACTGTATTTTTTGTCAACAAAACTTAGAAAAAAATGATGATGTTTGGAATATTATAAAGCTTAAGATTTCCGTTGCTGTAACACAGGTGATAGCGTACCTGAGTTAACATCAATGATCTGTTAGCCTGTTGTGTGCCTTCTGCAACTTGCCTTTCATTTCCATTGATTTCTGAAGGTAACATGTAAGTTCTGGTTTGGATATGTTCTGTAGATTCATAAATGGCTTCATCAATCGGAAGAAACCCCTTTGCCCAGAGAACATGGAATTTGTGCAGCTTGTGCAGTACAACTACTTGATGAAGCTCAGAGACCACATTCCAAAAAACGTCTTGGACAAGAGCTGGCTCCAACCTCCTTCCATCCTGGAAGAGGTGAGGGTTGCTGCAGGCTTTGGGAGAGGTGAAGATGACTTCTGTTCTGTGGTTGCTTGTGTTCATACTTCGTGCAGGAAAAGAGCAGTGATCTGCTGGCTTGTCCTCTGTTCAGGTGTGATGGCAGAGCCTTTGGAAGACCCTGAGATCCTCTGGTTTTTGGGGAGGATGGGAGTGGGAGGAATGGCACTGTTTATGTTTCCAAGGGAGAGAAGGGAGCTCTGTGCTGTTGTTTTAAGCAATAGAAAGGAAGATGCACTGACAGGAAAGTGAACTCATGAGCCCTATTTTAGATAAAATTCCAGAATGTGTTAAGCTTGCAGCACAGATAGACCTGTAGCCTTTCATCTTATTTGGGCTTTGGCAGGACAGGTAGCCTCAGTGTGTGAATTGGACAAACTTTAATTGCTTCCAGCAGAACTCTTATTTAAAAACAGCTGCTGACATTTGTTATGGTCCCTTTGATCCTGCCTGTAGCCTGGCTGGGGACCAGAGCAGATCACTTCTGTGCCGGCTGCCCTCAGTGGGTGAGGGGGGCCCAGGAAGTTAGAAAGCTCAGGTGGAAGGTAAGGTGAAGAGCAATGCTAATGGCACACAACCTGCACAGTGCCAGTGCCACAGTCTCGTCTGGGGGTGGTGGGTGGTGTTTGCTGCTTGTACTAGCTCTAGGTGTTCCGTGTCCTTCAGCTGCTGCTGGGCATTAACCCTTCTCTGGTAGCAAAGCTCTTTGGTAGGTTGGTCTCTAGGCTGGGGGAGCTCAAATGGAGTTGTTACTAGATGTTAAAAACAGCTTGCACCAGGCAAGTATTTGTTAGGACTGCAGTGGGAGCTGTTTGCACAACTTCACTACTTTTTTTTTTTTTTTCTTTTCTTTTCTTGGAATGTAGACATCTGAGATGCTACAGAAAATCTGCATTAGGAGCCTAGTAAGGAAATACTGCCGAGGTGTTACTGCTGAGAGGAAAGTGCAGGTAACTAATATGTGGAACGCAAGTGTGCAAGTTAAAACATGTTCCATACATGTGATGTCTGCTCTTTGTGAACTGTCTAAAAACCAGACTGCACCTTCTGACATATCACTGCTCCTCTCACTGAGTGACCATTCCTGAGCCTGGAGTCTGGTGTTTGTTTCAGTGGGCCTTGCAATCCACAGTGCACTTCTACATACACGTGGGTCTTAATCTTATGGCATTAGAACTGCACTTCATATAACTAGAAAAGATCCATAAATAAGAACAATTTGTAGGACTGATTAGTCCCTACTACCCCTTTATTTGGTGTAATACAGGAATAACCTAATGATGTTAGAAGAAATGCAGCACGAGTCAGGTAGATTCTGCTTGAGTGAGAGGATGATATTGTGCAGTAATGGTGCCTACATTATAACTGCTGATGTTACTGATGGAGAAACTCTAAGAGGTTAAAAGCTGTTCCTTCTTGTAACAGTTACAGCAAAAAGTGGTAGCGAGTGCTATTTTCAGAGGGAAGAAGGAGGGCTACCTGCAGAGCATAAACCAGCCTTTCATGGACACCCGACTAAGTGAGTACACAACAGACCCCTGAAGGACTTGGCCATGTGCTCCTTGCTCAGGAAAGTTCTGTTTGAGAAAACAGATTCAGTTTCTAAGAGAAACTCCCATCTGATTAGAGGCATTATGACCTGCTGTGTTTGGGCCCTACCATTTGAATTCCCTTGTACTGTCGTGTCTAGTGACACTAAATGTGGCAATCAATCTTGCCAGGCTTTGTTCTCAAACTGGGGGTACCTGGAATCCTTCTTGGGATAGAGAGCCCTAAACCCATGCAAAATCCCCTGTGGGCTGGGATGGATCAGGACACACTCTCGCTGTGCTGGATGGAGCAGGGAGGCTGAGTGGAGATGTTGCAGTGCAGCATCGCCAGCTGTGGGGATCCAGTCCCAGGGAGTGGAGCTGCTGGGAAGGAGAGATGTGAACCTTGGGAATCCACATAGTCTGTCTTAAGCACGTAAAAGGCGTGAGAAGAAAGCCCTAGTAGTGCATTGGCAGGGTGAGGGATCTGGGAGACTGGGTAGGGTGCAGTGGTGTGTGGGTGAAATGCTGGGGTCGTTACTGGAAGCTCCCAGAGAGTTTCAGCTGGACCACTGTGCAGAAGGGAAAGAACGCTCTGGGTGGTTCTCGGCACAAGTCCTTCTGTGCCAGGGCCTGAACCAGAACTGGCCCAAGAACAGCCAGTAACCCCCAGTGCCAATTACTTGTCAGGCAGGAAGGGTCACTGAGATGGGTTTAGGAGTAGCTGGAAGTGAACACCCTCAGCTGAGAAGGGAGTGTACCAAGGGGACAAGGACTAATGGGATGAAGACAATTAATGCAGCTCTCTGGTGTTTTGCTGGTGGGAGTGGTGGCTGTCTGTCACCTACACTCAATTTATCTTTCTGGTTTGCTCCTCAGAAGAGAATGATGTAAACCCCAAAGTACTGCAGCTCATCCATGGGGAAAAGATCAAGGTAAGGGAAGAACAGCTGGAGCTCAGCAGCCCTCAGACCAGCTGTGTTGGAGTCCTGGAACTGGTCTGTCACACAGACAGGGCTATCTGTGATGCCTGAGGCTGTCTTGCAGCCATGCCTATGTGGCAGGGCAGACTGATGGGTAGCAGTGTAGCGAGTATTTCCTTGCTTTTAAATTGGAGACAGGTCTCAAAATGCACCTAGACAAAAATTACTTAAGATTCCTTTTAATAAAATCTTAAAAAGCATCGTTAACCCTATTTGGGCAGGAGAAGTGCAGGTGTCTGCACTGTACTTCCCATGGTTATGGCATAGAGGGCACAGGTGAACCATCTTTTTCAAAGCATGCTTCTGTCATCTGAATTTCCAAGTATAAAGAAACTAGATTGTTATAAGCAGAGGTTGACCACAGCTGTTGTGAGCTGGGATCTGCAGCTCCACGGTGCAGTGCTGCTCCTTGCTGAACTGCTTCCAGTGCAGGACCCTGGGGTAGTGAGAAATGCTGATACCAACTCGTTGTTTTCAGTATGTGACCCCCGTGATAAAATATGATAGGAACGGGTTCAAAGCACGAGACCGGCTACTTGTTCTGACCCAGTCCTCTGCGTATGTGGTGGAAATGGCCAAGATCAAGCAGAAAATAGACTACGCCACTCTGAAAGGTAATGGTGGAAGTCAGTGTGGGACTTCCCTTTCTGCCAGTGACCCTGGGGGTGGAAAGATGAACTGCTGAACCTTGACCTTTCAAAGCTGTTTGAAGAAACTATCTACCTGAGAACAGTTTTTCCCTGGGGGATGGATAAAGGGTCTGTGTGTCGGCATGGAATCATAGAATCATTTAGGCTGGAAATAGACCTTCAAGATCGAGTCCAACCATCATCCATGCCCACTAAACCATGTTATGGAGTACCCTGTCTACGTGCTTTTTGAATACCTCCAGGGATGGTGACTCAACCACTTCCCTGGGCAGCCTATTCCAATATCTGACAACCCTCTCAGTAAGGAAATATTTCCTAATATCCAACCTAAATCTCCCTTGCTGCAACTTGAGGCCATTTCCTCTTCTCCTATCTCCAGCCACCTGACAGAAGAGACCAGCACCCACCTCACTACAACCTCCTTGCAGGTAGTTGCAGAGAGCGATAAGGTCTCCCCTCAGCCTCCTTTTCCCCAGGCTAAACAACCTCAGTTCCCTCAGCCGCTCCTCATAAGACTTGATCTCCAGACCCTTCACCAGCTTTGCTGCCCTTCTCTGGACACGCTCCAGCACCTCAGTGTCTTTCCTGTAGTGAGGGGCCCAAAACTGAACACAGGACTCGAGGTGCGGCCTCACCAGTGCTGAGTACAGGGGAACAACCACCTCCCTGCTCCTGCCGGCCACACTATTTCTGATACAGGCCAGGATGCCATTGGCCTTCTTGGCCACCTGGGCACACTGCTGGCTCATATTCAGCCGGCTGTCCACCAGCATGCCCAGGTCTTTCTCCGCCGGGCAGCTTTCCAGCCACTCTTCCCCAAGCTTGTAGCGCTGCATGGGGTTGCTGTGACCAAAGTGCAGGAGCCAGCACTTGGCCTTGTTGAACTTCATATGATTGGCCTCAGCCCATCAATCCAGCCTGTCCAGGTCTCTCTGTAGAGCCTCCCTACCCTCACAAGCATGCAGTTCCTTGAAGTATAGATTATGAGTAAGAGGACACAGTTCTTTGAAATACTTAAATGCAGGTGGACATCACTTTCTGCTGAAACAGAGGGGAGGAAAAAAAAACCCCACCACTTTCCTACCCCATTTTGTAGATATTTGTTTAATCCTGCTATTGTCTGAACTACATTCCAGGGGTAGAATGTATACTTTCTCCCTCCTCCCTTACCAAAACAAAGGTAGCATGGAGAGGTATGGAGCAAACAACTAATGTGCTGTGTTTAAAATAACCCCTGTTGGAAATGCGTTACGGACAAGTGGGTGACAGATAAAGTGACCTTCGGAAGGTATTTTGAAAACTTAGATTAATTCTTCGAAGTAGTAGCTTTGCATTTTGCTCAAAGCAGGAGGATATACTTAGTAAGGTACAAAGCCCTCCTTCGGGAACATGTCTGGGCCAGAGTTGCTGCCCCTGTGGGACTAACACCCTACTGCTGGGAAGGTGATGATGGTGGTGTGGAACCGTCTTAGGTAGTTTTTCCTCTAACTCTTGGATTTTTTTTATTTTTTATTTTTAAGGTATTTCCACCAGTAACCTGAGCGATGGGATTGTAGTCATTCATGTGCCCGAGGACAACAAACAGAAGGTAGAAAGTTGTAATGTAGATATTGTGAGCTTGTGGTTTCAAGCAAGGTCTTGTAGCTGGCAATTGTAATACCTCCCTATGAAATACTGGGATTACACAATTACTGATGCTTACTAATTCTGTAATCAGCTAGACCTTTACATTCTTGCTGTCCCACCATGAAAGCTTTCACCTTCCTTTCTTTAGAGCCAAAGTTGCTATATATCCTAAATGGTCCCTGGCAGGTATGTTCAATGAACCAAAATTGTACATGACTTGTAATTGCTGTGTAGTTATCAGTCTCTTCTGCACAGCAGTCACGACTCTAGCATTAGAAAGGAGTTTCTCTGAATGCCCAGCTGCTGTGTGGCTTGCATGCTGGGGCGATGCCAGCTGACTTTATGCCTTTTTTTTGTTTTGTTTTGTTTCCAGGGAGATGTGATACTTCAGTGTGAGCATATCTTTGAGACAGTCACTAAACTCTGCATGTTGGCCAATAAGCAAAACCTTGTTAAAGTTGTGCAGGGAAGGTAAGGAAGGAAGTTGAATGGGTAGTATTGTGCAGGCTGTAATTTATGAAGAACGTCCTTCAAAAACTTTTAGGCCTGGACCTACTTAGGTCAAAACTATTAACACCACCCCGGCAGACAGTGCCCTCAGCTGATGAGGTCTGTTGCAGTAGTACAGTTGTTTTCATGGCTTCCTTTCATAGGCCCAGGGGAAACAAGATGGGATGCACTGGAACAAGAAAATATATTAAAAATCACTACAATCTTTTCCCCGCGCTAATGAAGCTTGCTTCCATGATGGTTGTGGTTGCACGTTGCTAGGTGTGCTACTCTGCTCTAAGAGTTGCCCATGACCCATCCGCCTAAAACGCAAGTTTGTTTATAGGTGGCTGTACTTTAAAAACACTTTTTTCAGGCTTCTGCTGATGTGACCTGGGCGTGAGGTTGTGGGTTTAGTGGTTTCACAGTGGATCTCATTAGCGCCAGCTCTGAGGAAAGCCTGCTGGGCTGAGCCTGTGGGTCACTTCAGGATAAATGCTCCTCTCCCTCAAAGATTGAAAAGTCCCTGAAATGTGATTGCTGAGCACAGAAACCTTGTCAGTCACGCCACCAAGCTAATGGCAGGTGGATGCAGTCTGTCTCTCAAATCTCTATATGAATTGAAACTGGCATATGAAACCTGTACTTCTGCTCCAGCTTTTCTCTCTGGCCTTTGCATTTCAATTGTAATTAGATTCTGTGCATTCAGTGGTTTTTCTCCAGGTCAGATCTGCTTATCTTCTAGTACTTAATTGCGCCAAGAAAATTCAAATGCCTGGACCAGGCTGGCATGCTCCATTCATCAAACCCTTCTGGGTTGTGTGGTATAATGCAATTGTTTAGGAAATTTACCTAAGCTGGAGGGCTCTGATCTTCTAATCTAACGAGATTTGCCAAGGGAACAGAAATAAATGGGGCTTAGAGCAAAGCTTATTGTGAGGAAAGCATTTAATGAGTAATTCTGTCTGTATTTGCAGTCTTCAGTTTCGCATTGGCTCTGGGAAGGAAGGGACAATGGTGTTTACGGTTGGGCAGGAACCTCAGGTCTTCAAAGCCAAAAATGGGCAACTAACAGTGGTAAGGCCTCATCTAAACACTGGGAATATGACTTGTGCTTTCTCCTTTTGATGCCCAACCCCTGCAGAGAGCACAGCTAAGTTCTAGCAAGGGCCCTTTATGTGGGTTCAGGAGAACTTCATTTCTGTTACAGAGCAGAGGTGCACAATGTAACTACCCAGTCAGTATTTACCTACCCAAGATAATGCATAACAGATGGTCACTGCTGTGTTGGGAGTTGCAGCTATGCACCTTGCACACAAATTCTCACTGCTACTTGCTCTCTCAAGCTAGCATGGGGAGAGGGAGCAAGGCTCTCTCCTGGCTTGGTTGTTCAGAGAATTAGCCCGAGCCCAAGTCCAAGGTGCACCTGCAAAATGAGGACTCAGGTGAAGTTTGCCACCTCTTGTTGCCTCCCTTGACCAAGCTATTTCTGAAATTGGTTGGGGACGGAGGGACAGCATTTCTTGTCATCCAAGCAGGTTATCTGAGAAGGAAGGATCTGTCTGATCCAGTGGCAGTCTTGGCAGAACTGCCACTGAAGAGAGAATGAGAACAAATTCTGGCTCTGTCACTAGCTATGAAAAACAAGGGAGCTTTGCTTCTGTCCTTGCTCATGGTCAGGCAGGGAGGTGTGCTAAACCTCAGCTCACAGCTGCGAGGCAGTAAATGGCAAGTGTGGCTGGAGGAACAAGAAAAGATGTGGGTCTTTGCTGCTTCATGGGTGAGTTTAGCATGTTTCGTTACTGTTAGCTGACAGCTCCAAGGAAGAATTACAGGCTGAGGTGTAATATCCTCAGGGCACTGGTTAGCTGTCCTTGCAGTCCGGAGATGAAGGCAGATGTCTTTATATGCCAGTAGTTGAAACAGAAACAACACAACCTCTTTTCCCACAGGCAGGACACCTCAAGGATGTAACATTTGTACTTGATTTAATGACTTCTTCCTTTTCTCATCCCAGGTGTCAACCCCGGCGAAATCTTGATGAGAAACAGTTCCTGTTCCTGGTCACTGTCTTGGCTAGGAACAGAAAGGAGCCTGCAGGATGAGACCAGCACTCGTGTGTCCCCTGGAATCTGTGATCCCATAGGGCTGCTATGTGATTTCAAAGTTTGCTTGCATCTTTTAGGCTCTTTTTTATAGATTAAAACTATTCAACTATGGCTGAATAAATTCTGTTATGTTGCTGTAACATTCCAGTGAGCACAGATGCTCACTACATAGTCACAGGGAAATGTTTAAACCAAAAGTTGTAGCTCCACATGTAAACTGTCTGTGTCTGTGCCGAGTCAGTAAGAGCTGAGAGCTCTGAGCAGTTGGGAAGGATTAAAATAAAAGCAAAAAGGCTTCTCTAGCTGTACTTTGAGTCACAACTCACCAAGAGAACTGCATCAAGTGCAGATCAATGAACTATGGTCTGAAAACACCTTTTCTATTGGGCAGACTGGCAAAGCCTTTAAAACCAGCAGCTAGTCCTTTGGCATGTGGAGAGAGGGTTAAATGTAGCAGTAGCGGTGGTGCTGATACTTTTGTTGGCTATCAGCATATGAAGCTGTTCATCTGGAAATATCAGTAAGCTGCTTTCTTGTCTACTCTGACATGGGGGAAGATCTTTATTTTTAGAGTAATGCTGTCCTGGTTCTCTCTGTGCAGCAGCTATGCATGGTGCAGTGGAAGCAAAACCATAAAAGATTACCAAAATGCCCCCTCTTAAAGAGGGATGTGCTAGCTTGGTGCAATCCAGTTCAGAAGAAACCAGTCTCCTGCTGGTGAAGCACCTTCATCTCTACCCACAGAGCTGAGACTCTGCTCACTCCAGAGTGTGGTAGGTGCTGCTGTTCCCTTGAGGAGTATTAGGGCAGCTACAAGGGAAGGGAGTGGAAGATGGGAATTCTCTGCTGCCTCCTGCCTGGAAGCTGCAGCTGTACAGCCACTCTCTGTGTTCATAGTGCTTACTCTGCTGCCTCATGTTGAGGCAAACTTGCGTAGCTCTGGCTTGCTTTGGCTAGGCTGCAGCTACAGCTTGAAGATCCTCAACTTGCTGCCTTTAAGTGTGGGGGTCTGCAGAGTCCTTACAGCCAGATCACTGGTGTCTCTGCCATGAACAGCACCAGGAAGTAAAACTAACAACCGGGGGGAGGATGAGGCCTGGTATTTCTTCCTGAAAGTTCCTTCCAGCTCCATACATCACAAGGACAGCATGCTTCAAACAAGTAATAAAGTGACTTGCATGTAAATATGAAATAACTTCTAATTTATTGTGTTATATTTAAAAAAAAAAGTACATATTGCAAACATCAATCATACACTGAAATCCAGCTTAAGCTTTTCTTGTGCATAAGTATAAAGGGGGAGGGAATGATTGTACAGAACAGATGAATTTGTTGCTATTGTCCACAAAACAGAACAACTCCATTAAGACTGAAAGGTTCTACCTACCCTGTGCTCTAAGGTAAGGCTGGAGCTTCCAAAAGGGCTCTAACCAGGGGCTGTCCTGCAGCAGGTGGAGCTCAGGGTGGGATCCAAAACCTGCCTTATGTAAATACAGGAGCAGCTGTTTTGGTGCTACAGCTACACTGATACAAGTGGGAGTAAACACCCTGATGGGGAGCTTTAACCCAGGGGCTGGTGGTCACTCTTGCCTCTACTGTGCGGCCCTAACTGGGTTACAAGCTGGAGATTTTAGTCCAGCTTTTCTGCGTTATACTGATGGACAAAATCACTTCCACAGGATTTTAGTCAGCTCTACTCAGCTATACTGTCACTATTAGTGTCTGGGGTGGGGTGCTGGATAATCAAAGCATTAACCCTGTTAATATGAGGCAGGACTAGATAACCTAAAGAGCTGCTTGTGACCAGGACAGCTGCCCTGTACCTCACCTGAAAGCTGGGGAGGCAAAACCATTTACTGTAAAAAGGCTCAAGAGCTGAGAGCATTTGTGCAATGGCTTTAATAAAGTCCCTCTCTGCAGATCAAGGACAAGTGGCCAGTAGGTAAAGGATGTTCTAACACAACAGCAGTACATCTTTACTATACAGCTACAGCACACAGAGGGTTAAGTCAGAAGTGTGTTAAGGCAGAGTCTGCCTATAAATGCAGTAACAAAACTTAAACTTACTCAAACTCTCCTGGAGTGACTTACTAAACCAATAGCTACATAAACCACTGTACAAAGATTAAAAATAATCATCCCCTGTTTTTCAAGAACTTAGTTTGCAAAACCTGAAAGAGGAAATCCTGAAGCCAGTTAAGAATCTATTTACAGAGAAGTTAATCACATAGATGTGATCTGTCAGGTGCTTAGCACTGGTGTCAACACATGTCACCTCCTGGAGCTGAACCTGCTCTTACACCACAGGACGTGACTGGATTTTGTCTGAGCAGCCAGAGCTGGGTTGCTGGAGTCTCCCCTGCACTGTATGGGGAAAAGAGGTACTTCAGCACAGCTGAGGATGAAGATGGCCTCTCCCTCCTATCTCACAGGAGAGAGCCAGCTCTCTAGCATTAATGAAGTGAGCAGGGTTTGCCGCAGGACTACCACCATATTCTACAGTCATTGGCTGGTGTTTCCTTTTTACCCACTGATGGCTGGCAGGAGGACAGTGGGACTGCTGAGATGTGGGAGTTAGTTAGTTAGACCAAATGGCTTTACACAGTGCAGAGTCTAGACCCCTTCAAGGGCAGTAGGTCTGCTACAGATGCTCAGAAACCCATAAACAGCCCAGCCCATGCCAGGAAGTGTCAAAGTACACAGTGCTGGAGAAACACAGCAATTCAGAGGACTTTCCTTCCACACTCCCTGACTTATCACATAAGGAAGGTAAGAAGGGAGAGGCACTGGGTCCTTCACAATGACAATCTGCACTATGGACTTTCTACAAAGTGTGTTGCAAACACAAGTAAGTACAGCTTAAAATAGAACCCTGTAACCGTCAGGACATCACTGAAGCTGCTGAACTACAGGATAACTGTTTGCTGTTGAGCTCTTACTTATAAATCAGTAACTAAAGAAGAAAGAGTAGAGGAGACAGGTACAACAACCCCATCTGCCACAGACACCAGCTGTCTGTAACAGGAAAAAAAGTCTTTGGTTACTAGAAAGATGACCTCAGCCTACCTTTGAAATCTTTTTAGCTTTACTTGATGACCCAAAATTGTACCACTGAGCAAACATTTAATGCTTTACGTTAGCCTCTATGGACAAGCTACACATAGTTTGGACTGTAACTGCTACGTCAAATAGAAGCATTGGAGTAACGTAGCTGGTGATGCTGGCAACAACACCTTTGGTTTTTAAAATGTTAACATGCCATTAACAGCCCTGAGCTAGAAGCAGGAATCCTTGCAGCAGGAAGTTGGGCAAAAGCAAATAACCACCTCACTGATGAAGATGTCTGGCCACTAAGGCCAGCACTAGATATTCCAGATGAAGGGTCAAAAAAATCTCTAGAATGGGCCACAGCACTCTGGTGTCTGCCAAGGTGCCAGCCTGATTGCAAGTTTAAGACTTCCTACATCAGGTTTCTCTCCTTCTCAGGATTTGTTACATTAACCAGCTGTGGTTCTTCTCATTATCCTTTAGCATCCAGAACTACTGAATAATACACGATCTTCCACTATAATTGTTACTTGACTCCACAACAGGCAACAAGAGATGAGGAGGTAGATAAAATATTCATTTATAATAGAAAAGTACTCTTAGAAAGCTAGACTACAGAGGTCTTCTCTACACAACATTTTAGCTCTGCCATTTCACACACAGCTGCCATTTCTGAAAAGACTTGGAATATGCTCAGGATGAAGTCAAACAAGGAATAACTGCCTCTGGGCCACTGTCTACTCTTCTTCCCTGTGGTACTCCCGTTGCCCTCGCTCAAAGCAAGACAATGCTCCTGTATTGGTTACAGAGCCGAACTATGGCTGCTGGCCTCCTACCTACACTAGGCTGGCATAGAGCGTTTGAACCTGCAATGACTATTGCTTTACCTCTAGTAAAGAAAGCACAGCTTACCAACCTGCCATCTGATGGAAATAAACTCCCCCCAGCTGAGACCCAGGGTCAGGCAGAAGTTCTAAGCTCTAACTGGTAGCAACACCACCCTAAGGAAAAGCAAACACATATAATTTGCTCCTGATCCTCCTTTTGGAGGAATTTTAACATCTTCCACCCTTGAACTGCATGGATAAAGCAGGGGTGGGTCTCCACAGTTCAGTGCTGTAGAAGCTCCACTGAACCTTTTGAGGAGGTCCTGAGAGCTCTAGGAAGCCACAGCCAGCCGCCTGGCCAGCCAAGCCCAAGCAGCATCTCCTGCTCCGTCCCAACGTTCCAAGGGCTCTCTCTGCCCCCCAGCACTACAGGAAATCTAGTCAGCACATGTCATTTGTCCTTCTGGGAGTCACACCAAGGCACTCCTGAGCTACCAACCCTATCGCCTGCCGGCCTGGAAGAAAGGGAGCTCTGCAGTAGCTCTGGTGTGTTTACATCACTGCATTTCTCCCACATCTGAACACCTAGGAGGAGACAGGGTCATTGAGTGCCCGGAGGGAAGGTGTATGGCTGACTGACCTTTTTGTTTGTTTTTTTCTTTTGTTTTGTTTTTAAAGTGCAGGATAATTACTAAAGCCAAAGGAAGCCAGCCCTCTTCCTCTCTAGCCACAAAATAGCAGACAAGAGTGCTAAAAATTCAGGGCATTTCTCCAGATGCTCAATAGGTCCTTACAGTATCTATTGTATGCCCAGTAACCTTATTTATTCTTGTCCTAGAACTACCGCATTTAAATACCCCAAATAATCTAGTTTGTTACAAAACGTAATTTACAGATTTTGATGAACAGAAGTTAAACCGCCTGGTCCTCTGCTGCAGATAATCGATCAGACGAAGGGCAGCACCTCCCAGACAGAGCTGCGCAGTCTGCTGCTGTCGCTTGGCTCACTGATGCAGATGGGCCCTGTCATCTGGACGTTTAATATGAATTCTTCGCACGCGTTCAATGCGCTCTCGCTCCTCATCCTCATCTAAGTGATGGGAGCGGCCAGCTGCCCCTCCTGTAGCTTCCAAGAGCGCGTTGTCGGGTCCCCTCCCATCCTGGGACTCGTACAGCAGAATGTTCAGTGTCTCCTCGTAAATGCGGGCTTCTGGGAACTCCACCTGCCGCCCCCAAGAGAAACAAGGTCACTCTCACCTATTGCCAGTCACTGCAGGCACCAGGTTACCTCATTTTTAATTCCTGCTACACTTTTGTTTTTAAAATTTCTTAATTGCACTCTAGCCACAAAAATCCTTCCTAGCACAATCTTTTCTGTTTTATTATTTGCTTTCAACCAAATTTTTCTTTTTGGCACTGGCCTGCCCTCACACTGATTTCTCCTGGGAAAGGTAAGAAGGCACAGGGAAGGCCTGCCATTGCTCACCAGGATCTGTCTTTACACAGGGGCGTAAACCAAACTTGGTTAAATGCGCAAGTTTGTCTAAAGATAAAGAACTGGACTGAACTTGCATTATGGAATATCACAATTGCCCTGTGTGAAGTGCCACAGCCAAGCAGTCCCCGCCCTAACGAACCCACAGGATGAGCTCCACTGTGCTGCTCCCACTTTGAATGGCATTGATTATTCTATAGAGATGCTAAACAATGAAAGGAGTGTTCAAAATGGAACAGATGTCAGGATGCCAGTCTGACAGCAGCTGGGCCCATTGCTGGAAGCATTCAGGGGTTTACTCGTACCTTTGTCTGTTTTTTCTCAGTAGCATAAACAATGGAAGTGCAACAGACTTCGGCAATCTTCCGCCCCTGCCCATAAAAAGACCAGCAGCAGATCTCATCTCCAATCACATCTTTTATAAAGAGCACTCTCCCATTAAACCTCAAGGACAGCTTATCGAATAGCTCAATGTTCTTCAGCATGTTGTCATCAGAGTTGCTGTGAGAGATGAAGGAAGGCAGCAGTCATGTTAAGGTAATTAAGACAGCACACAGAATAGAAGGGGGTTCAGGCATTTACAGGCCCGTACGCCTAGTTTCCTTTGACTTACTGTGTCTCTACCAAGGTAGTGTTTACAGTTGGTATCCAGGACTGCAGTGGATAACTCATTTGACTAGTACAAGCAGGAAAACCTGCTGCTGAAGAAGCAGTAATACGACATCAACAGTACTGTGAATAATACTGTCCCAGGCCATTTAATTTGTGTACAACATTCTATCACCCAAATTCCTAAGCTCAAGCTCAGCACCAGCTGGATGGAAACAGCATTATGTCATGAAACATACAGAGACATAAGGAAAGGGGGACAAGGTCCCAGACGATGATTTTACCACTTACTGAGAACACTGCACCATAGAACGCTTCCTGTATTCAATTAATGTGCTGTAGCTCACGGGGACTGCAGGCCAGCAGTTGGCCAGGAGTCTCTGCCAGCTGCACCTAGGTATTAGAGGAACCCCTCTGCCACAGAAATGGCACACGCTTCGCCTTCCATTGATGACGGTAGGATCCCCTCTGACTCAAGTTTGAAATTAATTGGGAAAAAAATGAGTGCATGCCAGCACCAATCTGTCATTGCTTCTGAGTGAAAAAAAAGCAAATGCTTATCATGGATTTTAGTCTATGAGAAACTTCAAAGTCCAGCTGAAGTCATTTACCTGGTGTAGGAATATTTGTTGTTGCTTCTGTTATACAGCAATTTCACAGCTGGCTGTAAAAAACAAACCACAGATCAGTTAACAGGAAGTGCAGTAAGAGCTGGAATCTCAGCTCAGTCCAAGACCCCACAGCAGAGAAGCTGCAATAGGTACATGACACCATCAGGCCCAAGCCCAGTGGGATTTTGCTGTTGTCGTTACTATTGTTGCTGCAAAACTGTCATGCACAGGTCAGCAATGGGCTGCAATCCCTTCTGACCCTTTCTGTGGCTAGATCATCATCTGTTCTCACTCACTCTCTGCCTTTTTGCCAAGGTTAATCTTTATCACCAGCCTCCTCCCCTCTACCTGCCACATTGAGCAGGCTTCCAGAAACAGGAGTCATTGGTTCACTTTAGCTAAAGAAAGCATCTGTCATTAATAACCAGAGTGGATGAATAAATGGGAGATCTAACAGCCCTGAGGATCTGCTCAATCAGCCTGGTACTGCCCATGCCCTCTATTTTAATATCTTAAGTGAAGAAATACATGGCCAGGCCCAGCCTGAGCAACATCTGACTTTTAATTCAGAAGAAATGTTTAGTCTGCTGTAGATTTTCAGTGCTTTGCCGCTCAACAGTTGGAAATTCATGTCTTTTAGGGTAAGCAAGCCCATTGTTGATAACTAAAGACCATTTTCTAACAATACTTGGTCAAGGTCCCATGCAAGCCTGGGGCAGCAGGCCAGCGCCTTCCCAAGCCATGGCACAGCCCAGCCTCTCTTACCTTGTTAGAAGTGGCTATAAGTTTTTGCTCTTCTTTGGAAGATGTGATGACTGGTACCTTGCAGAATGGTTCATATGCATCTTTGTTCTGCTGAAACAAGAATCAAACAGCAGCTGAATGTAAATAGGCCTTAGGGCACCCTCATATTAACTGGGAAGGTCTGCATATTCTGCACTGAAGAGTTCAGCGTGCAATCCGTCCCTACAGCACACTGAGTAGCTGTTACTGGTCCACACTCTGAACCAGGCTGGCACTCCAGCTACCAGGCAGCATTCCTCTGGGACAACCCGAGATGCTCATTTCTGCTCTCTACCACTCTGCAAACACAGGGACTCGATGGTATGTACCAATTTAAATGGCAGGATGTGGAATATGGCTTCACTCAAACAGGACACCAGTAACAATGGCTTCAAACCAAAGCCAAGCACCTCAGAGGAAAACAAAGAATAAAACGGGACTCCCAGCAGCCTGTGGCTACTGTGGATAGAAGAAGCTGCTCTGGTCTGGCCAAAGGACCTACCCCATTCTGGTCAATGGTGGAAGTATTAACTTTTGTCTCAAAGCTCACACTGATGACAGATCATTTCACCATGTAAGACCCTGACAGCAGCAGAGAACACTGCAGAGAAGCCAGGCTGCTGCTCCTTGCACACTCGCAGGGGTCAGTGGAGGGAAACTGAGCTACTGTTTATCCCTCACTGTAACTGGGTAGCACTAAATGTTGAGAATAATTCCATACCTTTTTCTGGATGTGACCAGACTCCAGCAGATCAATGACATGAAGTATTTCAATTTAATCCCAGCCTCAAAAAGGCACCAAGTGGAGGCTAGCAGAAAATCTTGCTCTGCCCAGATGCTGCTTCCCACCCAGAGCAGCCTCACCTTTTTGACCCCTCATTGCAGCCAGAGTAACCTGACTCCTCCTTAGCTCTACGACCTACCTGCAAGGCTGCTTGGCACTCGTCCACCAGCCCCTGGACCAGGTAGTACTTTGCTTCAGCCAACAACTCTTCTATCTCCCTGCGGCTCTCAGGGAGCGGCACAGCCCCATCGCGCAGGTAGTTCAGTATTGTCCCAAAATGTTTTCCACAGCGGTCGATCAGGATCCAGCCTAGGGACAGAAGATGACCACAGTACAGGAGAAGCAGAGGCAAACATGGCAAAAGGCCTTGACACTGGCCTGGGACTGCTGTACCAAGCAGGTTCCTGCCAAAAGACACTAACTCCAGTTTCTTGCTTGAGCTGGCGAGCAGACCTGCAGAAAGCACAGGCAATTTATTGTCTCCTGCGTTTCAAGTGCAGAGTATTTGGGAGTAAGGCAGGAAGCTCCCTTGTTTCTCATAGTTCCCCAGTTACTGACAAATGATGAACTGAAACGGAGAAATGAAGACTTCTCATTCTCAAACCAGCCAGCTCTGTTCTACCTCTACTCCCGAAGCCTTGACACATTATTTTCCTCCCTTCTATCTTAGGGCCCTGTTACATATATGTGTGGCTGTTTCTTACAGGTAGCTTACCAGAGCCAACCAGACTTGACCGTCTAAAGGTTGTTGCACCTGAACACAACAAGGGGACCTGCTGTGATCCAGTAGATGTGCAAAAAGGTCGACAAGAAAAGGGCAGCACAGACTTGGCAGTGTCATGGGAAACACTGTTTCAGTCTCTATATTCCTAAAGTGCATTCATTTGGTAGAACAAAGTAGTTGCTAATACAGTGTCTTAAACTGCCGAAAGACATGACACGACAGCATGCGTAAGCAGAATGTAATGTACAGCCCCTGCCCTGGAGCTCACCAGCACTGCTATGTACTGACAACGGTGTGAAGAAAAGAAAGCAGAGCTACAACCAAAATGCTTTCCAGTTAGCAGGCGATCAAAGGATCTGCACTTCACCTCTTGTTGCTGGTCTGTTGCCTGAATCAGGCTGGACCCTGAGAAATGTTAGGCAATATTGAGACTCGAGTTTCCATAAATGAACAGATGGCCACTCTTACAGGCTGCAGCTCAGGAATGCAGCGAGGAAACGTTTGTGGGGAAGGAGTCATATTTTGGACAAATAAGGAAAGTAGGTTAAAGCAGACCCTGTATGTTCTGCATGAATGGAATCACTAGTAAAGTCTGAACATTTGGTTCAATTTGGAAAGTGAACACAGCCCTTTCATGCTGTTCTGTGGAAAACTGAGACACTCTCCAGCAGTTTACTACAGGCTTTCCATCTCCCTCGTTACCCTGCTGTCTACATAAAACACAACGTGTGCTCACAATTGTAATTTTACAGACTGTAATAACAAACGAGAAAGCTGGAGGCAGGAGAACTAGCGACAGAGAAATCAAAGAACAAAAGACTGATCCAGGCTAATGAATACAGTATACCTAACCAACCAGAGCAGAAAAAAAGCCCATTTGTCAATGCAGAGGTATATAAAGCAAGATCTCCCATTTTAAAGCAAAGAGGGAGCGCAAGACATGATAATAAACAAGGACATACATATTCCACAAATGCAGCCATTGACAGAGTTTACTAGCGTACACCAACATGTAGGGAGGTAAAGGGCAGGCTGAGAGCAGAATTAGATCCCCAAACTTCTTTGTTATCATGTCCCCTGTGATTCCCTCTGTAGGCTGTAAAAATCTCCTGCAACTTTATGTTTACAGATGGTGAAACCAAAGCAGAATTGCTCATTTTCATGGGGGGTGGGGGGGAGGGGTGGGGAGTGGAATGAGAAAATATTTCAAGCAGCATTGCAAAATACAAGTGACTGCTAAAATAGCTTTCAAAAAACCTTCTGTTTTAACCAAACAGCCAAGCATACAGCCAAAGCCAGATGACTCACAGGAAAGCGACCCTGCTGCCACTCAGTCACGCCTGTGCAGAGCCTAAGAAGTGGGTTTCAGCTGTAGTCTTTTAAAGCTATTTTTTAATTGCAGTGTTACAAAAATGCCCTGTGATCCATTTACTGATGTAGGAATACATAATCCATGAACTGTATGTACACACACTAGACTTTTAGGAAATTATCTTTTGTTTTACCAGAAGTCTTAAGGACAACATCCAAACACTCAAACTAAACCAGACTACATTTTCTGACTAAGCCTTGACAGATGAAATAGTAGCCTGACTGCTGCTCAACAGTCTTACTAGCAGCTGAATGAAAAACACGCATCTTGATCAACTGGTTAACAGCAGTGGGGAGTGAGGAAAAAAAAACACACTGCAGAAAGGAAAATTGGAAACAGATGGATGCACCTGGAAAACTCACATCCTTCTATCTGCTCATTATCATAAAAATAAAATTTTCAAAATATGCTGATTTGCTACAGTTCATGAACAATTTCTAAGCCAAAAATAATCATCTGCCACCCACTGCCAGAGAACTCCAATCTTTTCTCCTACTGCCCAACTAGCAGCATGTTGTAATTGTTAAGCTTTGAGAAAGAGCTGGGGAGATGGTGCTGGGGTCAGAAGAATGCATCTAAACGAAGAGGAGGACCCCGCGTGACACATTCCACAGACGTTTAAAAACTTTACTCCTTCCAGTTTCTCTGCAAGCCTGGCTTCTTCTTCTAAGAAACACTTTGTTTTGTGCCAGATTTTGGGTGTGACCAATTAGCAGTATTTTGAAGAATTTCAGATAAAAAGAGTTTCCTTTAGCAGCTATAATGTTATTGTCCCAGTTTCCAGCATCACGCCAGGCAAGGGGAGATAAAGCAAGAACTACTGCAATGGGAGTGTCTCAGTTACAACATACAGGAAGTATCAAATTCCTATTAAAACACAAACTGGCTAAATGGAACAATCCCACACAGACACTGTGGGATTCACAGCAAAATAAACTTCTGATTTTATGTCTCAAGCATATTTTAGCAGATTAAACTCCAGTTACCCTCATATTAGCAGTAATATTGTCAGCTGCTCTCCAGCAAAAAGTACCTGCACCTACATGGACTCTGAGCCTTGGGAACGTGATGTACCAGCCCTCCTGTGGTACCTACCCAGGAAGCCAGGAGGAAGCACTGAGACCATGCCAGGGTGGGCTTCCAAAATTAATTTGGAATTGCCAACCCATTTCCAAACTGAAGGACTTGGGAAGTCTCGAATTATCAAATTTTGTGAACCACAGAACAGCTTTAGGGAGGGACAGGAGGATGCTTTTGGAGTTGCCTGAAGCTTAGCAGCAAGGGGAAAGGTCTTCAGTGAACTGGTTCACAACTTTTCCACCAGAACACCCCCTCTAGTCTTCCCACTAATGGTGCCGATTACCATTTGACGGGGCTTTTTTTCAGTTTGACCCAAAGGCTAGCTTTTTTATGCAACCTGCACAGCCCATGAGAGGTACCCAGAGAGCCTTTGATCTGGAGCCCACCAACTACAGTGCTGATGTCAC
This sequence comes from Astur gentilis, assembly GCF_929443795.1. Lineage (NCBI taxonomy): Eukaryota > Metazoa > Chordata > Aves > Accipitriformes > Accipitridae > Astur > Astur gentilis. The sequence goes on along the minus strand of NC_064886.1, from coordinate 15,657,799 downwards.
GGCTTTACAGCAGCTGAAACTTGTACAAGACATGGTATAACACCCGGAACAATGCAGCTTTTTTTCCCCAGCTTAAATATGAGGACTTCCAGCTAAAACAGGAATATTCCGATAATTAGGTTGTAATTTTTACAATTTTTTCCTCCAAACCCAGTCCAGGTCCTATCTCAAGTAAGCTTATCACAAGAGCCCTACTAAATCCATCACTTGTTCCACACGACCTCTAAATATAGACTATTCTAAAGCACTCAAAACTAAGTCCAATCATCTAACCACGTACTACATTATATGTATTACATTACAGCAAGTTCAAACAGAATTTTCAAATAATTAACTAGTCATAAGAAAGGTGTTTTGAACCTTTAGGCTCAGGGATGTGGTAGCTATTGTTAAAGACAAGGTATCCAAGTCCATAAACATAGTTATGGGCAAAACATACGTGCACAATAGAAAGCTGTGCTTACAATTAAGCACATTGTGGCACTCCCACAAAGCGAGAACGCTGACATAAAACTATGCTACCAGTGCAGTTATAACAAACACATTTTAGCTATATTCTTAATTTAAACATAAATGTTTTAAAGAATCTCAGCAGAAGATAAAATCAACGTATCTGGTAAAGAAGTGAAATATTTGAGCGCTGCTCCTTTAGAAGACTGTAGTTTGACATACAGCACATTCCTTCTTTCCAGACACATTTAATGTGGAGAGACCCATTTGCTAGCTCTCTCCTTTTATTATCAATAAAACTATAGCAAATTTTCTAAAAATTTTGCAACTGGTTTTATTTTAGTGAAGCCAACAATCAATACTCTCGCAAGAAAATAGTTTCATTTAAAAAATTGGCTTTTAGCTCATAAACCTTCCCCCCCAGATCTTCAGAGCAAATTTTATACTTATATTTGAGGTAAGGAAACAAGATGAGGGAACTGCCTTCTGAGCTTCCAAGTAAATATGCCAGTCCTGACTCATAGTTTCTTAGTCACTATCCCCACCATTTTCCATATGCTTAAGAGCTTTAGCATTAGTATTTCAAAAGAAAAAGATAGCCTGTGCTATCTGGGCCTGAGAGGAGCCTCGGGACTTCTTACCGTCCTTTTGTTGTTCAGGCAACTATTCAAGTCATATGTGTCTTGTTCCACATCTTTTCTCAGTCGTACAAGTTACGAGTTTTAACACTAATAAAATGTAGACATATCTGGGCCTGTGACTAGATGTTCCTCTCTGTTCTCTAATATTTTTCTCTAACCCCTTCTGACCTATTTTCGCTGAAAAGGAAGGAAGCCGGTGTGAGGGACACGGGGAGCAGCCCCTTACCTTCACTGTCTGTGAGGACTTCCATTCGGCCACTGAACATGGCCTTCAGCATGGTGTCCTGCTTGGTCAGGGTCTGCATGGTGGTGTAGTAGAGGGCACCGCCAATGTTCAGCTTGACATACTTGGAGCTCGGACTCGTCCCTTTGAAGGAGGTCGTGCGAGTCGCAGCCGCCGGCACCGCTGAGCTCACCACACTTTCTCCCGACATCTCTTCCTGCAAGCAAGGAGTTACCAGTTAGACTTACAGTTCCACTGCATGTCACCCAACTTTACGTTACCATCTGTTGTTTTACACAGAAGTAGTCATAGATGTGCTGGGCACTATCAGCCTCAGCTCCACTCTGTCTCTTTCCAAAGTTGTCGAGCATTTTAGATGTTTAACTTCATCTTCCTTCTGACAGTGACATAAACCAGCCAAAGAACATAAATCAACTCAGCCAGCAAAGAAGCCTGTGAATGTTGAGCAGTGTTTTACACTGTAAAAGCCAATACTTTCCCACAAAAACTGTGTTCATTTCTTTCACAACTTCTAAAGCTTAAGCTCTTACTTCATCCATAATCTGGTATGTAATTGGACAATTCCCAATAGACAGAGCTTAAGCGGATGATTTCTGTGTGTTAAAATGCAGACTATCCACAGATTTTCTTGAGGCTTTTTTTCCTTAAAGCACATGTGGCTCTATAGAGAGCACACACAAGCTTCCCATTCTCTTGCCTGCCCTCCCACATTTCTCAGCACACCAAAACCCAGCGTCCAACATCCTCCACTACCTCTGCGTGTAGTCCCCAGACACAGTGGACTCCAGTCAGCTAACGAGGTCACACGCTGTAACAGGAACATGTTAGCTTAGCACTGCAAATGCTCTGAGAGCTGCTAACGATAAATCCTTAATCAAGCTGCGTCCCTGCGGTTAACTGTTTTGCCTCACAACGCCCTGCCATCTCAGGCAGACCCAGGTCCTACAGTTTTCAGAGCACACTGGCTGACTACTGCACTGAATGATTTTTGCTCCGCTGCCATGAAAGGCAGAACTATCGGATGGCAAATCTGAACGGAGCTGTAGTTAGGTGTCCATGCTGGGTTTCACAAGGTGAAGAAGCAGGATGGGCAGAGATGGCCGCAGCGGACTATTCTCTCTGACACGGAGCCTACCCAGGGCAAAGGCACCAGCCTCAGCCCCAGCTCTGGCTCCCTCCAGCAGCTGAACATGCCCACAGCTCGGCCAGGAATCGTGCCCAGGCTCCCAGAGCGGGATCCTGCGCTGCAGCATGACCCAGCGCACCAGGGCCGCAGCCCAGCACCCTGCCACCCGACATGACAGAGAGCCGCGGGGCTGCTCCCCGAGACCCCCAGGCCTGCCCTACCCAAACCACACCAGCCTCTGCCCAAGAGCCAGCCTGGGAGGACCCGACCCTGCCCGCACACACGAAAATCAGACGGCGGGCACCCCGACTTTTGGGAGCCAGATCCCACCCAGGAGCCCTGTACCTGCTCCCCGCTAAGACCACACCACCTCCCCCTCCCCCCATTCGGGGGCTGGACCACCCCCACACCCCTCAACCTCCCCGCCCTTCCCAGCTCCTCCTCTCTGGGGACTCAAACCACCCCCACTCCTCGTGCACCCCACCCTGAGGGCCGGATCCCCAAATCTTGTCTCACCCCAGGCCAGCGCCGCCCCACCCCCCGTGGAAGGACCCCCACCCTCGCCCCCCAACCGCAGCTGACCAGCCAGCCGCCCGCGCCCGCGCCCGTCCCCAGACACCCCCAGGCCCCCCACCCCCGCGGCCCAGAGCCCCGCCGCCTCACCATGAACGGCGCAGCGCAGCCCCACGGACCGAGCGAGCGGGAGCGCCGGGGCGGGGGGAACTTCCGCCCCTCTGGTGTCACTTCTGCCGCGGCCCGGGTGCGCCACCAAACCCTTCCGATGTTCCGCTCGGTCTCCCCGCGAGGTGCCGCGCTGCACTCCCGCCTCCGGCCCGACCCGACCTATCCGGCGGCAACGAGATCCGGAGCCGGCTTCCCTTTCTCCCCTCAGCCGAGCGGAGCCGGCGGGCGACCGAGAGAACGAGCGGGCGGAACGACAGCGGCAGCGCGAGTTGCCGGCCGGAGCCAGAGCGCGGACACGGGAATACGAGGCGGGGGCTGCCGGGCAACCGGGCTCAGGGCTTCGGCCTCGCGGGCGACGGATCTGGCCCGGCGCCGCCCGGCCCGGCCCGGCCCGGCCTGGCCTGGTCTGGTCTCGCCTCGCCTCCGTTGGCGGTGTAGGCGACGGCGGGGCGAGGGTGAGGGCCTGGGCCTGGGGGGGCGGTGGCGGTGGCGGTGGCTGTGGCTCCCGGGGCCCGGTGGGCAGGGTGCTGTGAGATGGGCATGTGGGGCTGGGGCTGGGGCTGGGGCTGGGGGGGGGCGGGCTATCTCTGCTAGGTGCTTTGCTAGTGGTTTGGGCAAGTCCCAAAGTGTTGGAGGCCATTTCTGGGACTGTGAGTCCCCACTGGTGGAGTGGGAAACACTCGCTCTGGGGTGGTCGCTGCTCAAGTCTCGCTGGTTCCCAGGGCCCTGGCATGCTTGAGGATGGCCTTTGCTTTTGTCACACATCGAATTGTTTCTTCCCCGGTCTGAAGTGTGAGGAGCTAGCTGTGTCAGTGATCACAGCTAAGCGGTGGTGCTGCTTCTCCTCTCCTGAAGCTTTTTTGACTTTATGTTTTCTTGAGGATGTAGTGAGAGGTAAGTCTGGTCAAAAGCACTTAGAACTGCAAAGGTAAAGACTAAATCCCCAAATCATCTGCAGGTAATGTGCTTATCTGTGCAGGAGCTGCCTGAAACCAGTGGATGAGGATCATGTTTGTGTATAAATGATTATCATACACTTCATTATCAGACACTTCTTTTGAAGAAGTAAGCCCTCAGGTGAGTTCATTGTCAAGTATTTATAAAGCTGTTGTTGACTCTGTGCATTTTGTCTTGTTGCGTGGCAATAAATTAGCTTCCAGCATCCCTTGTGCCCTTTTCTTCATTTCCTTGCCTATAGAATTGTTCTTCTGTGTTATCTGAAAACAAGAAAATGGAAACAGCCAAGACTGCAAAGGGGAGCTGGACTGCAGGGAGTGGAATGCAATGACAGCACACTGATTTTTTTTATTTTTTTTTTTTTCCTCCTAATGTCTACTTGCCTGCATTAGATTGCAGACGTTGCTGGGATGATTCTGGTATCAGTGTTTTTGTGTTCTTACAGCCCCATTGACAAGTACCTTTGGCTTTGCCTAGGCTGTACTTTGCACACACTTCTTTCTATGTTGCTGGGCACTCCCGTTCCCCTACTGAAATGTCGGGTGCAGGTAGTCCGTTCAGAAATAATGTAAAGAATTACCCTTGTGTTTTGTTCACTCTGCTCCTAGTTTTCTAGGTGTTTGCTGCAATGATTCTTTGTTTCCTTAAATTTACGTTTTGGTAGGTTGTAAAAATGTTCAGTGCAAGCCAGTCCTCCAAAGCCCAGTTCCTCGACAAAGCACGCCAGGCTCGGGAGGAGCGGAGGGAGCTGAAGGAGAGGGAGCGTGCTGCAGTCCAGGTCCAAGCTTTGATCAGGAGATTTCTCTGTCGATGCCGCCTGCAGAGGGAGATAAGGTGTGTGAAATTCTACCTTCTGTGCTTTGCTCTTCTCTGGAGACGTGTGTTTGATTTTTCAACTACCGATGCTCATTTTTCTCACTTTGGTAGGAGAGAAGTGGAGGATTTCTTTGGGACAAATGAATCTGGCTCAAGTAAAAGAAGTGCTCTTTCTGTCTTCAGAATTGCTAGGAAACTGCTGTTTGTATTTAATCATAAAGAGGACAAAGAGGTAAGGTTGCTACTCTGACATGCTTTTCTTCTTTTGAGGACATACTTTAACATGTAAAATGTGTTTAATTAGTTATCTAGTGATCCTGTAGATTCCTGCAATATATTTTGGCTTCAGATATGTGATCTCTGTCTCCTAGTCCCTCTTGGGGAGATCTGCTTCTAGGAATGAAATAGAAGAACCCTTGAATTTTTTAGTAGCGGTTCTGTATTCAGGGCATAGTTTAACAAATGTTTTTCCTGGTGACCATGCCAACTTTAGTAACTGAGCAGTGCCTTATGATTTTGTCAGCTGCATCCATCAGTTCCCTAGGCAGGTATGCTGTGGCAAGCTCACAAAGAGCTATCACGGCAGAGTGTGGTGTACAGGCTGTTTGTATCGCAACTTCTCTGACCACGCTCTGAATTTGCGGTTTCAGAGTAAAGCCCTTTGCTGTAGTGTCTATGAAATGATGATGTTTGCCCCAGGAAACTGCAAAGGCTAATTATAAGGAAAACAATTGGAAAATGAAGGGCTATATTTAAATTGCAGCAGCAGTGGGTGACTTTTTTTTTTAATCTCTGTTCCATCAAACTCCTCATCTTCTGATGATGATGGTGCAAGTATTGCAAATGTAGTTTTCTGTATGTACAGCATCAAAAAAAAAAAGAGTGTATATTACATACAGATTTTTCAAGCAGTGGGATCAATTCGAAGTTCTGCATTACAGTAATTGGGTGCCTTGCTGAAATATGTCTGTTCTACTTCCTCTTCTCCTTCCCCTTCCAGCAGCAAGTAAGTCCCTTGCTGGGCTGAGGACTAGACTGGGCTCATTTCCACTTTTATTTCTGGACACCACTCTCAGTCGGGATAACCACAGCAGCAATTCTGTAGCTCAGAATGGCTTTATAACTTGCAAGCGTGTGGCAAATAAAACTGGACTGAAATAATAATGGAGTTGTGGATGTGATTGGCAAGTTCTGCTAAGAGCCATGATGGTTGGGAGTTTGGAACACACTGCTGCACTCCTTAGCATTAAGCTGTTCTAGCTGAACCCCAACAGGAAGATGCTTTTCCTGGCTTCAGCCAAGTGCTGCTGAGGGAGGCAGTTTAGAAGGGAAGGCTGAGAAATTCTTCCTTTTTATGAGCACTGTGTTCAGGGAGGGAACTCTTCTGCATAGCTGTAGCATGACCTGTAGATGCACTCTCAGGAAGGGAGCTGTTGGCATTGTCTGTAGGGAATTTTGGAACATTTGTTGTTTTGATACGGAGGTATCTTGCTCCCTCTGCTGAGCTGTTCCTAGTGCTTTTCCAGAATAGCCCTTCCTGTAGTTAGAACTAATGCCACCTTTTTTTTTTTTTTCCGCAGAGATTTGAAAAGTTGTGCCGTTGTATTCTTAATAGTATGGATGTTGAGAATGAGCCCAAGGTCAGCAGGATGGGTTTTTTTTGTTTGGGGGTGGGAGGGTTGTTTGGTTTTTTGATTCTATGTGTGGGGATTTAGGTTGGTGATTTTTTGAACTTTAGCTTTCAAAAGCCCCTGAACACTGTAGAGATTCCATGGTGAAAGTTTGAACAAGTCCTTTAGTATTCCTCTGGTATTTTTACTCTGTATCCAGCTATAGGAGTTAAAGGGCAATTTCTTTCTGTGGTGGGTGATATGCTTTGATCAGTGAATTCTGGGGGGAGAAATAACTTGGTTCTGCTGCTGGGTTCAGTAGGACACTGAGGAGGTTGTTTTGTTACAAAGCTTCCTGGTAATGTATTCTGCCAATCTGTAGCACAAATACTGACCACTGCTCCCATTTGTATCCTGCCTTCCTCAGGTGTGGTATGTGTCACTGGCACTCTCCAAGGACCTTACACTCTTATGGATCAAACAGATCAAGGATATTTTGTGGTTTTGCTGTGAATTTCTCAAGCAGCTTAAGGTAAGGAACATTGTCTTTGTGTTTTGTCTCCCTGCATTTAACAGTTCTGTAGCTTGGCACAAAGCTAATTTGATTTATTAACACTGGTGTTTATTATCGCAGCCTGACATCTTACAAGACTCCAGACTGGTCAATTTGCACCTCACAATGCTTGTCACCTTCACAGATACTTCTACATGGAAAATCCTTCGGGGAAAAGGTTGGTGCATCCAATTCAATACTTTAAGCCACTGATCTGGGATTTGCTATTAAAATCCACTGAATGCTGTTTCTGCTCATTTTCTTCTTCCTATGCTTACCACAAAGATTCATTGTGCTTCTGTGCTTGCACAAAGCATAGAATGGGCAGCAAGGATTCCTTGAGATTAGACAGGCTATTTCCCTTAGAACAGCAACAGTTACAACATTTTTATAATGCTCCAAAATCTCACACACAAGAAGTGTTCAGAGGGTGATGGAATGTGGTTTTAGCTCTGGGTTTTTGTAGAAAATACCCGTAGAAAAAGTGGACAAGTATCGTGAGGAAATATGACTCTTATACCTTAAACAAGACTTGATGTGAAACGCTGCTGAAATGGTGGGTTTGCATATAAGGGTAAGGACTTTGTGCAGGAAGGGCTTATGAACTGACAAACTGTTTTATAGTGTGTAAGGAAGTAAAGAGTGGAGCTGTGATGCTGATTTAGTAACATCAGTGTTCTAACCCGGAAGGTGAAACCCTGAGGCCTGCCATGAACCACATCTGTGCAAACATCATGGGACATCTAAATCAGAAGGGATTTTATTCTGTGCTGCAGGTCAGTCTCGGGCTGATACAGTTATGTCTTCACTTTATTCAAAACAAGCCCCAGTCCTGCACTGTGGGCCTTGTTCTGAGGAAGCTTTTATGATCTCTGTGATGGTGTGTCAGGGAGAAGCTGTTTGTGGAACACTGGTGATTTGCACGTGGGCATATTTTTCTTCAAAGCACTTGAGATCAAATACACCATCTCCTTTTTTGTCACTATTGCTGAATGTAAATCCTACTTAATCGTCTTGTAATGAGATGGACAGGAAGGGCTCTTGAATATTTTTTTCCAAACTTTGCTGATACCCTTTTGTATGGATCTTGTTTGTTTACTGTTCTGAAGGGGAAAGGAATTGATATAGTTTTTCTTAATCTTTTAAATGAGAACGATATTACCAGGCACCTATGAGCCTTGCCTGTTAATTTTAAAAGGCCTGGGAACCCTGTGAGAAAGAAGTACTGAAGAGTCTCTGATTTGATTGCAGTTTCTCTGTTATGCCATTATTAACCTGAAGCACTTCTAGTTCTGACTTGTAGTAACTGGGTTTTAGGTTGCTTTGGTGGTGTTCTTTTTCTCTGCTCTGAAAATAAACATAATGTCTTTCAGGAGTAATCACAATCTTTTTCTGAGTACTTCAGGAGGTTTGGGGGTTTTATTTTTTTTTTTTTTTATTCCAGATTTTGCTAACTAATGGCTTGGCAAGATCCAGACCTTCCCTGTCCAAAGGCTCTTTAACTGCCATCTTCTCTCTTGCACTGCGGTAAGCCAGCCAGAGCTGCTTGGGATGATACGCAGCCAAATTTATCTTTATTGTGTTTTTTGAAGACTCTCATTCTGCCAGTCTTTTTGTGCCATTGAGAGTATCACCCTCATAAAAGGAGCTGCTTTAGGCAAGTAGCTCACTTTCCTGTCATCCTTTTTCAGATCAGAATGCTCTTGAGTCAGTAATGAGTGTTAGTATGAGGCTAGGCTTTGGAGAGCAATTCCAGTTCAGAGTACGGTATCTGTATGTCTTTCTGTTAAACCATCAGAAGGGGTTGGAGTTTTCTGAACAAGTATGGTTGTGCCTCTTCACGATGAACTGCTGATGCAGATATACCTGTTAGTCAATTTGCAGGGGCAAAGTTTGTCCCTGAAACAAGTTGGGTACAGGTCTTTCTAATGGTTCAGTCTTCCCCTTAAAGATAAGGGAAATATGCTGTTACCCTGACCTCATCTCTACAGAGCTGATGTCTCTTCACTTTGGAAATCTGCTGCTAGTAATGAGCATTCTTTTAAGACTTCAGTGGTTAATTGTGTACCACTGCCCTTCTGTAGCTGTCACTGCTGGGATGATGAAGTTGTGGTGTTCAGTAGAGTAGCAGTGGATGCCCTTGAATACGTCACCTAACTTCTCACTAAGAAAAACAGCTATGGCAGCAGGGAGAAGGGGAACTTAGGAGATGAACCATATAACCCTTATAGTGCTCTGGGAGGCATTGATGTGCTGTGTGAAAATACATTATGCTGTGAACTGTTTAGCTTATATTCCTTTGTGTCATGAGCAATTTTGTGAGCTTGCTGTGATAACAGAAGTGTAAGTGAATGTTCTTTTTTCCAGTGATGCTTCTTGATGAGGGTAGAATCAACCACCAGTTCTGGATGGCTCGGTTAAAGATTGCCTCTTACTTTGCTAGGTCAGGTTTCTTACACTGAAGTATTTTTCCCTCTGTAGCCCTGTGGTTGCTGCGCAGTTTTCAGACAATCTGTTGAGGTCGTTTCTGATCCATATTATGTCTGTGCCTGCTATAATGACTCATCTTGCTACTCTAACACCTGAGGTAAGTGGGTGATGCAATAGTACCAAAAATCCACTGAATGTCACATAAGGCCACTTGTTATTTCATTTTATCAGCTCTTGGAACAGAGCATTGGCATTTCTGTCTTTGCCAGCTTCAACACTGTTGTGGAAGTGTTGATCCTTAAACTCTCCAGATACTCTGGGTTTCTAATACCACATAAGTTATTAACACCAGTGGGATGATGGGCTGAACTGCCCTAAAATAAATAAATAAATAAAGTAAAAATAAAGGCATATGTGACACAGCTTGAATTTTTGCATGTCCTTATTCTTGATTTCTGTAACCATAGACAGAGCCAAAGCAGAAATCAGTCTTGCATGGCAGAGAATCTGTGATGGTAACTAGTAGGTTGTCCACTAATCTAATTTAATTTGACTGCTCCTCTGTGTAGCTTGGTGCAGACAGGCAAGTTTTGTGCCAAATGGGCATTCTGTGTTCTTGCAGACAGGCAGTTGCAAAGGTCTGTCTACAACTAGAACATGGCCTATTCGTCTGCAAGGTTTTTTATTTCGTAGACCACCTTCATGTCAAACACTTTCTTCAGTGCAACGGTCTCAACTTGCTGCTTTATTTGGAAAGAAAATACAATTCAAATTGCTGATGCTGGATCAGGTGTTGTTCTCTGTGATGCTTCTCAGCCTCACTGGCAGTTAAATTCTGTCTTTCAGCGTCTGGCAGTGATAGAATCTCATGATCTTTTCCGCAAGTTCATCCTATTTTTAAGTCGTGAAGCACAATGCCGAGATGTCTGTGTGTGCTTAGAAGGAAGTCACACTCTTTGTTTGCTAGGTAAGCACCTGTTATGCTTCTTTTTTTACTGTGGATGGAAGAGAGTCTTGAGTCAGATCTTCTTTCTCCTTGGGTCAGAGCTGCCTCCAACTCATAATTTTTTTATCCTTATTTAGTTAGTTTCTGAATAATAACTGAAATATATTTCGGGATATTGCAAACATGGTTTAAGGCCCTTGCAAATGGAGGAGGGGTCAGAGACTTCCTTTTGTATACATGTCATCATGCCTCAGCTGTGAAGTATTATCTCTGCTAGCTTTTCACTTGGACTCTAAGAAAGTCTTGTAGCATAACAGATTTGAATCTAGCTTCCTTAAAGAGACATGCTACTGAGATATTTAAATTCGCATTTCTGTAAAAGTAACAAGAGGAACAGTTGGAACTCTGGAATAACCATGGATTGTCTGTAGCTTATAGTACTTTGTAGAAGGTGTTGGTGGGATAGAGATGAGAAGGTGGCCAAAGTGATATGCCACCTTAGTGGTTGATGTGTGCTGGAAAAGGCTTGCTGCAAGGTAGCCTCTAATAGTCATTCTTCACAGAAGTCCTCTCCTGGACTTGAAAATGGGTCTGAGTTCATTTAGTCTATTATGTCTGTAATCACTGTCCCACAGCATCTGTTCCTCTTTTAAGTCTTGCTGTGCTGGTCATTCCACCAGGTAATCTTGTGTACCTGGGCTCCCTGAATGATAAAGTTCTTGAGGAGGAGACAGCTCATTTTGTGGGTGTGCTCATTCACATGCTCTCCTACTGCCAGAAGTATGTTTCACAAAAGAAATCCAACCTCACCCACTGGCATCCTGTTCTGGGCTGGTTTTCACAGACTGTGGATTATGGGTAAGTGAGGAGGACCTTATGGTGACAGCTGATTAAGCCTTTCTCTTTATTTTTTCCTTTTTTGTTTTTTTTAATGCTGCAGTGTGTTTTATATATTGAGATGAACAGTGTGACCCTATTCAGAATAACTTCTCAGATATTTTAGGCTGTATCTGCACAATATAAATTGCTGCATTTATATACAGACTGTTACATGAGGAAATGCATTTAGTGTAGTTAGACTGGTAAACAGTGGCCATACTGGTACCCTCAATACAGGACCTGTATATCGGCTCTTCCTATGAGGACCATCTGTAGGGTGGGTGCATACTCCATTTTGACTATGAACTAAATGTATCAAAGTATCACTGGTGTTTTATTCCAACCTGCCTTCTTAAATGTCTCTCTGACTTGTCTTTTAGATTGAATGAGTCCATGCCTCTGCTGACAAAGCAACTGCAGCATCTCTGGGGAGTCCATATGATCCGCATCCTCTTCAGTGATGTGCTCAGCAAGAAATTGCTGGAGAATCAGGAAATAGCTCAGCTGCCAACACAGCCAGTTTCCCCTCAGAACAGCCTTCCTATGAAGAGTCAGTTCTGGAGGGTTGCTTTTTTTGTGTCTCTGTGTGTATGTGTGTACATGTGTCTTTCTCTCTCACAGACTCACTGGACTTTGACTTTTCCACTTATGCTAAAAGCTTTGAGTAATTACTTGGCAGCAGCTGCTGCTGTTTAGGTGGAGATATGGTCTCTCCTATTTTGCAATTCCTGCTCAGAATGCCTCTGTGACCTGGGGCAAGTCTCTTTCTTTGGTGCTGTGAAAATATTTGCTTATTTTAGCAGGTTTTTTTCATTGTTTCTCAAGTAGCCGAAGTGCTTACTGCATAAATTAGTAGTTTCCAAGGCAAGATGGGAGGCCAGCTTCCCAGGTGAAAAGCAAGGTGAAGCTCATGGACTTGTGATGTGTGGCGATTCTGCAGAAGAGTTGGAATTTGGAATAAGATAGCTGTAATCTAGCTATTTTCTAGCTGCTACTGATAGTACTAGATCCTGTAGTCATTAGTAACTGCAGTTCTGGCAGGGTTTTAAGCTCTAGACTAATGTCCCCACTGAAATACGCTTCTGCATTGCTAGCAGCTAGGCAGTGTTCTGCCAGAAAAGTCCACCAACACCTACTGTCTGTCGAGTGACCCCATCTGCTAAAATCTGCTTTATCGCAGGGCTGCCAGGTGGCTGAGAATGAGAAATGGTTTCAAATAGCACTTCTCATGTGCTTCTCTGTCACCAGATCTTTTCAAGAGAGCTTTCCAGAAGTCTGCATCTGTCCGCAACATTCTCAAGCCTGTTGGAGGCAAGCGAGTGGACTCAGCAGAAGTGCAGAAGGTGTGCAGTATTTGCGTCCTGTACCAGACCACGCTTACAACGCTAACACAGATCCGCCTACAGATACTCACAGGTCAGGGCACATCTGTGCTTTTCAAATAACTTAAAATGTGGAGGAGAAAATAGATTTTTCTTATTAAATTCTGTTGACTTGTTGGTAGTTTTATTACTGACAACAGTTTATTGACTGGCTGGGTGGAAGGCTTGTTCCATCCTGAATCATACATCTGATCAATAACATTCATCACTTCTTTATCAAGCATTAACTCTCCAGAATACAAATTGAGGCAAGTTTTCCTATAATGAAACCTTGCTTACTCCATATCAAACTTGAGACTGAGTCAGTGTTTTCGAGAAGCCTAGCAATATTAATCTTTATGTGGTGGAAATGTTGAATGCTTTCATACATCTTAAGAACAAATTACCTGTCTTAGGAATGGATGGAGGAAGAGATAAGCACTGTTTTGGTCTAGTGGCTAGAGCAGAGGAATGAGTCCAGAGCCTTGGATGCTTTGTTTGTGGCTATAGTGGTGACCACAGGTACAGCCCTGTTCTCTGTGTTCTCATCTCTAAGATGGTTGTAATGGTGACTGGATCACAGGAATAAATTCATTTCAGAAGTTGCAAAATAATTAGCGGGAAAGAGCTTCAGATGTGCAAACGATTAATGCCTCGTTAAAAGCTTTTTTTCTGCTTTCCTGATGATTGTACATCTCCTGTTAATGCAGACAGGCTTCGGAGCCAAATGTGATGTTTATGTTTCTTTCAAGTAAAGTGTTGCTTTGCGAAAGGATCTTTCAGCTCCAAGTCATGTTTGTTGCTCTGAGCCTGCATGAATGAGCAGGCAGAACAGGCTTTACTGAGTGTGTTTTATATTTTTTCCATTGCTAGGCCTCACTTACCTGGATGATCTGTTGCCCAAATTATGGGCTTTTATCTGTGAGCTGGGACCACAGGGTGGGTTAAAACTCTTCTTGGAGTGCTTGAATAATGATACGGAGGAATCCAAGAGGCTACTGGCCATGTTGATGCTCTTCTGTGACTGCTCCCGCCACCTTATCACGTAGGTAGCAAGCAGAGGGTGCTCTCTAGATTTGTAACACGAAGCTGTTGTGTTCCTTAAGTTTCAAGAGGAATAGTTAAGGTATTGCTGCTTTTGCATAAAGATAACTAGGCGGAGTAAAGCAACAAGTTTTTCAGATAGAGCCCTGAGAAATAAAAGACATCAAAAGGACTTTCCTGCTCAGCCGCATGCAGCTGTCTGAACTGGTGGCAATATACTACAGCACTGGCTAGGGAGGGGAAGGAAACATTTCTTCTGCTTCTTATGGACAACAATTGTGTTAGTCCAAAGCAAACACTTTGATGAGTCGAGATAAGCTTTGAGGAAAAATGTTACAATACTCCTGCAAGAAAGCTCCCCAGCTTATATGCTTCTGTTTGCAACTCCTTTGCTGTCTTGCTCATAGACTTACACAACACAAAGGATGGGAGAGGGGGTGGAAAATTGCCCTTGCTGGTCAGTAGAGACAGTTTTCTTAGCTTGAATGATGAAAAAGTTTTCTTGGGGATGAGGGCATAGATCCTTTTAACTATGAAGTACTGGCTTTGCTTGTTTCTTGGACATTTCATACTGTTTTTCTGTTAGGATCAGATATTGATCAAAATCAATAAATAAGGTTTAGTTGTTTATGACGTCAGAACCTCATGGGTGTCAGTTGTCATAGAAATAAGAGCTGCTGCTAAAGGATAATGTGCCTTTATGAAAATTTCAAAAGGTAATTAAATTTACACTTGTGCATTTGCATTCGTTTTCTCTGATAGGATTCTTGATGATATAGAAGTCTACGAAGAGCAGATTTCATTCAAACTGGAAGAGCTTGTTACCATCTCATCTTTTCTGAATTCCTTTGTATTTAAGATGATCTGGGATGGAATTGTAGGTAAGTACTTTTTTGAGTTGATGTTACTATTAGAACAACAAATGGCATTAATTTTGGAATTTGAAGCTTCAGCTAATTATTATTTGCACAGAAAACCCATACTACATTGTGTGGCATGAGAATATGTCCCAGTCTTTTGGTGTCCAGATGCCACTGTTGTGCTTGGAACCAAATACAGTGCACTCTTCTATTTACAATAAGAATTTGTGTAACAGACACGATGGGCATGTTGGTTTTTACCAGAGATAGAGTTTAGCATGACTGGGCTGTGTACTGGACAAGAATAATATAGTGCATTCACAAAGCAGAGCAGGCTTGCTAGGGTCTCCATAGCTATCTAGTGTTGATCTATATGCTGGTATAATATGGTACAGCTCAATTCTGCTAAGTAGATCAGATAGTCCATTTCGGTTGTGATGGCTCAGTTGGAGCTGGGTCAGATGGCTTTGAGGTGGCTAAGAGTTTTTTCACTTTGATCAAAGAAGAGACTGTCTGTCATCTGGGAGGCACAAAATCTCTTCCTTCCCTCTGAAGGCAGTGGAGGTTAGGAGAAATACACCTGTCCTATTAGTGTGGGGCAGATGATCAACATGTTGCTCTTGGACACTCCTGTTACCTAGGGTGCCTGGACATTGCTGCTTTGTTCCTTTTGTTCAGAGAATGCCAGAGGGGAGACCCTGGAGCTGTTTCATTCTGTCCATGGCTGGCTCATGGTCTTATATGAAAGGGACTGCCGCAGGCGTTTTGCTCCTGAGGATCACTGGTTACGCAAGTAAGTGTCCAGCTCGAGGCAAGGATTGTGTGCAGCTGTGTGCTTGTCCCAGTGCACCAGCTCCCCTGTGGGTGGCTGTTTTGGGATCCCTTACTTTAAATAGAGTGCCTGTGTCTCTACCTGTGAGATTAAGGTCAGAACTGCTCCCTATGTTTGCATTTAAGGATGCCCCTCCTATTGTGCTTCTCTTCTGCGATGTAAGGATTAGCTGCTGCTCATGGAGGGTGATGCTTTGAAAACTGACTGGGCACCTAATGGCTTGAGTGTCTCTGGCCTTCTTAGATGTGTACTCCTGAGCACTTAAGTTGTCTTTGAAATCATTACAGGTTTCCTCTCTCTCCTACCCCCATCTATTTACCACACCTGGGCATTTCTCGGGGATCTCTGAATCTGTGCCTTTCTTTGTAAAGGGACCTCAAACCCAGTGTGCTCTTCCAGGAGCTGGACAAGGACAAGAAACGAGCCCAGCTGCTCCTGCAATACATCCCGCATGTCATTCCCCACAAGAATGTGAGTGGGACAGGGGCAGAGGATGGAGGCTGAAAAGCCAGTGACCTGGATGGCCTGGGATGGAAGGGACATGCATCTTAAGCATTTTGTGACATGGAGCTTGTGATTGAAATGCCAGTTGAACAGAAGTCTTCTCCCCAACCCCCCAAATCACCCCAATGTATTTGCTCTAAACTTTCTTAATTTCTCTCATTGAGAGAGAGCTTATTTGTGTGGGCAGCTGCATAGAGTCATCCAGCAGTGCATGATGTGGCTTTGGAGAAAAAAAGCAGTGTGTTTTTGCAGGTAGAAAATCTGCAGAGATGACATATTTTTTTATGTGGTGATAGGAAAGGTGCTTTTGTTTTCAGTATTGTCAGTGCCCTGTCCCTCCCAAAGCAGAGCTTCAAGTATTTCTCTGCCCCACCAGGGAGCAAGGAGGTAAATCCCACTATTTCTAGTGAGTAGATGACAGTGGCATTGTTGGGCCTAGCTGGGAACAGGACAACCAAGAGCTAGTTCTGGGTGTGCATCAGGAACATCTGAAAGCCCTGCTGCACTGGAGGATAAGGATCCTTGTGGATGAAAACTTATATCTGTTTTCTTTTTAAGAGGGTGCTGCTTTTCCGAAACATGGTTACAAAGGAGAAGGAGAAGCTTGGGCTGGTTGAAACTAGCTCTGCATCACCTCATGTCACACACATCACTATCCGCCGCTCACGTATGCTGGAGGTGAGTGACCTGGTGTATTGGCTTTGTGTGGCAAGGTTTTGGTAGCGGGGGGGCTACAGGGGTGGTTGCTGTAAGAAGCTGCTGGAAGCTTCCCCTGTGTTCGAGAGAGAGCCTGTACCAGCCGGCTCTAAGACAGACCTGCCACCGGCCAAGGACGAGCCAATCGGTGATAGTGGTAACGCCTCTGTGATAACATTTTTAAGAAGGAAAAAAAAAAGTTAGGACAGATGGAAACGCAGCTGGAGAGAGGAGTGAGAACATGTAAGAGAAACAAGCCTGTGGACACCAAGGTCAGTGAAGAAGGAGGGGGAGGAGATGCTCCAGGCACCAGAGCGGAGATTCCCCTGCAGCCTGTGGTGAAGACCATGGGTGAGGCAGGCTGTCCCCCTGCAGTCCATGGAGGTCCACGCTGTAGCAGATCTCCACCTGCAGCCCATGGAGAACCCCACGCTGGAGCAGGTGGGTTCCTGAAGGAGGCTGTGACCCCGTGAGAACCCCGCGCTGGAGCAGGCTCCTGGCAGGACCTGTGGATCTGTGGAGAGAGGAGCCCACGGAGCAGGTTTTCTGGCAGGACTTGTGACTCCGTGGGGGACCCACGCTGGAGCAGTGTGCTCCTGAAGGACTGCACACCGTGGAAAGTACCCATGCTGGAGCAGTTCGTGAAGAACTGCAGCCCGTGGGAAGGACCCACGTTGGAGAAGTTCATGGAGGACTGTCTCCCGTGGGTGGGACCCCATGCTGGAGCAGGGGAAGAGTGTGATGAGTCCTCCCCCTGAGGAGGATGAAGCGGCAGAAAATAATGTGTGATGAAATGACCGTAAACCCCATCCCCATCCCCCTGTGCTGCTAGGGGGAGCGTGGTAGAGAATCCGGGAGTTTGTGCCCGGGAAGAAGGGAGGGCTGGAGGGAAGGTGTTCTGAGATTTGGTTTTATTTCTCATTAACCTGCTCTGGTTGATTTGTAATAAATTGAGTTAATTTTCCCCAAGCTGAGTCTGTTTTGCCCGTGATGGTAATTGGTGAGTGATCTCTCCTGTCCTTATCTTGACTCACAAGCTCTTTGTTATATTTTCTCTCCCCTGTCCAGCTGAGGAGGGGGAGTGATAGAACAGCTTTGGTGGGCACCTGGCATCCAGCCAGGGTTAACCCATCTCACCTAGCTTGCAGAAGCCAACCAACAAGCCAGTAACTTGGCCTGACAAGAATGTGGGGTGTGAATATGTTTTTACCTTCTCTGTGGGTGCTGAGGGACCCAGTGCCAGTTCTGGCTGCTTTTGTATGAAGTGATGATACAGAAAAATTCTGGACCTTAGTTCAGTTCAGACTGCTACAAACCTGCAGTTTAGACTGGGAAAAATGCTGGTCTTTTCGAACACAAAATTCAATGACAAATGCATATTTCTGTGGTGTATCTGTCTCCGTGTCTCTGCTGCATGTCTGTGTGGGTGTTTCCTGTGTCTCCCTGTATCATTGTCCTCTGGCTCTTCTGGTCTTTGTAGGATGGGTATGAACAGCTACGGCAGCTTTCCCAGAATGCCATGAAGGGAGTGATCAGAGTGAAGTTTGTGAATGATTTGGGAGTTGATGAGGCTGGTATTGATCAAGATGGCGTCTTCAAAGAGTTTCTGGAAGAGATAATAAAAAAAGTGTTTGACCCTGCACTCAACTTGTTCAAGGTATGACACAGGGCTGCAGATGCTGACCGTGATGACCCATTGCAAACAGAAACAGATTGGCTCACTGTGCTGTTATCTCTGTTTGTGTGCAGACAACCAGTGGTGATGAGAGGCTGTATCCATCCCCAACATCCTACATTCATGAGAACTACCTACAGCTCTTCGAGTTTGTGGGGAAGATGCTTGGGAAGGCTGTATATGAGGTGAGCCCAAAGTACCATATTAGGGTATTGTCACTGTTGATATAGCACTGTTCAGATGTAGTTCTGTGGTGGTGCCCCTTGCCTTTGAGAGCATCTGTCATGTGCTTGGGGAGGTGTTGCTGAAGAAGTGAGTTTAAAGAAATGACTTGGATAAAGATACTGATGGTGGAGCAGTCTGGCACTTCTTCAAGCATGTATTAAAAATAATCTTGGAGGTAAAACCTGGGACATACTTTGATTATTATTCTTGGTGCTGGGGACACTAGCTGGAATAGTCTGTTATTTTGGTGTTACACCTTACAAGCATCCATTTGTTGATACCTTACTTAAAGGGACATGTGGCTAAAAGGAGGATGTAATGACAGAATGACCCTTTCCATGTAAGGTAGTTCTTTTAAAGGAAACATGGAGTTCTGCTGTTGCCTTTTTGCACCTGATTGCTCCACTAATTGATGGATTTTAAGAGGATGTGGTTTTCTTAGCTGATTTCAATGTCTTGCATCTTTGCACTTGTTCCACAACATACGATCATTGGTAACCAAAGATGTTGAACAAAACAAGTATGCAACAGGACCTTACCTGTGCATTCTTGTTGTCTGTAGGGAATAGTTGTGGATGTACCATTTGCTTCCTTCTTTTTGAGTCAGCTACTTGGGCACCACCACAGTGTCTTCTACAGCTCCGTAGATGAACTTCCCTCCTTGGACTCTGAGTTCTATAAAAATCTCACTTCAATTAAGGTTTGAGCATTACTTTTCCTGTTGTTCAACTCCCTTATCGCTGGCTGCTGCTAGAAATACTAGATTTGCAAATGCCTTTGGGGTACTGTTCATCTTTAAAAACACCCTGGAAGTAACTGGTGATTCTGAAGCAGGTTGGCAGGCAGCTCTCCTGTGTTTTTACTGGGGCAAGCAGGGATGAGAAAGGGGTCTGAAGGTGTAAACCTGGAACTGGCAATCGGGAAATCCCAAGTTTTAGTCTCAGCTCTTGTGCAGTCTCCCCATAACCTAGAGCAACTCATGTATTTGTTATGCTTTGGTGCCTCATGCCTGCTGGGGATCACTTAGTGGGAGAGTAATACAAAAACGCAGAACTGCTGTTCCTGCTGGTAAACACTGATCTTCTTTCCCTTTCTCTGTTGTTCCTCTAGCGTTATGATGGTGATATCAGTGACTTGGGCTTAACGCTGTCCTATGATGAAGATGTGATGGGTCAGGTATGTTTTTATTCAATGACTGTGTTGTACCTTATCTCTGCTTTGTTCCAAACATCCTCCTCATGCTAAGTGGTGATGAGCAGAGTTCTATACACTGATAGTCAGAGTCCACAGCTCTGGCTCAGGCTGTCCCTATTTCTCCTGGTTAGATCCTGACTGCTCTGCACAGGAGTGTCTCCCTCACTTGTCTGGCTGATGCTACCAGGAAGAACCTTTGAAGCACTGAGAGGGGTCCTGAGGATTGTTGCCCACTGCTGTGTGAAAGCCTGTGGTGCCAGAAGTGGCAGATTGTGAATATAAGCAGTTGGCAGCAGAACTAGGTTTTGATTCGTGAGCAAAGGTGTCCTAGCTTTATTAGTGTCCTTAGCGCAGAGAAATACACCTGCAGTTGGACTTGCCAGCAGAAGACAGCTATTATTCTGTTGAGCTTTCTGAGAGCTGGTCTTCAGCATCTAAAAGTCAGGCAGTCTGTTGAAGCTCACACTATGCAGAGTGCTTTTTACTCTGGTACTTGTGTTTCTGGATATGTCAGGTGGATGCTCTGTGTGGCCCCTCTGAACAAGAATCCTGAGGGGACTGACTAGTAAATGACCTTGTGTTTGATTGTGGTTAGGACTTAGCTCTGCTCTCCTTTTACAAACAAAAAAAATGCCTGTGCTGTGAAAAGCTGGCCCAGCTTCAGAGATTCTCTGAGCTCAGGCATAGGATTCTGTGGCTTCATTCAATATTTAGCTGTGGGCAGAGAACAGCTTTTTCCACAAAAATGGTTGCCTTAAATTTTTCCAGTGCCAGGATTTTTTAGTTGAAAAACATTGTTTTGTGCTTTCCGTGCATCACTGATTTTCCCCTCTTTTTAAAAAGAAGAATCTGTGTGCGTAGGGAGGAATTCCTTTTCTTTAAATGTAGCAGTTTCTGTCAGAGAAACTTGCAGTGTGTCAGGAGATCTCTTGGCCTTGAGAAGAAAAGGCTGTTTGTCAGTCCCTTATGAAGGCTTGAAGGTACTCGGTTGCACTTGAGCCCTGGGTTCTGTGATGCTGTGTGCATAGCTGGAAAATATGGATAGATAAGATAAAACTGCCTTCGCTGTCTGTGTATGCTGTTGTTGCTGCAAATTCTGTGGGGAGACCCCAGCTAGTGCTAAGCCTGGGCACTGTTAGCAGTGTTGATCCAGTGGCTCGGAGCTCAGAGACCACTAAGTCATGGAGTGTTTATCTGGGGCAGCTTGTCCTTGAGACCTTTGCATGCTGCAGTTTCTTATTCCTAAGCTGGCTAAGTTTGGACCTAGTTTGCATGCATCTGATAGCAGAAATAGCAGTGTAAATGCACCTGCAAAGCTGCAAGGGTGAATGGGAAGACAGCTAAGTATTGATACAGCCCTTCTCTGCATGAGTGAGAGGTTGTATCCACTGCGCAGTGGGCTGAACACCTTGCTGCTGCCTCAGTATTGCTGAGGTTTCAGCTTTGGCGTTTTTCCCACCTGAAAAATAAAGATAGGAAATGGCATATGACAGCCCAGCAGTAAGAGACTGAAGGCTGCAGCACTCAAAACTTCAAAATAAACCAGGGCACTCCTGTTTTTCTTGTGCTTTGGCCACGCTGAAGCAGACAGGTGGGGTAGCTCTGTGGTTCTTGAATGAACTTGTGTGTCCCTGCTAGGTACGGCCCTGTGTTGGGCACAGAGGAGCTGAGCTCGTTCCCTGTGCTGGGCTCCCGTCTGACCTTGGAAGTCACCTGGAACTGAAGCACAGAGGCCACTGTAATATGTGAATAATGACTTTCTGCCTCTTGGCATTGGTGCAAAGATGAATCATGTCTCTGTTGCTCTAGCAAGCACCCAGAGGGTCCCTGCCACTGTCTCTGAGCAGTGCTGTGAGCTGAGCCCCAGGCCCTGGCCTGGCAGGGCAGGGAGGAGATGCCTCCCAGCTGTCTCACTTTCTGAGTGCTCTCCGCTTCATGTATTGAGTGCCCAGCTTGAGGGACAGTGAACTCCAGGGAGCTCTGTCACTCAGGTGGCCCCAGATGAGACCTGTGGAGCAGATAGCTTTGGATCGTGCTGTTAGACTGAGCTATGCAAAGGCTCTGAGCTTGTTCAGCCTCTGGATTCTGGGATTGTGACAGTCCCCCAGGGCTCTTTGAATTGATTTGTGTGCGGCTCAGCAGTGATGGATCAGACTAGAGAGGAGGCTTCCTCAAAGAAGGGCTGGCTCCACCGGTGGGAGAATCGGAGTTCCCTACTGTTCAATTACTATGTTAATAGTTAAGTGAAACTGGTTCAAGGCAGAAGCAGGATTATTACTTAAATTTTAAAACCTACTGTTTTATTGTAAAAATAAATGTTTTATGGGGAGGTAACAGCTTAGCATGGCATTTCTTTCCATTGTGGTTCCAGGCAGTAATTAGCAATACAATCATTTCTTCCCTCAGCTTGTTTGCCATGAACTTGTTCCTGGAGGGAAGACCATTCCTGTTACCAATGAAAATAAGTAAGTACAGCAATTAGATTTTTAAGGTCGCCACTGCAAAATACTTTATTCTACTTCCTTGGGCTTGCATCTGGAATGAATTGAGATAGATTGGAGTAGAAGGAGCACATAAATATCTTAATAGAATTTACTGGTTACAGTTCATCGGCAGAAATTGTATTAAATTTGATTTGCAAAATAAAAATTGACAATTTACTTCTTGAAACAGCGCTTCTGAGGTCAAAGGCACACAGTCTGTGAGATTCTGCAGGATTTAATGATGGTGATAGATACAGACAGATGGATTCAAAGCAATTCAGGCACACAGTCGTGAACATAGAGGGCACAGATGCTCAAAGACACCTTGGAGCAGACAGATCTTCTCAGAATGATAACATGTGGCAGTTGTATAAAGCACTGTTCTTCAGAAGAGACAGTGGTGAATTCAAATGTAGTCGACAGTCCTACTTTAGACACAGGAAATCAGAGGAGACACCGAGCCCTGTAGCTATTTTCACAGATAACCGGCTTTTAGATAGTTATCGTAAATGTCAACTCTGGAGCCTGAAAACCAAACCCACCTTTTTGTTCCCTTCATATTTTTTTTTTCTTCTCTATACCTTTCAGTGATCATAAAAGGATAAAATATCTATTAAGTAGGTGTGTGTTTGAACTGGTAATCTGGGGGTTGTTCTCTTTAATGGCAAGTGAAAGCTGGATCCTACCTGAGGATTTGTCTTTGTTAGTCGTGCTTTGCAATCTGATGTTCCCAGTCTTTTCCCTTCTTGAGCTCCAACCAGGGAGTTTGCATTTGAAAGGATCTTTCTCTGGCTTGTCAGAAGTCAGCTCAGGGAGAAAGTTGAAAGTCTGTGTATGTTGCTCTACTCACAGCAGAAACTTTGAAGTTTTTGTGTAGATGTGCACACAAATTGGTAGTTGGGAGGGAGCAGGAGAAGCATTGTAAGTGGAAGCAATCTAGAAACAGTTCTGTCTATTAATGGTGGAGTGACGTTACCTAGCTGAAGACGCAGTCAATGTGATTGTGGTGGTGTCTGCCTGGGACCTGATGAAGAATAATCAGCAAGCTCAGTTGTTTTGACTGCTGGTGAGAAGAGGAAGCCTGATGGTGTCTCCCTTTAATAAACAGTGGACCTCTTCCATACTCCTGGGATGAAGGTGGAAATCTAACAAGTGTTTTTTGGTGTGTTGATTCTCCAGCCATGGGTTTTGGTGCAGGTGGCATCAGAGCCCAGACAGTTGTTTTTAAACCTAGAGAGATACCTGTGGCTGGGGATCTGAACCTTTAAAGAGGAGTTGGACATGTGCTCCCCTCTGTGATCTGCTGTCCGGCCAAGGTTAAACAAGTGGTTATTAGAGCCGGCTAGTCCCTGGGTTGGGAAGGAGCTCTAAGAAATGCGCAGACAGTCCTAGAAACAGGAGGTGGGGGGAGCAAAGTCTGAGCAGAACAACAGCTCTTTCTGCTTAAATAAAGAGCAGAGCCCTGGAGGGGAAAGTATAACGCATCTCTAGGCAGTGCTAGTCCCTTTTGGGCTGGAGAGACAGGTCAGCAGCCTTGTTCATGCACTGGCTAGATGGGTGTACCTTGTTGCTCTGCTCCCTCACTGCCACCTTCCCTGTCACACACAGGATCAGCTACATCCATCTCATGGCTCACTTCCGGATGCACACACAAATCAAGAGTCAGACAGCAGCACTCATCAGTGGATTCAGGTCGATCATTAAGCCTGAATGGATTCGTATGTTTTCTGCACCAGAGTTGCAGCGGCTGATCTCCGGTGACAATGCTGAGATTGACCTCGAGGATTTAAAGTAAGTGAGCAAATTGGTCTGCTGGTCTTCTCACTCAGCAGACCAAGCCATTTTATTATATAGCTATTTGGAGGTTTGCAGGAGACTGACTCTTTCACAACTTTCTGCCCCTCCTGATTGAAATTTGAGGAGCAGACTGAAACAAACGGAGCTGAAGAAAGTGTTCCTTAAAGCTAATTTGGACAAAGTACTAATGAGTGGGAAGGGTCCTTTCTTCCACTGGTTTCTGAGAGCAGAATTTCTCTCTGCCCTTCCCTTTTATCTGGTCAAGTGCCCCATACACATTGGTGGGGACTCAGTACTGGCAGTGTCTGCTGCTGCAGTGAACCCTGACTCGTGGCAGGTATTGATCCTTCCCGCACTCGTCAGCTGGCAGCTGTGACCCTCCTGCTGCAGTGGGACACAAGTGTGTCGCAACATTTCTCTCCCCAGAAAACACACGGTGTACTATGGGGGCTTCCATGGGAGTCACCGGGTCATTATCTGGCTGTGGGACATCCTAGCCAATGACTTCAGCCCTGAGGAGAGAGCCATGTTTCTCAAGGTAAATGCAGACATTTCAGCCCAGCCTGCAATTTGGGGTGGTTGGGCTGGTGCTGTTCTCCTCCAGGTAGCTGGGTGCTTTCAACGCTAATAGGAGTACCAGAATGCTTGACACCTTAAAATCTGCACCATGCTCCCCAGCAGAGAGGCAGCCATGGAAGCAGAGTTTCTATAAATGCTCTTGTGTCACCATGAATAGTCTTGCATAGATGGCAGTTTTCAAAGGCTAGCAGAACTGTGCACTAAAGCTCAGCAGTATTGTACTGGGGGGTGCTCAAATGCCAGTCCAAGCAGCTGTCTGCTCTGACTGCATTAGCCACATGTATGTTATAGCCAGGCTGCTCGCACTGCTGCTGTCTTTCACTGTCCGTCACTTTTTCAGTTTGTTACCAGCTGCTCCAGGCCTCCACTTCTGGGCTTTGCCTACCTCAAGCCTCCTTTTTCCATCCGCTGCGTGGAAGTCTCTGATGATCAGGTAGGCACCCTGCTTGCTTGTGTCTTATGCATTGCATGCCAGGCTTGTGGCAGGCCTCCTTCCCTGCCCAGCTTCCTCATCTCTGACCAGAAAACTCTAAGGCATAAAGATATATGCTCTATAGGGCAAGGCGAAAACAACCTTACACTAATGGGATGCATATGGGTGGCTACACCTACCTCCTCCCACACACAGCAGCACATGGGCTCTTACTGCCTGTCTCCAGGGTTCTGTTTTCTCCTTGGGACCTTCCTGTACCTCTGATCCTGTTCCCCTGTGCACCCTGTGAAGGGACCCTGCATGTGTAATGGCAGTTGCAGTTACAAGAGGAGCATCTTTCTAGCTGTTGTGGGGGCCAGGGCTTTGAGGTTTGACTGTCCCTGCTCCCCGCAGACGGGCTTTGTGTTAGACCTCTGCCCTGTGTATAGGCACCCTGCTTGAAAGAAGCACAGCAGAGAAGTGCAAGGGTGATGCATTTCTGCCCTGTTCCAGGACACCGGTGACACACTGGGCAGTGTGCTACGGGGCTTCTTCACAATCCGCAAGAAAGAGCCAGGCGGGCGTCTCCCAACCTCCTCTACGTGTTTCAACCTCCTCAAGCTTCCCAACTACAGCAAGAAGAGCATCCTGCGGGAGAAGCTGCGCTATGCGATCAGCATGAACACTGGCTTCGAGCTGTCCTAGTTGCCATGACCCTGGATTCCACAATGGGGGCTCTCAGAGCTGCTGACTGCTGCTGGAGGTGGAGGCCTTCATGCACAGAGGGTGGATCAGCTCCATGGGAGCTGACTGCTCACTCGAGGGCTGGAGAGATGCAGCTGATAATAGAGGTTTACAGGGAAGAGCTTCTGGGCTAGACAGGGCTGGCTCTTCTTGGGCATTTCTCCAGGATGAAGGAGGTGATGGGCCTGACCCAATACACTTCACTTGACACCCACATAAATCATCTTTAAAAGCAAACCCCAGGGGAGCATAAAAGGAACATTAAAAGTGCCAGTCAGATTAGTGACTGTAATACACTCCAGCAGGCTCTGCAGTCTGGGCAGCTGCTGCTGTGGGAGTGTTTCTTTTTCCTTTCCCAGGAGATGGTCCAGTTTCTTGCTGGGTGGAAGTCAGTCTGTGGGAAGCTGCACAAAGGCAGAAACATAACAGAGCCCACAAGGAGATGAGCATGAGGCTGCAGCGATGGATGTGCCACAAATGGGCACTGTTTACTCAGGACAGGTACTGCATGAGGGCTTCCTGATGCCCTTGCTCTGTGCAAGGCCCTTGCATTTGTTTTGGAGAATGAACCACTCGCCTAGACTCGAGAAGCAGTGGGTTAAATGCAAGCAGATGGACCCCGCCATTCTCAGGAAGGCTTCAGAGTGCTGTAGGTTGAGCTCAAGCAGCAGGCATGGGGGTCAGCGTGCTGAGCCAGCTGTGCCTCTGCCAAGCTCTTCCCAGAGCCTGTGCTTTGGACGAAAGGGGTTGTTGTCTGAATTTGCTCAGGAGCAGAAAAGGTTTAATTTTATTTAGTGTCCAGAGGACAGGAGCTGGCACACAGCTCGGGCAGCCCTCACTCCCCAGCACAGTACTCAAGTGGGGCAGGTGCCCCCTGCACTGTCTGGAAGGGGAATGTGTTGAGCTGCCGAGAGCCCTCTGGAAACCTCCGCTGGCAAAATTCCTCTTACTTGGATAGAAGTTTCACTTTTTTTGCAGGCCCTTTTGTTAGGGAGATGTGCCGTTTTGAACCAGGACTTGGCCTCTGCATAACAGGCACATTTGCTTTGTTGCCAAACTGTTTATTTTGGTCGCTTTGTCTCTTTCTGGCCTTATTTTTAACAGTTGATGTTTGCCTGTAGCAGGCAGCTTTTTCAGGTTGTTCTGAAAGGTGGGGTGTGCACATGTGTGTGTGTTGGGAAGGTGTACACCCTTCCTGCCATTTCTACTGAAGTCCAGAGCCTGATTTGTGAAGTGTGTCTGCAGCTTCCCAGCCTTGGTCCCTCGTGCTGCTGCATGTCCTGCCTCGGCCAGGTGAGAGGAGAGACTGCCGTCTCTTGGGCTGCACTGGGTTTCTAGCACAAAGGAAAGCCATGTGTGTTCTCCTGTTTGGGACAGGATTAAAAACCAGTCACTTTCTTCCCTTCCCCTGTTGCTGCTCACTAATAAAAGAAGCTCCCACAGAGGTTGCTAGTATCTCCCCTGGACTTCCTTCCCCCTCCTTACCTTCCTGCAGCACTGGTGACCCTCACCCTGCACTCTGGCCCCTCTGCACTGTATGGACAGATCGGCTTGGAGCCTTGCTGCACAGGTCAGCTCACAGCAGCTGCTCCAGTGCAAGACTGCCATACCCTACCTCATCCTCTGGCTTGCCTTGGTTCATCTTGTGGAGATTCGCATCCCCAGGCGTGCTCAGCATAGCAGAGGTCTCTGCACAGAGAAGGCTCCCTGGGCATTTTGAAAGACCCTCTTAACCATGATATGTTGCACATTTCAAACAGACCAGAAAATAAGTTGGCACTGCTCAACCAAGAGTATAGAGATGGCCTTTGTTTCATCTTTCTCTTCTGTCTTGCTTCAGCTGGTTTTCAGAGAAGTAACCCTTTTTTTAGAACCAATGCCTGGAAATGCATCTGGAAAGCAACGTCAGGATCCTTTTTCTATGTCAACTCAGTAATATGAAACAGGAGTGATCGGAAGTGTTAGGACAGGAATGTCTGCATTCAGAGGATTCAAGATACTGGACTGTGAGTCCAGAGAAATCAAAGATGATAGTAAATTTTTTTTTTTTCATAGAGTATTTCAGCATTAACCAGTTGCTGACTGTGTAGTTGAGAGGTTTAGGCACTGACTTGTACCAATCATAGTTTAAAATATCACACAAGATCTCTTTTTTTCTTCTAGGGAAATGCAGTGTGTCTAAATAGAGCACAATGATTGTTCAATGAAGTGAGTTGTTGAACACAATGAAATAAAATCTTTGCTCCCCTTTTTTCCTTCATTCCTCAGGAGTACAGTTCCTAGAAAAGATCTTAATGCAGACTTAGCTAGGTCCCTCCAAACCTGGAAATATTGCACTATGACACACTACATCCAATTTTGTAGCTAGCATATAAAAAGTCTAGTGAATGCCCTGGTGGCTGTGTGTGCAACAACAATATTTCTCTTGAGTAGCTGATTTCTGTATGACTGGGAGGTTTTAATACATTTTTACCTGAGCAGAAGGCTGCAAATGTGTATCAGTCCCTGCCTGCACTGCTGTATTCTGCACGGGTGTTCTTTGTAGGGCAGGGATGATTTTGCCATGGGAGATTAATGACTATTTTTTCTATAGAAGACTTGCTGCTGTGGAGACCTTGGTTACATCCTTTGTATCAGAAATGCAGGGAAGAGAAAAATAAACCTGGTATCAGTAAGATGACTGGATGTCTCCCTTTCCTTAGGGGCAGGGAAACCACTGGGTGCAATGCTTCTGCTCAGAGCACACAGCAGAGGGGAGAGCAGTGCTTTGGGGTACTGGTACCTCTGCCAGAAGGCTGCAAGGCAAGGGATGGAGGCTGCTGGTCACTTGGAAATCCCTTTTGCTAGGCTGGTTCCTGGTGCGTGTGCTTGGGTGCCCCTGAGAGATGGGCTCCTTGGGGCGCTACGGATGGGGTGATAAGAGTATTTCTGAGCCTGAAGGGACCTGGCAGTGTTGTTTGCAGCAGGATTTGTCTTGGAATATGCTTGAAGAAGTGCTACTTGGTCCTGCAGGGTGCTGTGACTTCTTTGGTACCTTCATGAGAGTATAGGTGCTCCTTGGATTAAGGGGGTGGTGAGCCTGGCCCAGGGCAGGTGCTGGGGTGAGCAGTGCTCTATGCACATCTCTGGTCACCTGGGAATGGTGGCTGGGGCTACTGGTGGAGAGGCAACCGGACTGGAAAGCCAAGCAAGATCCCCCAGTGCAGAAGAGCAAGACAGCACACGTCTCTCTGCTCAGTGCAGATGCCCCATTGGGTGAGTGTTCTTTTCCAGGAGCCCTGCTGCAGGCAGAAGCTGGAGGTTGGTGGCAAAGCTGTCTGCCCTTGCAGGCTCTGCTGTGAGTGCTGGAGCGGGGTTTGGATGGCCAGCAGGGCCAACTGTCTGGATCTTTGCACCAAGGAATCTTCTTGGTTTGGGGAAGGAGAAGAGTCATAGGGAGATGTGGGTTTGGGGGGCAAGGCTGCGCTTTGTATTTTCAAAGCTGCCCTAAGGACCAGCTGCTGTGAGCCGACATGGGGTTTGTTGTTAATAGTATTATAATAACCTAGGCATTGCGTTTCTCCCCTCGCCTGGCTCTGAGAGCATCCTTGTAGGAGCGAGGAGCTGTGCCTGT
Organism: Astur gentilis; assembly: GCF_929443795.1. NCBI lineage: Eukaryota > Metazoa > Chordata > Aves > Accipitriformes > Accipitridae > Astur > Astur gentilis. The sequence continues at coordinate 15,628,444 of NC_064886.1, read as the reverse complement.
TGCTGCTGCTCCACCTTCTTCCTGAGTTCAGGTTTGGTTCATGGCAGCATAGCCCTTTGCTGACCGGCTCGGAGCCGCACCACAGCCTTCGCTGCCCGATCTCGCCATGCCACGCTCGCCCTGGGTCTGTGGTGTTCAGGGCCAGCCCTGTGGGAGCTCAGGCTTTGCTGGGGAGAGGGAGCTCGGTGGGAGTGAGGGAGAGGGCTCCCAGTCAGTGTGCAAGCGCCATTGTTTTGACACAGAGGCATATGGCGCCATCAGAAACAGCAAAAAGAAACCCCACAGCAGATGCTGCCAAGGCAGAAAGCTGGCAGCAAACAGCCAGGCCTGCAAAATGCCTGCTTTGCCATCGCCGTGTGGTGGGCCAGCACAGCACGATCTTGCTGGGGCTGGCTCTGTGCATTCCACTGCGCCATGGGGCTGACTGAAGGTGAAGCCTGACCATGGCTGAGGCACTTGGACCATGCACACGCTGGGCGCTGCTGGGAGTGATCACCAGAGGCTGGTGCTCCCTCAGCGGCGGTGCTGGCGGGGAACGGTGCTGGGGTGTCCCAACTGTGCCATGCCGTCAGGCCCTGGCCACTGCCGGTGTGTTTTGGGAGCTGACAGCTCTTCTTGCTGCTCCTCTTTTGCTCCCACAGACTGTCCCAAGCCCCTGACTCACAAGACAGACTAGTAATCCCTCCAGTGTTTTGCACAGCCTCTTGGCCCATGTTCTGTGCTGGGGCTGGTTGCAGGTTCGGGCAGAGAGGGAAGAGGATATGCTGTGCTCTGGTCTCCACATCCCTGAGTAGAATGAGATAAGGTATTCCTGCAGCTTATTTTTGTGTTTGCCCACATTGACTGAGACATGCAGCAGCTCCTGCAGCGCATTAGTGACCTGACTGGGTGATGGAGTGCTCAGACCTACGTGTCACTGGCTTGGCACTGCTGCCTCCTGGGTGAGTGGTACTTAGCTGGCTGTTCAGAAATGCGCTTTTGTGGCTGTTTCTAAGGTCAAGTTCTTCGATACTGACTGCAGCTTCACCCTGGAGTGGTTTGAGCACTGGCTATGGCGCTCTGCCTATCCATGCATGCCCTGTGGAGCAGCTGTAGCGTGGACGGGGCACAGAGGTGGGCATTTTATGCCAGGTTGCAGCAGAGATAGAGCTGAGGGACCAAGACAGCCCTTTCGTCAATGCAAACAGGCTGAATCTGCTTGTCTGATGCAGGGATGGTGGCTCTTACCCTGGGGTGCCATAACCATACACCTCCCCTTTTCTAGCCAGGTCTTGCCTTGCTGTAGCACAAGGTGTTTGGGCAGGAAGCGTTTTTCTTTGACCACTTCCAGGCAAAAATGGGCATTTCGGGGGCCTGCAACTGCAGAGGACTTGACCTGATGGCAGATGTGGTCCCTCCTGGTCCTCCAGCTTGAGAGGAGTAGTGCAGGACTGCTGCTGGCTCCCCAATTGCTGGGGCCATGCACCCCAAAACTCACCCTTCAGATGCAGCACCATGCCAAGCCCCGGGCTGGGTTGGGGCCAGCGCATCCTGTCGAGGTGGAGGCACCTGCGTACTAGTCCTTCCTTCTGTGCATTAGCAGAGGAAACGCTGCCTTGTATAAATTTACATATGACTTGGCAAAATGTACGTTTGTGTCATTTCTGCAAGAGCAGCAGCCGGCTCTGCTGCTTACACATTGTGGCGGTAATAGAGGTGCTTGAGTTATAGCGAAACTTATTTCATTTTACAGCTCCTACAGCGTTAACAGATGTACAGGCGTCTGATCCAATCATGCAGGAAGAGATTTTGGGGCCAGTTCTTCCAGTTTTGACAGTGTGTAAGCTAGGAGCAGCCATACATTTTACAAACAAGAATAAACGACCCTTGGCAACATATGTCTGTGCTGGCAGCTCCAACGTAATCATAAATAAGGAACCCTGCTAGGCAGGAATGTATCTGGGCTCTGCATACGGTCAGTACGGACAAAGCATCTGCCTTCCTCCCATTATATTAATGAGGTGCAGGCACTGGAATCCCTATGCTGTACAGTTGGATTTGCTGGGTGGGGACAAAGGACTTGGAAAAACAAATGCTAACCTAGAGCAACAGAGCTTTATTTGTTTTAAAACCTGTATTTCATTTTAGTGACACTTCAGTCCTTCCCGCTGTCTTGCCAGGCTCTCGTGCATTACTGCACGCTGCTCTGTGATCATTAGCAGATGCCAGCTCGGCCACGCTAGAACTTCTTTGCTGAAATCGGTGCACAAGATCCCTGCTTCAGCCCGTGTGTCCCCTCCCGCACTGCTCTCTGCTCCCAGCCCAGTGCAGAGGACGCACTGGGGCCTGAGGACCCAAGCCTTGCTGCAGCTTCATGGCCAGTGGCTCTCCTGCGTACCTCGGGGACAGCATTCAGGACAAAAAGGTCCTTTTTGTACAGCCAAGTGCTGTATGACGAGGTGGCGAAGCAGAGGACAAACACTGCGTGCTGTGAACTCTCCAAGGGCCAAAGCGTGGCCCCTGCGGAGTTCTGCTCTGCTCTGCTGAGCTGCAGTACCCCATGGGGCTGGGACCATGCTCAGCCTGATCTATGCTTACTCCTAAATTCAAGCCCTGGCCCGCTGTGCCTGCTTAACTGAAACAACAGTGTCACCCCAGACATCAGCCTCCCTCTGCTTCAGCCCTGCAGAAACAATTACACAGACATCTTTGGGTAGAAAGGGAGAGGGGGGGGAGCTGGAAGCTGAGTGCACCCTAATAAATTTAATCTCTACATCATGTTAAAAGTGTAGTAGCTAAATTTATTTCTCCTTGCAATCAAAACAATACTTGCTTTGGTCCCAAAACAGTAGTGAGATTTCTTCCCCCCAGCTGGAAAAAAAGAAAATACTATAAATCCATCCCAGAGCTGATTTATATAGCATTCATGAAGAATTTATATTGCAAAGAATTTTATTCAATTAAACTTGAAAAGCCTCTAGATTCCTAAGGTTCAATAGTGATCACTGAGACAGAGCTATCATAAAACTGGATGGCCTGTCTGGAGCAGGCATTGAGAAAATGTCTGATGTGACATTGCAGCTGACGGTACAGTCCAAATCAAGAGCATTTGTCATTGGGATGTGTTACAGGCTAAGGCTTGGAAAATTACTCTGTGAAAAATGTGCATTAACAATAGCCATGAAATATCTGTTTAAAAAAAAAAAAAGGGTGAGTAATGAGACAGCGGTATCTATTAGCACTGGGCATTCTTCACTCTGACCCCACTCTGATTAAAAAGTTAACACAAAAGCCAGAGACTCTTTCGGGAAGCAAGTTTAAGGTTGTTTCTACTTAAATAATTGAACAGAGGAAGCTGCATGACTGACTGAAAAGCTCCTGCCACTAAAAGAGGCACCCTTGGTGCAGGACAAGCACCCTTAATGTGTAATCACCTCACTGCCCACAGGTTTCCATGATGCTCCTCCATACAAGGAGGGGAAGACTTAAATCACCATGTCTGACGTGTATTCTTCCCAATTACATTTCCAAGCTTTAAGTGTCTTGGACTTAACTGTAAAACTGTAATTGTCTGTATTCTCTATACAACGTGGGTAGCAAGGCGTTAACTCATTCAGCTGGCTGTAATGCACTTGTTTACATACCGAGTATGGTTTTTTGGCAGTCTTCAGTCCATCACGAAGCTGGCACAGAGGATGTCTTCTCTGTTGAAGTACTGCATTCTGCTATCGTGATGTTTGCGGCCAGATTCTCCAAGCCCTAGGACATGCTCTAGTCTAGTCTGCTGAGGGCTCCGTGAGAGTGACACTCCCGAGGTCAACGCAGACATTAACGTGTGTGAGATGTGCAGCCCTTTGGGTGTTAGCCTCTCTCTTCCAACTCTAGCTGTCAGCTGAGGAGGCACCGGGCCCCTGCTACTCATCACAGCCCCTTTATCTGCAAACTTAGTGACTTAAGTGGTCCCCAGTAGAGATACTCAAACTAAACAAGGGCTCTTCTCCGTCAGCTGGTACCTGCAGCCAGAGGGGGATGCTGTGACCAAATTCAGGGGGGTCTGTGTGCTCAGAGGGGCAGCTCCACGTGCAGTTAACCCCAGCTACCTAAACGCAGTTTAGAATCATCAAATCATCTTGCCTGCACATGACCTGTAGGCTTTGGCCCTTCCTCCTTTAATCCCTCTATCTTGCATGAGCTCCTTTCCTGGCAGAGGATGCACTAGATTGTCAGCACAGAGACATTCTTCACATGCATAAAGAGAGGCAGCGAGAGCCAAAGAATTCTTAGTGCATTCCTGTAAATCTACACAGCTCAGCTTCAGCCAGGGCTGATGGATTGAAAGCAACTTAAAAAAAGGCACGCTGGGCTCAGTATTAAAAGTATGACAGTTAAGGGCCCTTTGGTACAAGTAAATCACATTTATTATTTCAAAGCTTGTGGACAGAGTTCCTGAATCTCTACACAGTTGCTGTTCGGTACGAGCATTATGACTTACAAAGAGAAGCTGATTGTTTTCCCTTCTTCATTCCTCAGAGTCCTGTCAAAGCCTTTCCACAGCACCTGCCACTGCCCAGGGAAATTAAGACATCTCTAAAAATCAGCTGTAGTTCTTTGAAGTCTCCTGCCTCAACTCCAACCCCAGGCAAACAGTAACTCTGATGCCATCACCACGGTTTTATACAAGGGGTATTTGGATAAGGCCCAGTGAACAGAACAGCTGTGTTCCTCACAGTATTTATGAACAAGGTCCTAGTTATTTAAGCTGGAAGTTCTTGGCAGCTCACATTTCCAATCCAGACTTGTTCTCTTTCCCTTCCTCGATGGAGGAAAGCAGTCTGCTGGATTTAACTTCCAATGATCACGGAAAACAAACCTCCCAGTTACAGTCCAGGCTTTACATATATTTTCTCTTCCTTCCCTTCCTTCATTGCAGCGTAACGTGCCAAAACGAAGAGGTAGTCGCTCAGTCTGGAAACCAAGGGAAAAGCAGTGAAACCACTTCTCACATCAGGTGCGTTTTTATCCAGCAATGCACAACTACAAAGCAAGGCACATTTGATTAGAGCACAAGAACTGCAGGTAAAGGAAGGCAAAGAGAGACCACATGAGAAGTGATATCCAAAATGGCCTTCAGTAAGAAAGGTGACTGCTCCCTCAGCACCGCAGCAGTGTCTGTAAACATACAGGCCTCGCAAGAAGACTTTTTAACAAGCTGCTTGTTGAAACTTCAAAGATCTTATTCTAGAAGGGAAGCTTCTTGAGAGGTAAAACCCCACAGTTTTATCCCAAGACTAAGCGAACACCACCAAGCACACTTCAGTAGTACAGAGCAAGGGTTTGGGATTTTATTTTTTCTACCTGTTTAAATATTTGGCCACGTTTGGATCTGCTTCCCCTGCTTGTACTAAAGGAACCACGCTAGAAAAAGAAAAGGAAAATTTTAATGTATTTAACTTTCTAGCTCTGAATGCCCAAAGGACTGCGATTTGCTGCAGCACCAACTTTCACACCCCAACCTCACCTGGAGTCCCTATTCTAACTCCCCACAGCACGTGTGAACACAGTTTCCTTCCCCAAGAGGAATGTGTGGTGGCTAAATGATGCAACTAATTTTTGTAAGTGTTCTGGAGGACTGCAGCTCCAGTCCTCTAAAGGATGCTCATCAGTGCTATCACTGAACAATGGCAGCAATTTGCAGGATCGTTATCCTTTTCTGCAGGTAAACAGGGACCCCTCTTTTGTTGAGGGAACAGAGCTGTTCCTTGCCTCCTGACTGGTGTACAGCCCTCTTCCTAGCTTTCTTTTGACAAGAAACCACTGACTGTGATGTTAGTTTTTTGAAGATCACGCTGCTCCAGTGTATCTTGTCAAAGCAGCAATCTTCACAGCAGAGCGCATCCACAAAAATGTCTTCCTGCACATCAGTGGCTTCAGTGAAGAACCCCCAGCAACTCAGAACTGCTGATGAGCAGGTTCAGGCTAACACAAGAAACTCTGCATGGAAGCGATTTACATAATGAGCAGACAAGAATTTTCTTCTACAGACCTTACCAGGGGGAGTTTTCATCTCAAATAGAGAAGTGGGACAAGGTAGGTGTGGGCAGGAACATCTTAAGCCACTGAAAGCTTCCCTGGATCTCACACCTGCCAGTGCCCCAGCTTCCATGTGTGCTAGCCTACAAAATACAATTAGCAAACCAGATATGAGCTGAACACGTAGATGCAGCTCAGCATAAACCTGTTTGTTCTTTCTGAAGTTCTTAGCTCAGATGACCCAGTTCAGGGGATGGAAGAGAGACTGCTTTTTGCTGACCACACTCCTGGAATTTGACTAATACAAACATACAGAGTTTGACTGAGGCTCTAGCTGAGTGCAATACAGCTATGGCTGATTGCTCCGACTGCAAAGATTTGCTATCATTGTAGCATTCTGATCACCTTTTATCAATTTTATTCTGTTACACTATAGCCAACACTCACCACCTTTCAGCTCTGCGGCAGACAGCTCGAGAAAAATGGAGAGCAGCACTGCTTTTACCTCCTGACTGAAACAACAATGAAACAGCGCATCAATGTCTGCTAACAACAGATATAGCCATCCACCTTATTGTATAACTGCAGCAAAGCTTATCACATCTCACACACACATGCAACTGAAGCCAATGTTATGGATAGGCAACTGGGAAGATATCTGAATGGAGTAGGATGTGGAAATTTAACTCAACCGGGTCCTTCTCTTTGCTTTTCTTTTGGTACTTGTCCATGCAAATAATGGCCTCACAACCTGTTTTCTCACGGCAACTGGTAGAGCAGATTTACCCTAACAAAGCTTTCTCCAGTCAGTGAGAGGCATAAGCAGTACCTACTGGCAAGATGAAAGTTCTGAGTGGAGGAAGCTGCTCTGAGTAACTGTCAATCCATTGCTCCAGCTCCAGAACTGGCTTCTCACTAAAAGATGTTCGTTCTACAGAGGGAAAAGAAGACTCAACTAAAAGAAATGCAGAAGTGATTCAGTCTACAGATAGAGCTCTACTTTCACATTTCTTGGATCCATGGGTCCTAAGAAAGCATGCCAGAAAAATCCTCTTGCTAGAGCAGGGCTGGCTCCCCATTCAGCAGCCGTGGCTAGGTGTCAGTGTCAGAGCAGTGCCTCAGGCCAGCTTACAGCACTTGAGTCACACAAACGCAGCATGCAGCAGCTCGTGGGACTGTGTGTGACTTCCTCGGCAGAGCAGCCCTTAGGCAGCTCTAACTGCCACATACCAGAACAGCGTCGCCAGCACCCCTCTAGAAGGACAGCTGTGATTCAAGAACTGTTATCCCAGAAAAGGTACTGTGGGGCTTACTCAAGTGAGCCTCCCTGGCTGAGGAGAGAGGCGTCGCGATGTTGGAGCCCACATCCTGCAGCATACACTGGACCTAGATGTGGCAATCAGGACAAAAATAAGAAGCGCTTTCATTAACCAGCCTTTGATGCTCCGGTACAACTGCAGCAAGCTCTGGGAGGCGACAGCTGGTTGCACTGATTAAAGAAGATCCTACCCTTGTTGTTCATCATCCCCCAGCCTACTGGCAGGGGGGATCAGATAAGTGCTCCCTAATTGCTTTATGAGAAGCCAGATTAGCGCATGTACTTGTTTTCACTGGCACATTAAACCACCCTGGCTGACTTTGCAGAAAGCAGACTGGGGCGTGCTCACATAATCCCTTTGCTGGTAGGACACCGAACCAATAACGTCTGGAAGAAAGGCAGTGACAAACAGCTGCAGACAGCACTGGCTTGATGTCACATCCACTTCCAAGAGGGGCATCTCTCCGCAGGCCGGGATACTTGAGAGGCAGTCTGGTAAAGCTTTTTAAAATCTCTGCTTAGCTCCTTCTGCGTTCTTGTGCAGAGCGAAGCTAATTAGCAAGGCTCACAGACTGCCACAGCAGGACCTGTCTCCCACCATTGTGCCCACGTGGTTACTTTGTCCTGATTTCAAATCTGAGGCTATGTGACAACAAGACTTGCGTCCATAACCACGTACAGTAACAGGTCTGAATAAATCTAGAGATATGTTTGTCTGCCCATAACTAATCACGTGAACTACCGGTTTCCTTCTTGGTTAAAGAAATTTACTTCTTAGAGAATAATCAAGGGCCAGCATCTTAAGTCTTTATTTATTTTAATACCAAATTTATTAAATTCCTGTGTGTCAGTGGGAGTACTGTGTCTAAAATTAAAGGGTTTAAGAATATGTTTCAACAGCGCAGATGAAGTGACTGCACTTCATTATCATTAATGATTGATAAAGTGAGGGTTATCATCAATACTCACTTTGTGAAGTTGTTCAACAAATGTGTGGCCCTTTTCACTCACAAATTCACCAGCAAGCCTAAGTTAAAAAGAAAAGAGTTAGATGGAAATGAAAAAAATTACCACGATTGTGCATATACATTTTTCCATATGAAAAACACAGAATTTGGACACTCCTGGCTGTACCCTCCAGAGGAATTTGGTCCACAGTGTATCCCTTTCCCTCCTGCTGGGTGGTGGGGCTGGGAGAGCCGTTCTTGACGGGAGAGGATGCCCAGAAGACTTGCACAGAAGGGGGTTGGGATGGTGTCACTAGGCCTTTGGTGTGTAGAGGGCCTGGGTTTGGCCTGCCCAGGGCCAGAGCTCCCTGGGCTGGCGACCACGTCCCTGGTCAGCACGGCCACCTTGGCAGGACATGGCTGGGCCTCCACGGCCCCTCCGCCCGGCAGCGGGAGGGGCTCCTGGGGCAGGGGCTTACCCGATGGCCGAGCTCAGTTCGTCGGTGGCTCCCAGGGCTTCGAAGATGCGGTCGGCCTTCGGCCTCCGCTCCCCGGTGAAGGTGCTGGAGAAGCCTTTGGAAAAGGCCCAGGGCAGGCACTCAGAGGCCGGGCCCGGCGCAGCGAGGATCGGGCCGGGCTCTACCCCGCGCTCACCTCGGTTCCCGCCGCCCTCCCGGACATTACCTGCATCTCCCGTCCTCGTGTAGATCTTCGGGGTCCGGTCGCTGCGGGAGCCGCCGTCGGGGCTGCGGAAGGCACAGGCTGTGAGAGAAGGCGCGGGCTCCTACCCCACCCGGCCCCCGGCTCATCCCCGCGCTCACCTGCCCTCCCCGCTTCGCTGTTGCCGCCGCCCCGCCGCCCCCAGCAGCCCCCGCAGGTCCCGGAGCGCCGCCGCCGCCGCCCGCCGCAGCATCCCTCCCGGCCGCCGTAGCCGCCGGCCGCCACCGCCCCCTGACCCTCCGCGGCCGCCGTCCCTCCCTTCGCCCACGCGCGCCGTCACCCCAGCGCCGCACCACTCCGCGCCGCCGCCTTCCGATTGGCCTTCCCGAGGTCCCGCCTCCGCGAGGATCCCGGCTATTGGCTCGAGAGCGAGGAGGGCGGGGCGGGGCGCCGCTCCTACTGGTGAGCGGGAGTGTCGGTCCGCGCGGTTAGAGTTGGGCGGCTGAGGTAGCCGTGAGAGGCCGCGTCCTGCTGTGGGAGATGTGGGAGCGGAGCCTGGTGCTGTCCGCCCCGGGGAAGGTGATCCTCCACGGGGAGCACGCCGTGGTGCACGGCAAGGTAAGGAGCCTGCTGCCGCCCGTGGAGGGGCTCCGGTCCGGCTCACCTGCCCCTGACGCCGCATCTCCTCGCCCGCAGGTTGCCCTGGCCGTGGCGCTGAACCTGAGGACCTTCCTCCGGCTGAGGCCCTGCGCTGAGGGCAAGGTGTGTGTCCGCCTGCCCGGCGTCGGCGTCGTGAGGAGCTGGGACACCTCCAGCCTCCAGGCCCTGCGGAGCGGGGTTGCAGGCAAGCACTGGGAGGAAGGAACCGCTCTCCGTGCGTCGTGTGGGGCTCTCAGTCCTGCTCGGCGACTTCTGCCCGGTGTCTGTGCAGGGACCCCCGCGGGGGGGGTTATTTGTTCCCCCTGCAGAGTGTTGCTGGGCCTTGTTGTCTATGACCACGCTCAGTGTGTGTTTGACTAAAGTGTCCCTGCGCAGTCCCAGCTCAGGCACCTGCAGTCCCTCTGTGTGCCTCTTGTGACCTGCCTGGTGCTCTGGTATCTGTGAGTGGCCCTCGCCGTGGCTGTGTCCTCCTGTTTCAGGTTCCCAGGGGCTTGTTCTAGTGCTGCTGTAGCTCAGGCAGTCTTCTAATACATAGAGGAGCTAGCCAGGGACCATGTCCAGGTGTATTACTGAAGGGGGACCACAGAGGAGTCTCTCTGAAGTTGGTCCGAATTGAGGGCCCTCGGGGAGGGCAGGGATACAGACCCAGTTTTCCTGCCTCTCTGCCCCATGCCAGCCCTCACTGGAATTTCTGCAGCATCTTGTACTGGATGGAGCCCCTGACTGGTGGTTGTGCCGTTTCCTTCCAGAGGACCTAGTGTGAACTCCTGTGATCCTCATGAGCACCGTTTGCTTAGCGGAGGGCAGAACAAAGTCTGCTGAGTCAGAGCATTGCTGACCTCTGTCAGTGCTGACCAAAAGTTCTCTTACGCTGATGCCTGCTCCTGGCCATTCAGAATCCAGACTCGTGTGAAATGCATCAGAATATCCATGTTCTTTAATAAACAGTTCATGACTTGCCAAGTTCTACACAGTGATGGATGGGTGCACTGCAAAGTGTAGGCAAGGAGACAGTTGCTGTAATGCAGCACAGGTGTGGGGTGTGGAAACACTGGGTTTTCGGAGTGGCTGGTGGAGATTTTGCATTTATTTTGTCATGAATCCTTAGGTAGAAAGTTTGTAGGTGAAATCTGAAATTGGCTCAATCTGTTTCTGCCTACTATAACAGGAGATGTTGTTCTTGTAAATACTGCTTTCAAGTTTAACAATTCCCTGGTTACTAAGTGTTTAAATTCTCCCCTGCTTGCTTCCATAGCTGACTTTGATGAATCTAAGTCCCCCAGCGTAGAACAGCTGCATACACTGAAAGAGTTTGCTGGAATTGCTGCCGGAGCCTCAGCTCCCGAGAGCCTTGCCATTCTTGCCTTTCTTTATATGTGCCTGGCTATTTCGGCTAAGTATGGGTAAGGCTATCTTCCTGCCCCAAAATAAACATGCTGTCTTGAGTGTTGTTCACCATTAATTGCTTCTACAAGGTCATGGGGAGAAAAAAAATCTTTGAGGCAAAACAAGGAATTACAAGGAATCTCACTTCATTTAGGTTCTGAGCACCTCAGGAGACACCCTTCAGACCTGAGCTGTTTGGGTGAGGTACCTCAGGCAGGTGGGCTGGGAATCATCTGCTGTCATTTAGGCATCTAGCTTTGAGGTGCTTAAGAGCTGTTCATCCCACCATTCCTGCACAGTCAACAGAAGCAGGCAGACATCCCTCCCTTCAGCACGCAGCTCAGTTCATCCTGGCTTAGGTTAGAAAAACTGCTACAGAGTTGAGCTGTGAATTCATTGTCTGAGCTAAGTGTGATCCCTCCTGTGGGCTAAATCTCCCTGAAAAGATGGGAACTTGGGGTAACCACAGCTCGGGGCTGTTCAGTTTCTAAACCTGACAAACACTGTGGATGATACTGGTGTAAGTTACTGCACAGGTGCTCAGGGCAATGTCTGATACAGGACTGCTTACTATTTTAAACCAAGTCAGAACCTGACTTCAGTATTAATAGCAAAGGAATAAAGTTAAAGAATCATGATGTGATAGCACTGGGGCTGTCATCAGCCTGCTCTGAAACCATCAGTTCATAGTTCACATCACTCACCAGCCAGTGAAAAGCTCTTGGGTTTGATATTAGGGTCTGTAACACAACCCCGGATGCATTCAGTGGAGAAAAGGGGCACGTGGGCACGAGTATGTGTGTCTTTCGTCTTCCCCATCAGCTTGTCACTCCACTGGGATGTAACTATGCAGCTAGGAATTTGGGATATTTATGCTTTATTAGAAATATGTTTAAAATCACGTTTACAACAATCTTTGAAGGGTCTCTTTATGGTGCTACTCAAGTATTTAGTTACTAAGTGCCCCTGCTAGCAGCTTGACAAGCTGTGCTAATCATAGATCCAATTCAGCAAGGCTTTGTTCTAGTACAATGGCTTAGCAAGGCTACTCAGCTGTGCTAACTGAGCACTCATGAAGCCCGTGTGTGTATGCATGTGCTGATGTTGCCAGTTTTCAACCAGCTTTTCTTGTGATCCGTCCTAATTGGCATCTTTTTGCCTTTGAAATGTTGTCTTAAGATGGAATTCAAGGTTGTTGTGTTACATCCTGCGTGTTTGTGTTTCAGAGATGTTCCGAATGTGGACATACTGGTGTGGTCTGAGCTGCCCACGGGAGCTGGGCTGGGTTCAAGTGCCGCCTATGCTGTTTGCTTGGCGGCAGCCCTGCTGACGGCGTGCAGAGCCATCTCCTGCCCTCTGAAGGAGGGAGAGTCCACAGCCAGGTAACGCAGTGGGGAAGCCTCCCTGCTTTGGATGCACGGCCCCGGGCAGCTCTGCTTTCTGTGCCTCTGTCTTTCCTTTTACCTGCACAAATTCTGGCACTGGCACCTCTCTTGGTCTCTCTGGCTGACTCCTGGGCTGTGGCCACAGCAGCGGCACCCTGAGTGCCTGGCTCCTTTCCCTTCCTCTCCTATCGCTGCCCAGTGTTGCCAGCAGCAGAGGCATGCCCTGTCCCAGGGCTCCAAGCTGTGAATTACACGTTTACAATTCGCTTCTCCCAATAAAAGCAACTGAATGCAAGGACTTTGTAAAACTTGCACCATTTCCCTTGTCTAGTGTAAGATATACATACTTAAAAAAAAAAAAAAAGCTTTATTTGGCCAAGAAAATAAAGCACACACTTTAATGTGGTGAATTATTTTAACCTCTATTTCTTCTCTGTCCCTGAGCATCTTCCAGGTTTTGCGTTGAGTCCTCAAGGAGTCGAGCATCCTGTCTGGTTTTTCTACATTTTCACATGAATTTTTTTTCTGCATGTGGTACACTTCCTCCTGATCTCCTGCCTGAGTTTCCCCTTTATCAGTGCCTGGTGAAAAGGGGTTTCTTTCCTTCTGCCCTTGGGTTGCTTTCCCTTGGAGTTCAGTCTTGAAAAACTGGTCTGCTCTGCTGTGTGTCTGAGGAGGCTCTGTTTAAAGATGCATATCACAGCTGGAGTGGCAGAACCCTCTATTGTGTGCTGGGTGCCAGGTGCAACCTTTTATGGTTGGCTTCTGCGGATTTTGTGTGGGACTGAAAGTGAGACAGCAAGAGGGGGTGACTGTGCTCTGCTTCAGAAACAGAGTTTGCAGCCTGATCTAGAAACACGTTCCTAGGGCAGAACAATTTGTACGCCATGCTCAGGCAAATCTCCCAAATAGTCTCATGGCATGAGAAATGAAAGGCCAGTTCCAAACCAGGCAGCAAGGATGTCTTCATTCCCTGCTTGTGCTTCTTAGCTTCAGCTTGAATACAGCGTAATATTTTTTTTCTTCCAGCTGGCATGCAGAGGGGTAAGTGAGAGATGGGGGTGTCAGACTTCAGAAGGTTTTTGCTTAACATCGCAAGAAAAGAACAGCGTGATATAATGACTCCTGTGTAGAGAAGAATCGCAGCTTCTGAAAGAGGATTAAAAACAAGTGGTTTACAGCAAACTGCGCTTCTATTTTGAGTAGCGGTGGTGTGAGCTGTTTTCCTGAATGCTTCACAGATTAAATATTGGCAAGTGAAATGAAAGGTGTGTGGAGATGGATAAAGACATTCAGCTGAGGTGCAAGGAAGCAGGGAGTTAAAGGAAGCAGCTTCCAGATAGCAGGTGGCTCTCAGAATTTCTGCCTTGCCTTAGCAGTGGTCAGTGACTGTTCTCATTATTTCATGTAAGACTGTTTGCTTTTCCAAAATCCATGTTTGTGCCTCTGCTTCATCATGCAATACCTATTCTGGGCCCCATATTCTAAAAACCTGTCGAATGCACGTTCCTGCTGCATCAAACACCAGCTCTGATCTCGGCAGAACATCACTGGTGCTGGGATATCTGATACTGCTGTGCATTAGGCCATCTGAACAGTGGCTTGGAACATGCACTGTGTGTCTGGACTGCAGAGCAGGCAGTGCTGTGTTGCAGGGAAAGAGTCAGAGATGTGTATTTGCGTGCCTGTGCGAGTTGAAGTGTGTTACAGCAGGGTGCAGGAGGGCTAGCTGGCTCCCTGTGGGCACTGAGCTTCCCTTGGGGTGCCAGGGTTTGAGACAGTCCTTCACCATGGAGTGAGTGAGTGGGTTTGAAATAGACTGGGGAGTGGTGAAGCTGCAGCCAGCAATTGCTTTTTAACTGGCAGCTCTGCGTTTGCTTTTTGTATTGCTACAGCCCATTAATTAGTATGTTCAGTCAGGGGCCTTGATCCTTGCTGAGTCTGACCCAGCACCAAACTCTTTGTGCCAGCATTTAAACTCTCAAAGCACTTAGCAATTTATGTGACTGCTTTTAAGACAACGGCAAGAGCTGGTTTTGTGTTTTTAGCATAACACCTTCTGGATCTGTTTGGTTCCCGTCTGTGCTCTAAGTGCCAGCACCCAGTGTAGCTTGAAGTGTTAGGAGTTAATCCCTAAAAACCAAAGTCTTTGCTGGAGGTGGTGGTGTTAGAACTGATTTACTTTTTGACCCAATTTGTGAGGCTTCTGCAGCTGAGCAGCTGGCAATTAGAGGCTGAAGCTGCACATTTGAAATGCAACTTTTACTATTCTGTTCTCACATTGTGCCTTCTGCGTCTATAAATACACTGTTCTGCCTGTTGGTGAGCAGGATCTCAGGCCAAGATGTGTGGTAACACACAGTGTCAGGGAGGTGGGGATAAGTCTGGACTAGCATTCGGTTACATGTGATCTTTGCTAGGCCAGGGCTAGGATATTCTCCCTGAATCTGCTCCTTCCCTTGCTGCTGGCCTGCAGCAGGAGCACTGGGTAGTGGTTGTGCCCTTTGTGCTGTCTCTGTCTGTGGAGCAGTGCCAGTTCCCCTCGTGGGCTGGACGTGTTTCTGCACACTGCCAGTCAGAAAAGTGCTGAGTGCCAGTTAGGTGCTGGAAACGGCGATGCCTGCTCTCTGCTGAAAGAACACAGTGTGCAGAGGGGTTTTGCGATGCCGGGGCTTCCCACAGCAACTGGGTGCCTTGTATGCTTCCCACTGCTTTTGTATCTCCTGTGGCCTCTGGTGCCTGTCTCTGTCCACATGTGCTGGTTTCAGTTGTGTATTGGAGTCATTTACTTGCCTTTCAGGTGGACAGAAGAAGAGCTGACTTTGATTAACAGTTGGGCCTTCCAAGGGGAGCGGGTGATCCATGGCAATCCGTCGGGTGTGGATAATGCTGTTGGCACCTGGGGTATGTATGTGTTTGCTGCTCCGCGGCACTGAATATGGGCGCTGAGGAGAGGCTGACAGGTTGGCAGAGCAGCAGACATGTTTCCATTATCCGCTGCAGTGTGCATCAGCTGTGGGAAGGTGGTGAGCAGATGCCACAGGTTGCATTTCTGCAAACAGTAAGGCTTGGCTGGGGTTGCTGCAGGGACACTGGATGGAGCAGGTTGCCCCACTGCACTGAGGTGCAGCAAAGGGAACAGAAACTCTCAAATTCGGTCTCCATTTTGACCTGAGTAGAGGGAATCCTTTCCTGTCTCACTTTGCCCCATCTGTAAGCTGGGACTGGAGCCAGCTGGGCTGTTGGGAGACTTGCTGCAGTAACACCAGAGATTGTCCCCCAGGCAAATGCTGTGGGGCAGAGACCCTGTTGCAAATAACGGATATTTAAACATTCTGGTGTGAACAAAGAAACCTAATCCTGTTGCAAGGATAATGCAGTAGAAAATGCAGTTGGACAGCTGTCATTTAGTTTCAATTAGCAGAGACTTCCAAGTGTTTTGGAAGTGTCCTTCAAGACTTTTAATAATCTTTCTAATGAGACCTAATCGCAATGCCTCTGTAAAAGTAGGAGCCAAGTGAGACATTCCTTCTGGACAATGAAATTCCATGCTGAAGGACGGCTGCTGACATGAGTGCACACATTCAGTCCAGTTTGAAACCTGCATGCTTGGCTTTGCCCCAGGGAATCACTGCTTGATTCTTTTTTTCAGTAAAGATTTAATGCTGGCCAAACTCTTTGCCTTTTAAAAAATATTAATGTGATACCAGACTAGTGGAGAGCAAAGAGAAAGGCATTGGGTTAACTACGTCCAGCCAGACCCTCTCATTAAGTCAGCAGGGTTAGGCAGATTCATGCTGTCTGAGAACATGGTTCATTTAGCTGGTGTTTCTTGCAATTACTGTCATATGCTCTGGGTGAGGTTCTAAAGATGAAAGACCTTCTGCCTCTTGCGACACTGTGTTATCTCTCAGCTCACTGTGTACTGAGACAATGCATGTATTTTACTTTAGGTGGAGCCCTGAGATACCAATCAGGAAAAATCACACCATTAAAGAGGTAAATTTTGAGTTTAAAAATAACACTTGCATACGGTGGGTGGAATATGTCAAAGAGGCATTGGGTGGATCTTGTAGGATATAAGATTGATGGGAGATCGCTAACAGCATGGTGGAAGGACTTTGTAGCCAGATTTTGCCATGGGTGTGGGTAGCTTGAGTGTTGTCTTGGTTTGGAGTGGATGGGAACAGTGAATTGTTTGGTCATTATCTGACATTAGATGAACACAGCACAAAGGATCAATATTAATTTCATGGCATCATGGGCAGCAGGAACGGATCTGCTCCTGGCAGCAAATGACATTGCGGGGAGGGGGAACTTTTTGCTTACCTGGTGGTAGGACTGTGTGAAAACCAAGCTGCATTGACAAATCCATGTCCAGATCCTGCATGTTACCTCTGCCTCCTGCCAATGAAGTATAATCTGACTCCATTAAAATCTTTCACAGTGCATGAAATTGCTCTATTAGCAGTTAATGGCTACTGCTGGCTAGTCTCGTAGATAGTATTTCAAAGGAAAAATTTTGCTTGAAAAACATGGATTTCAGTAAATACGTTACAGTCCTATTTATAGCACTAGTACAGTTGTTCCTTGTATCTAAGAGGAGCAAGCCTCAACCCAACCAGCACTTAAGCACCTGATTAACTTTATTTAAAACTAATGGGACTCTTATCTTGGGTGTCTTGCACAAATAGGCCTTTCAAGGCAGAATGAACTGTAGCTTTCTGGGCCGTGGGAGCGGCTGCTGGGGGACTGTGAAGGAAAGAGGCAAGGAGGTGTCTCTTGTTACTTCCAGGGTGCCGATGCTGAGGATCTTGCTGACCAACACAAAAGTGCCTCGAAGCACCAAGGTTCTGGTGGCTGGTGTCAAGGAGAAGATTCTGAAGGTGCGGCGCCTGCCTGGTTGCGGGGTTGGGGATGTGTGCTGGTGTAGGGTGGGGAGATAACCCTCAGGAGCTCAGATCTGCTCGTATGGGACTGCGGGTTTCACGGGGATCTCCTGGGAGGTCCGTCCTGTGGTCACTGCATTCCTGTCTGCTGCTAGCTAAGGCCTAGCTGCCCTGGGAATGGGGGTTCAGCTCACCTCCTCCCTTTCTCCAGCATTAACAGGGCTTGCCACAAAAATCACTGGTTTGCAACCATGAAAAGAATAGTTCCTTCCTCTGACCTGTTTCCCTCTGTTCCTCCATTTTCTGCAGGTGGGAGCAACTTACTATTGCCCTGCTCTGCAGTGGGTTTTTCTGTGAATGAGTAGCCCCAAATGGGATGAGGAATTGTCCAGCTCAGAGAGACTGGGGCCTGTTTTATCACAGTGGTGTTAGAAGACTAGCAAGCAGTCTTCTCACATCTTGCCTTCCCCCCCTTCTCAGTTCCCTGCTATAATGAACCCGGTGTTGGACTCCATTGATGCAATTTCTCAGGAGTGCCAAAGTGTTCTGGAAGCGATGCCTGCAAATCCATCACCAGAGTATTACCCTGTGCTGGAGGTAAGGGGCTTGTTCGCCAGTATTTTTAGACACTGTTACTGTTGAACATCAAAATGTCATTTAAAGAACATTAGGTCTAAGAAAAAATTTGATAGCAGGAAATGTTCAGTTCTGAGTGAAACCATGCTCTGTGTGTGCTGCTTTTAGTGCCTTTCTTGGAGCCAAGGGACAGAAAATGCTGCTGGTGTCTCTCCACAGCGGTGCACAGGGAGGGAGAGAGTGAGCCTGGTGCTTTGTGGACCTGTAGCTCTGGAGGTTTTGCTTCCCTTTGCTAAGAAACGTGGAGTGACTTCAGGCCGAAACGCCACCTCCCTGCGCCGTGGGCCAGCCATGCTCATTCTGGCAGTCACTGCCTGTGAAGCAACTGCTTTGTCATTGCCAAGGCTGGAGTGAAGAGCAGAGTGTCCAGGAGCCACTGGTTTGTGATGGGAGCTGGCTCATAACCAGTCCATTGCTCTGCGCTCATCCTGGCTCTAGAAAATAACAGACAGAGTTGTGCCCAGAGCTGACCTGACATTGATGCATGAGGTGCATACAAAGATCTGTGTTTGTCTTGGCTTTGTTCAAAGTAGGAGAGGCTGCTGTGGTGGGGGGAAGCATGCTTTCAAGTGGAAGAAGTTTTTTGCAGTGCTGAGAGAGCTGTAATACTGATTCATACAACCGTGGGGTAAGGATGTGTGGCAGTCTCCCAGCTGAGGCAAACCTCGCCTGGCCCTGGGTGCCAAGTGACTTGGATGGTCAAGAACCACTTGGTGCCAGTGGTGCAGTTCCTTGTTGGCATCTGGATCCCGCTTCTCGGCTCTCCCGTGAGGATCTCTGCCTGTCCTTGCTTTTGCTGGTAGGTTGTCCCCTCCACAAGCATGAGCATGCTCCAGAGGTACAGGAGAGGGCTCTGGGGTAGGACAGAGAGCTGCTCTCCCAGCTCAACTTGTGGCAGCAGTGTAGGGCCACTCTTTGAGCAGATGGTTGGTACAGCCTTCTCCTCTTTGCTTCAGGCTGTGTTGCACCTCACTGCATGTGGGTGAGCTGCTGTTGGGACTGCAGCAAGCACAGGAGGGTTTCCCATGGGATTCATAGTGGAGTCCTTCTCCCTTCGCACCAAGAGGCTGGTGGGTTTCTGTGCCCATCTGGGTGGGGTGACCCTAATGAGGGCTGAGCTGGCATCGGCTGGGGAAGATCTGGAGTCTGTTTGCAGCGCAACTTCAGACAGCTCCTCTCCACCTTAATGCATTATTGCTCAGACTGTCAGAAGTATTGGGAGATGGAGAAGAGGAGGGCTAATTGGAAGTGTGCTTTGAGATCCTCATGTGAAAGATGCCAAAGCAGCCTTGTATACAATGCCTGGGAAGCAGCACTGCAGTGAGTGGGTTTCTGTCTTGAATCTGTTGTTTTGTCTTGTGCTTGAATTGCCCACAGAGGCACAGTTGATTATATGCAGCATATATATATATATATGGCTGTTTCTGAAATGTGCAGTTCTGGACAGCATTGTATCTGAACCATTGAACTAGTCTACTGTGTCATAAGCTGTCATCCGATTCCTGGCAGATTTTGGATCAGGGGATGACAGGTGTCTTGGATCATCATAGACAGTGCTGTGCCCTCACTCAGGCATATAAAGAGGCCTCTAGATGGACGTCTGTCCAAAGTAGCACAGAACTCGTGATATATGCACTCTGCATGCAACTGGCTAATTCATCTCCTCACATTTGTTTAAACGCAGTACAGAAATGCTCTGGAGGTGGGGGGAGAGGGATTCTTTCTGCATCGTCCCTTCCTGTGTGGTGTTGGCAGGAGACCCGTGCAGAGCTGAGGGAGGGTGATGTGACTGACACCTGCCACGCTGTAGCGTGGCTTCCCCTGCTCCCTGTACGCAGCTTTCCTGCTGGCTCACCGTGAGCTGCAGGTGGGGAAGCGCTTGGTGGCACCAGCTGGAGGAGGGAACACCGGGCTCCTGTTAGGGAGCCTCTCTGGGACTGGTTCCATCTCAGCTGGCTCTCTGCTTGTGATACCCACTGGGACAGCGATGGGAACAGCTGACACACACTGGGGAGATGATCAAGTCGTGGTGTCAGACCAGCGTTGCTGAGAACAAGCTTCCTCCTCTGATGGTGCTGATGAGCTGGGAGGGGATTGCGGTGCTTGGAGGCCTGGTGTCAGTTCCTGGCCCTGCTCCAGGCTTGCTCTGAGAGCGGGCCAAGCCCTTCCCTCTGTTCCTTAATTCCTCACCTCGAGTACTGGGAGGCGAGAAGCTGTAACACCCATCTCTGTGTGGCATTGTCCATCACTTGGGCCATTTGGCCTGTGCTGCCATGGCAGCTTTCTCCAGGAGCAGCAGGGTTTGTGGCTGGCTGGGATAGCGTAGCAGAGATGCGCTCGCAGCTCACCAGAGCTGGGCAGCTCTGCTTGGAGGCGGCCTTGCTTGGAGAGTGGCTTGCGCTGCTCTTCCCTGAAGGGAGGACCCTCTCGAACCCACTTGAGCCGGGTGCCAGATTCCCAGCGTGGTGCTGTTGAGAGGCCTCTTGGCTTGCAGCCCAGGCCCTGCCCATGAGGAGAGAGAAGTGCTGCACAATGCAAACAAGGGGAGGTAACTCCACGTCGCCTCTCCAGCAATGCCGTTTCAGACTTGCCTGTGTCAGAAGTCCCCTGGATTTGGTTATGCTGGATAGATTGCAGAGCTGGGCAGGGTGACAGCCAGGAATGGGAGATGCTGGCTTAGTGCCCTTCCCACGGCCAGAGAGGCGGCTTGCACAGTCTCCTGCTCAACACTCATGTGACAGGGGAGAGGTGAAGCAGTTGGGAGGCATCGGGGAGCTCTGATTTAGTGTCTGAAATAAATGCCTGCTGGCAGCTTGCCATGATCAGGATTTTCTCAGGAGGTCCAGAAGTTGTTGTACCGCTGTCACTGTGGTGGGCAGCAGCAGCGCAAGTCATGAGGGGGACAGGGATGGATGAGCAGTCCAGGGCTCAGACTCTGACCTTGACCTTGCCGCCCAGTGCTGCTGGGCCCTGAGACTTGTGGGTGGCCGAAGTCCCTGCAGAAATGAGATTGGGGCGGGGAAGGCAAGGCAGCTCCCCTGCATCTTGCTGGGGAGGGAGCCACAGCTGTGAAGAGCCTATGTCACCATGCACGCCAATCTCATGTTTGTGCGGTTGCTTTTAGGAACTCTTTGATATAAACCAACACCACTTAAATGTGATCGGAGTCGGCCATCCCTCCCTGGACAGGCTGTGCCGGGTCACAGCATCCCACGGCCTGCATAGCAAGCTGACTGGGGCTGGTGGGGGCGGCTGTGGCATCACCCTGCTGAGACCAGGTCAGTAACCCTCTGCTTGCTCTGGGCATCCTTCCCCCATTCCACATGGCCCTGCCAGTGGGGTCAGGTCTGGAAGCAGAGGGATATGATACTAGCCCTCACGTGGCTGTGGTGGGATGTGAAGCCATGTCACGAGTGTGGGATGGTGTATAGCAGAGCTGCCTGGCAGTGTAGTTTGCAGTGTTTCATACAGGGGAGATTCAGTGTGTTAATTTATGTGTGTCAGATCTTCAGGGCATTGGCCCTGTTCCAGGGGGGCATGTGTTTAAACACGCAATGGCCTGTTTCAGTCTCCCTGCAGTGGCCTAGCTGACTAACTGGCTGCTCTTGCCTTCCTCTTGGCAGACACATCCCCGCTGGTCATGGAAGCAGCCAAGCGAGACTTATGTGCCTGTGGATTTGAATGCTGGGAGACCAATATCGGGGCCCCTGGGGTGACCCTGCACTCCTCCTCGTCTTTAAATGCTGAAGTGCTGCACGCGCTCTCTGAGAGTTAAGCTTCTGCCTCTGGCAAGACTTGAGCTCTTGGCACCATGTCCTCAGAGCGACAGCTGTGTGTGCCCTGATGCCTGGAAACTTCTCTCCTGGTCTCCTGTATGGCTGAGGGCCTCTAGACATGGGTGTGGAGCCAGTTTCAGGCCTGGTGTCACTGGGAGCAGGGGCTGCAATGAGGACCTGGGAGCAACTGTTCACGCTTGGGCTAGGTGGGAGTTTGACCCAGGCTCTCAAAATCCTGTTTTGAATTTACTTACTCAACTGCTGTGCTAATCCCAAGGGGCAGGAGAAGAGGGTCTTGGCTGGATTCCAGTGCATATAATGACACTTTGCTTGGTTCTGCTGCTTCAGATGCATGTGATGTCTCTTCCCTTCTCCCCTGGCGTCCTGCAAGGGTGGGCAGCGGGGGCTGGCAAGGTGGATGTGCAGAGCGCTTTGACATTTCTGGGTGAAAAGCATCTTGGCAGCTCAGGGCTTGACACTCGGGTCTCCGTTTCTCCTGGACTGAGATTCACGGTGGAGAGAAAACCTTTAAATACAGCTCTTACCTGCTACTAATTAAGAGATGGATAATTAAAATGAAAGATATAGCACAATTCCAGTGAAATTATCACTGTTATCACTCTTTCCCATAATCTCTGCCCGGGCTGACAAGCAGGGTCCCATAGACAGACGCTGGTTTTTGTTCATGTGCTCGAGGTCTGGTTCAAACAGCAACCGTCACCTGCAAGGAGGGTGGCTAAAAGCAAGGGCAGTCTTAAAATTTCTACTTGCAATAGCTGTTCTAGGATCTCTCACACTTCAGCCTTAAACGAGCATGCCCTTGATCTTGCCTGTTGCTGGATATGTAAAACATGGCACTGCCGGGGCAGGGGGAGACTGGGGGTGGAGGGGGGGTCAGTGACAGAGCAAACAAATTTGTTTTAATTTGAAGTAATTGGCTTTAGGTAGAGAAGAAAAAAAAAAACAAAACAAAAAAACAAAAAAAACAAATCACCTCCTCAAAAGCTGACCATAAGTTGCAATTGGCAAACTGTAAAAGCTAAATGCATTTAAACTTATTACGCAAATGTAAATGCAGTTTCTACTTCTGAAATTTTAATGAGTTGTACCGTGGAACTAAAGGCAATTGGCAGGTAAGTGTCTGAAGCTGGAGTATCTTGAAGTAATAAGCTGACTCTTAGCGATCGTGGTCTCTTCAGTACCTGCCAAAGAGAGTTTTATCATTGTTCTGTTTGTCTGGTATAGTTTTTTTAAGTGTACGTCTGTTCAAGAATTGCTTCATTCAAAGCTGAGTAATAAATTGGCAGAGGTGGGGAAGCTTGCCTTTCACTGCAGGAATGAAAAATCAAGTGTGAGAAGTTGAGATGTACTAGCTCTAAAATCCTGGCATCATGATGACCAGCTTTAGTTCACTGATCAGATGTAAAACTGTCTCTGGTTTTAATAAATTGATGTTTTTTTAATGTGCAAAGTGTTCTTTGATAATTATGCTGGAAACAAAAGGAAAAAAGTACCTTACGCTGCTTCAATAAAAACATGTTTCAGATGCTGGGTTTCTACATGTCTAATTACAATTCCAATTTGCATCCAAGAACAGCTTTACACTAATCACAAGTCAGAAAGCCTGATAAATTATTTACCATTTTCTAATACAGTGTAATCAATGTGAGTATCTGGAAGCGTGTTGACTCTATCAGCGTTTAAATGTGTCTGTAGTTTGTGTTGGTTAGCACAAAGAAATGCCAAATTCAGTGCAAAGAAACTTAGCTTCAAAACAACATGTCTGGGGTTGATCCTCATTAAATGCTTTCCTTGGAAGACGGCCTTGCAATCAAGCTACGAGTGCTGGAGGAGCACAGATGAAAAGAAGGGAATAAAAATTTTGATTTGCTGGTTTAAATCATAATTAAAATTGGTGATTCACATAGACCAACTGACCATCTTGGTGCGGGGGCCTCTTCTTACCGCTTGTGTCCTTCACTGAACAGCCGAGCACGTTGAGTGTGTTTTGGTTTGTTTTCATCTCCTAGCTGTGGCAGGGCAGTAGCTGGAGGCTCGGCTCTACCCAGAACACGTGCTGCAGGATTCTGTGACTGGGGACGCTTTTGCCTGCAAACTTTCAGCCTTCTCTTGCCGGCCTCTGCTTTGTTTGTGGGTGTGATGGAAGCACAGAAGCGCCACACAGAAAGACGGTGGCCGAGCCTTGCAGCCGAGATGTGCGAGCGATCTGAATTGTGGTGGGGTGCGGTGTTGTGGCACACTTGGTGGGTGCAAGCTCCTCTTCCCAGGAAGGCTCTGGCTGCTTGTGGAGGTTTCCTCCAACCTCTGCTCGTCCTGCTCTGCTCCCTGCTGGAGCGGAGATGGGCGATGTTCCCAGGCTGAGTGAGGGTTTCTGGCAGCAAGTGCCCCATCCTTGGCACAGCTGCACAGGAGAGTGACCCTGGGCTGGGGTCTCTGAGACGGCCCTGCTCCACGCTGCCCATGGCCCAGGGTGATGTGGGCAGCAGCAACACTGCTGGGCAGGATGCTGCCTGCCCTGATGCCGAGGCTTTGCCAGAGCTGGGCTCTGCCTTCCCTATGCCGCAGGGACCAGAACTGCCAAAGTCAGCAGCTGGAGCCAGTCCCAATTTGTTAGAAGTAAGCACGGATTTCACACCCATCTGCGAGCATGGGAGCACCCGCTCCCTCCTTTCCGTATTCCTCCCTCCCTAGCTCCATCAGAGCCTTCACAGGGGCCTTACTACGGCCGTGATAACTGGAGGGACATTTGGCATGTACCCGACCCCAACTTTTGTACAGGAATTGCTTCTTCGGTTGTACCAACTTGCATCCACCTCCTGCGATTCCTTGATCTTTGCGCGTCCGCTCTGCAGTGGGGATGTGGGGGATACAGGGGACCTCATCCCTGCGCCTTGAGCAGCCGTGGGCAGCAGGAGCGGCTGCTCCCCAGGACTCTCATGCTCCGTGGGGGCACAGTGGGTGCAGAAGGGGGCACAGCCTTGTCTCTCCCTGCAGTTTGTTGCTTTGGGAGCAAAACCAAAGCACAAATAAAGCCCGGCAAGTGTGTTCTCCCCATAGAGTCATCCCTTCCTCTCCCCTGGCCACATCACAAACACACAAGTGCTTTCCCGTCTGCGCTGCCCTGTCTCCTCTCTCCAGTCTCGTTTTACGGATGTGCAGCGGAGCAGCGATTGCTGCTGAAGGATTAGCCTGGTAATTTGGCTAATTTTTCTTGAGCTTCATTTTTCACATTATGAGCTTTGCAGAAAGACTAACGATCTTGGGTTTGCCTCTAATAGCTAGCGCAGGAATGGGGAGGGGAAGCTGCGCTCCATCCTTTTGCAAAAAAAAAAAAAAAAAAAGGATGCATAGGGGAGCGTGCCAGCTGCCTGGCCAGGCTGGCATGGGTGAGCATGGGGCTGCAGGCCGGCAGCGCCGGGGATGACGGGGGGCTTTCCTCTGCTGGGGGACACTGGTGTTTCTTGCCAGCAAGAAGAAAAACGCTGTATTAAAAAAAAACCTTTCAGAACCCTTCCTTTTCCTTCATTGCCTGTGGATGCTGTCAGTGCACGGGGCAGCATCGCCGCCGCGGTGTCTGCAGCGAGTGGGCAGCACTGGGGTGTCTCAGACCACGCCGTTCGGTGCCTGTCAGGGCCCGGTGGGTGCTGCCCATCCCCTGCCAGGCACAGATGGTATTTTTTATTATTTTTTTTCAAATCCATGTCAGCAGTGGCTTCTTTCTGCTCCGGTGAATAGATGCTGAAGAGGCAGTGACATTATTTGAAGTAATGGAGAGAACAGAAAAAGGGTCAGTGAGAGAGAGGAAATGTCAGTGCGCAGCCACAGGGAAGGGGGCTGCTCGGAACCCTCGGGGCTCCCCGACGCTCCCGGGGTCCCTCCTGGGGCCAGGGTGGGGATTGGGGCCACGGACACCCCCCCCCCCCACGGCTGGCAGGGCTCAACGCTGTGTGTTGCGTGCTTGGCTCTGCACAGGGAGCCTGGAGGGCTCGGGCATCTGGGGGTCCCCCCTGGGGCTGGGGGTGCTCCAGCTGGGTGCTGCCCCATGCCCCCAGCGGCTCCCGGACGAGCTGGGACCTCCCCGGCACCATTTCAAGGGTGATTTGCAGATCTTGCATCTGCCGCTGCAGAAGGGCTCCCCTTGCCCTCTGCCACCCCAGCACCGGGGATTTGGGGGCTCCCTCCTTCCCAGGGTCTGTCCAGGGCTCAGCACCGAGCATGCGGGGTGTCCAGCTGGGCCCCAGCGAGGCAAGCGCCCGCGGGGAGCCCGTCCCCCCCGTCTCTCCCTTCTCTCTCCCCTCCCGGCACGCTGAAGGTTTTGAAAGTTAAGTATTACCGTCTGCTTTGTTGTTGCCTAACTACGACAGACAAATTGAGAACTAGTTGTCAAAATGTCAGTGCACAACAAATCAACATTCAAAATGAGTCTCAGCGCTATGTGGTGTATAATTAAAAAAAAATCCTTTTTAGAAATTTCAGCAAGCGTTGGCTCCGCTTTATATTTGTCTGTGTGATTAATAAAGGCAGCTAATTTTCAGACTTTAAAAACAGCTAGAAAATAGCTCCTAATTACATATTAGGTTCCAAGCGGCCCCCGCTGAGCGAGGCTGGTATTGGTGGGCCAGAGAATTTGGCAGGGGCTTAATTACATTCTGAGCATCATCTAATTTTAGTTAAATGTAATGTAATCAGCAGCAGATGTCTGAAATAAAATATGAATTATGAATATGATGAAATTTCATTCTTGAATAAAAAAGTAATTTGCTATTTAGTTCATTAAAGTCGCAGAGGTTTATTAGGGAGCAGGTATACGGTGCGGCTGGGTTGTGTGTTAAAATGATATTTCAGAGAGAGTAGGAAATTGCATTAAAGGTGCTAAAATATTCCGCCAGGACGATGCGCCGGTTGGGAATTAACATTTACAAAAATAACAGAGCCCCTGGGCTGCCGCCAGCCCCCGCTGCCGACAATTGGCTCCAGAGCTTCTCATTTACGCAAGGTGACGTCCTGCGTCCCAGGATGGTCCCTGGGACCCGCTCCTGCTGTCCTGCCCCAGGTATCCTGAGGCAC
This sequence comes from Astur gentilis, assembly GCF_929443795.1. Taxonomy (NCBI): domain Eukaryota; kingdom Metazoa; phylum Chordata; class Aves; order Accipitriformes; family Accipitridae; genus Astur; species Astur gentilis. The sequence continues at coordinate 15,601,690 of NC_064886.1, read as the reverse complement.
ATTCAGGCTTGCTGCCCTGATGAGCTCAGCCGTTTTCCCCTTTATTTAGGGGAGGAGGCTCTGGTGGGGACGAGAGCCCCTGGCGTGTCCCCAGTGCAGGCGTCCCCCTGCCACGCTGGTGTGGGGCCATCGAGTCGGGCTCCGTACGCCTTTTTCCAGCTTGGCCAGGAGAGCGAAGCATCAATTTGCCTGTTGGCTCCGGGGCCGCCGCGGCAGATCCCCGTGGGATGCCGTCGCCTGGACGTCTCTCCCCGCAGCATCCTCTGCAGTTTCAGCTCTGAAGTTTAAATTGCTTTTCTCTATTCTTTGGTGGCCCGGCCTGACAGATAAGCATCTTCTGGAGAGGGAGAAAGATGGCATGTTCATTATTTCCTTGTATTACAGATGCTGTCATTTTAATCCCTCCTGCATGCTGGGAGAAAGGCTGTGGCTGGGCACCGGCTTAGAGTCCTGCCCGCTTCCCACATGTGGTCTCCAGAGAAAACCCCGCGGCCAATTCCTCCTGCACGCAGCAGTCAAGCACGGAGGAAAGCCCTGCTCACCGCAGCACGCCGACAGCAGCAGGCAGCATCCCTGACTGCCGGGTCCCGGCGGTTCCAGCGTGCTCGGCTCGGGCGATGCTCGGTGGTGAGCACCGGTCCCGGTGCCGGCGCAGACGCTTGCGGCGCAGCTGGGCTGCCACACTCGCTCGCGTGGGTTAGCAGTCCTCCCTCTTCTATTCATCAAGGGCATGACAGCTAAAATTCATTTGAAGATGAAGAAAGTGCCGGCTAATCCTTTCTGTGAGACAGTGATAGACTAGCGGCTCGGGAAGAATTGCACAGCAGTAATGAAATTAGGCTAAAACTGCTGGCGGATAGCAGATAATTGCCCTTGTCTGTCACGAGGAATAACATCTCCCAAATCCAACACAATGATTGTTAAAGTTGCAGGAATTTATTTTATTTATTTTATCGTTTTGGGTTTGGCTTTCCAAAGGCCTTTCCCGGAAAAAAACCCATGAGCAGGAGCTGCGTCCTTGCCTCCCGCCTTCCTTGGGTGCTTCCGCCGCCTCCACCGCTGCAACTCCTTAGCCTTGACAAAGCCGGCGCACACGCACCATCGCCGTGACGCCGAGGATGCCCCGACACGGGACCCTGCTGGGGGGCTGTTCCCGGGGAGCAGGAGATGAACCATCCGGCATGCTGTGCTGCTGCTTGGCGCCGGCACCGTGGCTTTGGAGGCACGGGGAGTCAGTGGTGGTGCTGCTGTCGGTCCATCCCCGGCTCCGGCTGGCCTCACGGGCAGGACCCCCTGCTTTCCAGGGGGGGATCCGTCCCTCGATGCCAGGGTCCTGCCTGGCCCTGCCTGGCCCAGCAGGACCCGGCTGTACGGTGCCAGCACTGGTGCTGGGGTGGATGCCAGTGCCGGGGTGGCCATGCAAGCCCCAGCGCCTCAGGAGGGCTGACCACCAGCCATTTATTTTGTAATTTATGGGGGGCGGCAGGCAGCACAGCGCGGGTGAGTGAGTGCACTGGCCGGCGACTGCGATGTTTTATACGCGAGGGCTGGCACGGGTAATTTACTGCGGACGGCAATAACATATTTCACTTTCCGTCTCCCAGATGAAGATTACTTGTGTTTGAAAGTGCCTGAACACACACTCAATTCTGCTTAAACGCTCGCAGCCAGCCGAGCGCGGATCGTCCCCAGCGGCGTGGCTGGCTCAGCCCTGCGATGGGGTGGCACAGGGATGAGGACGGGGACAGAGATGGGGACAGGCTGGACCGTCATCCGTGCACCCATTGGAGATGCCTGTGGCACTGGGGAAACCCACCTGCAAGCACCCGGCACGGCAGCTGGATATATTCAATGCACCTTCCCTGACATTTAATCCGGCTGGGTGAGGAGCTCTGTGGCATTTCCAAGCGGGGCTCGGGAAAGGTCAGGAGGTGGAAAAGCTTGACAGGGTCGGTGCTCTCATCTCGCCCCGCGGCTCCTCCAGATCCCCCCGGGCAGCTGCGGCACAGACATCGCATCAGCTTGTCGTGGTTTAACCCCAGCCAGCAACTAAGCACCATGCAGCCGCTCACTCACTCCCCCCCATCCAGTGGGATGGGGGAGAAAAAGAAGCAAAACCCGCCAGTTGAGATAAGAAACGGTTTAATAGAACAGAGAAGAAGAAACTAATAATGATAATGATAACACTAATAAAATGACAACAGCAATAATAAAAGGATTGGAATGTACAAATGATGCGCAGGGCAATTGCTCACCACCCGCCGACCAACACCCAGCTAGTCCCCGAGCGGCGATTCCCCGCCCCCACTTCCCTGTTCCTATACTAAATGGGACATCCCATGGTATGGAATACCCTGTTGGCCACTTTGGGTCAGGTGCCCTGGCTCTGTCCTGTGCCAACTTCTTGTGCCCCTCCAGCTTTCTCGCTGGCTGGGCATGAAAAGCTGAAAAATCCTTGGCTATAGTCTAAACACTACTGAGCAACAACTGAAAACATCAGTGTTATCAACATTCTTCTCATACTGAACTCAAAACATAGCACTGTACCAGCTACTAGGAAGACAGTTAACTCTATCCCAGCTGAAACCAGGACAAGCTGAATATCGGCTGCCAATGACCAGCACGCTGGGAAGTGACGTGTGCTGTCCCGGGGATGCCTAAGCCACCTGAGAAATGGGTGGGCATGTACAGAGCGGGGTTCACGTCTGCAACTCTGAAAACAGCCCTGCGAGAGGTGAGGTGCGGAGGTCAGGAGCTGGGGCTGCGGCTGGAGGTGGGAGCAGGGAGCTGGCTGGCAGCTTGGCAAGTGGTCGGTGGAGTTGTAAAGTGCTCTGTCCCTGATGCGGCAGGAACAGCTATAATGCTCACTCTCGGTCTGTTTTTTTTTAATTAGCAGGACTAACATCCAGCTGGGTGCAGAGGATGAGGGGCTCAGAGCAATTGGGGGGGAACCTGTGGCGGGGCCGCGCTGCTGGGGCCATGGGACCGTGCAGATCCCGGCTGCCCCCAGCTCACCGCCATGGCTCAGCTTTGTTCGGTGGCAGCCTGGTTTGGGCACGATGCTGCCGGCACAGAGCTGGGACCGGTGCTGCTAGGGAGCAGAGGGAGCCAGCACGGCTGGTGGGACGCGGCCGTGGGCATCCTCCCATGTGGGGGATGCTCCAATGAAGACTGAAAGAGTAATGCTCGCTCCATGGGCTTTTTAAACCCTGCTTCTCTCTCTCCTCCTGATGTTGACCCTGTTCATTGCCTCCTCCCCTCGTGGTGTGCACATCTGCCAGCAAAACGTCTGGCAGCTCCCCGGGTGAGGAGGGGTGTGCTGTGCCCCAAAATAACGAGGAGGATATGACGTTCGCTTCAGCCTCCAAAAGCAAAACGTAGGTTGTGGTGCCGATGCCAAGGTGTGAGCAGAGAAGATGGGGAGCCCACGCAGGGCCAGACCCCATCCAGCTCCCGCTGCCCTTGCCAACAGCCCTGGGCAGGCTCCGGCTGTGGGCACAGCTGTGGTGTTGGTGCTGAGACCCCCAAGGCTGTGCCGGCCTTGCTGAGCCCCCCCCAGCACCCCCGGACCCCGCAGAGGGGGATGCCGGGACCAGGGCTGCGGTGCTCTGCGCACTGGCCTGGGAGCTGCCACTGCTCCTGCCAGCGCCGGCGCGTCTCTCCAGCGCTCCCCGGCACCACGCTTCCGTTAATGGATGCTAATGTGTCACCCAGCCCATTTGTCTTCATTTGGTGCCAGCCAGCGGCACGCGGGGATGCAGCCAGGGCTGGGCACGCAGCCCTGCCGCCCGCACCGCACCGCTCCCGGCACGGCTCAGCCCGTCCCGGCACCGACACCGGGATGTTGGTGCTGGTGTGACTGGTGCAACCAAAACTGGCCAGTGATGCCTGGCCCATTCCCGTGTGTGCATCCCAGGGAGCATTCCCCAGTCACTTTGCAGGCTGCCAGCCTGAGACCCCGGCAGGGCCGGGGGGACCTGCGGGTGAACCCCATCATCTGCCGCGCAGCCTGCACCTCTCTGTGCCACAGTGCCTGCCGAGCCGCTGTCCCAGTGTCCCCACGCCAGCACCGGTGGGATTTCGGTCTGGATCTGAGACGGGGAGTGGGGAACATCGAGCTCTTGTGGTTCTGGGCTCGTGGGATTAAATGGGAGCTGGGCATGGATTTTGGGGCACAGCAAGGCTGGGATGGGACAAGCTGACCCAGAGGCTCCCGTCAGCTCCCTGCAGTCACCAGTGATCACCCATGGCCACCGGTCATCCTGTGCTTGAGGGGGACCACGATGCTGCTGCCGCATCCTGCCAGATTCCAGGATGGAGCCTCTCCACTGGAGCTGCTGGTGGGTAATTTCTGATTAAGGATTACTGTACCATCGGCTTCAGTTTGATTGCAGATGTTTTTAATTATATCGTATAAGATCGTATTATGTAATTGCATTTATCTGATTGAAGCCTTAATTGTAGGATTTCATAATGGTATGACTGGGTAAATATACCATTGCGTCTGTTGTCCCCCAATGAAAATTAGGTGCTTCATGTCTTTATTGCATTATCCTGGAGAGGAGTTTAAATTGGGAAGAAAGAAATTAGGAGAGAGAGAAGAAAGGAAAGATGAGTTTGTCCTCCCAGTCCCAGCGAGCGTGGTCCCCTTCCCGGCATGGGGACACACGGGAGGTGCCACGGCACCCGGGCTCTGCTCTCTGCTAGCTGGAGCTGCCGGCGGCTGCCGGAGCACCGGCTCCTGCCCAAGCATCGCCTCCGGCCGGGCATCCCTGCCCAGCAGCCGGGGCGGGCAGAGCAGGAACCACTGAACTGCCCTTCACCTCCATGCTGAGGTGCAGCCGCCTGGGTTTCCTGTGGTGATTTTTTTGCAAGATCGATCTTGCAATTATCGTTTGGTTAACGGCGGCTAGTACAATACACTAAGGGCGATTACAATTAAAGAGCAGGAGGCTGGGGAGGCGCTGGGCCATCGCCTCGCAAGGTGGAAGCTGCAATTACACCTGATGGAAGAACCCTGACACGTTCCCCGTTAGCAGGAGCATCCTCGGAGCACAGCCGGCCCTGGGGTCCGTCGGCCTTTAATAAGCAGGTGAGGGAAGGCAGCCCAGTGACTGCCGAGGGGTGCTGGGGCCGGAGGGCAGCGGGTGCCGTTGTAACCAGGAGCACCGTCGCGGTGCCTGTGCAGCCGCCCGCTGCAGCCCTGCTGCTGCCTTCCAGCTGCTTTTAAAAGAATCTTTTTTTTAAGGAGTGGAAAGATGCACTTATGCAAAATTAATATTTCCATTAACAACGGTGTGCAGCAAAATAATTGGAAAGCCCTCCACCTTAATTGCAGGCCACACGGTTCCCGAGGAAAGTGCTAACAAAGTGCTTGCGAGGGGCTCATTAGTGTGGCGAGGGGGGGAATTCGAGGGCTCTGAGCCCCGGCGCGCTTGGTGCACCTCCCACCATCGCGGGGTCCCTCATCTTTGCGCCTCCCTGCAGCAATTAAAGGGAGGTTCAGGTTTTTGTCGGAGCCTTTTTTCCGGCCGTAATCCGCAACATGTGGTTTGCACGGAGCCTCCTGGCTAATGGGTTTAGGATTACGGGAATATGCACAAATCCAGCGTCTCGCTGTCACTCTGCTCGGCGCAGTAAGGTGATTTCATTAGGATTTAGGTTTAGAGAAAAGTCTCTCTCTCTCTCTCTCTCTCTCTTAATATTATTTTTATTCAATTACATCAGCAATTCATGAAACTTCAAAGACGTTTCATCAGCACAACCCAAATGCTGCCGGATTGCGCGCTTGAAAGAGGGGAAGAGAAAGAAAACATAAGCTGCTGCTTTAATGGAATTACTGAAAGGGGCTTTTTAATTAAAAACAAAGGTTGGGGATGAGGTCTATCCATAATTTAGTGCTGCTGGATGTAATATCTGCTGGTGGTTTAATTTTAATAAATGTATGTATTATTAACGGTGCGATCTATATTTTCCAAGCCAGAGGAAGGCCCAGCTGTCCCCGCAGGTACGGCTGTCAATATTTGCGCCAAGGGGCTGGGCGAGGGGATGCTCGGCGGCTGTGGGGCAGGGGACAGGGACAGGGATGCCCCCGTTGACCCCCTGCTGCCGCACCATGCGCTGGAGCCATCGCAACCCTAATGCCTTAATTACCAGCTAGCACCGGCATGGATTATTTAGCATGACTCCATCCCCTTTTTTTGATGATTTCCTCTTAATTAGCATTTATTAATGAGATGTGACCTCGTCCGGCATGCTGGTTCCTTGCCACCATCTGCCGGGAGGATGCCCATCCCACCCCAGCGTGGGACAGGGATGTCCCTAAGGCCAAGGGCAGCCGGGCGGTGGCTGGGGAGGGGACGCTGGCACGGACTGCTGCCCGGATGCCGCTCTCACAGGGACGGCCATGGCTGGGGTCCTCATCCCTGCACCGCTGCGGTGGGGTAGCACCCACCACCCCCCCCCGCCATCCCCTCTGCCAGCCGACGCGTGCTAATAAAAACAAATTAACTTGTATAAGCATTAATTTTCCAGCATCCATCCATCCCGGCCTCATTACAATGGCGATCCCAGGAGCCGGGGGTTTGGGCATATTGTAATGAGGCGCATGCGGTAGTAAAAGTCCTTCTAATAGGATTTATTTACTGTAATTGTGATTCGAGGCACAGTGCCATCGCCCGGCGAGCCGGCGGGGCCAAGGAGGAAGGGGCATCGCCACCGCTCCGCGGTGAGGCTGGCAAACTGCTGTAGCTGAGGCGGGGGGTAGGCTCCCAGGGAGATCTGGGGGGGGGCTGGGGGAGGACCGGGGGTCCCACCGGCCCTGGGGCATGGGACAGGGGCCATCCCTGCAGAGCCACCACCCCCTGTCCCTCATTCCAGCTGAGATTTCCCAGAGGACGAACACCGGCGCAGTGATGCCAAACTGAACGAGAGCCCAAATCGGTTGGTTTTTCCCCCCAGAAGCCAGGAGGGTGCTGCAAGGAGGGATGTGGGATGGAGGAAGAGTGGTGCTAACGAGGTGCTGATTGACTTCCCTGCAAGACTAAATATTGGGGCGCGGCAGCCGTCGTCTGAGCCCTGTTAAACCTCCCCAGTCCCATGGACGGGATTTACATGAAGCTGCAGTCCTCCCCCCCCAGTTGTCGTCCTCCCCCCCACCGCCACGGATTCATCCTGTCGGAGGGCGGCTCACCTGTGATTTCATTAACGGAGAGGTGAAAGGGGAGAAATACAATTCGAATGAGATAATTAAAAACTCAGATTAGCAATTACAGGCGGCGCTGTGGGCTGCCGGTGGGCGCTGCCAAGGGCTGCGGAGGGGAGCGCCCGTCCCACTGCCCCCATCTTTCCTGCGCCCGCCGCCATCCTCACCGCGAACCGCCCCAGCACGCGCCATCGCAGCCGCTTGTCCCATGCTGGTGGCCGGCGGCAGGGACTGCTCAGAGCCCCCCAAGGCCAGAGGGATGCTCCTTCCCCAAGCATCCCGCTGGGAGCTGCCGGGCGGGTTGTGTCACCGTGTGTTGGTAGGGTAGGGCGTCACCCGTCACATTTCAGGATTTCCCGCCGGAGCCGGGCTGCAAGAGCCACTTTTGTGGCACGCGGCTCTCCCCCCGGAGCCTTGCACGGCACACCTCTGTCCTCCTGAGCAGAGGCAGCTCGGAGATTTGGGAGGCGAGAGCTGCTGCGTGGCCAGAGGGATGCTCGGGCGGTGCCGAGGCTGCCGCTTTCGCATGCGGTTTGGCTGCCCGGCGGACGCGGTGCCGGCACGTGCCAAGGAGCAAAGCCCAGACCTCACCGGGTCCGATCCCACTGCCGGGGCCCGCAGTGGCGTCTCCTCTCGCGCACTGGCATCTCCGTTCCCACACCGGCACTCAGCCCAGGCACTTGTAATGCACTTTGGCTACTGGAGGTACCCAAACCTGCTCAGGAGTCCCCGGAGGAGGGAGAGGAGCCGGGAGAGCTTTCCTTTCTCTCACACTTCGTTATTGTTGCTAAGGAAACCTCTTCCCAGGATCTCGCCTGGAACATGTCTGCCTCGGCGGGGCCACACATCCATCTCACCGAAACTGCCCTGAAAGCCGGAGCCGGCACAGACAAAGGCCGGGATGGAGGCGGGAGGCTGCACAGGGGCCACCGCCGCAGCGGCAGCACCGTGGCCCTGCTTTGAACCACGGCCGGGCCCCGGCGGGGGCCCAGCTGCCACAGCCGGCTGGGCAGGGATGCGCCTTAGAGAAAAGTTGACAGGGATTGTTATAGAAGAAAAATAAATGAAAATAAAAATAAAAACATAAAAATAAAAATCCCCTAACCACCCCCAGCTTCAGCTAGCAGCAGGACGAGGAGTTTGCAGCCGTGTCCTCGGGCACATGGCTCCAAAGGCTGGCACAGCAGCAAGGGTGAGCGTGGCCACTGTGCTGGCCGGGGCGGCTTGTCCCCCTCTCATTTCACCCTGTCACTAATTTTAGTCCCTGGCTTATGGAGGGGGCTGATGCTTACGGCCGTGGGGCGAGCACGGGGGCACAGCCCTGCCCCTGTGTGTCCCCCGCCCCCAGCTAATGCTTCCCACTGTAGCAAGACGAGTTCCCATCGTTAGGAATGGGCGACTCGTGCATTGATTTGTAGCTTCCTTTTGATGCAGCAAGAATTTATTCCTCGGGAAAGTGCTTTCTATAGCCATCAAAGGCTTATTGATGGTGTTGAACTTGCTCACTGCCCTCTGAATTGCAGTCGGCCCCCCAGTGCGGTACGGTACCCATTGGGGGGGGACCAGGGCACCCCGCTTTTGGCATAGCGATGCAGCCGGGCTCACCTGATGTAACGACTGCTGGGAATTGGCTGCTGGGCTTTGGGAAAACTGTTAACGGGGCCGGCATGGCTGTTGTGCAAACCATCAGCGACGTGGTGGACCTGTGGACCTGGCACCCATCAAACCCAGTGCCACACCGGCACCGATATGAGCTCGCGGCACGCGTGCCTCCGTCCCTTGTCATGCAGCTGGTTGCAGTCGTTCGTGCCACCGGCTCGTCACACATCCCACACATCTCGGCAAGACCCACGCAGGCCGGGAGCAGTGTTCAAGCACAACTCCCACGTGGGAGCTGCCGGGAACCGCTGGTGCCCTGTGTGCCGGTGGCCCCCCGCCCCCTTCTCTGGGGATACTCCCAGAGCCCTGGGGGTGCCTGGCCTCGGCAGGGTCCCTTCTCCCCTCCTGCCCTCCTGCCACAGGACTGGGTGGCCCCAGTAGAGCGAAGGCACCCATGGCAGTGCGAACCCCTAGCCTGGCGGTTGGGGGCCACGGCAGCGCCCAGCGGCAGCACCGTGTCCTCCAAAGCGCCGCGCTGCGGAGGGGCCTTTTGTCTCACCCGTGCCAAGCCGCTATCTCCTCTTCTCCTCCTCTCTATTTTTTTCCCTGCATTCCTCATTAAAGAAGACTACAGATTTCCCAGCCTGTCTCCTGGTTTTATATTGAAAAGGCTAAATGATATGCTGACACCTTAATTATACCCCATTGTCACAATGTAGCATGGAAGTGGTGTGAGTGATATGAGAAGAAAGGGCTGCAGCGTGCGTGGCAGCTCCTTTGATTTGCAGTGGCAGGTTGGGAACGACACAAACGGGGGCTCGCGCCAGCATCACCCCCACGCGCGGCATCTGCAGCCCAACTGTCCCACCGGCCGCCGGCATGCCCAGCCCCACCACCGGCGATCTGGCATCACGCGTGCCTGAGGACGGGTGGATTTGGGAGACGGGGAGGGTGAGGGGTGGTGACACCGGCATGGGGACCCTTCCAAGGCTAAGTGATGTGACCAAGGCCAGGTGGCATGGGTGGCCCCAGCCCTCCTGGCCACCCTGCCCGTCCCCACTCCGTCCCCTGCCCTGGGCTGCTCTACCGGCCGAGGGCACAGGAGGTTTCAGGCCGCGGCTGCCAGGAGCGGCGAGGCTCCGTCTTTGGCAGAGACCCCAGCCAGGCAGAAATGTGCCAATTAAGCAATTGCTCCTGATTAGCAGGGGCTGGGGGAATTCATTGTGCCGGGAGAGCATCGCCCTTTGCTACACGCCGTGTTTTTACAATCAGCATCGTCCGAGTCGCGGCAGTGCGGGCACCCGGCCATCCCCACGGCCGGCGGCTCCGTGCCTGGTGCCAGCTTCCACCGTCACCAAGGGACTGGCAGGTGGTGGTGGTGGCACACCGTGCCTGGTTACAAATAACCTCTGCACTCCCCCCCCTTCCTGGAAGTTTGGAGATGTTTAAGTATCTCCAGTGCCTATTGTCACCACTGTCATGGGCTCGGCGGCTCTCCGGCTCATCCTGGGCTTGCCTTTGCCTTCTCAGCAGCCGGGTGCATCGCCTCAGGGGTCTTGGGGCCCTCGAGGCTGGGTTGGGGTGCAGACAGGGTCAGGCCATGCCTCTGCAGGTGCCAACATGTGTGGGACCCTCCAGCTCTGCGGGACCCCCAGAGGAGCAGCCTCCTGCCCCAGGGTGCACTGGCCATACCCTGGGTGCTTGTACTTACCTGGTGGGAGGGTGCGGGTGACACCCCTGTCCCCTGCGAGCTCTCGCTGTCCCCCTTCCCCACCACAACTGGGGGGACAGGCGTGGCTTGCCACAGCTCCCATGGTTTGGGCCACGCTTCCCCCTCCTCCTCCTCTTCCTCCTCCTTGTGCTGCTGCTCATCAGAAATCCATGCTCCCGTTCACTGGGTTACACATTTAAAAAACCTCCACTCACCGACCCCCACTGCTTTCCTGCCAGGTAGGGCGAGGGGACGGACAGCGTTCCCCAAGCGGCACAGTGCAGGTGTCCTGTGCTCTGCAGGGACAGCGGTGCCACCAGCACCCCCCCCCCCCCGAACTCCGGCCACCCCAAATACCCACTTCGGCACCTGGCAAAGCCAGCAGGCGCGGGTGCACGGGGCCGGGACAGCCCGCCGTCATGGTGAGAGCACCTGGCAGGGACGATGACAGTGGCAGCAGTGGCACATGGGCAGCCTCGGTGGCATGCGGCCAGTCCCCTGTCCCGTCCCACATGCGCCGAGGCTGGGAAAGAGGAGAGGGAACAGCCACGAAATGTTTTCCATTAACAAAATGTTACCTTTTAAAATGACATGATGTGGGAACGAGACATCAAACAGCCAGACGGATTGCCCGACTGAGAGGCACTTTTCCATATGCATTCAGCAAATGCATTTGTTTTTGAAAATGAAGTCCCGGGGGAGCGCAGGCGCGGAGCGGGGAACTTGTTCAAACAATTGTAAATGCCTTTGTACGATAAACAGCGGAGTCAGCGTCGCAGAGCTGCTTGCACTCTGACAGGGTAGCATTGCAGAGCCGACGGGCGACGACATACAGCAGCGGCACGCTGGATCCCGGGCACCGCGAGGCTGGCGGCTTTCCTGGCGTGCCCCGTGTCCCAGCTTCCTATCCCTGCTCCGTGTCCCTGCCCCATGTCCCAACTCCCTGTCCTGCCCGGTATCCTAGCTCTGTGTCCTTGCCCCATGTCCCTGCCTCATGTCCCAGCCCAGCAGACATTAGTGGCTCAAGCCGGTCACTGCAGAGCAAAGGGGGAATATGGGTCCCAACTCGATGTGCCATGCTTGACCATGCTGTGCCATGCCATGCTGTGCCATGATGCGGGCACCCATGCCTTCCAGGGCAGTGGGTGCAAACTGGGGGGGCTTCAGGTGGGGACAGACCAGAGCCGCAGCTCTGAAGGAGCCAGGAGCCAATTTACATGCAAATGTCCTTATTAATCAAGGACAAGAGGAGGAATGAGCAGAAAATACCAAATGCAAGGGCAGAGAGTTTTTTTACACCGGATGCTTTTCAAAGTTGCTAATGAGGCATCAGCAGCTCTTTTCATAGCCAGATTATTTGCTGTCTGAATTCTCCAGCAATCCCGCCTCCTCCTGGGGCTGGGGCTGGGGCTCCCTCCACTCTCCAGCATCATCCAGCCCAGCCAGGTCCCTCGTCCCAGCATGTCCCCAGCCACAGCCCGGCTGAAACACCAGCAGTGGGAGGAAAACCAGAGCAGGGACACAGCAGCACTAGTTGCAACGAGAATGATAAAAGCATCCAGTCGGTAGCGCCTGGGCCAAGCCTGGAGCCCTTTGCCATGGCATGTGAGGACGTGCTCCCACTTGCTCTGTCCTGCCCTGGGGCCGCTGTCCCCAGCTGCCCTCCCCGAGGCTCAGCCACGACATGCCTGCACAGAGGGATGTGCCCGTCTCCATCACTCTTGCAAGATTGCTTTGTCGTCTTCTTCCACTGGCAAGAGGGCCCAGGAACCCTCCAGAAATGGCTTAGCCACTCAGAAAGACGCTGTCTTCATCTTCGTGCGTTTATCCTTGTGTCCCCATGCTGCTCAGCTCAGGACGGGGACCCTGAGGGGGGATGTGGGGCTGAGCCACCTCCGCTCCTGCTGTGGCCACCCCACTCCAGGGGCTCTTCCCACTTGCCAGCAGCCCTGACCCGCTCCCACCGTGTTTATTCCAGCACAGGGCTTTGTCTGCTGCCCTTAATCTGATTTTGTGCAGTTTAGCGCAGGAACACTGCCCTGCAAAGGGGAGCCTTGGGAGAGGAGGGGGAGAGCGCGCGAGGGGGGGGTTCAAGGGGGGTCTTAGAGGCCCTGCTGCAGGGCCCACCAGGGGGAAATGTCAGTGGGTGCTTTGAGAAGGACCCCCGGGGCCATTTTCCCAATCTGGTTGACTTTCTTGGTTTCCACCCTGTGATAGAAGGACTGAGAAACTGGGAAGCAAAGTGGGATTACAGGGCAGCCGCGCTCCCTGAGCCATCCCTGTGGTCCCCACAGCCCACCCATGTCCCACTGAGGGACCCCAACCAGCATGTCCCTGGTGGGTGACTATGAGCCTGGCCCTGCTCCCAGCCCCAGAGGGGGATTTGCCACCTGTGAAGGCAAGAAGGATGCTGGCACCAGGCTGAAATGAGTCCCTCGATCTCCCTGACCTGGGGCTGCCACCAGGTCCCTGGGCAGTGGGACGCTCTGGGATGCCCAGAGCAGCAGGATGCTCGGGGACATCAAGGGCACCTGAGGCCAGAGCACCCACCTGGCAATTGCAGGACTGGAGGGATGGCACCGCATGCAGAGGCTGGTGTGGGTATGGGCAGCGTACTGGCAGGCTCTGCCTACACTGGCGGTCCCCTCCTTGCCATGCTAGGCCAGTCCCGTGCTCAGGTGCCCGAGCAAACCCAGGAGCCGGGATTTCATGGCTAAAAAGTTGGCCCTGCTTCATGTCCATCAGTGGCTGCTTTTCCTGCCCAGCCCTGCTGCAAAGCAGAGCCAGAATTAAAAAATACTAATAAAACACAAAAGTAGTCAAAATAAAATAGACTTGTTACAATGAACCCAACCTGAACAAACAAACACTGCCATGATTCAATTAATGAAGCAGTTAAGCATATAATATTGTTAAGCAAAGCAAAACAGCCTTTTGATATGTTAATCATACTTGTGCCTGGCAAAAATCACTGAAAGCAAAGAAATCTGGGCCCCCACTTTGCGGGGGTGGTGGTGACACAGGGGCAGCAGCCGGCAGGCATGGGGAGCAGGGTTGGGGTCCCTGGGACGCCGGCATTGCCCTGCAACCGGGTGGCAGGATGGGGAAGGAGTGGGGTGGGAGGGGGCCGGTGCGGACCTGTGTGCCGCCGCTCACCTTTGCATGTCAAACACGTTCCTGGTTTTATTTCAATTTCATTTAACCAAGGCAATTTCTAAGTAGCCCTGGGACTGCGGCTGGCAGCACTGGCTGCAGCCATTTCTCTTGAATTTTATACAAAATGTTCTCCCAGTGGGAAACAACCAATATCGGAGATCTTGGGCAAAACCTGCCCCTGGCTTCAGCCACAAAAATAAAATAAAACAGGAGGCATGCAGAGCAGTGGCAGGTGAGGTCCCCGAGATCGGCTGTGGGCTGGAGCATCAAGGGGCCATTTCAGCCTCTATGGGTCCTTTGGGTGAGCGCTGGAGCTGGCATCTCCCTGGGGCATTCCCACCTATTCCTTCTCAGTCCCATCAGGAATCTCCGTCCGGAGAGTGGAAGAGAAGGCTGGTGGGACCGCGGGGCTGCACGGAGGGCAGGGACTGTCCCTCTCCCCAGGGAAAGCTGCTGCGGACTCAGCCCTGTAGCAGCCACCAGAGAAGCCACTGCCTGATCTCTGTGGGCGCAGTGGTGAGGAGGGCTGATCCCCTCTATTTAGCTCCCCCAGAAATGTGATTTATTTGCACCCACCTCAGCGGGATCTCGGCCCCAGCACCCACCACCCCATGGGAAGAGCTGGCAGCGCCCCTGGTCCCCGCAGCACCCGCGGGGACAGCGCCGGTGCCTCCCGCACCCAACCCCGGGGACAAGTGTGCCCGGCGGGGTCCTGGGGATGGTGGCATCCCCCAGCCGCCCCGAGGCACAGCGTGGCGGTTGGCCCCCAGCGTACACTGCGGCCCGCTGCAGATAGTGCCATAAATCACGGTGACACCTCCTCGGGGCAGGACGGGGGCGATGACAGGGACCATCCATCTGCGTGTCACCCGTGCTGAACTGCCGGGGCAGAAACGGGGGTGGGAGGGGGCGGCGGTGGCATCCACGGCAGCCCCTTGGCTGGCAGCACCGCGAGGTCGAGACCCTTGGGATGACGGAGGTGGGAGTGGGGGTTTTTCCCCCCTGGAAGCGATGGGGAAGCTCCGCAGGCAGCAGCACGCCCAGGAGCCCAGGAGTGCGGGAGCCAGATCCTGGCCCGGGAGGCCCCGGGCATCGCTCGCTCCTGCTGTCGGAGCAGCAAAACAAAAAGGCTGCCAGGTGCCGGGCTGGAAAAATTGCTATCAGAGTCAACAGAAAGTTTATTCAAATCACTCTTACCGCAAATTGTCTCTGGAAATGAACTTGAAAGCAGTTCTGGAGCAATTCACTGGTTTAGCAGAAGCCAAAAGCGTGGGTTAACGGGGCTCAAACAGATCCCATGGGAATTGTGAATCCCTCCGAGGGGGCCTGGTGGGTGCTGCTCAGTCATCATGACGCCTTCCCTTTACCCTCCCAGCGGCAGAAATTGAATAATTGATGTAATTTGAATAACGCTAGGATTCGTAACGATATTGAAATGTAAAGATAAAAAGGAATGTAATCAAAAGCTGATGGCAAACAGTTGTTACTATGCACTTGGGGCAGGCGCGCCGCAAGGAGCGTGCCAGTGACGGGCACACTGAGAGCGGCGTTAATGAGCAGGAGAGGGGAGGCAGCACCAGAGTCAGGAATAAGATGCAATGTTTCCACCCGACTCAGCAGAGCCGGCACTGAAAGGGGGGAATTATTTAAATGCAAAATCATTATCATCCCAAATCGTATCCAGAGGAATTGATTGCTTTGCTCAGGCACTTGGTGGAGCGAGGGAGAGGGGCTCGACGCTGCGTCGGCCGCCCACCCCACTTCTTGCCAACTGCCCCAGCCCTGCCCCAGCCACACTTATCCTGCTGTGGGGCTCTTTGGCAGAGCTGCACCAGCGGAGGGGTCCCCCGGCCGGCGGCTGCCTGCTCCAGCCCTGGTGCGGCGCTCCACTGTGCCCCACGGCCGCCCTGCCAGAGCCCGCAGCCGTGCCGCCAGCAGCCCCTCTTGCAGGTGCCTTGCTCCTCTGCGGGGGTTGTCTTGTTCTGCAGATTTAGGGGATTTGGGGCAGAGTTTTTTATGTTTTTTCTTTTTTTTTGATAAAACCCAGCAGCACACCTTGCTAACACCAAGGAGGAGAGGAACCTACCATGGCTCCCATCACACCGCTGCAGCACCCACCACGCTGCCACAACACCGATCACCCACCACACTGCCGCAGCTCCCATCACACCGCCGCGGCTCCCATCACACCACCACAGCACCCATCACATCACCACGGGACCCATCGCATCACCACGGCACCCATCGCACCACCATGGCACCCATCACACCTCCACAGCACCCATCACACTACCACCTCCCGACACCCAGCGACCGCTGCCAGGGGCTGTTTTTTGAGAAGCAAACTGATTCTCCATCTGTAGCACCACGGCAGCGGCAGCTGAGCTCCTGCCCTGCATCGAACAAAGTTTGCTGAATAATTTCCCCTGTGAATTGCACTGAGTTTCACAATAAATTCTTCCCAGGGTGTCTGCAAAGCCGATGTCCCCCGCTCCCGCTGCATCCCCAGGCCCCCCCAAAGATGCTCTCTTGGAGCAGGTGGCAAAGGAGCAGCATCCCCTTGGAAAAAGCCAAGGCAGGATATTTTCCCAGCTATAAGTATTTGCCCTCACATCCCTCTGTGCCCTTCTGCCCCGGCTGGGCTGCAGCTCTGGTGCCTCGTGACAGCGGCGCGGGTCTGGAGCACACCCGGCTCAGCAGTGGCGATGACAGTGCTGCTCCCGCTTACGGCTGCATTTAATCCCCTCGTGATAAATAACAGCATAAAAGACTTTCTGAAGTTCTCAAAGCCGCGTTTGCCGAGCAGCCTCCAGGCACTGTTTGTGAAGAGAAGTTATTAAATTGATTTTTTTTTTTTTCCCTTTACATGCCCAATGAACATTAAAATTAAAGTTCTGCTTAGTCTCCCCCTGGGGCAAGGAGGGGCCGTGGTTCAGCGGAGGCGTGCCCACGTGCCGGCACCACGCGTGGAAACTGGAGCAGCTCTGCCATGCTGGAAGGCTGATCCCAGCATCACCATGGTGTGTGGGATGGAGATCGGTGTGGCTGGAGAGGGGGTACCTCAGTCCCACATGCTGGGGGGGCTCCTGGGACCAGCGAGTGCCCAGGAGAGGGGACCGGGAGCATCACAGGCCAGGTGGGGGGGGGCCGATGGATGCCGGGAGGAGGCACAGGTCCCAGTCCGGGATCAACCACCCCCAGTGCATCCGGTGGCCTGAGCTGGTGCCAGGCTGAGCATCCCCCCACACATCTGGCATGGGGGCACATTTGGGTGCTGCTCAGGGCAGGTTTTACAGCACCACAATTGTCGGCAAACCTGCCGGCTGTGCAGGGTGGTGAGGGGTGATGGCAAGGAGGTGACAGCCCCCTCGTCCTGCCGGGGACACGGTCCTGGGGCTTGGGCTCGGGAGGGTCAGGAAGAGGCTCCCCATGGCCCCCCCTTCCTCCTCCTCCTCAGCACCATCACTTCTCCTCCCGCTCCAGCCCCAAGGACTGGAATCATTGCCTAATTTAGAAAAATGACGGGGAGACAGTTTTCCACTGACACAGTCACTACTGAAAATTTACTTCAAGGTTCATTGTTGGCAATGTCAAAAGTGATGAAAACCAATAAAAAGAACCAGCACAGCATGAATGTCTGGGTGACAGCGCACGGGGGGGGGCCGCCCCAGCCCCCTCGCCGCAGCCTGAGCCTGTACAGATAAAAGGTAATTGAAATGTTAGTTCCATTAATATTTCAGCGTGCCCCATATCTGACAGCCGCGCTCCTCACGCTCTCCCAAGCCCTGTCTCTTTAGCTCCCTGGCTGCTGGGGGAGGAGGTTTCCCACAGTCCCAGCCCAGCATGGGTGTCGGCGAGGGTGGGTGACACAGGGGGTGTCCCCAAGCGGCACTGGAGCGGGGTCCCCGGCACCGGCACGTGATGCTCATCGCCTCCCACGGTGCAGCTGGGCTCAGCCCTGGTCCTGCAAGAGCTTGGGGTCACCCTGGCATCAGGCCCGGTGTCGGGTTGGAAATGGGCAGCGTCGCCCACCTTGTGTCGCGCACCGGCATGTCACGCACACCGCACACCAGCACACCGCACACGGTGCACCGGCACATCACACACCGTGCACTGGCACATCTCACACCGCACACCGGCACATCACACAGCAGCACATCGCACATCGCACACCGGCACGTCACACACCGTGCACCGGCACATTGCACACCGTGCCGACACCCCCCGCATCCGGCGGAGCTTTTCATCTCTCTCTGCGCCTGCCTCGCCGCATCCTCATCTATATCAAAGCATCAGGCAAATTAAATTGTTTGCAAAGTACTGTCTGCGCGTCTGTTTTATTCCTGCTTTGGGAAAACACGACGCTGCCGAGCCGCCGCGGCTGTGCCATTTTGTTGAGTTTTCCCTGTAATGCCTGTTCAAAGCGTCGCCGCCGGCCCCACGCTCCTGCCTGCCTCCTGCCATCAGGCTAAGTGCTGCCGCACCGCTGCCTGCCGTGAGCATCAAAGGCAATGTCTGATCCCCCCGTCCCCCCCAGCACACCCCTGACAGGGAACATGGGGAGGGCCTGGCTCAGGGACCCTGCTGGGGAATGGAGTTGGGGGTTTACATGGTTGCCCTTTGGTCTGAAGGCCGGAGATGGGGAGGACAGGGGCGGGGGGGGAGCGTGCGGGCGAGGCGCCCGCTCTGGGAGACAGAGCCGAGGGGCCCTCCTGGGTCCCAGGGGAGAGGGAGGAGGATGCTGTTTTGGGAGCCACAGGGTGTCGGCCAGCCCTGGTTTGGACACCCGTAGGTGACACTGGCTGGTGTCACCCTGGCTGAGCCAGAGCAATTTGGAGATCCCGAAAGGGCCCCTCGGGATGCTGGTGGTCGCGCCCTCCCCAGACCCAGCTGCCGTCACAGCCCAGGGTCTCACACCGTCCTGGCCGCAAAAGCAAACAAACAAAATAAACTCTCGCCACCAGATTGCTTCCCATAAATCCTCCGCTCCCTGCCGTGCTCCGGAAAAAGCCCTTTTTCTTCTCCATTGACCGGCGGTGGCTGGAAACCGCTGCGTCCCAGAGCCCAGGCATGGAGCCGCTCGCCCCAGCAGGGATGTTTGTCACTGTCCTGTGGAGCTGGGGCAGTAGCGGCAGGGAAAGGGCGGACGGCAAGTCGCCTTTTATTGAATTTGAGCTCTTCCCCTGCTGTTTTTTCTCCCTTTCTCACTTTTATGGCAAAGAATTGGATTTAACTTGATTTTTTTTATCTGGCGGTGAAGCCAGCCTGCCTGCAGCGCTGCCATCCCAGCCCAGCAGCACCCAGGGTGGCCGCAGGGTGATGGGCAATGCCTGCATCCAGCCCTTGCCACGGCTCTTGCTGCGGGCACCTCCCCGCTGGGGGCTGGGGAGATTATTTGTGTTAGCAAAAAAGCAGATTAAAAGCCGAGAGAGCAATTCGTTGCTGCTGAATTGCTAACGCGCTGTGTGCAGCGGGATCTGCTGCAGTTGTCTTGGTCCTGAGCCACAGTAATTGTATTCTATGAAATATTTATTCATTTTCATTTCGATTTCATTTCCAACATGTATTTCCTATAAAATGATGTGGGGGAAAAAAAAAAAAAAATCGCCCTGGATGCATTTATCATCATCACAGGTTCCTTCCCAAACCTTCCCCGAAGTGGCACCGCCGGGCAGGACCACACAAGCTGCCAGATCGGGTTTTTCTAAAAACTTTAAATGCCATTTTTCATTCTGCCGGCAGCCCACTGGGGACCTGAGTGGTGCGGGACCCACCGGAGCTGGGCTCCCGGCCCTCCTCCCCGGCCCCCGGGAATCGCATGGCACCAAGTGAAGTACCCCTGTGCACAGTAAAATACCCCTATGCGTGATAAAATACCCCTATGTAGAGTAAAATATCCCCATGCACGGTAAAACGCCCCTAGGCAGACTAAAATACCCCTATGCACAGTAAAATACACCTAAACCCGCTGCAGACCCCAGGCTGGCTGTCAGGGCACGGTGCCCGAGGGCATTTCGGACCCTGTGCCTGCCCGGCATCACGGGGAGGCTGGCACCCGCCGGCCACCACATGTGTCCACCCACCCTCAGGACTGTAAATTTAAGGTGATGACCGTATAATCTCTGTCACAATCTATGTAAAACTCTTACCCCAGTTATTATTTCCAGGCTGATCATATACGCCATCTGATAAACAGTTGATTACTTCTCCTCCCAGCCCCGTGCCCAATTTGCATACAATAAATATCGCCCTCGGAAGCGTGCAGGGGAGAGCTGAACCTCGGCTCATGCTTTATTTATGAGAAATAAACACGAGATCAAGTTTGCATAATCAACACATATTTAATTTGTGAGCTCTTCCACTCGGGTCTCTGGCTGTAATCAGGCTCCGTGTGCTCGTCTGACAATCAGGTTGAAAATATCTTCATTAAGTGGCTGTCAGGTTTCGGAGCCAACGTTCAATTGCCGATGGCAAAACGCGCGGTGCCCAGCCGGGCTGCGAGTCCCGAAATGCTGCAGCGGGATGGGGCATGGCCGGGGAGCGCGACACCCTCTCTTCTCACCAGTTTCACACATGGCTCCCGAGAAGTTCCCTTTACTGCCTGTAAAACAGATTTTTACTTTACTATAATTTGTCGATCTTAGCTTCCTTGTGCATGCTAATATATGCAAAAAAACACTGGGGCTCCTATTAAAATGCCATGAAAATCTAATGAAATTAATGTTGGCAACAAATATTACCTAATGGAAAAGCCTCCGGGAAAAAAAAAAAAAAAGAGTGCAAATATATATTTGCACATATTTAAAGGACTCTGTCAAGTAGTTTAGCTTCACAGTTTAGATTTTATTAAAAAGGAGGGGGAGGAAGCACAGAGCATTTACCAAGCCCAACACAAGCGGAAAGGCTTTCATGAATTATACTTTTAATTTCAATGAAAACTGTTGCTAATATAATTGAGACCCTCTCAGTTGTGCTGGATGCTCAGGTAGAGGTGGGAGCTGAGCCATGGAGGAAAGGTGAGCCAGGCATGCCGCATCACGTCCAGCCAGCATCGTGTCCACCAAGCATCGCAACTGGCGAGCATTGAGCCCGGAGAATGTCCTGGCCAGGGAGCATCAAGTCCAGCAAACAGCCTGTCCGGTGAGCATTGCATCCAGCAAGCATCCTGCCAGGTGAGCATCCCATTTGCCATGCATTGCATCCGGGGAACGTCGCATCCAGTGACCATCCTGTCCGGAGAGCATCCCATCAAGCAAGCGTCCTGTCCGGTGAGCATTGCGTCCGGCGAGCATCCCATCTGGTGAGCATCCCATCCGCCAGGCCTTGCATCAGCCATCCATCAAGTATCACATCCAGGGACAATTGCATCCAGGGAACATCCCGCCTGGAGCAGCATGTCCGGCGAGCACCGCATCCAGGGAGCACCAGATCCAGTGAGCATCCTGTGCTGGGGATGCAGGACGGGGCAGGAGCCAGGCCAGAGCTGGCAGCGACTGCCGACCCGTCACCGCGGCCATGTACCGCTCGTGGGGGATTTCAGCCTTGGCTTGGTCCCACGGCACAGCTGACGCTCTCCTTGGCCTCCCGTTCCGGGGGGTTACCAGCCCGCAGTGAGGTGGCGTCCACCCAAAGCCCAGCCGAAGCAAGCTGGCCACTGCCCACCGCCGAGCCGGCCAGCGCGCGCCGCTTTCAAACACCATCAATAATTCACTCTCGTTTCTAACCTTCGTGGCAGCACAGCCCGGCGCGGGAGCCGGCTTTGTGCTCAATTAGGTGGCAGAGCAGGGAAATTTGGCGCATCTGCCTTTTAGCATCCTCTTAGCCGAAGGGGCACCTTGCACAGCCTGAGCTGCATGTTAATTAATGGGCTCGGCTGGGTGCAGGGTGCAGGGTGCGGGGTGCCAGGCACCACGCTGCTGCCCCAGCCGCCGGCTGCTGCCAGCCACCCCAACACGGCTGCTCCGCTGCTCACCGCAGGGACCAGCAGCACTGAAGCCTCCCTGGGGAAGGGACACCCAATTATATGTGTTTATTAACTTACGTGTTAATACTCTAAAGCCACCCGGCAATGACAGCTTATTATAAGCTTATCTCTCACAGAAGGCTACTCCTCGTCGGCAATTACAACAGCTGCTATTAATTCCTCTTTAAAGGAGCCCTGGCAGGTAATATCTGCCCCTAAATTTAAGATTTGCAAAAAACCCTGAGACCTTAGTGCAAATATTCCCATTAATTATTTTACTTTTGGGTTTTGGAGTTTTTTTTCAATTTGCTGTAGACATGGTGCATTTCTCCTTCAGGCTCACCACCAGCTTTCAGATGGCTTTGAAAGTCTCTGTAAAGACGTGTCCTTGCCAAAAAATCGGGGATGAACCCCATCCTGCCCCATGGAGGGGTGAGAGCTGCCCTCTCCTGGCATCCAGTGAGGTCCTGGGCAGGGGCTGTGCCTGGGGGGGGGTGATGGAGACCCATTGCTGACGACTGAAAAACACCAGCTTGGCTGACGGATACGAGTTTGGGGGGCCTGGATGATGCCCCCTCCTTGTCCCCATCACCGCAGTTCAACCCACAGGACTCCGGGCATCTCCTCTGCCAGTGGGACAGGGCAGGAGGGGACAGTCCCTGTGGCACCCGTGCCCCACCGCATCGCCAATTGCTGCTCCACTGACTGCGGCGAGCAGTAATAATAGATTTTATGATCCATAAAAGCCATCTTTAATGCTTAAGAGCTTGTATCTGTGGTGTAATGGCATTAAAACGCTACTGGCGGGCAGCCATCCCGCCTGCCAAGGCGAGGGCCTGCCTGCCTGCCGGATTTTTCCCGCCGTGTTGCTATTTCACCCACAAAAAACAGACCGAACACGACAAGAGGAAAATCTGTCGTGACGCCTCCAGTGTGGCATGGCCACTTGGCTGGTGGGATTGCGGTGGCTGAGCCCCGGCACACTGAAGATACACGTGCTGGGGACATGGTGCCACACCACCCTGGCACAGGGACAGCCAGCTACCAAGCCATGTCCCCAGGAAGGCACGGCCGAGGGCTTCGACGCCGTCCTCGGTTCCGCACGGCAGTGCCACGGGGATGGAGATGGGGACGAGGATCCAGCACGGTCACCTGATGGCTCGTGGCATGGCAGGGCATTGGGGTGCACAAGGGGCAGGGCTCCATCCCCAGATTGTGCCTTGGGGGTCAGACAAACCTTGGGTTTGGGGTGGGAAAGAAATGCCACGTGAAATAAGGCTAAATTGGGCAAATGCACTTGGGCCACCCTGTCCCAGTCCCTGTGCCCGTCCCCATCCCCGTCCCTGCTGCTCCCTGGAAATTTGGAGGCTGATCCCTGCTCCCACCCCTCCTGCCCGTCCATGATTAACTTTCTCTTTAATCTCCCTAATCTCCATGACTTTTACGGCACTGACTCCCAGGCACAGCCCCGGCACCGGATGGCACAGCCCTGGCACAGCCTCACCACCGTACGGCACAGCCACAGGAGCCCCAGTGAGCCTCTGGGGGCAGAAAAATATCAAATTTCCCAAACTGGATTTGCAGCCCTGGCTTCACATCCAGGAGGGAGACAGGCATGCCCCGTTAAGCCGTAGATGCAAAAACCATCTGGCAGCACCGACAGGCCGGTGTCTGCCCCTGCCCGGTGCTCGTGGCCATGTCATGGCCACCACCATGGCCACGGCCATGGCCATGCATGCTGAGCTGGCCCAGGGCATGCTGCCCTGCAGAGAAAGCACACAAGTGGGGTGGCATTTAAGTGCCCAAAAGAAAACCGTGTGGGAGGGGGCCACTTCGACACCAGGGGCACGTGGGCATTTGTACTGGAAAACAATCCAGAAAAAAAACTGTTTCAGGTCAAACAAACTCATCGTGTTTGCTCTGAAATACGAATATTTGGGATTTCCTTCTTTTTTTCCAAGTTAAGCCTTTGCAAAAGCCTTCCCATAGATATGCGTGTGTGTGTATATATATATATACATAAATATGAAACTCTGTTTTTATACTTATATAAAAAGGAAGTTTATTTTCAACCATCAGCATGTCCAGAAAAAAAAGCAGCAAAATTTTACCTGGGAAGCATCAGGACAAAAAGCTTTGAGCCCCAGGAGCCATCTTCCCCTAGACCCCAGCCCAGAGCCTCTTTGCCTCCCCCAGTCTCCCCTGGGCAGGGGTTCACTGTTCATTTTGAAAACCAATATCCCCCCCTTTGCCCATCTCTCTTCCCAAGTCCAAAATAGCTCCAGCGATATCCGCTCGGCTCTTCCAGAAAGGATTGTTCAATATTTCTCTGCGAGCTGTGGGATGTCTGATGTTAGTGAGCACATTAAACAGGGGTATAAATTTGTAATGAGAGCCCTGAAATGAATGGTGCTTATCATTTATGGATGGAATAATTAAAGATACTGTACTTGGAGGTTTTACATGGTCCTGTAAATCGTCATCCATGGAAATAGGGGAATAAGTGGAATTGAAACAGCTTCAATCTGGGCAGTTGAGGCAGCCTCTCAGTGCGCCCAGGGCCGTGGGACCCCAGAGGATGCCACCACCAGCGGTGGCTGTGGGGATGTCCCATTCCCACCCATAGTCCCCCTTCTTGGCTCCCAGAGAGAGTGAGCCCAGGCTGTCAGGATTTGGAGATTTAAGCTTTTTCGATGACTTTCCTGCCCTCGGAAATCACCCACTGGCACCAGCCCCAGGGCTCCCACCTGCTGCTTGGCCCTGGTGCAGGGCTGTGCCGTGTCCGGGTATGGCATGGCAAGGCACAGCACAGGGTGCTGCCAGCCAGCGGGTGCTGCTCTGCTCTGGGCATCCCAGGGCTTTTGGGGGGTTTCCTTGCGGGTGCCCCCCCAAGGTCCACGCACAGCCCAGCCGCAGGCCATTCCTAGGCACATGGGGCTGCAGGGGGGTCTGGACATGGGGCACCCTGTGCCATGGGGCAGTGGGTGAAGGGGGGGCACCCAGCCTACCCAAGCACTCCCATGACGCCCCAGTGCACCCCAGAGGGCAGAACCACCTCTCCCAACACTACATCCTCCGTCCTATTTTAACTCCGATCATCTAAAATACTGTAACTATGGCAACCGCTGCAGGTGAGACTCATTACAGTTAATCCTCTAATTACTAACTACCTCTTCAATCAGTTGTAATTACTTTGGGGACACAGTTAACCTCTCATTAGAAACGCATGGCCACGTTTTACCAAAAGCACAAACAGTGACATGCCTGGTAATTTAGCACCGCAGCACTCAAGGCCACTCTCTGTCTTTTATGCCGGCACAATCTCATCCCTGTCATTAACCAGGAATGGTTGTCATGACAATTAATCATTCAATCCCTCATCAGCAACTTTTGCCAAATGTCACCCTGCTCTTGATCAAATGAGAAGGGAAAATTAAATGAATCAATTCAGCACCCTGGCATTTGTGCCTATTTTTTGGGGGAGGTGCTGGTGGGTAAGTTGGAGATTACCCAGCAGCCGGGCTGTCCCGCTCTGCCCACATGCCGGAGGCCTGGGGCACCTGTCCCAGGGCTGGGGGACACCTGGTGCCCTCCAAGGAGGCCCCCCAAGTCTGGGGATCACCCTGCACCCCTCAGGACTCCCTGACCTGACAGTTCAGCCCCTGGGACCATCGGGCCATCGGCAGCCCCGGGCCATCACCAGCTCCTGCCACGGCCACCCTGATGTGCCATCCCCAGATGTGGTGTCCCCAGATGTGCAGCAGTGGTGGCTCAGCCAGCCAGGTTAAGGCTGGTGACCTCCAGAGCAGAGCAGAGCGCTCGCTCCTCTGCCGTGCCCCAATTTTGCAAACAATCCTCTCTCTGATCATTTTCCTTTTAAACCTGTAATTAGCTGGAGTCATTTGCTGCATGCAAATCCCAGCCCTTAATTGCTGGCGCTAACCTTGAACAGCGCTGGGGCTCCCGGTGGCACAGCCCCAGCCCTAGCCCCAACCCCAACCCCATAGCCATGCCTGATCCCCCCTGCAGCCCCCAGCCCGGGCCTTGGGCTTGCATGGGGTCAGGGGGCTGCCGGGGCTCTTGGTCCCACAAAAAAGGTGTTGGGGGTCTCAGTGCTGGTGACGGGCTCGGCACCATCCTGCTGACCCCTGGGAGAGGTCATGGAGCACTGTGGTGCAGCACGAGCCCCCAAAGATATCCTGCCGTGATGTGGCACCGCTCTGCTCGGGGCTTCATTTATAATTCCTGGGGGTTGATCCAGACCAGCCTGCTATAGGAAAAGCAGCGGAGTGCTTGCTGGGCTGCATGGACTCTGGGGAGATGGAGTTGGGTGCCGTGCATTGGAGTGGCTGGGCATCCGTGCAGCTGTGCATTGGCGCAGCTGTGCACGGGGATGGCCAAATTTCAAGGCAAATCCAGATCAGTCCTGGGGGCTGTGTGCTGGCAGAGGTTGGCTGCTGGCAACCCAGGGCACCCCAAGGCCACGGCTCATCCCAGAGGGGCGTTGACCACTGTGGAGAGCGCGGCATAGTCTTTGGAGAGGGATGCACCCATGATCCGCAGAGCCCTGCGATGGGAGGGGAGGCTGCGGCAGGCTGGGCAGGGCTGACTCCGTCCCCCAGCCATTGCCAGGGAAGGGGGAAGTTTCGCTGCGACTCAATTATAGCAGATTGTAAAATCACATTAGGAAAGTTGGCATTTAAAGCTTGATGCGTTTGGACAGTGTGTCTCTCCCCGGCTCGGGGAAATCGATTATCCGTCAGAGGGCCGAGCGGACTGGGGCACGCTGCTCACACCGCGCACACCGCGCACGATGCGTGCCTTCCACCAGCAACCGGGGCCAGGCAGACGGGGACCCCCGGCTGGGGCAGGAGCTGGGGCCAGGGCTGGGGGGTCCCCCGGGGCACCCGGCTCCAGCATCCCCCGGGGCAGGGCAGGGCAGGGGAGAGGTGCCCGTCCCAGGGCAGGCGGATGCCCGTGTCCCCGTGCTGGAGAGCGGGAGGCCGGGGGGGTCCCACGGGGCTGCTCCCATCCCCCCCGCGGCAGCAAGCAGCACGGCTCAGCGCTTTTTTATTTAATAGCCTTGATTGTGAATTCCCGTCCTGTTTGCTCACACGTGCGTGGCTCAGCTCCCGCTCCCGCCCGGGAAAGCCCATCTGCTGCCAAAAACCCCCAGCACTGACACCGGCACCCACCTCCCTCAGTGCTGCCGGGTCCATGCCAGGGCCAGGACCATGCTCGCTCCCCAGACTGGTGCGGGGTGGGTGACACCATTCAGCATCACCTCCTTGGGATGACATGGAAAGTGTCACTTTGCCTTGGACTCACTTCTTTCTGCTCCACGTCCCACCACCCTCCTGGCACCTCGATGCAGCCAGGATCCAGCCCCAGTGTGGTGCAGGTGGGGACATGTGGCTCCGGGGGACTTGCTGTTATATTGGGGTGTTCTCTGAGGGCCCCTCTGACGGGCCAAATTCCCCCTGGGCACAGGAAGAGTACTGGCCGCCTCCGGCACAGCTCCAGGCACAGTCGGCAATGCCAGGCTGTGCTGGGTTCCAGCGTCGCCCATCCTGCCCTGGCTGTCCCAGCTACCCAGTGAGCCCCTGATTAATTCCCTGAAACCTGCAGTGCGCAAATGAGTAATAATACCAGCAAACGCTAATTGGTGAGCTGCGTCCTGACAAATTGATTTGCCGGCACGATTGCGTGGCGGGGCTGTGTTAACATTGCACACCCGGCCGGCCCCGTGCCCACCATGCAGGGGGGTCACGCTGGCCGGCCGGGCACAGATCCGGGAGCCGCAGGGTCTGACGGCTCCTTCCTTGCCCGCTCCTGCCTGCACCGGGGTGGCCAGAGACTGTGGGTGAAGCCAGAGCAGCACCCAAAGCCCCGTGACTTTGCCCTGCTTGGGCTCAGGGGCTGCTGGTCTCCGGAGAGCATGAGTCTCCAACCATGGGAGCGCCAGGCATGGGGGGAAGGAGCCTGGCTCCAGGTATGCTCCAAGGGCTGCCAGTAGCCAGCACCACCACGACGCTCCTGTGCCTCTGGCTCCTACCAGAAGAGACCCAGAGGGAGCCAGGATGGTGCAGCCAGGCTCAGTCTCAGCACCTGAGGGGGGGATGAGTGGGAACAGTCCCTGCAGGGATGGGGACGGTCAGAGAGGGCATTGGGACAGGCAGTGGCTAGGATCCAGCACCTCTCCTGAGCCCTGGGTGACATCCCCTGGGACGGCAGCAAACCTCTCCAAATCTGCCCTTGCCCTCCCAGTTCCTCACGGCAGGCAGAAGGAGCCTGGGGAGAAGCTCCAACGCCCAGGCAATGGTGGGGCAGAACCAGCTCCTGCCTCCCCGCAGCTCTGCCTGAGCCCCTCCATCACAGGGCTGGGGTCCCTGCCCTCCTGGCAATGTCAGGAAAGGGACCACCCTGTTCTCAGGTGGTTTTTGGGGGAGAGGGGCTGCCTGGAGCAGGAAGCCAGGGGGTTAGAGCAGGGATGGGACCCAATGGGAGCCACAGGACTGCATGGGGGACACAGGCAGCCCCCAGCCCCCCGACCTCAGCAGGATCCAGGGAGGGGGCTCAAGTGGGATCAGCAAGGATGGAAACCTGGGAAGGAGCATCGGTCCCCACCACCCTAGCTCGCCCCGGCTCCGGCACCCATGTGGCTCGGCCAACCTCACCAGTGACTTGTTGCTGCCGAGCTCGGCAGGCAGGAGCTGGGTAGGAGCCCAGGGCTGTGCTGCTGCCGCTCGCTCTTGTCAATTCTTTATGGCGCTGCATCTTTAATAGCTTTACAGAGCCCATTTAATGTGCTCCGAGACATGAAGTGCTGTCTAATCAGCACATTTAGGAGAATTGCCCACATCCTGGTCTCGCTGCCATAAAACAGTGCCCACAGAAGCATCTGTAATTAATGCTTTTTTTCGCTCGCTCCCTCTCTCTCCCACTGAATCAATTTATAAAGCGTGGACTTCCTCTGCTCTGGAGCTTTTAGGCTGTTTTACTCCGGCATCCGAGGTGACTAGGCAGCGCTCGTCAATTAAGCAGCTGTGTATAATGGATGCTTCAGAGTAAA
Source organism: Astur gentilis (assembly GCF_929443795.1). Classification (NCBI taxonomy): domain Eukaryota; kingdom Metazoa; phylum Chordata; class Aves; order Accipitriformes; family Accipitridae; genus Astur; species Astur gentilis. Next base: position 15,572,985 of record NC_064886.1, on the reverse strand, counting down.
AAACACAGTCTGATTCCCAGAAATGATCAATGCGCATTTTTCTCACAAAAAACACAGGCTCACACGTACCCACTGGGCTCTGCTCACCCTCCTGGGGCTGAGCGAGGCCACCAAAAAGGAAAGGCGGTGGGGTTGGAAAAGAGCTTCTCTTTTCTCCTGCCTTTGGAAGGGAAAAGATAAAATAGGCTGAGAATTAGGGACGGAGCTAATTACTGCCACCTGCCTGGGCAAGGACCTGCCTGGGCAAGGACCTGCCTGCTGTCACTTGGAGTGGGTGTGAGGTCCCTAGGGAAGTCACCAACCCCAAATTGGGGGTCCTGGGCTGGGGGGAGTGTGTCAATGTGGCCATGGATGATGAGTTGGAATGTGCTGGGACCCCCGGGGGCATTCTATGCGGTATGGCCCCCAGCATCCTGGCTGGGGGTCTCCAGGAAAGTTTACAGGTTTTATTGTGTGAGCCGGAGGTGGCTGCTAATTGGGAACAAGGAAATAAAAAGGGAGAGAAAGTGGGGCTGGGGCGGGGCTGGGCCAGCAGGGAAGGGCCAGCAGCCCCCGCTGTGTCCCCCACTCCGTTTTGGGAGACTTCAAAGCCTCCCGGCGCACAAAGGCGGCTGCCTTTGCTCTTTGGCCATGCAGATCAAAGCCCCATCGCGGGGAGGGCACCTGCCAGTGCTCAGAAAGCTCAGCGATATGTGATGCTGTATGGCCCCCGGCCCCTCAAGCTCCCAGTGATGCCCAGCACAAGCCGGCATTGCCGCTTCCTCCCTATTCCCACTACCATGGGATGCAACAGTAGCTGAGCCCTCCTGCACCCCATCCCGGCCATTAGCCTGCTGCAGGTGTCCCCATGTACCCCTAGCATCCTCCCTGCGTCCCAGTGCCTGGTGCCGGCTCCGGCTCCCTTCATCCCATGAGACCTGCTGCCCAAAGCAGGGCACTGAGCACCATCGTATCCATGGTGGCTGGTGCCACCATGGGGGCTCAGGAGTGGGAAGTCACCCCAGGGTGACAGTATGGGGTCAGGAGCAGTTTCCCCCAAGCAAGGGCAGCCATGGGCTCCGGCAGTGCCACCGGCACCCAGCCCCGAGCCACCCTGCCTGCTCCCCTCGGGTGGCGGCGGCTGATGGTAACCTGCTCCAAAATGGAAAACTCATAATGGTGTTTAAATTGTTTTTAAGCAAAGCCTAATTGGGACCATACACCTGGGCATCGTGCTAGTTTCCAAGCAATAATTGGCCTTGTAAAGTGGAGGGGGTGGTGCGGTCGGGCTGGGAGCAGGGTGCCGCCAGAGGTGGTGTGGTCAAGCCAATCCACCGGGCTCAGGAGCCCCTGGCTGGGAGCCCCACCGGACTCTCGGCTCCAGCAAGCTCGTATCAAGTTATCCTGGAACAAGAAGGCTCTTGCCCACAAGGGTTGTGGCTTTTCCGTGAGGGATTTCAGGGCCAGTTCCACGTGAAGCCCTGCTCGGGGTCACGCAGCACCTGATTTGCACAGTCTCAGCAGCACACAAAGGCGGAGCAGCGCCGGCGGTGACGGATGCGCTGGCTCGGTCGCCGAGGCTCGGTTTCTTCCTCCCCAGCCCGCTGCGGCTCATGCGGTGAGGATGGTCCCATGGCAGCACTCGCAGCCCGAGCGGGGCTGGGGATGTCTGATGCTGCTGGTTGGGCTCTCAGAGAAAAACAAGGTGCTGCAGAGAAGATGACTTTTGAAAAAAAAAAAAAACAAAACCAGGAGAAAAATCCTGGTTTAAATCAGTTATCTGCCTTAGAGGCAATAGGCTTGGGAACACCCTGCTGAGGACGTGGGCAGGTTTCAGTGCCAGGTAGCAGGGACAGCAAAGGAAACGGAGCCCGAGGCTGGGACGGCACAGATGGATGGCAGAGCCACAGCACCGCTGGCCGAGACATCTGATTTCTCTTTCTCCTTGCAATGTTCTGGCCGATGGCCGTGATGAATCTTTTTATTTCTCTCCTGCAAAAATATCGATTTCAATCATTATCACTGTGCCTCCCCAGGGCTCTCGCAGCCTCGTGCCTGCGTCGTCCTGCCAAGACCCCGAGCGGGGCCAGGCAGCGTCCCACAGGGACAGGACAAGCATTTTGGTACCGTGGCTCAGCGGTGCCCTCGGCATCCCTGTCACATTATCCCTGGCACTCAGCAAGCCTGTGCCAAAGCAGGGACAAAACACCAGTGGTCCAAACTGGACCATCTTTGGGCAAGCATCTCTCCTGTGGGTGGGAGACGGGGTGCTGGGGAGGGGGCTGTGGGGTTGGGGACACCCCCTCAGCATGACCATAGCTCCCCCATCTCTCCCCCTAAGCGCTCCCAGCCAAGAGAGATGGTTTCCCACTCCTTTCACTTTGTTTCCGACTTCACCCTAATAAATCCTCCTGGGAGTCAAAAACCCCTCACAAACTTCACTGGGAAAACCCAGGGAGACAGCAAGGCCACGGATCAATCCTGGTCCTGCACTGCTCCTGTGCCTGCCCCCGCTGACCTCTGCTGCAGTGGGGCTGCCAGTGTCTCTGCCTCCCTCTGTGGCTGAACCGCTATAACCGTATTTATGGCCATGGGCTGGAATATATCATGCGGGGACGGAGCCGCTCGTACACTCTATACATCTCCATTAATCTTCCCCGGGCACTGCGGGTCATTGGGTCCCGCTCCTTGGGAAGGGACCCCCTGACTCCGGGGGGAGAAGGGGTCGCAACCCTGCTGGGGAGGAGATGGGGCAGGACGAGCAGAACCTGGTGCCGTGGCGGCTACGGTGCCAGGGCCAAGCTGGCTCCTGCCCATCACTTTGCCAGCACGGTTCTCGCCCGGTTGTGGCACGATGCTGCCTTGCCAGAGGTCACGGCTCAGCTGTAATACCTCCCAAAGCCTGAATGTGTTTGCCTGCGGCAGTCTGCCGAAAATTAATATGCAGAGTGGGGGGATCCTTCCCCCCGGTGCAGGTGCCACAGCGGGAGCCGTCTGAGTGAGGGGAACATAAACCCGAGCTGAGCGCGCTGCCACGGGAGCGGTGCAGGAGACGATGCTCTTATCAGAGCAGCGACACCGACAACCGGGCTTTATACATTTTTAATAAACCATTTTAAATTCTTGACTGTCAGGAGGATTGAATCAGGTGCTTCCCTGGCTGAAAGACTGAGGGGCTGTACCGGCTCTCCCAGCAGCCCAGCACTGCTGCCGACGGGGTGCACAGGGCCTCCGGTTCCACCGCATGGCATCACTTGGGGCCACCGGGCAGTGCCGCGGTGGGCTCGGGAATCATTCACCTTCCTCTTCCCCCCTGGTCAGTGCCCTCCACCATGCCGGGGCCACCAACAGCCCGGCAGAGCCATGGCGAGCCAGGAGCAGCACAGGGGAGAGGGGGAACTTGCTGAAACAAGCAAATTACAATGATTCCCCTTTTCCAAATGTCAGCAGATTTGGAGGGGAAAGAAGCAAATAAGTTAAAGGTGAAGATCTCCCAGGAATCTCCAGCTCGCTCCAATTTTGCTCCCAGAGCCCGGCTTCCAGTCCAGCTGCCCACAGACATGCACTCCCCGCGGGCTGCCCCCCTCGGCAGAGACCCCCCTGTAATCCAGGTTGACAGCACACGCCAGCACCGCTCCACAAATGCAATTAAGCATCGTAATCGAGTCGTTTGGGGGAGAAGGAAACTAGTTACAGAGCAACGGAAGGGAAATAATAAATCTGTGCAGGAGGCAGGTATGTAACACCACACGCAAGGGATGGGGCAGGAGCAAAGCCAGAAGCAGCATCACACCTGGCCCTGATCATCTCCTGTTTCCAGGAGCCTGTCATTCACAAAGCCAAAAGGTTTCGGCCAAGGAGTCGGTGAATCCCCCTGCGATGGAGCTCTGACCCTCTGCCAAAGGAGGAGGCACCCCGGGCTCCGTGGGTCTGTGCAGGCTGAAAGGTGCCCTGGGGACCATCGGGGAGGAGGTGAAGTCCACTGGAGAGGGGGACAGTACCCAGCTGGAGGTGGCCGTGGCTGCCAACCCCTCTCTGGCAGCGATGCCTTTGCTGTTCTGCGATGGCCGGGGTGCTGCCCACCGTGGGTCCTCTCTGCAGCTGAAGCCTTGGGGACCCCCCAGACCCCCTGTCAGCTATGCTCCCCCCCAGCCCAGCAATGCTGCTGAGCACTCCTGCACAAAAAGGCTTCAAAACGGCCCCATGCCGGATATTAAATGTTCCCAGGTGAGATAAAACCAAATCACCTGTCAGTCAGCCCTGTATCTCTCGTGGCATCAGAGGCTTGTGACTAATAGGGCTGGAAAACGCACCACAGACTGGAATCTGCTCTTCCTTGTGCTTCCATCCCCGCTCACAAGGGCTTTCGCCCAAGCTTTTGAGTAAGGTTGAATTTTTCACAAAATACAGATGGGGAAGAAAGAAAAAGGCATGGGATCTGCTCCGTCGCTGGCAGGAGACCGAGTGCGGGGACAACAGAGACTGAGGACACTGTGACCCCACGATGCTCCCTGGCTGCTGCTGGGATGCAGAGCTGGTGCAGGGTCATGTCGGGGCACCCTTGGGGCTGCTGCTTTGTCGTGCCCCGGCCCCAGGAGTGCATGGGTGTTTCTTACACCCCCGTAGCACGAGTGCTGTGATGTCCCCTCGGTGCTTTTACAGGGTGGGAAGGGTGTGGGGGGCTCTCACAGGAAGCCTGACTCTGCTACTTGTCTCGGAGCTGGGAAGACCCTGGGGGAAGTCGCAGGAGCGATGATCCATCATGTGCCAGTGACCCGGACGGGGATATTTTTAAGCAGGGAATAAAAATAGACTCTGGCTGACAGTGAGCACTTGCTCCCGGCATCGCTGTCAATGGGGCTGGGGGCTGTGCTGGGGGTGGGGGGCAGGGTGCACCCCAGCCCCTCACACCCCAGCGAGCCCACCATGAGCTCTGCACAGTTATCCCCCTGCCACGGACAGTTGGTCCCAGCTTGCTCTTAGGGTGGCCCTAGTGTCACTATCCGCACCCTGGGGATCATCTCCGTGCCCAGGCAACCCCCCCTGCCCCAAAACACCAGGTTGTGCTGGGCTGCTGATGCCCCCATAGAAAACGCTCTGCCTAATGTATGGCTGCCTGTGAGATAATGCAGGCTGCCGCTGGCCCCAGGACCTGACTGAAACAGAGATTTGTTTCAGCTGAATAACTTGCTGAATCTATAAATAAACTGGGGGCTGGGGGAAGCAACCACAGAGCACAGGATCTTCTGCCTTCCTGACCTCTGCAGCACCCAAGGCAGCTGGTCCCGAATATTGCCCAGCTCCACGCCTCCACCACCACCCATGGCAGTGTCACCCACGGCAGTGTCACCCACGGGGACAGCGAGGAGGATGCTCCTGCAACACTGCTCCTTGCCCAAACGGGAGCTTTTTGTGGCCAGACCGGCCGCCTGCCCTCCGTGCCCTCCGGCTCTGGCTCTCCCAGGCTGGCCCTGGCACTAGGGGCGCTTCTGGCCCCGGGGACCCTGGCAAGGGCCCTATGGGACCAGTTTCTCACCTCGGGCTTCCCAGTGGGCAACCTCCGCTTTCACACTGGTGAGATTTGGGATCCAGGAGTGAACCCATGCGCTGGTACAGGGCGAGGGGCAGCAGATCCTCCATGCCGCTGCAGCAGCTCGGAGAGACCCCCACTCCTGCCTTCCTTCCTCCTCCTCCTGCCGCTTCACGCCTGGCTGCCCGTGGCCGTCTCACTCCACTCCCTGCTCTCTCCATTTGCTTTCCCAACAGATGTTGGTGTCTCTCCTCTAATGAGCATTTTAACGCCGGAATCTCTCTCGCCCCCTTGACTGGGAAGCAAAAAGCTTGACATCTCCCATCAGCATCAAAGTCACTCGCCCAAACACCCCGCACCCCACCACGGCTGCCGGCGCCGCGCTTCCTCCGCACCCGCAGCCTGGTGTTGCCGGAGTCACCGTGGCACAGTGCCGGCACTGCCGCGAAGGTGCTTGCCGTGTTGATGTCCCCCACGTGCCCTGTCCTTGCCTGCACAGAGCTGCCTCTCCAGACCACCCATCCCAGCGGTGTCCCTTGGGGAGCCGCATTTGGAAACAGCTGGGAGCTGGGGAAAACCTCACGGGATCTGCGGTGGAATGGGGACCAGGGTTGTTAGCTGACAACCAGCCACGGGAAGCACCCATCTGCGTGCCGACACCTTTGTTAGCACCAATAAACCCTCAGCCCAGCGGGTGGGCATCCCCTCTGTCCCTCGCCGGGCTGGGCTGTGCCGGGCTGTGCCCTGGTGATACTAATTATGGGCAGGAGCTGGCGGGGGGGCGAAGGCACCATCTCCCCGCCGTGTCCTTCAGCATCTCTTTGTGTCCCCGTTGCCAACACAGGAGGGCTGCGAGCAGGGCAGGAGGCAGCGATCCCAAATATTGATGCCGGCCCCGATCAATGCTATCTCCTTTTTCCATGCCTATGAGCTCATTGATTTTTTTTTGTTGTTACCTCTCTGTTTATGTAATGTCTGAACTTTGCACAACTGAACCGTTTAATGTGCAGAAAAGAGCCCTGTTGCCATGAAAACGGACCTGCAAATGACAGCACGAATGCGGAGATATCCCTGTTTTATTGGGCCATACTGAATGTATTTTAACCTTGATAAGTCAATAACTTTTCGTACAAAAGAAACGAAAGCAGCTACGGCTTTCAGAGCCTTGAACGCATTTAAAGCGGAGAGTAATGGCCCGGTTTTAATCCCCTGGAAATCTTTCTCATTCTGAGGGCCAGTCATTTCTAGAGCAGACTGACATTTTGGTCAAAGAATTACAGCGTGCATTTGTCAGGATGAGAGATGAAAACGCTCAGCACTCCGGATTGCTAGCACCGGTCAAAAATAATGATATTAAATTAAAGGGACACCGTCATCTTAAAGATCAGTGGTTACAGTCCCACGTTTCTCCGCTTTGCAAGGGCAATGGTGAGCAGCCGGCATGGAAAACTTTGGGTGGGCTCCCCGGTGCCGCAAGGGAAGGACTTCCTCGCCGCCACCCTGGATCCAGCCGATGCATTATTTATTTGTGCTAAAGCAGATCGACTTTTAAAAATCTCTCTCCTCCAGCAGCAAAGGCTGCCCGCTTCCTTTTTGCAATTCAATCCCTCTGGATGTGGAAGCAGAGCCGGTCTCACTTTGCAGAGCTCATTCATTAGCAGATTAAGGCTCTCCTTGTGTTCCCAACATCGCTGGGTGAAATTTATGTTCCGGCAAAGTATTCACGGGTTCCCTGAATCACAAAAGTGTTTCTCCTCTGTAAAGTCTTAAAAAAAAAAAAAAAAAGATGTAAATGGGGAGGCCAGAACTGCTTAATAGTATCTTCTTGAAGGCAGTGCCAAAACACCCACCTTTTGAAATTTGCTATTTCAAGATGGATCTCTTCCCCAGCAAAAATGCCATCACCCTTTCAAGTCCTTGTGAGCGACTTCAGGTGGTTAAAACATTTTCTGAGAAGAATGAGGGCTTCTTTTTTTTGTGCCAAATAAAAAGCAATCTTTCTTCCTGACTTACTAATAGCTTTGATTAAATTATCTTTGAAAAATCTAAGTGCTGTTCACAAATCTATAATGGTTTTATTCTTATCGCTGGCCTATATTGCGACACAGAAAGCAGATAAATAAGCTGCAGAGAACGTACAAAGCTGCACAAGAACCTGCCAGATATATGAGCTAAAAATGTTTGAACTGAAACAAATGAATAGTATGAATAGCCCTGCTCAGAGAGGGAATTTATTCAATATAATGTATTTTCATAGGGAGGATAATATGTATTATAATTACACAGAGGAATCGCTCTCCTGAAAGCATATCTAGCTATTATTTTAATTTCTCAACCTTCAGCGTTTGCTGGATCAGAAGTTGTGACTGGAGCACCTTCACATGTTTGGAGATACTGAGTGTCCCGAAACGGCTCCTGGGGTGCAGCTCTCCTCCCGCACACCCAAGGTCGCGGACACCTGGGGAGCCGCCGGGGCCTCCCTGGACAAAGGAGATGGAAAGGCCCCGAGAAGAAGCCAAACCACCCCAAAACTCCTCAAAGCTCAGTGCAGCAAGGCAGGAGCCAGGGAGGGGGGAGACCTGGGGTGAGCCCCAGGGGCACACGCTGGGCTGCCTGGTGGGCGTTGGGCAGTAGTGAGCTGCGTAGGCTCCTCGGTGTCATTATGGGCAAGAGTGAACGGGCTGCTCCTCCAAGCCCCCTCTGTCCGCAGATGCTCACACTCTCACAGCCTGTGGCAGGGGTACGCTGGATTTGGGGAAGGAATAAAGGACTCCAGGAGCGGTGCTGATGAACTCCAGGAACGGTGGCTATAGCCATCGCCGTGCCGGTCACCAGCTCTCCGGAGAGCGCCAGCTGTCCGGTGGTGAACTCCAGCCAAGGTTTCGTCCCCTGTTTGCCGGAGCTGTGGCACCCCGGGGTGGGGCGGCGCGGAGGAGCCGTCCCCGTGCCCTCGAGGGCCGTCGGAGAAATCCGCGGCCCCGCCGAGCCCACCCCGCCGGGGGGGACCCCGCTCCGGCGTCGGGACTACAACTCCCATCGGGCCCCGCGGCGCCGAGCGCCGGGTACGGCGCGGCGGCGACGCGCGGTGCGCGCCGGGAAACGCAGTCCCTCGCCTTACGCCTGCCCGAGCCTCCTGCCGGCGTCCGGTTCGAATTTTCCCGCGAAAGGGGCGCGTGTTGCCGGGCCGGCCCCGCCCCCTCCCCGCAGGACGCGCGGCGGCGTCCCCTTGGTAACGCGCCGGGGGCGGGGCCGAGCCGCGTGCGGCCGCCGGGCCCCGCGCGGGGCGCTCAGTGTCGCCGCAGCCGCGCACCGGGCGGGAGGCAGCACCGAGGGGCCGCGCCCCGCCGCCGCCATGGAGCGCTGAGCCGCGGCCGCCCCCGGCCCGCCAGCCCCCCTTTACCCCCCCCCCCCATCCCATCCCCTCCCATCCCATCCCACCCCACCCCCCCGGCCGGCCGCCGCCGCTGCTGCGCCACGGGCCGGCGGGCACCGATCGCCGCCGCACAAAGGAACCGGAGGAGCCGCGGTGTGATGCCCCCGGGGATCCCCGCGCCGCCTGAGCCCGTCTGCGCCGGGTTCATTTTATTTTAATTTTTTTTTTTTTTTTTTTTTTTCCCCCCGGATATTTTTCTCTTCTTCCCGCCCCGGGGGGGGGGCAGAGCGCCGGGAGCCGCCGCACGCTGGCCGCGTACGGGGCGGGGCGGGCCGCCGGCGGGGCGCGGGGCCGGGCGGGCGCCGCCGCTGCTGCTGTGCGGCCCGGGGGGGGCGGCCCGGCGCGCCCCGCACCGCAGCGGCCGGAGCCGGCCCGAATCCAGCTCTGACGGTAACGGGGGGCCGGCGGCGGCGGGCACCGGGGAGGGGGTTACCGGCGCGGGGAGGGAGGGGGGGGGTGGTGCGGGGAGGGAGAAAGGGGACACACACACAACGGGGGGGGCTCCGGTTCCCGGGGCGCACCAGGAGGAGGCGGCGCCGCCGCCGCAGCGCGGTGCCCGGCGGTGCCCGGCTCGCCCCGGCCGCGCAGCCGCGGGGAAGGCACGGTGGGCGCGGAGCCGCCGCCGCCGCCGCCGCCGCTTGGGTAACCGGCTCGGCCGTCGCTACCGGAGAGGAACGGGAACAACTTTTTTTTATATTTTTTTATTTATTTATTTTTATGGCTTTTTGGGTCGCCTGACTCGTTAAGTGGAAATAAAATATCCACGGGTGCCTCCACGAGGAAAGCTGAGACACTTCCAGCGTGAGCCGTCCCTCAGCTGCTGCTGCTTTTTCTGCCGACCCCGGCTGCCCCTTTTCGCCTGGAAAAACACACACACACAAAAAAAAACCCAAAAAACCCCCCCAAAAAAGGTTTTTTCTCCTCCACCCGGAGCCGGCTGGGGAATGAAGGCAGCGGGGAAGCGCCCGACCCCGCAGGGACACCCGAGCGGGTGGTGGCAGAGCCAGGACACCCGCAATGGACCCAGCGCTGGTGTGGATACCGCCGGTCACAAAGGCGAGGAGAGGAAAAAGGAACCACCCTGCGATGGTTTTATTTCAGAGCCCATCTCCCTTGCTGCCTCCCGTGGTGTCAGGTAGCTCTGCTGGAGGAGAACCGTCTGCGGGCAAAACGCATCTCCCGAAACGAGCTCCGCTGCGGAGGGAGCATCCCTGTGGCATCTTCTGGACCGTCGGCCCTGGGAATACGATTCGCCGGGGACGAGGCGTCGTGCTCCCTGAGAGCTCATGGGCAGCACGGCTGAGCATCCGCCCAGGCTGCAACCGGCTCTGACCGGGGACGAGCGGGCTGTGCCGCTTCTCCAGCTCGGTCCCCGGCAGAAAATGAGGTGTTCCTGGTGCCGGCGGTGGTGGCTCAGCCCCAGCATCCAAATCCAGCTCCGGGGAGAGCCGTCAGATCATGGGAGTTTAATGGCTGGAGAGGCAGGGCCTGGACGCAGAGAGCCAGCAGCGGCAGCTCGGCACGGCTCGCTGCAGGGCACCGCTGCACCGGGTGAAACCGCGGCACGGCTCCGGCCCTGCAGGTTTATTTCTGAGGAGGGGCAGCGGCAAAGTTTTACAGCCACACTCGGTGTTTTCCGAGGGATGAATTTGCTTGGTATCGGGCAGCGGTGGTTTGTCTGGTTCTGGTTGTCGGGGCGCAGATGTCTCTGTAGGGAGTTTTTTTGATATGTGTGTGTGTGTGTGTATGTGTGTGTGTGTATATATATATGTGCATCCTCCTGCTAGGGACGCTGTCGTTCAGAGGCTGCAGGCAGCTTGCCTGGGTGGGCGATGTGCTTTCGTGGAGGGCAGAGGGCTAAGGGCGCATGGCTGCGGGGGCAGAGCCATGTGGCCCCTCTCTCAATAAGGAGTGTCCCGTGTCTCGATGAGGCTGATTTTGTGGGATTTGGCAGTTTTAGACATTCCCGTGCCCCTGCTGTGGGCTTTTAGTGTCTGGCGTGCCGGGAACGTGCCGCTGCTCGCTGGTCCGGGTGCTCGCGCACGCCCGTGCCGCTCGGCAGGATCCTGGCTGGCAAAGCCTTCGCACGTGGGCTCCGGTGCCAGGGGGTAAGGTGGGAAACATCCCTGGCAGAGAGTACCCGGCATCCCAGGCCCATGGGAGAGACTTTTCTTATTAAGAATCCTTAAAACTTTCAGGAGTGGATTTTCAGGTGCCAACAGCTGCTGGGGCGAGCCGCGGTGTGAGCCGTGTGCCGTTGGGTCAGGCTGCCTCGAAGCCGTAGCGGAAGGAGAGGGAAGCTCTCACTGCCGTGCCTTCCTCTGACCTTGTATGTAGAGCAGGGGAAGAGAAAGCCGTTCCCCGGCTGCAGGAGCCTGGCTTGTTTTCCTGGCTTTAGGAACAGTTTTCCTGCTGGCTGAGTGGGTCGGTACCGGTGGGGCATGTTCTCTGTGCTGGAGCTGCGCGGGCTGCGAGATGGGCCTCGTTTCGGCTGACCGGATCATTAAAAATTGAAACATCTGGGTGTGAATATTTATCCCCAGGCTGGAGCAGAGAAGCCCAGGGAGGGAGGAGGTGGGGTGGCTGCTCTGGGCTGTGCCCTAGAGGACAGAGCCCCTCCGGGGAGGCCAGGTCACCTCATTTTTTAAGCCCCTCTGGTTGTCTGGCTTGTTTAAGCCTGAAACACACATCCATCCCTGAGCAGGCAGCGGAGGAGCCTGTTCCCTCCTGGTGCTGTTTTTTAATTGCAGGTTGCTGCCTTGCTCGGGGAAGGACTCCAGCTCCCAGGGCCGAGGGTCTCCCGGGTCCCATGACCCCGCAGTGGTGGTCTGCACCGAGTAGGGTGCTCCGCACCCACCGCCATCCGTGCAGGATTAGTGCTGGGCGTTTGCACCCCTGCCGGGCGGCAGAGTTAATTTTTGCCCAAAGCAGGTTTCCTGCGCGGCCTGAACTTGCGCAGGGAAAATCTAGGGTGAAGCCGGGCAGCCCCGCTCCCCTCTCCGGCCTGATCCTGGCCCACCTGCGGCACAGGGAGCTACGGCCTCGTAAATATTCGGTGAGAGCCAGCCCACCCTGCCATCCTCCTGCTACCTGGGTACCGAGGGCAGGGATGCGGGTCCCACCCTTGAGCGTGATGGGTGCCGGGGCGACGGGCTTGGTGGTGGGAGCCTCGTGGCCCCACGGCTCCTTTTGGGGACAGAGCGGGTCGGGTCGTCTTTTCCTGGCGGGATGAGGTTCCTTTGCTGGTGGTGTCTGATGCTCGGACGGGGGTGAGGCCGTGCGCGGTGACCCCGCCAAGGGTGGCTGGTGCTGCCCGCAGGGATGCTGCAGCTGGCGGGGTGGGCCGGGGGGGGCTGCACCTGCCGGGACCCCGCTCCCAGCCCCGCCGGCATCTGTGCCGCCGCATGTCCGTCTGCAGCGGGTGCACGCATGCAAAAATAAGACATTTCTTCTTTCTCTTCTCCCTGCGCATTCCTCAAAAAGCTAATATTCATGAAAGGTAATTCAATCAAACCGCGATGCCTATCAGCTAATGCAGCAAAGCTGGCGCAGGGGTGAGAATGGGAGCCAGGAACACAAAAGCCCTGTTTTATTACCTCCTGCTTGCCTGAGAATTGCTTTTCTCCCTCGAGTGAGCCGGCTAAAGCTGGCTTTATTATGTTAACCTATTTGCGTGTCAAGAGCTATTGTGCCTCTCTTTATCTGTGTTTGTATTTGCTCGATGCAGGGAATAAAAGGACGAGGCGAAAATGGATGGCTGGTCAGTGCTTTGCACTCTGGGGGCACTGATTGGTTGCTAAGTGATTTGCATCCCCGGTAATCGCTTTTATCTCGGAAGGATGTCGTGTATAATTATAAGCCTACTGACATCTTTTGAAATCTGCCTAATGGGTGTTTTTAATTTACATGGGAAGCAGGGGCTATTTGTGTTGCTCTGATTACAGGTTGTGCGAGTATATGGTTTAAAATACAGATATTTCCATAGGCGTGGGGGACCGTGAGTGATGAGGCTGTGATTTTTGGCGAGTCCCTGCTCTCCCAGGGACAGGTGGAAGAGCAGAAGTCACCGTGCCTGAGTTTGGGGTTTAATCTCTTAGCCCACCGCGCAGCCTGGGCTGCTGCTGGACTGCGTGCTTGAACCGTGCATTGGCTGTTCCTATAGCCAGCCCATGAAATAAAACAAGAGGTGGGCGCCTGGCTGCTGCGAGCCGGACCCGACTGCGCTGGCTGTGGCTGTTTACCCCCAGGAGCTCCCCTCCAAAGCCTGGGACCAGGCGTGGGGGGGGCACATGCCACTGAGCCCCTGGTCCAGGCATCCGTGCAAGCGCGGGGACTGATGGTGCTGATCTGGGCGGCATGGGGAGCTGGCTGTGCCAGCTTGGGGGAGCCTGGGCTCTGCGGTTCCCCACGCAGCCCTCCATGCAGAGGGTGCTTCGCTGGGCTGAGGGGTAAATATTTAACCGGTGCCCAGTGCTCCGGCTGAGCTCTGCCAAGTCGCGGTTCTCAGGAGCTGTGCGATCCTGTGTCTTTATTAGAGCTGCAGCTGGTGCGTTTGCACGGCCGCAGCGGAGCTGCTGCGTTCGCTTACGGCAAATAAAGCTCCTGATCACCTGCGGTCCCGCTGCCAGCCACGGGCACCCGCACCCGGTGGGCTCCTGAGCGCGAGGTGCACCGGAGCCCGCTGAGGTGTTAATGGGGTTTGGAGCGTGCTCCTGGTGTTGGGGGCATCGGCAGTGCCGTGGGCACATCTCTCAGGCAGGCAGTGGGATGTGGGTGCTCCGAGACCGTCCCGGGGGTGGTTGGGCACGAAGGAGCCCTGGTACGCAAAGCAGTCTGGCAGGAGCATGGTGCCGTGGCAGCAGTGCGTTCGGCTTTCCTGCTTTCCACCTCCATGCTGGTAAATCATGGCAGTGCCTTAGGGGCTGCTGGGGAAGGGCAGAGGTCTGAGGTGGAGGTTGCAGTGAGACGAGGGGTGTTGGGGTCCCTCCTGGGACTGGGACATCTCTCAAACACGCAGGGGTCCTGGCATGAGGTTGGTGCTCGTGATGGGTGCGGGGCTGGGCTCCATCTGCAGCAGGTGCTGGGCTGGGTTGAGGGTGCAGGGCAGGTCCCAGGGGCAGGTTACCTGTATGGGCAGCTCAGGCCAGCTGCCTTCCTCCTCCTCTTTCAGGAAAGACAAAACTTGAGCTGCAAGCACACCCAAGCACGCGCCCCAGCTCCCTCTGGCCGCGTGCGAGGCGACCCCATCGATTTGCAGGGCTGCAGAGGTGGTTTCATGGCAAACGGCACCGTGGGCAGCGCTGCGCTGTGCCATGCCGGCTGGGATGCTGGGCCGGTGGGAAACGTGAGGCCCGGGAAAAGTCAATACGATGGGGGCAAGTACTGGACCCCGTGCCTCAGGGTGCTGCACCCTCCTGTGTGGGCAGCTCCATCCCGTCCACCTCGTCCCGGCTGGCGGGAGTGCGGGCGCCGCTATTTATGGCTGGCTGTAAACAAACTCCCAATGAAAGAAAGTTAATGACCTGAGACTGACGGGAGCCTGCTGGGAATTTTTATAGCCCCTGGGACTTCTTTCGCTAAAGAGAGAATACATCAGCGTTTTAACCCAAAACGGCAAGCCGTGCGGTGCAGGGGCTGGGGGACAGCCCCAATGTGGGGAGGCATTTTGCAGAGACTGGCCCTGGGTGAGGAGGGGGGTTTTGGTGGGGGGACCTAGCTCTCCACCCTGTCCCCATTGCCCTGCGTGGGACCAGGGTGAGCAGTCCCCTCCTCGCCCCGGCGAGGGGACGCACGTCCCAGAGTCGGGGGCTCTCCAAGGCTTTCGCCATCTGCCTCTTGTAGGTCATCTCTGCCATGCTCCAGGCTAGAGCGAGGGCTGGCTTAGCGTCCCTGGTAACCGCACACTAATAAAGCCTTAATACCCTGCAGTGGGGAGATTTTGCTGTCAGAGATAAATATTCTTATTGCTTTCGAATTCAGCCTTGGTAGCACAATAAGGGTGCTGGGGGGGATATGGGAACGGTGCAGTGTGGGGTGCTCTGCAGTCCCACTGGTGTTCCCTGCCCACTCCTGCCTGCCTGCCCGGCTGTCGTTTTTAATATTGCATCCTGGCTAATTGCAGGGTATGAATATTGGTGCTCTCGGGGGCCGGGATGGTGAGCATGGTGCAGGGTGCCCCGCTCACTCCGCTCACCGCCTGCTCCCTTCGCCACTGTCTCACACGCGCAGCCTCCGTCTGCACGCAACGCTTGATTTACCGAGAAGAGCTGGCAGTTAAACCTGACAAATTGAAGGCGGTTTTAAGTGGTTCAGGTTAATTAATAGTCAGGGAAGTATCAATTTTTTAAGGGATGCTCTTGGCTCGCAGGGAGAACTGGAGCTTGACTTTCTCTTTGGAAAGTAACACTGTCTGCGTGGGTCCCCCCAGGCGGGGGGATGGAGCTGGGCTTGGTGCTGAGCTCAGTGGCGTCGCTCTTTGGTGTCTGACCCACGGCCTTGTATTTCTGCTTAAATTTCTCACCCTGCGCTACTGGTGCTGAGGAAGGCACCGGGACAGGGAGGGATGGGGCCATCCCAGGTGGCTGCGGTGCCAAAGCCCTGCTGCTTGTCTCAGTGCTTGTTGGTCGTCCAGTTATCCCCTCTCATTTTGCGATGATGGGCTCTGTGCCGTGGCAGCAGCACCGTAGCGTACAGCCGTGCTGCTCTGGTAACCGGAGCACTTTGGCCATAGCCACCTGTAGTGGTGCAGCCGGGTGGCCGTGGCGTCCTTGCTCCCGTGGGGGACCCACAGGTGAGCACCAGCTTTAACGGGACCGTTGGGCTCCATCCTGGGCTGGGACTGGGAGCTGACATGGATGAACTGGAGCAGCATCCACTCCCCTCGGTTCATGCGCACGTGACCCAGACGCTCACATCTGCTCACATCTGCCAAGCTAGGGCCGTGGGAATGCCGGCCAGGGTTCAGATTTTTAAAAAATCATAATGAAAGAAGCTTGAACTTCCCTTTAAGAAGGAGAGGTAGAAAAGCAGCAGTGACCGGTCTCCGGGCACGTGCAGCACAGAAAGCCTCCGAGCTGCGTATGATAAAGACCCAATGGTACGGGGACCCGAGCGGCATCTGCAGTGGTCTCGGTGCACCAGTGCCATGGGGAGAGGCAGAGGTGGGCACCTCCGGGCTCTTGCTCGGGGCCATGTCCCAGGTTGGGTCCCAGAGCAGCACAAAGCCTTCGCGGGCCACGTGCTCCATCTTTCTCAGCGCAGACTGGGTTGTGGGTGGAAGTGGTGGTTTTTCAGCAGCCCTAATGCTTGGGAATGTGAGAGATTAAGGTTAGTGACCATTTTTTAACTCAATAAAGGGGAAGACAAGCTGGAGTCTGCAGTCCAGAGATATAATTAGTTCGCAGCAGTGGTGCTTTCTTGATTTAGCTTCAGAGAGCAGAACAAGACAAGGATGTTATACCCAATTAGCAATAACATACAGTCTGAGCCTCGCTAGGTGAGATAACAAGCCATTTTTATAGCTCTTCTTTACGGACTTTTTTTTTTTTTGGTAAGGGGGGGAAGGAGGAGAGGGACCGAGTCTTTATTTCTTTTCATCTGGGGACAATTATTAGTGAGCTCAGAAAGCCCAAAGCTGAGTCATACGTTGGCCAACACAGATGATCAAAAAAAAAAAAAAAAAAAAAAAGGAAAGCTGAAACAGCGTGGAGCTGGGCTGAGGCCGTCTGTCCGTCCGTCCTGGCGGGCTGCATGGTGGCCCTGGGGGAACCAGGGGGAGGCTGGGCGGGTGCCGGCCGTGTCCTGGCAAGGGCACGGGCAAGGGCCACCCACGCACCATGGATGTGTCCTATCTGCCGCTGCGAGGGTTTACGGCACGTGGACTGGCACCGCCGCTTGCTGCCCAGAGGGGCCCGGTGCGCATGGGGCGGCCGGCAGCCGTGTACCCCGGCGGGTGTGCCTGTCCCCCTGAGCTGTGTCCCCAGCGAGGTGACCCCCAGCCATGTCCTCTGCACAGCACCGGTCAGATGCCAGCTGCCTGCCGTCTGCCAGCGCCGTGTTCCCACTTTATATTGCGGATCGATGGCCATTGATTTTTCCTCCCATGTAAACCTGGATGGGTTGGGGCTGTGGAGGGTTTTCGTACACGTCTGGCTCTCGCTTTCCCGCAGCCACGGTCGGAGCATCCCATGCTGGTCTCCGCAGCCCACCCACCCTCTCCTGCGCCTCTGGGCAGTGGTGAAACTCGAGGACATCCAAAAAACCAGCCTTGTAAAAAGTCTAGAAAACTCAGGTTTCATTAATCAGCTTTTAGTAGTGGGCTCTGCTGTTTATGTGGGTTATTTGCCAGCTGCTCTCCCCTCTCCTCGCCTCCCGGGGCAGCACCCCCAGCCCCTCCTGCGGCACCCGGTGAGGACGTGATTCTGGGAGCTGGTGAGGCGCCCATGGGAGCAGGGTGGCCCAGTGCTTCCCTTCGGGCACGGCCAGTGTAGGACATCCCTGGGGAGACCTCTGCCCCAGAGGGGCTTCAGGGTGGGGGACATTCTCCCTCCTGATGTTCCGTGTCCCTCCCCACAGCCACCTCTCTCCCATGGGCAGAGCCGGGGCAGGAGCTGCTCTCCCCCCGGGAGGGCAGGGGGCTGCTGTCCCCTCCCCTGTCCTTTCCGTCCCCTTGCCAGAGAGTTTTACAGGATGACGGGCAGCGTCCCACCCCCGGGGGGGCTCTGGACACATGGGAACCCTGGAGTCCATCCCGCCGCACCCCCAGCCCACCCTGGGGAGCATCTCCCCTTGCACACGCAGAGCTGATGGGGACAGCCCGGCTCTCGTCCCCACCGGGAAAAGCTGCAGAGCCGCTCTCCGGACTATTAACGCCCCACAATGATCATCAGCTCTCGTCGTAATCATTAAGACTATTAGAAAGAAATGTTGGCTTGCAGCTAATGTCAGACTTTCCGTTCTGCTTTGCAAACGCACACAATTAATGCCAATCAGCCGGGGGAGGCAGCCAGCTCGCAATCACGGCTGCTCCGGCGCGGCTGTCAGCTCTTGCCATCCCAGCTTGTACATTTTCATACAATTGCTATAAACATCTGAGGGAAACTCTGCGTTCTTCGGCAGGCGCGGGTATTGTTCTCTGTTCCTTTTAATTACTCGGCATTCAGCAGCTCATCCGGCCTCCGATCGGTGGGGGAAAGCAGGGCTTTGTAAAACAAATATATAAATCTTGAGAGATGCCTTATTTTCCCCATTCGGTGGCTGCGTTAGGTTATCTGCAGCTAAATAGGAGAAGCCCGTTTAATTTTTCTTTGGCTTTCTCTTCTTTTCCACCCCCTCTGTGTTGCTTTCTACTTGCGGGGACAGGGGCTGGTCCCTCTTCCCCAGGGAACCCCAAAAGCAGGGCGAGCTCGGGAGAAGCGGGGGGAGAGCCGGAATTACTTGACCGGATGGTGGTATAATCCTTGTTACAAAGTACACATCAATTATAAGAATTCCTACAGTAATCTTAGAAATCTATCTTTTCTGCTGAACCAGCTCATTAAAGAGCACCATTCATTTCCATCTCTCCGGGTGAGAAGGGTTTAAATCTCCAGAGCTTTGTATTACAAAATAGACTTAGGGTGATGGACTCTTGTTAAATATTAAAGGAAAGAAGTTGATTTTTAAATTTTTTTTTTTTTTCCTTTTCCCCCCTCTTTTCCCCCAGACTGGTGGCACAGACGAATTGTAACGTAAGGCGGCGAGGGTGGGGGGGCTGGGAGGGCCCCCGCCGTGAATAGCTTCCCCATCTGTCGGGGCGACGCGGGGCTACGCTCAATGGGTGCCTTTGAGGACCCCACGCCTCCCCTCGCCCGGGCACCCCGGCCAGCGCTGGCGGAGGAGGGAGGGAGGTTTCCCTGGGCCGTCCTGGCAAGCCCCTGAGCCTGCGCCGGACCCAGCCGCCGGCACAGGCAGAGCTTTTGTCCGCCGGCGGGGCAGCGGCCGGCCGCGGGACGAAGGACGGGCACAGAGCCCCTTTGTGTGCAGCTGCACCCTGAGGCGAGCAGGGGCAGCGGCGATGGGGAGCAGGGTGCGGGGCTGGGGAGCGGGACCTGGGGATGGAAAGCGGCGGCCGGCCGGGGTCGAGGGCGTCGCGGGGCGATGTGTGCGCTGCCGCGGAGGCTCTGTGCAAACACGTTAATTTGTTTTCTTTCTTGCCTCGCCTTTCAGGGTAATTGGTTGCATTTGAAGCCTTTGTGAAAGCCTTTGATTATAGTAATTTCAGCAGCGCGATCTACCCTGGATTCCTTCGTCGGATTCTTTCACAGCTCAGGCGCTCGGGGCTGTAATTACCGAGCGGCGTGCGCCTGGCTGCCGCGCATGGTGCAGCCGGACGGGCAGCTGGCCGGCCCGGGCACCGCGGTGCTGCCGCAATAACCGCGGGAGCCCCAGGCCCCCTGTCACTGCGGGGGCGGCGAGCCCTCAGGATGGGGCAGGAGGAGCCGTGCTGGCGAGCTTTGGTCTCTGCGGTGTCGAGTTTGTTGGGTCTTGGCTGGGGACGTGGGTGCTGCACACACCCAGGGGTTGGACACCCGTGCTGGGCTGGGCTCCCGGCTCCTGGGGGTCCAGGGTGCTTTCAGTTGCTCTGGAGGTCTCCCTGGAACCGCTTGGCTTTTCTGCTGGTTTGATCCCGCGTGTCTGCTGGGGCTGGGACCAAATGCCCGTGAACATGCGGCTCTCGCTGCCGGGGACGATGGGCAGCTCGGTGGGCTCGGCCCCTCTCCCTCCTCCCCCCATCCACGTGTGGGACGGAGGCATGGCATGACCGTGTCGGATGAGCGAGGTTTCTCTTCGAGGGGCTGGGCAAAAGTCTACCTGTAGGCAGATCCTGCCCGCACGCTGCGCCCCGGCCCTGCCGGGACCCCGGTGCACGCAGCCAGGGTCGGGCTCTGCCAAAAACACCGAAGGCACCCGAGCGGGGCCCTGACCTTTGCTAACAGGGCCACTCCCCCCCTCCCCGCTCCTGGCATTCCGTTCCCAGTCCCACGTAATGACCTTCTCTGCAGTGGCGTGCCAGCATCTGCCACTTCCAATTACCCACGCCTGCTCAGCGCCACAGCCTCTCCTCGCCCAGCGGCGGCACGGGGATTTCTTCCTCCCCGGCAGGATGGCAGCGGGTCAGGGGGACGTTACACCGGGGTCCCCCAACCTCCCGGTGCGGGGACCCTCAAGGACCCACTGGTGCTGCCCAGGGCTCCGGCTGCCCTGCCCCAGGGCACTGGAGACGCTTGGGTTTCTAGAATCATTATTAACCTGTTTGAGAGCCGTTCCCGCTCACAGCTAAAATAGATCTTTAATCTCTGCCCAAAATAGCTCATTTGATGAGAGGCCTCCTTAAAGCTGACACATAAATTTAACCAGGCCGCCCGAGCCCTGCGTGAGGATGTCTGCAAATGCTCAACAGCACTCAAATTGTTTTTTTTTAATTCCATCATTATGGACACATCTGATACCTTATTTCTTCCATCGGGTCATTTGTACTGGTCGAGAGGCAATTTGCTCCGGGCTGTAGCAGCCGTGCCCCCATCCCAGCCTCCCCGGCCCCACTGGCGAGCAAAAGGATATTTTGGGGTATTTTTTGATGTTGATTTTCTTGAACAGTTTGAGGGGTTTCTCTTTGGAGCCACTGGGGGAGCAGAAACCTCGGCTCTGGGTGGGATGGGAGAGACATTTCCTCGTTGCTGCCTTAAGATACCAGCAGCGAGGGGAGGCTCTGTCTGGGTTCCAGCGTGGGCTCGCAGCCCTCGCTGCCTGCACCGGTGCCGCTCGATCGCTGGCAGCGTGCCGTCACTGGTGAACTCCATGCCATTCCGGTGTCACAGCAGCCCTGAAAAGGCACCGCCCCACTGGCAGTGGGGCAGCGAAATGTTTCCTCCATAAGTAAAGGCAGGCGCTGGGGGAGTGGGAAATGGGGATGCTCACTGTGTCGGAGCGGCAGTTGCCCCCCAGGTTGGGGCTGAGATAGGGGTGCGGGCAGTGCCTGGCCCTCCCTGTCCCCGCATGCCTCATGATGTCCCCAGCACTGGAGGGGACCGTCCCATCCCCATGCAGGGTGCACTCGGGAGAGACTTGTGCACCCACATCTCCATTGGGATATGCACCCTCTCCTCTGTCGGGTTTTCCCTGCAGGCTCCGTCTCCCAGGGTGGGGGATGATGGAGAAGTTGGGAGGCGACGGACCCCCCCCCCCCCCCCGAGCGCGCAGCTGAGCAAGGTCCAGCCGCCAGGGTCGGACCCTCAAGCCGAGGGTGCAGTTTTGCTCAGCGCCAGCCGGGTCCTGGGCTCGCCCCGGGCACCTTCCCCGAGTCTCTGCAGGGCCCAGGCTGGGAGAAGCTGCTCAGCCAGTGCGGGTCGCTTCTCCAGCAGTCCCCGCTCCCCCACCACCCCAGCGAGATCCCGAGCGGCAAAATAATCACTTCCAGCATCATTATCCATCGCAAACCCCAGCTTCCAATTTTAATCAGAGGAGCTGGTGTTGCTTTAAGATCTGCGGGTTTTAAAGATCACAAGAGGGGTTAGAGAAAATTACCCTTGACTCTTACATGCTAATGTAATCTCTAACCAGATCTGCAGCACTGCAGCTAAAATTGCTTTTTAGATTAACATTTAATTATTAACAGGGCCCCCTGAAAGGCCTGGGGCTGGAGTGCGCGGAGGGGAGCGGATTAGCCGGGTGGGATGGAGTGGCGGCCGGGCGAGGGGAAGGTCGTGGCGCGGCCGGCGGCACTGCGCCGTGCTTTATTGCAGCCCTCGGCACGGCGGCGTCAAACTTTCTGCTTTATTTTATCTGGTGCTCCCCATGATTTACGGCGGGGTGACCTTTCCTGCGCTCGCCCGTTGCAGGACTGAGCTGCGGCGTCGCTCGCCGAGCACCATGTCGCCTCCACCGCCTTGGCCAGGGGACCATAAATCTGCTGCTGGATGGGAGATGGGCACAAGCTGGCATGGCAGCTGCCTGCACCGCCGTGGTGCCAGGTGGCAGCACCAGCCGAAATCCTGCTCACTCCCCTGTGAGCGTGGAGGGGAAGCCTTCTTCCCCTGGCACCTCCTCATCCTCACAGGAGGGATGCCATCTGACGGGAAAACACTCTCTGGGGGGCATGGTGTCAGCAGCTATGCCAGGGCTGCTTCGGGGGTAGCACCAATGTTGCCGGGGCCGCAGGGAACGGGAGCTCCCCAGTGGGACGGTGGGTTTCTCCTTCATCCCACCATGGACAGACGAGGGCCGCGGGCGTCCCTGGTCATGGCAGGTAGCCCCAATACCACGGCAGGTGGATTTGTTGTACTCGGCACGCCGGGGACCAGCGAGGGCTTTTGCTTAATTTATCAGTGCTGCCGGCTTGCGAGGGTTGCTGCCAGCCTTGGCCTCGCTCCCGCGCTGTCCGTCTGTCTGGCGCTGTCAGAAGCCTCTTGCGCCTCTCTTAGCTGGGGTGACCCGGTTACCTCCTGTCCTTGTGCCGAACCCAGCGCTGTCTTTTAATAGCCGGGGGGGGGGACACACGGTGGCATGACTCGAACAGCTTTGCAGCATCCCTCTTCCTGCCCCGCTTCCTCTCCCAACCCCGAAAACGCCCTTTTTATGGGCTTGCACCCCAGGCCGCCCTGATAGCACCCAGGGAAGGATGCACACACGATGCACCGGAGCCCGGATGGTGACGGAGACCTTGGCCCTTGCTTTTCCCAGTGAGAGAGCGGCTCCTGCCCAACCTGCTGCCCGGGGCTGCCCCTGCCCTCCCCTCCCGTCTCGTGCTGCCAGGCCAGCAGCACGGACCCAGTTCAGGCTGAGACTTTTAAAGTTCCCTTTCCCCCCCTGCCACCGCTCCCCCCGTCACATTTTCTTTTATCTAAATCCTCGCCTGCGAAAGCCTCTATCGACAGCTGCGCTGGCCTTATCTCGCCGGAGGGACCTTCACGGGGCTCTCGGAGGAGATAAGCCCGACTTATCAGCCGCTGATGTCAGAGGAGGTGCCAAACCCTCCCGTCACGGGGGTTTTAGACATAGAGGGTGTTGGGTTTTTTTTATTAAAGTCACAAAGACCTTGGGCTTATAAATAGTGCGATGTAGAGATAGGGCTTCAAAATTAGCTGGCCTGGGGTGCGGAGCGGGAAGGAGTGAGTTGGAGAGGGGCTGGGGAAGGATGGAGGGGGATGATGCCAGGGCTGGGGAGCGGTGCCGTGGGATGCAGGGTTGGGGCTCCTGGGGGACCCTGCTCCGGGTGTCCACAAGGGACCGTACTTTGGATGTCCCCAAGGGACCCTGATCCTGGCATTTCCGAGGGACCCCGCTCCTGGCATCCCTGAGAGCGGGACGCTCTCGCCACGTGCCACTGTGCCGGCTGTGCCGCTGGCAGCATGGCGGCGGGGCCGTTGGTGCAGGCTGGGCAGAGGCCGTGCAGACTCGGGGTGGTTTGGCAAAACTGCTGAGTGTTGTCTTTCCTGCCATGAAAGAGCCAGAGCAGCTTGAACTAAATCGGATCCTGCTGATTGGAATTAGTTCAAATGCAGATGGAGCTAACTAAGCCGGCGCTAAGCGTTCGGACAGCCCAGCGCCCAATTCCCATCAGCTGATTCAGGGGCTTTTCTGAGCGGCATTAACGAAATGCCACCGCGGCACAGATGCCCATTGTGCCGGGCCGCCCACCCTCTCGCCTACGGGCACTTTAGGGGGTTGGGGGGTGCCCGGCAGGGTGCTGGGACGGAGGGACGGTGTCACGGCGCGTGCGGCACTGGGGCCCTCGTGGTTATGAAGCGTGCCCGTGAAGGTGGGGAGAAGCGCAGTGTAGCTGTCGGAAAAATCATCTCCACTACGTGACACTGGGAGATGGCAAAACTGGGGTCTGAATGGTGGCTTTATTTAGTTTGGCATGTGGCTGCCGTGGCTCTCCCGGCTGATGCCGATGATGCTCCTGCTGTGCACGGCTGAGGTCAGGACGTCTCTGGGAGGATGCTGGGCTGTGCGGGGGTGCGTGGCGGGGCCCGGAGAGCAGTGGTGGGGAAGAGCACCCGTGCCATCATGGGGGTGGCCCCAGGAGACCTGCACTGTGGGGTCCCCAGAGCCAAGGACACCCACAGCCAGCATACCCCCCCCCCCTTCCCTGGGGGCTTCCAGAGGGACTGGAGCTGCATCCTCGCCCTCGCTCCTCTTGGCACCAGGGTTTGGTACCCCACCAGCGGCCTCATCCTGCCCCGTGGCAGCAGGTTGGCCTCTCCGCTCGCCCTGTGCCACCTCCTCCCCGGGTGCTCTCTCCTTGCTCTCGGCCCCCTCCTCCCCGGGGACCAGCAGGGACCCGACGCGCATCTGGCAGCGGCACCGAGCCGCCCGCGAAGCCCGTGTCTGGGGCACGGGGACTGGGACACGGGGCAGCGTCCCGGTGAGGAGCCGGACTCGCTGCAGGGGAGGAGGTGACGTCCGCCCGCTAATCGGCCAGATGGTGAGACCCGGCGGGACGCCGGCCCCGAGGTCACCGCGTAGGTGAGGCTCAGGTACGGCGGGAGCCAGTACCGGGTGCAGCCATCCCCCGCGTGGCCGTGGGTGCCCCGACCCGGGTCCACCCTGCGGGGATGGGGTCAGCGCAGCGGCTCTCCGGCACGGGTGCAGCCGCCGCCGAAGCCGGGCGGTGGGTGTGCGCCGGCGCGTGCCGGGGGAGCCGAGGCGCGCTGGGAGCGGGGCTGCGTAATGAACCCCGAGTCCCGGCGGGGAGAGGCGAGCTCCCTGGCAGTCAAGTGCGCTCAGCCTCTGAATAAGAAGCACTTCATTCTCTTTTCAAACTGTATAATTTCTGCCTGATTGTAATGGCATATTTTAAAATTACCAGAAATCGAAGCCAGAAAATGGATACGGCTGCTTTTACTGCGAGCTGCGTTAACAAAGGATATGTAATGCATGAAATAAAAACACCTCCCTGCCCCCCTCCTTTTTTTTTTAAGACAGTAATAGGAGAAAATTGGTTTTGAAACTGAATAAAAGTCCCTTTCAGAGGAAATCATTTCTTTCAGGGTACCTTTGCTGAAAGTAAAATAGTGAATAATGAAAGGTGGTTACATGATTGTCTTTCATTTAGAGAGCGCGAGGACAGATGGAATCTGGGAGAAATGCACGATTGGAATAATTGCATGGTAACAAGGCGCTTGTTGTGAAATTAGTATCTTAAGAAAGTAGTGAAAAAGGCTTTTACTCATGAATACTTCATTATTAGGAGAAAACAGCACAATTTGGGTTCTCCAGACACCTGCTTGGTATTAGATGACTTCCTCCTCCCCTCCTGCTCCTCACACCTTTTGCTAATGAGTCTCTCCCTTGCCCCCAGTTTGCAGCAGGGGGGACGGGGTGAGACCCCCAGCCCCCTCGGGCAGAGCCCGGCCACGGCACTGACACCCCACATGGGTCCCACCGCCACTGCCAGCCATCCAGCCTGGGGACGAGCCCAAAGCCTGGGACCCCCCTGCCCAGTGGAGGGGGGCACGGGGCAGGAGCGAGCGGCAAGCGCGCGGGTACCGACGTCTGTGTGCCTGCAGTGGCTGCAAAAGCGCGTTTTGAAGGGTGACATTTAAACCAGCGGAGCAAGGAGAGCCCCGGTCACAGCTCGGGGAGCGTCCGTCCGTGCTTTGCTGCCCGGCGGGTGATGGTCACAGGCTCTGCCAGCGTGTGCCTGAGGCCACTGCAAGGCTCCCCTGCGTGCTGGCCCCGGCACCACGCACCAACGCCGGGGCGTGCAGGAAACATCCCGTCTGCTGGATGGCTGCAGGAGGAGATGGTTCCCCGGCGATGAAGCGATGTACCCAGCCGTGCCACCCAGCCGTCAGTAAATGTTCAGCCGGGAGAGCAGTGGCTCAGAAGCTGCGACGCTGGAGGATGGGCACCGCTGCCTGCTTTTCTGCTGCTCCTGCCCACGTCTCCCTGCCCTTTCCGAGCTGGAATATCACTCCCCACGCCAGCCGGAGCAGTGGGAGGGTGTCAGCAGCAACTGGTTATAATTCATGCCCTCCGCGGCGGCTCGTGAAGGATGTACAATTAGCAGAGCGGTGGCGGCGATGACTTTGGCCTGACCCCTCCAGCTTTTGTCGAGCAGATTTTGATGCCAGCTGGGAGCTGGCGACAGATCCCAGGACCCCGAGCAGGATTTTAACGCTGTCTTTCCCCAGCCTTGGCCAGAGCCGGCAGGGTTGCTCTCTGCCGGGAGGCGCCGGCTGGCACGCCGGCAGAGCTGTCTGGCGCTGCCAGGAGTGCGGTGCTGGAGGGATGCCCTGGCTCTGCCCCGTTCCTGGCGGCAAGGGCGGAAAGCTTTGCAAGAAGCGCAAATCATCCACTGAGACCTTCAGATTTACTTTATATACATTCATACTTATTTAAGGCTTTCCCAGTTATTTATGTATCTCCAAAGGAGCAAAGGGCTCTGAGCAGCGTGCATGCCCGTGGTCAGTGCGGGGAGCTCCTGCCTCCAGCTCCTCCGCCCGGCAAGCAGCTGGGTGGGCAGGAGGATGGCGGGCAGCGGGGCGGGCAGGTCCCCTCGCCTCACCGGCATGTCTCTTCTCTCGGCAGGGCGCTGGCCGGCGGCGGGGGCGGCGCTGCCCGCCGGCAGACCCGGACCATGCTGGCCTGCCTGCAGAGGACCCAGAACCCCCCAGCCCAGCACCTCGCCTGCCCCAACAAGGCGCTGGAGCCGCGCAAGTGTAAGTGCCCGGGGAGGGGGGGGGAGGTTCGCGCCCGCTTTGATGCTGCTTCCCTTATTGAAAAAGACATTTATTTAACCGATAATTAAAAAGAGCAGGAGAAGCGGGGAGGAGGGAGGGAGGAAGGAGACAAGATAAGCAAATTAAATTGGGTTGCTCTGGTTGATAAGTCGAACTTCAGAAAATGTTGCAGAGCTGTCTGGGAGGCGCGGCGGCAGCAGAGGATGCTGCCGTCATCTGCTCCGTGGCCCCCCAAACCTCCCCGGCCCTTCCCCCCCTAATTACTTTCCCCGTTTTGCTGCAGCTCGCCTTCCCCAGGAGCTGGCCTTTCAGATAAGCTGTAAACTAGTTACATTAAAATGGGATCC
The DNA here is from genome assembly GCF_929443795.1 of Astur gentilis. Classification (NCBI taxonomy): domain Eukaryota; kingdom Metazoa; phylum Chordata; class Aves; order Accipitriformes; family Accipitridae; genus Astur; species Astur gentilis. The sequence goes on along the minus strand of NC_064886.1, from coordinate 15,545,970 downwards.
AAAAGGTCACTCCAGTAAAGCACCTGTCTCTCCCAGCCTTTGTCTCTCAATCCAAACCGTGATTAAATGTATATTTAATGAGCCTGCTTTAGGCAGGCGTGTTTGACCTCCCCGGCTGGGAAAGACGCATTAAGATTCTCAAGTGATGAATGTGTGTTTTAAAGAGGGGAGTGGATATTTTTCTGCTGGTCTCAGTTGGATTTTTAAACATTGCCGGCTGAAGACAAATCAGCTGCTAAAGCTCTGCTTGTTAGTCTGCGACAGCCCCCGGGCATTTGTTTAATGATCTGTATTTTCCCCGAGACGTTTTTTCCCCTCTACCTGGGTACCCCGACACAGCCGCGTGAGCCGGGCGCAGGGTTTGGGTGATGCTCGGCCACCCTGGGGTCCCCCAGCATCGCTCCGGCAGGGCATGGGTCACACTGGCAGCCAGGAGGGTTATTTGTTTGGGTGAAGCTCCCCAAGCTCCGGCGCAGCATCGCTGCAGGGAGCGATGCACCCAGGCTGGAGGCAGGGTGATGGGCACCCACACGTCCCAGCGTTGCAGGTGGGGAAGCACTTGCGTGTGCATCCAGCGGTCGCAGGGGCAGTCAGGATCGATGCTCCCCGAGCTGTTTGCCCCTGAGTACCCATTGGGGTGTCAGCTTTTGGGGGTCTCGGTGAGTCTGCAAAGCAGGTGGGTGCGTGCGTGGTCCCCTCACGTGCTTGCGCTGCATCAGAGCTCGCGGTGCCGCTGCGGTCTCCTTCTTAGCGTCTGGAAGGAAAACGGATGTTGCTCTTGTAAAATTATTCCTAATCCGTCACGCCTGAGCAGCACACGGCAGCGCAGGGCTGGCACGAGGGTCCGGCTCCCAGCACGCCTCGTTGCCGCCGGCTAATTAGCTCAGCTGTGCCCACACGGTCTGAGACCTGTGGGCAGGCTAAGCCTGGCAGGGTTTTCTGGAGACCAACGGTGTTTGGCACTGGGCATCTCTGTGTTGAGCCCAGCGTGGTGTCTTCTGAGGTCAGGATATGCCCGCCCATCCCCGCTGCATTCCCCGGTTGCAGCTCAGAGCCGGGGACCATCTTGGCTCATAGGGATGCTGAGGAACAGCACCCTGGGGACGGGGCCCAGGAGCACCCTCCTGCCGGGAGGGGGGTGCTGGTGCTCCCCAGCGTTTCCCACCCTGCCATAGACGATGCTAAAATGAGGTTTGGGGAGCAGGAGCCCGTACGTGGTGTCACCACGTGGCAAGGCACCCGTCGGTGGGGAGAGCTGCTCTTGGGTGCAACCACCCACGTCCTCGGAGGGTCCCAGCCCCAGGGTGCAGGGGGGTCCTGACCCATGCCGGTGGGTTGCAGAGGTCTGACGCCAAGCCGGACCCAGGCAGGTGCAGGGGACTAGGGTACTGGGGTTTTTGGCTGATCGTGCCCCATCCCTCAGGGCAGGACCACGCTTGCCCGAGTTCTCTGATGTTTGTCCCCCAACCGGGGCGCATGCCCTGGGGCGGGCAGTGCATGGCGGCGCTGGCTGAGCTCCCCAGCCGGACCCCTGTGCCACGCTCACCGCCGGCTGCCGCCAGCCAGGTCACCTTAATCAAAGTTTAGCTGCCCGTTTGTTTCCGCTCATTATGGGCAAGTCCAGTGCATCTCGCTCCTCTCTACCTCCTGCTAGTGCAAATTAAATTGCAGGTGACATCCAGGGCCACGCATCTGGTTTGGAATACGATTTTCTCTTCTTTATTTATGGCACCTGCGGTAAGCGCGGCGCAGAGGGGCCGGTGAGCCGGCGCACAGGGCCGAGCCTCCTGCCGCCTCCTAAACGCCTGCGTAGGTAATCGACAAAGATAGCGTTCTCTTAAAACGAGGCACAATTTAGAAGTGCCTCTGATTACTTAATTTGCTCCTGAGTATCTCAGTAATTATCTTTATGGGTCTTATTTCTGTCCTCTGGCATTGTTTCTGTCGATATTAAATGAGTCTGGCTCTCAGCACATTGGCCGTCTGGCCCAGCACCACTGTGAAATCCTATTATCCTGCCCGTGCTGCTGATTAATTTTTGTATTAATTTCACATAAAAGGTGAGCTGACTAATTTTCCTGCCCGTGCTGGGAGCTGACGGCCCCGGTGCCTTCACCCCCTGGTTCTGCCCCTTGGCTCTCCTGCTAATTACTGTCCCCCCGACTTGGTGCCCCATGCACCGGTGTGGCCGCATCCCAGCGGGCTCGGTGCATCCCACAAAACCCATCCGGTTAAATGCTGCAGGTGACTGCCGCGGTGCTCGCTGTTGCCAGCTCATGGCAGCAGCCAGTTTCCCTTGCCAGTAATCCCAGAGCTGCATCGCGGGCACCGGCCCGGCATGGCGGCATTGCATCCTCAAGGAGGATGCAGGAGGCAGCAGGAGGGTGCCCGGAGCCCTGCCAGCTCTGCCTGTGTCTGCCCGCCTCCAGCCGAGGAGCAGGAGCCTGCGGAGAAGCAGCATCCTCAGGAAAATATCACGTCCAATTAACTCCAGCAGCCTGGTCCCTTTTGATTTTATTCTGCACGCATTACAGGAATCCTGAGCTTTATTTAAATTATAAATCAAATAATACCACTCTCAGCTTGGCCAAACTCTTTGCTGCTCTTGCTCTCTGCCGTAATGTAACGGTGGCTTATATTTAATTAAATGTTACTTTCTATGTGCCCTCCTTCAGCCCGCACTGCTCTGCCATCAGCCTGGGGCTGGGCGTGCGGCTGGGGGGTGCAGGATGCATGCTCCTCTAAGGGGGTGGGATCCATATGGAGCTGGGAGTTACGGGGAGCTCCCTGAGCTCCCCCCGTGCTAACATCACGTTTCGCCATGCGAGCATCAGCCACCCCCTCTCACCGCCTGCATCCTTCTGGCAGGGCTGGATCTGGAGCCCAGCCCCGCTGTGGCCTTGTGCTGGGGGTCCCATGGGACCTCGGGCCCCATGGGGATGGTGTAAGAAACAAGAAATGGCTCTTGGGGACTGGCGTGAGCTCTCCCAGGGCTCCGGCTGGGTTATTAAAACACTAATGAGAGGTGATGGCCAGGGCTCAGAGAGCAGCAAAGCACCGGGGACCCGGCTCCAGGGTCACCCACAGCTCTCCCCACTCGCCCGTGGGGACTCTCATCAGTGATAAAACTGTTTAATTGCATATGGGATAAAGCCCCATTTAATGGCTTCTCGTTACCCAATTCTACTTATTCCAAGGGCATTTTCATTAAAGTAGCTGCAGCAAGGCTCTGCTTTTGTACACACCCATAAAATATCATTTTAATTTCATGAGGGGTTACACATGAGTGAAATAAGATTAATTCTTTCATTTTCAGTTTCTGGAAGGGATCGGTTAATGATGGTGCTGTGTATTTATATACGTGCCATAAAAAGGAGTTCAATTAACTGCCGTGCCCAAAATGTGCTGTTGACTTGCACTTTCCCTGCCAGGAAACGCTGCAAAACCACTTTTCGATCGGTCACGTGCGCGGTGGGAGATGGTTGGGTGCAGGGGAGCTGCTTGGTGCTGGGGCAGCCTCTCCGGGTGTGACTGTCTCCCACCAGGTCAGAGCCCTGGTCGTTGGGTGGGTTTCACTGGTAACGCCCCGGCACATGAGGGCGTTTTGCTTTGTGTCCAAACTTTCCAAGACTGCACCGATCCATCAGCCACAGAGCAGGTTCCTGGGCACCAGCAGGGCCACGCAGGGCCGTAGACCCGGGGACGGGGCACCCGCTCCCCACAGCCTGCGCCGGGGGTGCCCCCTCTGCTCCCCCTTGGCAGGGATGGGGTGCCGTGGGTGCCAGCAGCCATGCACGGCATGCAAAGCCCATGTCTTAAGATGAATCAAATACTAATTTACTGTTGATGATAGAGCAGAGGGGCTGGGGAACGGCTGGGCTGAGCTGCGGGGCTGCCAGCTGCGGTGGTGTCCCTCCCGGTCCTGAGCTCCCCTCGGCGGCTGTGTGGTGGGACAGCATTGGGGCAGCATCAGTGCTGTGCTAGGGCAGTGTTGGGTGGCATAGAGGTGGCATCGAGGCAGCATCATGGTGGTGTTGGGGTGGCATCTGGGTGTCGTAAGGGTGGAATTGGGGCAGTTTTGGGGTGACGCTGGGGTAGCATCAGGATGGCATTGGGACAGCATTGGAGTGGCGCTGGGATGACATTGGGATAGTATCGGGGTGGCATTGGGGTGGCATCAGGGTTTGCATTGGGATGGCATCAGGGTGGCATCGGAGCAGCAGTGGCGTGGCACCAGGGCATCCTTATGGCCGCGATGCTGCCCTCCCCGCGTGCCTCCTGCTCAGCGCCGTTTGCCTTTGCCGCGCCGGTGGACGCGGTGGCACAGTGCAGGGCGGCGCGCGGCGCTAATACCTCGTGGAGGAGACAAATGGGAAGTGACACGTGTGTGTGTAGACGGGTATTTGTGGTGACGCTTTGACTGCAGATAATAAAGTGCTCGCCCTGAGGTGATCCAATTCAGCAGCCGCCTCGGCAGAGCCGCGCGCCGTCGAGGGGGAGAAGAAAGGGGAGGAAAAAAGGCCCGTCTGAAATGACATGTCAGCCTAAAAAGGGAACGTGTTAACGGATGAATATCTGGGGATGGCGAAGCCCGGCGCTTCCCTTTGTGCTTTGTCATGAATTTTGTTGTCTTTGCAGATTACGGCTCCTGCACGGCTGCCGCGCGGGGTTTGCCACCTACGGTTATTCAGATGGATTTCTCCCGCTATTATTTCTGTAGTTGGTTTTAATTTAAGCCCCCGAAGCAGGGCCGCGTTTGTCTCTCTGCTCCTCGCGCCGAGGATGCTCTGCCAGAGGATGCTTTTGTCCTGGCTCCACGCCGGGGGCTGGGATGCGGGAGGGTCCCGCAATGGGGGGTTCTGCAATGGGGGGTCCTGCAACGGAGGGTTCTGCAGAGGGGACACGGCACTTTATGGGCGGCCGTGGTGGTGCTGAGGGTGCCGGTCATGGGTGGCTGCCATCCCTCGCCAGGGCTGTGCTCACAGGGGGCCGGGGACGGTGCCGGTGCCTGGGCCCCCCACCGCATACACCATGGCGCAGTGGCCTCTGCGCCACCCATCCTGGGGACACAGTCACCATAGAAACCACCGCACTTCACAGGGTGGGAAAGCCGGCGCAATGTGACAGCAGCCCAACCTGCCTGGTGCGGAGCGAGCGGCGTGGTGGGGGGCAGTGCCGGCAGCCCCCTCTGCCCGGCTGCACCCTGAAAACAGCTCGGGGGACGTGTGGCACCCGCGCTGGCTGCTGCTGCTGCTCTCAGCAGGGCCAGGGGCTGCACGCTCCCGTGCCCTCCCTGGGGTCACCCTGGGTCTGGGCAGGACAGCATCCCCCAGCGACCCCCCTCGGGCTCCACCTGGGACCCCCTGAGCTTTGCCCTGCTCTTGGCAGGGGGTCGCCAGCTCCAGCACCCTGCTCCGTGGCCCCGGCTGTGCCGTGCGGGCAGGGTCTGCCCTCCGGCCCTGCGGAGCGGGCAGGGGGGTCCTGCCAGGAGCTGCTGCCTGTGGGGCCGGGGCAGCCGGTTCCTGCCCAGGCAGCTTTGCCACCTGAGGCTTGGACCCAATCTTCAGAGCTTTTATTGATTTGTCAAATGTACAAGGTTTTGTTTGTTTTCTTCCAAGTGTTTTCTAAATATTGAGGTTTCTTCCAAGTGTTTTGCAAATATTTAGGGTTTAGCTCTTCCCAAATCTGCTCCTAGTGTTGCAGGCAGAGAAGAAGAGGATTTTTGATGCTTTTTGAAGCTTCAAAGACATTGGGATCTCCTTGCTATGAGGGGAACAGGGAGCCTGGTCCCAGAGCCAGGAGATGAGATCTCGTCTCTTGCAGAGTTTAATTCATTTGGAGGCTGCAGCACTATTATTTTTTAATAAGAGCTATTGGCACGCCAGTCACTGACTGGGTGCTTAGGTCCCCCAGTGTCTCCTCCTGTCTCTGCCTGGCGCTCTCAGCATCGCTTCCCTTCCCACCCCCTCCTGCCCCTGGGCAATTAAAAATCCTGCCTAATTGCTGCCCCTTTGCCCCACAGGCTTGGAGCAGGAGGGAAACACGAGCTCAGCGCTGGAAAGACCAGCGCTTTCCTGTAAGAGGAGCAGGGCAGGATAGGGAGGGATGGGGAGGGTGGGTGACATCTGGCAGGGTGCTTGGGGCAGGGCAGGGTGACCCCCAGGAAATGCCCCTTCCCGGGGTGAATGTGACGACGGGACCAGGACAGAGCAGCCGGGGCTTCGCATTGAGGTTCAGAGCAGAAAACCTCGGCCGTTCCTCCGGAATGGTTGCCCGAGCGGCAGGCACGGTGCTGGCCTCTGCAGCTTGCCCGAGCATCCCTGGCAAACCCGCCTGGGCACGCCTGAGCCCACCTGCGGTGCCGAGCCATGACCCTGCCCGGGCGCAGGTTGCCGCTGTGAGGACAGACCTGACCGGAGCGGGGCTGCCAGCCGGGTACCTGGCATGTTGCGGTACAGGGAGGACGAGCTGGCCTCGGCTCGGCCGTGCTGGCATCAGGAAGCAGCCTGCCGCTCCGCAGGTCCCAGCACAGACAGACCGGATCCCCAGTGCCAGGCTGGTCCCGCTGGGTGGCTCTCCCCATCTCACCCTCCCCGGGATGGGGTTACCCCCGAAATGGGGTGTCTTACTGCTGGTCACCCTTTGTGGCAGAGCAGCCGGGATGTGCCTGCGCGTTGACCAGCGCTGTGCTGTGGCAGGAGGAGCACGGCGGCCCCGGCAGCCCTGGCAGCAGCTCTGCTTCTGTCTGAAAAAGGGGTGAAAAGTGTTTTCCTTTGGGGCTGCAGGGAACTGAGGCCCGAGCGAGGCGCCAGGTAGCTTCCAGCCACAGCTTCGCCTTCGGCAGCTTTATAAAGATTTACCTCTGAGATTACTTATTTCATTTGTTGCAAAATATTTTAGTGCTTTCGATGTGTAAAAATAAGGTTTGTCCCATCTTATCTCATCTCGCAGAGGAGCAAAGGAATGGAGGGGAGGGAGTGAGGCAGTGCACGTCTTTCGTGCCAGCTGTTAACTGGTTAGGTGCCATGTGCTGCTGCCACCGTATCCCCACTCAGCTTGTCTCCGCTGAGTCCTTGCTCAGGGCTGCAGTGTTGCCGGCGCTGATCTCCGGGATGTACCCCCCATGCACCCCAACATCCCGCTCACGGTCCCCTTCCAGAGTGGGACAGCCACCCAGGGAGCGCAGCATCTCCTGCAGCATCATGGCCTGAAAATTAAAGCCATAAATTGCCAGTGCATGCGCTCGCCTTCCTCCATGGAAGAGGGGGCCCAGCCAGGGATGCTGCGGCCAGCACCAGGCCAGGGGACACCCAGGGCAGCTGGGCTGTGGGACCAACATGGAGCATCCTTCCTGGTGCCGAGTATCCTTCCTGTCCTTCTTCGTCCTGAGCATCCTTCCCGGTACTGAGCTTTCTTCCTGGTGCTGAGCATCCTTCCCAGCACTGAGCATCCTTCCTGGTACCGAGCATCCTTTCTGGTGCTGCGCATCCTTTCTGGTGCTGAGCATCCTTCCTGGCACTGATCATCCTTCCTAGTACTGAGCATCCTTCCTGGTCACAAACATCCTTCCCAGTGTCAAGCATCCTTCCCAGTGTCAAGCATCCTTCCTGATGATGGGCATCCTTCCCAGTGCTGAGCACCCTTCCTGGTGCTGAGCATCTTCCCTGGCGTCATTTTGATCCCACAACTGCTTTAACTGAGCAGACACTGATTGCCAGAGCCCCGATGCTGCCCGTCCTGTGCCATCACTGAGCTCCTCGGGTGCCAAATTGTTCGCCTGACTGACAGCTGAGCAGCCCAGACAGGTCTATTATTTCTATGGGGCCCAGGCCCCGCGGGCCTGCAATTTAGGTCTGCGCTATTAACCCTGCCTTGTTCTCCACTTTGTAACCGCTTTAGTGCCTTTAAAAGTGTACAGTTAAAATCAGGGTTAATTAGGGGCCCGGCAGCTGGGCTTCATCGGCGCCCATTGTGTCCCAGCGGAGCCGGGGCCAGGGCCGGGGGTAATTGGGGACTGTTGTGGGTTTGTGTCGGCCGACTCCTGCGCCGCACAAGCCCCGGATCGTCAGCCTCCGGTTAGCCTTGGTCTCTCCTGCCGCAAGGATGGCTTCAGTTAGCTTCCCTCCCCTCCTTTCTTCCCATCTTTTCTTCTTCCCCAGCCCTTGTGGGCTGTGGCTGCAGCCAAGCACAGTGTGGGGGACCCTGGGGATGCTGGGCATGCGGGGGATGCCAGGGATGCGGGGGATGCTGGGGATGTGGGGGATGCAGGAGCTGCAGGGGATGCTGGGGATGCAGGCGATGTGGGGGACGCAGGAGCTGCAGGGGACACGGGGGTTGCTGGGGATGCAGGGGATGCCGGCAGCGGGTGCATATGCTGGGGGAGCCTTTTGGGGGGTTTCTCAAGGCAGCCCCCGACCCCTGTCTGCCCCTCGTGCAGCTGCCCCCCATCCCTGTCGGACATTTTGCAGAGACCTGGCTGCTCTGGGCATGGCTCCCCGACCCATAAACCGAGATTTATTCTGGATGGCGGCACCGGTGGGGTCTGGGATTTACATCTGTGTCTCGAACCAGGTTTGGTGGCCAATTTGCTAAAGTAAAAAGTTGTTTAGCTGGAGGCGTAATCTTATAAGCCTGTGCTGCCATTATAATGGCTTCTCGTTTCTGCCTGGCTTTCCAATAATGCTTTGAGCAGAAGCTCGGAGTAATATAAAAAGCCATCGGATTATTACTGCGGGCGATGCATTTTCCATTTACAGTAATAAAATACTGAAGAAACAAAACAATTTAAAATTCCAATAAAATTCAAACCAAATCTTTGGCTGCTGAGCAGATTCAATTATTTAGCTGTTATTGAGTGCAGGCTGGAAAAATAGAGCAGGTCAGGGAGGGAGGGGGAGTCCAGAGCTGGGAGTGTGCCGGCCGTATCCCGTGGGAATGCCAGTGAGGGAGGGAGGGAGCCAGGAGCTGGCGAAGCATCTTCTGAGAGAAGCGGCTGTTGATGGGTTCCTGTCCCCAGGCTGGCGTGCTGCTGGCAGCTGGATTTGGTTTAGGGGTGGCGAGAGCTGGGGCTGCTTGTGGCGGCGAGCCTGGCTGAGCCTGCCCGCGTGTCGGCAGTCGGCAGCCGGCAGAGGTAAACCACACCGGCCAGGGGTCCACGGCGCATCCCACCCGGTCCTGGCTTGATGGCTCCAATGGTTCAAGTTTAAGAGGAGGGGGGCAAAGCCAGCAGCGAGCGGCTGGTGTCAGGGCTGCCTGCGCCTGACGGGTGACGGCGGTGGTTCAGGAGAGTTTGCATCTCGCAGTAATTACAGCCCGTTAGAAAGCAGTAATTACTGCGGAGAGGGGGAGCGGTGGAGCCGCACAGCCGCCAGCGTGCCGGGAGCCGCCGGGAAATCGGTCGCTCTGTAATTTTCCTGGCGGGGGTTTGGTGCGTCACCCTGATATGTGACAACACACCGAATTGGTGGCTTGTCACATCCAACCCGGCTGGCACGAAGAGGCGACAAAGGCGGCTCCTGGCTCTCCCCAGGCCAGCTCGGGGTCGGCCACGGCACTCCCCAGGCATGCGCTGGCACCGGGGCTCGCGGGTGGGATGCCCTTGGCCAAGCTCGGCTCACCCGAGCTGGCAGCTCTGCCTGTCCCGCAGCAGCGGGCAGCTCCAGGGGGGTGCATGGACCGTCCCAGAAGCGTCACCCGCAGCCCCGGTGCTCAGGCACGGGGTTTTGGTGACTCGCGCCGGGCAGCCGCGGTGCCCACAGGCGATGCTGCCTCCCTCCCTCCAGCAATGGCCCCTTTTTTTATTATTTTTGCTTGTAAAGGAGTGTTTCCGTGGAAAGGGCTCATTAGGGATTCTGCAAGTGTCACCAGCTAATTAGTGTCATGTTAATTGAGTATTCACGATGCTGCCACCTCCAAGGACAGCAGTACCGGCATGAAGGGGAATGCAGATGTGCACGGCTCGTGGTGCCAGCGGCCCGTGGTGCCGGGCAGCGTGCCGTGCCATGCCGTGCCACCGGGGTCCCGCTCGCAGGCCCCTGTGCCCGCCGACTCACGGGGTGCCCGTGCCCAGCGGCGCCCAGCATGCACGCTCACGTGCACCCGTGCAGCTCCCTGGCTGCTCTGCAGGTGCCACCGGGGCTCGGGAGCTTTATGGAGGTTGGATGGTCGATGCCCGGGATGTGCCCGGCGAGGCTGGCAGCATATCCCGGGATGTCACGCGCCTGCACATGTCCCGCCATAGGGACCTGATGATGCCATGCCTCCTGTCTCCTGGCAGCTACACTAAATCCTACTCAAAGGCCCTGGTTTTAATTGGCTTAATATACTCATTAATAACAATGTCTATTTAAGACACCTGTAAAAAGCCCATAACATTAGCTTAATGGGAGGAATGGCTGGTGAACGCTCTGCCGTTCTGCCTGTTAAATTACTGCTGCACCGCTTGGATGGAGAGGACGGAGAGCGGCCACGGCCTCGCTCCTATGTCTGCCTGAACATCACGCTGCTGCCTGGGGAGTGACATGGAGTCCTGCAGCTGGCAGTGCCCCAACCTCCCCCTGAATCCTGGTTTCAACATTGTGCCTGGTTCCTCCAGGCATGCCTGTGCATGCAGGCAGGCGCGGGCACTGCGCCGAAGCATCTCTCAGAGCAGGATTGAGCCAGGCGTTGCAGAGCATTTTAACGACTTTGTTAGGTGTGCTGAATGCATCCAATGGCACAGCTCTTTCGCAGTGACTTTGCCACCCGGCCCACAGTGGCATCAGGAATTGCTGGTCCTGGTGGCATCTGGAGCAAAGTGGTCCCCAGCATCCCTGCGGGGATGCCGGGTGCCTGCCGTCCCCTTCCCCAGGGTGCTGTGGGGCTGCGCTGCCTGGGAGCCTCCAAAATTGCCCAGGGAGGGCTGGGGCTCCTCAGTGGGGGGGTGCCAGCCCCAAACCCCCCCGATTTGACCATCTCTCCCTTACAAAACCTGGCTCCAGGCAGACGCCGGGGCTGGCGTTCCCACAGTGCTGCAGGTGTCCATCCCCTGGCAGAGCCAGGGGTTTTGGGACCAGCTCAGGAGCAAACATCGTCCCCAGTGTGCTGGCGTGTATATGCATGTGCCTCTGTGTGTGTGTGTGTGTATGTGTGTGTGTGTGTGTGTGGAGATTTTAAACACCTAATTTATTCCATCTATTAGATAGATTTTGTAGATTTAATCATTTTCACAGTTGGTGGCTCATTGGATACTCAAGATAAACTCCAAATGAAAGTATAATGGGTACGACAAATGAGTTTTCACACCAGAATGGCAGAAACTTGCCTGGGAAAGAGTTTGAAAGGAACAAAAATATATACATATATAATTTTTTTTCTGCAGTGGCTTTTGCTGACTCCAGTAGGTTACCACAGTTAATTTCACCAGTTTTGTTCATCTGTAAAATTGCATAAAAGTGACATTTTTGTGCTCATTATAGGAACTGCTGATTTATGGCTGGTAAATGCAATGCTTTTCCATTTTTGGTGAGGTTCTCGTAGCAGCGCAAAGCACCCATGAAATTGCTTGTATAATGTAGTTTAAATCCAATCTCGGAGAAAGATTCCCCCGTTGGGTAAAGTGACATTTCCATTCTCCACACTGAGTTTATTTTAGGCCACTTACAAGTGACTCCGTCAGCGGGAGGGGGCAGGTTGGTGCCGTGACCTGGTTTCTGCCAGCAGCGGGTGGGAGCCGGGGCCGGGGGGGAGGCGCTGGGGGCACCGGGTCCCCCTCCTCCCAGCAGCACCGGATTCACCCTACGCTTTGCTCCCGCAGGTGAGACGGTGGCACCCATGCATTCCCCGCGCTACCCCAGCCCTGCCGAGCTGGACGCCTACGCACAGAAGGTGGCCAACAGCCCGCTGACCATCAAGATCTTCCCCACCAACATCAGGGTCCCCCAGCACAAGCACCTTAACCGGACGGTCAACGGCTACGACACCACGGGGCAGCGCTACAGCCCCTACCCCCTGCACGCCGGCGGCTACCAGGGTCTCCTGGCCATCGTCAAAGCCTCCGGTAAAAGCGTGGTGAAGAACTCGGAGGGGAAGCGGACTAAGCTTTCGCCCGCCCAGGTCGGCGTCGCTCCCTACCCCGTGTCAAGCACTTTAGCTCAAGGTCCCTCCTGCGCCGGGCAGCTGAGCTACCACGGCAGCCAGAAGCAGCTGGAGGGTCCCGTGCCCCCCAACGTGACGGTGGCGGCCTCCGTGCTGCCGCTGGCGGGCAGGAGCCTGGCCCTGCCGCCATCCAACCTGCCCTCCATCCAGAGCATCATCTACCAGATCAATCAGCAGTGTCAGGCGCAGGGCGCCCAGCCGGGCTGCCCGGCCGTCGTGGCCGCCAACCCCAGCCCGGCCAAGCACGGCGCCTTCCCCGGCGCCACCGCCTACACCGGCGCCGTCCTGCCGGAGTGCCGCAAGGGCACCGAGCTGGCGCTGGGCTCCAACCCGGCCGCGGCCCTGGGACCCAAGGCGGGCGTCTACCCCGAGGGCATGGACTACCTGGTCTGGCAGCAGAAGCAGCAGCAGCAGCACCTGCGAATGTACAGCGGGGGCAGCGGTGGCGGGGGGGCCCTCAGCAAGTCCCCCGAGACGTGCGCAGGGGCTTCGCGCCCCTACGCCCTGGGCGGCGGAGCCGAGAAGGTGAGCTCGTCCCCCTTGAACTGCATGCACGGCAACTTCTCGGTGGGGCAGTACTTCGCCCCTCCCTGGAACAGCATCTTGGTGACCCCCAACAGCGACTGTTACAACCCGCCGGAGCTGGGGGCCGGGCCCCGCGAGCTGGGGGTGCCCCCCGCCGAGGGGCTGCCCAGCAAGACGCTCTGCAATACCTCCATCCTCAGCAGCAGCCTCCAGTCCCTGGAGTATCTCATCAACGACATCCACCCGCCCTGCATCAAGGAGCAGATGCTGGGCAAGGGCTACGAGACCGTGTCTGTGCCAAGGCTCTTGGACCACCAGCACGCCCACATCCGCCTGCCCGTCTACAGATAAGGAACCGATGCTGCTTTTCCCAAACCCAGGGGCGAGGACTTTGGCGCGAGCCGTGCTCCCCTCCGGCACCATGCGGGTACCGGACCGTGGCAGCGAGGAGGGCGGGGGGACGGGGAGGGGGACATGGGGTCTGCTGCCAAAAGGGCTCCCGGGACACTGGCGTTTCACTGGGGTCCCCAGACTGGATACACCCGCAACCCGCCGGAAGCCGAGGACGAAGGACCGCTTGTCTATATAGCTCAGAAATCATTTTATCTCCACGAATGTGAACAGGGAATCGCTACGAGTTGCTGCTATCCAGGGAGAGGAGGCTCCGCTCCGGGCGCCCGGCCGGATCCGTGCGGGGCAGAGCCCTGTGCCGCGGCCGGCCGAGAGGCTTGCTGGCAGCCGGTGCCAGCCCGGCAGCCAGCCGGTGCGCGGTGGCCGCAGGGAGCTCGCGCCTGACCTGTAGCTGAAGTCCGTAACTTGCACTGCTTTGATTAAAGCTAATAATTGGGGACAGTCTGGAGGCTATTTAAGAAAAACACTTGAAAACTTGAACAGATTTTTTTTTTTTAATATTTTTTTTTTTTTTTTAGTTGACTAGGCTGTACATCTACGTGTTGGCTGCTACAGAGTCTCCTCCCGCCCCTCTTCCTCCTCCTCCTCCTCTTCTCGCCCGGTCCCGCGTTGGCCACCGGCTCCTATTCCCACTCAACCGGGAGGTTTGGTGGCCCCATGCCAGGCGCCCAGCAGGACCCCCGGCCCCTCTCCCTTCCCGTGGCACCCCCGGGAACCTGCCCAGGTCTCACATTTCCAGGCTGTTTTGGTTTTTTTTTTTTTCTCCCCTTATTGTCAGTTCTACCTTGGTTCTGGGTTAGAGGCAACCATGGTTCCCGGGGCGCTGACATCCCTCCTTTTTTCTCCTTTTTTTTTTTTTAAAAAAAAACGGTTCCAAAATGGTCATTACGGTCCGTTATTCACTATGTGTAATTCTGTGTTTAATAGATTTATTCATTTAAAAAAGGCTCCGCACCACAAAATACAAAGTGTTTTGATGTTTAAAGGAAAAAAAAAGAAAACTACCCCAATGAAACCCAAGGTGATTGTGCTCGGAAAAGAGGTACTGTATCCCTGAAAGGCCTGTTCAAGCACTAAGTGCATTTACAAATCTCTGAGAATGTTTTTTTTTTATACTAAAATTGACCATTATATTCTACTGTGAGAAGTGCTGGCTGCACTATATTGTTTTAAAAATGAGAGAAAACAAATGAAAAAAAAAAAAAAACCAAAAAAACACAAAACCCGCAAGCCGTGTGTCCGGATGGTGTTTTTCCCAAAGTAAAACCAGGATATCGCTGGATATGTGCTCTGGAGTCTCTTTGCTTTGCTGTGGCCACCCCTGGGCTCCCCTCCACCCCAGCTGGGACCCCCCCCAGCCCCTCGCTCCCTGCCTTCCTCCCACAGATTTTTAGGGCATGGAGGAGCACCTATAAATAACCTGCTAACGACACTGAGCCATTAATCCCGCGTGGCACCACCAAAGGGTGGCCGGGCGAGGTGGGTGCACGTGGGCCAAATCCCCAGGGATTAGGGCTGCGGCCCTGTGTGCACCCACGGGATGCTCGCCTCTCGCAGCCCCGAGGGCCCAGTGATGGGTGCTGGGGGTCGGGTACCCCATCCCCATCCCAGCACCTGCAGCTGGCACCGGTGCGGTGCTGGCATCTCCCCTGCCATCCATCATCTGCGGCGAGTTTGCTACCGATTATCCCCCCAGCAGGAGGGTTCCTGGTGCCGGGACAGGATAGGGGGGTCTCCGGCAGCCCCGCCCTGGCTGGGAGGGGGCTGATCTCCCCTAACCCCAACCACCCCCCTTGCTCTGCCCCGGCAGCAGCTTCCCGGCCCGAACAAAGAGCCGGTTGCATTAGGATAATAGTATTAAATCCCAAATAGCTCTGGGCGGAGGGCACGTCTCCCCGGCCCCCGCGTCCCGCGGCGGTGACATATGGCGCGCCGTTATCCTGGCCGGGGAGGGGGCTGAGGGCGGTGGGGGGCTCGGCTGCCCGCTCGCACCCCTGCCCACAGCTGCCTGCGACCCCCGGCATGGCTGCGAGGGCACAGGCAGCGATTGCTTTATTTTCCACTTATCCACCTGCAGAATTCAGATCATTTTTCAACCGGTTCCTGCCCACCCTTGCCCATGGCCAGCGCTGGCTGCGGGACCGGTCCCGGCAGAAACCCACGGCAGGTTGCAGGTGTAGTGCTGCCCACGGCCAGGCACCCGGCAGTGTGGAGAGGCCACGACCCACCAGCCTGAGCTGCGTGTGGTGGGGGGGACACCCAAAACACACCATGGCCGTGGACGTGAACTGGGGGCAGAGGGCTGGTTTGTCAGGGGCAAAGCTTTATTATTATTCTTTTTTGCCTTTTTGCTGCTCCCCCCCGCCCAGGTCTGCCAGGGATGAGAACAGGGATGGGGGAACAGGGATGGGGGGACAGGGATGGGGACAGGGACACAGCCGCGCAGCCACATGCCCGGAGCTGCCCCGTGGCCACAGCTGCACCCGGGGAGCGTGGCTCCATTTGTCTCATTCGCGCTCTTGCCATAACCATGGTGCGTGTGGTTCTGCCGATATTTATGGCATGCCAGGAGAGGACCGCTCTGTCACCAGCAGTGAGCGGCATGACAGCCCATCCAGGGAACAAAGAGAAATTGGGACAAAAGGAAATTTTCACGGAGGTTAATGTTACTGGGGGGGTGGGGGTGGGATGCCATTGCCTGTCTACGCGTTAAAATTAGATCGGCTGGAGGAAGATATTTGCTTAGATCTTTGTCATTAAAATATGCCACATCAAAAGAAACGTGAGGCTGAAGCACGGCAGTGCTGGTGGGTCCCTCTGTGCTGGGCACAGGGTGGCGGTGCCAGCTGCGGCCCCTCTGTGGGGGTCCCCCCTGCATTGGGGGCTACCAAAGTGGGGGGACCCTACCGAGGCCAGGGCTGCCTGGTGCAAAGAGCCCCGCTGGGGGCCCCAGGAGAAACTTTGCTCCGTTACCGGTGCTCCTTGGAGGGGGGGGATTCATTAGCGCTGCCTCCATCATATTTCCCACATTGCCATAAATCAGGGCAAACGGCTGGAAGCGACGGCGCGATCCATCTTGCCAGTCTCAAAGTCATTACATTTCATTAGGAGGTGCGCGGGGTTTTTATTATTTAGCAGGTTAATTCTCCCCTCAGATAGCTCTCTCTTGGAGGAGGATTTCACTGTGCACGGGAGGACTTCAAATGCATAATCCAAAATAAACGGGTCCCTCCTTGGTGGGCACCTGCCTCCATCCAGGGCTGCCACAATGCCGGCTCCGGTGGGCGCAGGTGAGTCCCTGGGGACCCGACACGCGTGTGGACACCGGCTGGAGATGGGGCAAGGACCCCCGAGATGCATCCCAGCACTCAGGGCAAAGCCACCACGCCCCATAGCCCTCCCACGCCCCTGCAGGGCGCAGCACCCCACGAGTGCTGCAGGAACGCAGCGGGGGGAATTGATCCCATTTCTGGTCTGCAAATATCTTCCTATTAAAATAATAATAATTTCTAAGGTAGGTGTGCATAAGGCTGATATTAAACTTAGCGGCCACCTTTGCTGCTTGAAAGTGAGGAGAAGAGACAGGCAGTATAAATTGCATGGCTGCAAAAAGACTTAAAAAAACCCATCTCTCATTTTGATTGATATTAGCTTCACAAATTAAGCTTTAGATTTATCTAAAAATAAATTTGCTTCCGCGCTCCGCATTCTGGATGACAAGTGCTTTTCTCTTCCTTTTGTTGGGTTTGTCATCGCTGGCAGGGCGGCGGCGTGGGGTGGGGGGGTGGGAGGGGGCCGCACCGAAGCACCCCCAGCCCGCCAGCCCCCCAGGATGCCCCCCACCTCCGTCGCCATGCCTGAAGGCAGAGGGTGCAATAGCTCAGGGCTTAGGAGAGCAGGGTATAAAAGGGCCAAATGCAAGTCCTGCAGCCCCGAAGGCGGCAGAAGCATCTCATGCCGGGATGTCACCGTCGTGGCTGTGGTATCCCCATCCCCACTGAGCCACCATGGGGTCTAGCATGATAGCACAGGGTGCTAGGGGACGCCGATGTCTGCCTTTCCTGCATCCCAACCACTTTAAACCCTGCTCACGCACGGCCCCTCAGCTTTGGGACATTAGAATTTGCACGGGAGGGAAAAAAAAAACGGTTTATTACCAATTACGCCGGAAAATCGCGTCTCTGGCACTGTAGCCGGGGGCAGCTGCGGCACAGAGCCCACCTCTGGCACACTAGGCGGCGGAGCCCCGTGCCGGGGCTCGCCCAGCTGGTCCGCACTGCCCGGCCAGCGCTGGCCACCGTGTACCTGGTGGGCCCTGGCCGCCCAGCCGGGCAAAAGCAAAGTTCATCATTTTCAAATAACAGCTGGCGTGAAAGCAGGAGCCAGCTCAGGTCCTCATTCGATTATGCAGCGTGAGCCGAGAGCTGAAACCTCAGCCTCTCCTAAGTAGTGATAATGAAACTTATTCATTCCCTCACCCTGGGGAAATACTTAAACCACAATATGAGAGATATATGTAAATCACATTTAAACGGAGACAGTGCAGTTAAAGCTAACGGCAAGTAATCAAGTTGGAAGAAGTGTCCCCTTTTCTGCTATATCATTTGCTTAGCGAGCTGGGCTGCCTCCAAGGCCTTGGCCAGCGTCCCTGCCACCGAGTCACTGTGCCACCATGCCATCGCGCCTCCCCAGTCAGTCCTTCAGACCTACGTACACAATGCCCAGCTGCAAAAGGAAACTACGCCGTTGCAGATGGCTGCGAGGGGAGATGAGCAGAAAAGGAGCAACACGGTTAAAGAGGTGCGACGGGATGGGATGGGGATTGGGGGGGGATGGGATGGGGATCGGAGGGAATGGGATGGGATGGGGATTGGAGGGGATGGGATGGGGAAAGGGACGGGATGGGGAAAGGGATGGGATGCGATGGAGATGGGGATGGGGATGGGAAGCATCCTGCCCAGGCAGCACTGCCCGTCCCGCTGCCCGTCCAGCCGGGAGTTCATCCTGCACCAGCCGGGCAGCCGCCGGCCCCCCCGCTTCACCCCCATTCCCTGCCCGACAGCAGGACATCGCAAGGGCAGCCAGCAGGAGCAGGACACCGGCCTCATCCCTCGGACCCGCATCCCGCAGGCCGGTCCCCACCCGAGGACGGGGCGAGGGGTGCGCAGGGACACCCGGGCGGGTGCCCAGCTCGGCCGCAGACCCTCGGTTCGCCCCCGGTCCGGCTGCCCCCAGCCCGGGGCTGCCCAGCCCCACAGCCTGCCCGGCCGGACGCGGGGGCAGGAGCCCGGCGGGGCCCGGCCCCGGGTTCCCTCCTGCCTGCCGGGGCCGGATCCGGCATTGCGCGGTGTGTGGTGCCCTCCAGTGGAACAGCGGCCCCGACGGGATGCGGTCGGGCACCGCCGGCCCTACGCCGTGGGCCCTGCACCGCTGCCCTGCACCGCTGCCCTGCACCGTAGCCATGCGCTGCAGCTGAGCACCATCCCCCTGCACGACAGCCCTGCACCACAGCCATCTAGCAGCGCTGCAGCTGAGCACCATCCCCCTGCACGACAGCCCTGCACCACAGCCATCTAGCAGAGCTGTGCGCCGCAGCTGTGCATCATACCCACGTACTGCAGCCATGCAACGGCAGCTGCGCGTTGCTGGCCACGCACCTCCGGATGAGCGCAGGGCTGCCAGGGCCGGGCTCTCCCATCTCCCAGGCAGAGCAGCCAAGGCCAGGAGGGTGACCCCGGGTGCTGCAGCCAGCCACGACCCCATCCGCTGCTCGGTGCAGTCCTGCCCGTCTGCAGGCACACGGTGCTCTGCCCAGGGTCCCGTGGGCTTCTGCCCGCTCCGTACCATCACAGTGCCCTGCCAGGTTGGCAGCAGGCTCCAGGCGGCACAGGGCACCGCGGCAGGGTCCGTCTGCAGAGGAGCATGAGCTCAGTGTGTCGGGTGGCCTTCCACCATGGCACAGGGAGCAGCGAGCTCCCGCCTCCCTCCCAGAGACCTGCCTGCTGCGACGCTCTCCCAGCTGGAATCAGTCAATGCCAGGAGAAGGCAGCGGCGGCAGGCCAGTCTTTATTGCTAAATAAATAGTCGTATAAATCTTGTGCAAAAACATGTAGCAAAAACCATTGGCCTTTGTGGGTGGAGGGGGCCATGCTCCCTGCACCCTGCCCGCGGCAGAGGTTCCCAGCCTGGTACAGCCGACAGCCCCTGTGTGGCAAAGCGAAGCGGCAGCACTGGAGCTCACCCGAGTGAGCCGGAGACTGCCAGGGCAGAGCCAGGACCCCCCATCCAGGCTGGACACCCGCCGGGACAGCAGCTGCTGGAGGGACAGAGGCTGCGTGAATCCCTGAGGAGCAGACAAGCACCATCCAGCCTAGTCCGTGATCCTGCTGGCTGTGCCGGGGCCGTGCCGGGGCCGTGCCGGGGCTGTGCCAGGGGCCCGGGCAAAGTCCATCGGCTCCCAGCACCGCTATGCTAGAGAGGGGAGCTTGGGGCCTGGCCGTGCCGCCGCTCCCGCATCTCCGCCGTCCCCATGGTCCCCAGCGGCACCACCACCTCCTCCGGCTGGCAGCTCTTGTTGAGCTCCACCACGCGTGGCACCACCGTCGACCAGCGATCTGCAGAGATGGCAGGAATTTGTCAGAGCCAGGAGCCTGTGGCTGCTCCCACCTTGCTGGTCAGCCGTGTGCCACCCAGGCCCCAAAGCAAATCTGCTCTTGGGGCTCATCAGAGGCTGCAAGCAGCATCCCAAGGGATGCTCCCAGCCCACAGCACTGTGCCTACCTCTCCGCAGCCGGCCCACGGTGTGGGAGAAGCCATAGTACTGGTACGTGTCGCTCTTGCCTGGGTCCTCGCTGATGATGCCCAGGTTCTGGTTCCAGTGGGACCAGTTCACCTCGTCCACCCTGCAGGGAAGGTCAGACCCAGAAGGGCTGCACGGAGCGGCTGGGTGCCAGAGCGTTAGCTCCTGCATCCTTGTGCCATCCCACCACTGGTAATACCACCTGGCTCCAGATTAGTACAAACTACCTAGCAAACGAAAGCACGGCACCATCACCCTGAAATGCTGCTCGCTGCAGTGGGAGAGGCTCAGCTGCACCCGGTCCCCAGCTCCTGAGGGTGCCTGCCTTTACCTGAAGCACCAGCGGCGGTCAGGCGTCCCATCGGTGCCCTTCCCCACAGTGACCATCTCCCCCGAGCGGAAGGCTCTCCGCAGGAACACAGGGAAGGAGCGTTCGATGTCCAGGATGGTGGTGGCCCACTGTCGGGGACATCAGGGACCCCTCAGCCGCTTGGGAAAGCAGGCATGGGAGTCCCTTGCCCAGGTGGTGCTGCTTTGATGGAACTTGGAGTGCTGCGGTGCTGCAGCCCCTCCCTGGCACAGGCAGCCCTGGGGTGGTACCTGCAGCTTCCAGATGTGCTTGCTCTCCTTGGAGACTTGGCCCACAGTCTCACCCATGAGAGCGATGAGCATGTTGAGGAGGAGCACAAAGGTGAGGATGATGTAGGTGACAAGGAGGATGATGAAGACACCAGGGTACTTGGCACTCTCAAGCATCTCCAGGTCGCCCATGCCAATGGTGAGCTTAAAGAGGTCGAGCAGGAAGGTGCTGAAGGTCTGGCTGTCCCGGCAGGAGGGGTAGGTGGGCACCGTGCAGTTGGACTGCTCCTCGCCACAGGAATCACTGCTGGGACACGGGTTGAGGAGGGACACCAGAGCTGGGGGAGGAGGGACAGGGATGGCGAGTCCGTGGAGGCAGCAGCAAGAATGGGGTTCACAACGGGCCCCCACACGGCTCCACGCTGGCCAAGCCCCTCTCCACCGCAGGAGGAGGCAAAGGCTGAGCCTGCAGATGGGTAGGGTGGAGCAAGGGCTCTGCAGACCTCTGCCCTTTCATGCCGTGCCATGCCGTGCCGTGCTGCAGGGCTTGTCCTTCCCCTGAGCCCCAGCTTGCCAGTCAGGCGCCTACCTGACGCATAGCCGATCATGAAGAGCAAGTAGACCAGGAGGAAGCGGAAAAGGTCTTTGAAGAGGATCTGCAAGTGATGTAGAGTGCGGTGAGACGTGCTCAACCACAGTGCCCAGCTGTGTGCCCAGGCACCATGGCCGAGCCATGCCGCGGAGATGGTCGGGCTGAGAGCAGGGCATTGGTGAGCCACAAGAAACCCTAAAGAAAGCATGGAGGACCCTCCTTTTGGGCCACACATCCACAGGAGGACCAGCCCTGCTGGGGAAGGAGAAGACCCCGACCCCACCAGACCTTCTGGATCATGATGCTGTAGGTCCCCGTCAGCTTGAGCCCCCGGGTGAAGTACAGCGCATTCATCCAGCCCAGGACCAGCGCAAAGACCATGACAGCCAGGTACGCCTCGATGCCACCCAGGTACAGCCCCGCCGCGACGATCACCAGCACCGAGTAGATGAAGCTGGAGGAGAGCCGGGGTCAGACCCTGCACCCACAGCCATCATCGGCTACTGCCCCTTGCAAGCCCAGGGGTGCTGTGGCTCGGGGAGGCCACAGGGGTTCCCCACGTACTAGAGCAGCTGGAAGGAGCCATCTATGAAGAAGGAGTTCACGCCTGGGCACTTCTTCATGAACAGATCTTTGATCTGGAGGAGAGAAGGAGAGGTTGGGGGGGTCAGGGGAGCAAGCCCCTTCACAGCAGGGTCCCGGTGTCCTGGAGGCATCACGGCAGGGGCTGATGCCTCAGGACATGGGGCTGTCGCCCTCGAGTCACTCCTTGCATGGAGGCCAGGAGGGCTCGACTGTCCCACGGGAGGACCCCCCCGCCTTGCCACACTGACGTTTGTGAAGAAGAAGAGGATGCCGGTGAGAAGGGTGATGATCTCCCCAGCCAGGCGCAGGTAGTCGACAGTGGTGATGTACGGGTAGGGGGGCTGCGGGTAAAGGACAAAGCTGAGCTGCTCCACCATCCCAGGGCAGGCAGGGCTGCTTGGGGCAGAGACCCAGCAAACCCCCCCTGCCAGGAGTCGCTGGCCCATGGGGCTGCGC
Source organism: Astur gentilis (assembly GCF_929443795.1). Taxonomy (NCBI): domain Eukaryota; kingdom Metazoa; phylum Chordata; class Aves; order Accipitriformes; family Accipitridae; genus Astur; species Astur gentilis. Next base: position 15,523,888 of record NC_064886.1, on the reverse strand, counting down.
CACGGTGACACGGGACTCACGGGGCCTTCCATGGGGCGGTAGTAGGCGACAAGGGTGAAGATGACCATGGCGCAGAGGTAGGAGACCACACTGATGTAGAAGGAGACGGCCCCGAACTTGCGCCACTTGTCACGCAGCAGCTCGTTGATGGGCTCCACAGCCAACATCTCATGGCGGTTCTGGTGGGACACGGGTGCTGTCAGCGGGGACCCAGCCCCATGGTCCTCCCAGTCCCCCACCGCCCCGCTCCCTGCACTGCGCACCTCAATCTTGCTGTTGTAGACAAGGATCTCCAGCACGGACACCTCTTCCCCGCAGGTGTCCAGCGAGGAGAGGTCGTAGAGGGAGGAGTAGACAGGGCCATACGCCCAGTCCTTAAACTTCCGCGAGAGGTGCCGGGCGTCCTCGTCCGTGATCTCCCGTCGGATGATGTGCTGGAAGATCTACCGGAGGGAGGACCACTCGCCCGTGGGCAAACCCCCATCTGGCTCCCGCCTGCTCGGGACACCCTGCTCTCCTCCCACCCCAACCTAGGCAGCTCCCCTTCCACCGCTGCACACCCCAACCCACCCCCCCTGCACTCCACGGGGGCCTGGGGTGCTCCTGGGGTGCAGGGACGCTGTCGCAGCAGGCAGGCAGTCCCTCAGGATGCTGCAGCTTTTGCATTTTTAACGACCCTTCTGCCCGCACCACTGGAGGATGAGGGCAAGTCAGGGGAAAAGACAGGATGTACCAAGAGCCTGGGGTTAATTAGGGAAAGGTTAATTAGCCAGGTTAATAGGCTGCACATGCAGGTTTCTAGTATCATCTGCAGAGGGAAGCCGTGCTGCTTGCTGCTGTCAGGGACGTGCACCGAGTGCGACAATGCTCAGCCAAGAGCTGACGGGGGCGGCACGGCAGACGGATTGCAGCTCAGGGGGGTCACCGTACCCCAATCTTGCCGGTCTTGGCAGCCATCATGAGGGGGGAGAGGCCATCGTTGTTGAGCAGCGCCTCCAGGTTGGTGTCAGGGAAGAGCTTGGCACACTTGACGAGGAGCAGGTCGTACATCTTGGTGACGAACTTGGTGTTCTCGCGGGTGTTGTCGGCGATAGCGACCAGGGCGTGCAGCACGGTATTGCCACGAGAGTCCTGGCGCCGCAGGTCCGCCTGCTTGTGCCCGTTCTCCGTCAGGTAGTGCACAATGTGGGGCTGGTTGGTGCAGGCAGCCAGCGAGAGGGGCAGCTCGCCTGCAGGGACAGCACGCTGTCGGGACCCAGCCTGTCACCGGGGCATCCCTGGGGTGCAGGCGGTGCCCCCCAAACAACCCGCCGGCTCCCTCCTTACTCACCAAAGTAGAAGTAGCCACCCTCGTCCTTGGGCTGGAAGAAGCGGCCACGGGCCTGGGCATGCACATCTGCTCCCTTCTCCACCAGCAGCTCCACGTAGTGCTTGCAGCGGCGCTCGATGGCGATGTGCAGGGCTGTCTGACCTGCGCCGCCGGCACCTGTCAGCCCCCCGTCTCGCCCCACGACTTCCCCCAGGTCTCTGGCCTTCCCAGGGTACCTGCTGCTGCAGTTGCCAAGCCCCCCTGGAACTCCTCGGCCTCCCTAGGGTCCTCGCTGCTTTGATCCCCAACCTGCCAAAATCCTCCATCCTCCCCAGGGTCCCTGCTGCTCCGGTCCCCAAACCTCCCTGAGGTCCCCCATGCCCGGGCAGGTCTAGCAGCACCCCCATGCCCCCCTACCTCGGTAGTAGACATCCCTGAAGGGCGAGTTGATGAACTCCCGCATGTTGCCCGTCTTCTCGGCGATGTCGAGGAGGAGGGGGATGGTGTCATTCCTGCCCCCGCTCAGGTTGAGCAGCGCCTTGGGCAGGCAGGTCTTCCCCGTGGAGGGCTCTGGGAGCAGAGGGTGCTGAGGGGGGGCCGGGGCGAGCCCACCAGGCTATGGGGGTGCCCAGCCCTGCACCCCTGCACTCCCTGGTCAAACCTCCAGCTCCCCCCGGGCGCCGCACATCGCAGCCTCCCCGTGCCAGGGCTATGCATCACCATTTCTGAGGGGACACGGGGACCACTGGTGGCATGGCACAGCCCCAGTCCCAGAGCAGAACCAGCCCCAGGTGCTCACCTCGAAACTCCTCATCCGTCAGGCGCTTCTTGTGGGTGAGGAGGAAGGAGAGGAGCCCGTCCAGGCCAGCTGGGGACCCCCGGGAGACGATGTCGAAAAGGATGGGTCTGTTGAAGACCTTGAGGACGGGGGGTGGGTTGGGAGCCGGCGCCTTCATGCCCGGCGCCTGCTTCCTGCAGGAGAAGCACCAGCACTGGGGTCCGGAGCCGCTGCCTCAGTTTCCCACCCATGCAATGAGCTTGAGGGTGCTTAGCTGCCACAGAGGGGCATGGGCAGCCGGGGGCACCCCCCAGCCAGGGTCGCCCACGGGGCCGCAGCAGCCTCCCCACCCACAGCAGTCCAGTTCTCCCAGCATCCCACCTCCCAGTATTGCCCACAGGGGCTGGTGGGCATCTTGCCAGCTCCCAGCTGGGTGCTGCAATATTTTGGGCCCCCAGCCGTGCCCCTCCCAGCAGGGACGGGCCTCCAGTTCAGTCACGCTCCAGCGCCGTGGGCAAAGCCAGACCGGTCGGAGCAGTTGGCGGCAGCGGGACAACCGGCCAGCTCCGGGCACCGGGAATGGGGGGGGGGAGGAGGATGGATGTCAGTTGCCCCAGCCAGGGGTCTCTGGGGCAGGGGGCACGTGGGGCATCCCGGCCCCCTCCACCCACCTGCATCCCTGCCCACCCAAGGGACCTAGCCAGGCTGCACCCCTGGGGTGAGGACAGTGGCAGGGGGACACGGCGGCCGCCCCAGGTGCCCGGCACAGAGGGGCATTGTGTGGCCGGCCGCGGGCTGCCCCCCCCGGCTCCGGTTTCCTGGCGCGGGGAGGGTGGAGGCCCTCCTGAAAAGCCCTTTCATGCCGGGGAGCCAGACGTCCGCACCGGCCAGGGGAGCGGCTGGGCGCACAGAGCCTCTTTCACGGCACCGGCAAAGGGGGAAGGGGAGCCACGCTCTCGGCCCCACGGCACAGCGGGGCTGCGGACCCACGCCGTGGTGTGGCATAGGACACCGTGGCACGGCACGGGGCAGCGTGGCGCAGCCCAGCGCTGCCACTGGGCCTGGCTGGGAGCTGTTGTCTGTGTATGGCACCCCCTGCCCAAAGCACCCCAAAGGACCACCCAGAGAGCCACGAGGGGTCTGTCCCCATCCACAGCTTCCGAGTATCCCCATACCCGTCATGTTGCATCCAGCGTGCCCGGGGTGCCCCCCCACCCCATCGCTCCCTGCCAGCACCGGGGTGCACAGGCATCGCCGTACTCACTCCGCAACCCTCCTGCGCCAGCGCTTGTTCTCGCTGGGGTGATGGCGGTAGGTGCCATAGTCAAAGAGGGAGTCCATGGGGGCTTTCTTGGGTGCGGGGACCACAGCCGACTCATAGATAGTAGCCTCCAGCAGCTCCATGGGCTTCGGGGCACCTTTCCGGAAAGCCCCGTGGAATTTCATGCGGAGGTTTTGCTTTCCATCCGCAGCACCGGGGGGGCCCCGGGCTGCCTCGGCAGAGGATGGGGTGTCCTCGCTTTCGAACAGGTTGGCCAGCGAGGAGAGAGGGAAGGAGTCATTCTGGAGAGAACCGTCATCCCCCGGCCCCTCACCGGCATCACTGCCAGCAGCGCGTGGGGGGTCTTCGGCATCTGCCATGCTCCCTGGCCAGGGGGACAGGCACGAGCAGCCTGCCTGTGTGGCTGCAACCCCCAGCTCTTTCCACGAGAGCAGGAGACCTGGCAGAGGAAAACCCAATGTCATCCCCAAATAACCCCTGTCCCTCCCCATCCTCTCCCACAGGGCACCGTGCCCCCCCGTGGGAGCAGATCCCACGCCAACCCCAGCAGCTGTTGGGGCCAGCGAGACCCCCTGCAGCCCAGGGTCTCCCAGCTGCTCCTGCCTGCCCTGACTCTCCTCGGTGCCCACCTACCCAGCCGTGGGGACCCCTCACCTCTGCAGAGGCCCCACCGGCTGTGGTGCTGCCGGCTTCAAAGCGCAGCTGTAATGGGCAAGGGCGAGCCCAGCCCCGCTGCCTCTCCCCACTGCGGTCAGCTTGGGTGCAGCCCAGGACAGGGCACAGAGCAGACCCTGTGTGCTCCGATCTGCCGCCCAAGGAAAGAAAACATTCCTGGGATACACCCTGCTCCCAGAGAAGGGCCCAGAGGCAGTGAGGAGCTGCCGCCGCAGCGGGGCTGGGAGCAGGGCTGGGCTGGTCCTCGATGCCCCACCACTCCTGCAGCCTTGGGGGGCTCGGTGGGATCTGGCTGTGGGAGCCAGTGGTGCCGGCACGGCCACGCTGGGCACCAGGGAGGGGACGGACGCAGCATGGGGAGGTCACAGCCTGTGGGTGCTGCCTGGCGGGAGCAGCAGTTAGGACAAGAAATTATGGGTTTAGGTTAGCCAGAGGAAACGGGGCTGCAGGAGAGCCACGCTACCAGCACGGACAGCAAAGGACTGCACCATGGCACGGGAACCGCCGCGTCCTGCCTGCCAGCTCCCTCTGGGCAGGCGGTGCTGGCAGGGGCACGGACAGGCAGGTGAGTGACCCTGGGTTGTCCCCCAGCCCTGCTTTCCACCAAAACACACCCACAAAACACAGCAGTGTTAAGGCTCTGCCCAGCTCCTGCCTCGGGGGAGCTCAGCCCTCCCTGCGGGTCCCGGGACAGAAAAAGCAGCCGGGAAACGTATCATTTGCTGCTGGGCTGCAGCTTTGTACAACGAGCCATAATGGCAGGCTGGGCCCTCCCGGGACGGGCAGGGATATCTGTCGGATAACGTGCTTCTAATTAGGCAGCGTGTCCCACAGCTGCCCATGGCAGCCCCATGGCAGGGGCCCACGATGCTCCCAGGGACATGGGGGGGATGAGGGTTGCAAGCGGCCCCGAAATCCTGCAGCAGTGGGGGGATCCCAGGCAGCAGTCCCCTCCTCCCTGCTGCCCTGGGGGACACCCAGCAGGGACAGTGCAGCCCCGGGGAGACACAGGGCGAGCCGCAGAGCCGACACCGTTTCTCCTCTTTGCTGACTTTCCTGCCATCGCCCTCTCTGCAAGAAATTCCACAAGCACCTGCCAAAGCCCGCAGGTCCCACACCCCGACCCCGGGCAAACACGGGCCCTTGCACGGCCATGTTTGTCCTTGGACAACAGAGAAGAGGGGACTGCCAAGCACGCTGAGCCTGCGGGCTGCGCAAGGGGACGGAGCGTTGGACCCCTCTGAGCTGCATTGGAAATCCCAGCCCCAGACAGGCACAGCTTTAGGGAAAAGCCCAAACATGGTGCAGGCTGCCACATGTGGCTGGAACCCAGGGCAGAGCCAGGGAGCCGCCGGCACGGGACATGGTTCCCCGTAGGAAGCAGCTGAGGACATTGGCGGGGGGACTCGGCCGGGCAGCAGGCAGCCCCGGGGATGCCCAGGGAGACACGGGGCAGAAGTGAGGGGACAAGCGGAAAGGGCGGGTGGGACCGGCAGCCGGCGCTGCCGCCAGGGACCGGGGCAGGAAGCTCACGTCAGAAACGACGGGCTCGCTGGCTGGTGCCATCAGCCTGGGTGCTCCCATGGGTCCAGCTGCTGCCAGGAAAGGTGCTGTCAATGGGGTTTTATTTGGCTTGTTCGTTATTTGGGTTTTTTATTTTTCAGACTTCCTCACCCCATGGAATAAATGAGTCGGCACACTTCGCCACGCGCTGAGGCATGCCTCTGGCTCTCCCACCCAACGCAAACCCTCCCGCCCGCTCCCCCACGTGTGCTCCCACCTCTCCCCAGCCTTCCACCAAGTTACCTCCCAGCCAGACCAGTATCCCCAGTTAGTCTCCCACTCCAGCCCACCGTGGGGGCACGGACACCGGCACCAACACTGGGATGTGCAGGGGCATGCCCTGGGCGGGTGGCAGGAAGGATACCCCATTAGCAGGTGGTTAAAGTGTTCCTCAAACTAAAGCGCGAAGGGCTCTGGGTAAGAATGAATCACTGAAACCACATCGCAGTGTTCATGTCCAGCCCCGGTGGAAACGCTCATCCGGAGTGAACCAGCCACCTTCCAAAATAAACCGCACCACCGGGACCGCGCTCACCTGGGCGAGAGCCGTGAACTCCCCGTGCTCCAAGGGATGACTTTCAGAGCCGTTGGTGACCCCCTCCTCAAAGCTCCCCGTGGGAGCGCGAACGCACCCGGCCCCTCACCCTCGGAGCAGTGAGACCCCAAACTGGCCAGACAGGTCAGGACCCCACAGCGCCAGGGGGGCTGCACCCTGCCTGGCCCACCTCGGCCTGCCGCCCTGCCCTCGCCCCGGGGGTTCCATCCTCCCCCAGTCCCCGTGTCCCACCCCGGGGCTCCATCCTGCCCCGGTCTCCCTGTCCTACCCCGGGGCTCCATCCTGCCCCGGTCCCCGTGTCCCGCCCCGGTACCTGCGTCCCGGCCCCCGCCACGGTCGTGCCGCCCCCCGTTTTTGCGGGACCCCACGTCCCGTCCCCCCCCCCCACCCCCCCGGCTGCCCGCTCCGCTCCCGGCCCGTACCGCGGCACGTCCCGCGAAGGGTCCCGCAGGCTCCGGCGCCGGGGAGTCGCCGCGGGGCCCGTCCCGGAGAACGGCCCCTCCCCGGTCCGGCACCGGGGGCGGGAGGCACCGGGACCCGCCTGCGGGAGCGGCCCCCGCCCGCCCCCTCCGCTCCGCTCCGCTCCTGTCGGCACCCGGGCACCGGCACGGCCCGGAGCAGCCCCGGAAAGCCCTCCCCGAAACAGGCCCCCCCCCCCCCGAACAGCCCCCCCCAAACACCCTCCTTGAAACACCCTCCCTGAAACAGCCTCCCCCGCCCCAGGAACAACCTCAAAACGTTCTCCCAAAACAGCCGCCCCACAAACAGCCCTCCAGAACAACCTGCCTGAGACAGACCCTCCAGGAACAGCCCCCCGAAAGACCCTCCTCAAAACACCCTCCCCAGAACAACATCCCTGAAACAGCCCCCCCCAGGAACAGTCCCCCAAAACAGCCTCCCTGAAACAGCCCCCCAGGTACAACCTCAAAACACTCTCCCCAAAATAGCCCCCCTAGGAACAACCCCCTGAAAGACCCTCCCCAAAACACCCTCCCCAGAACATCCCTGAAACAGCCCCCCCAGGAACAGTCCCCCAAAACAGCCTCCCTGAAACAGCCCCCCAGGTACAACCTCAAAACATTCTCCCCAAATAGCCCCCCCAGGAACAGCCCCCCAAAAGACCCTCCCCAAAACAGCCCCCTGAAACACCATCCCTGAAACACCCTCCCTGAAACAGCCCCCCCCCAGGAAGAGCCCCAAAACAGCCCCTACCAGGAACAGCCCCGACAGTCTCCCCAAAACAATCCCTCCCCAAAACAAGCCCCCCAGAACAACCTCCCTGAAACGGCCCCCCCAGGGAAGAGCCCCCCAAACTCTCCTGTAAACAGTCCCCCCCAGGAAAAGCCCCCCAAATCTCCCTCCCTGAAACAGCCCTCCAGGAACAAGCCCTGAAACACCCTCCCTGAAGCAGCCCCGAAAACTGTCCTGAAAACAGCTCCCCCCGCCCCCCCCCCCCCAGTACAGGCCCCAAAACACTCTCCCTGAAACAGCCCCCCAGGAACAAGCCCCAAAACAGCTGCCCAGGCCGAGGTTACTGTGAGTTTTTATTAAATTTTGCTTCCTTGCCCCGCCAACATGGGTCTCTGCAGCACTGTAAGGCAGTTGGTGAACAAGGCAACACGTGCTCCCACAAACACCGTGTCAGGACAGTCCCCCCGGCTTCGGCTGGTGCAGCCGTCCCAGCAGAGGGGACTCACTCCCACGCAGGTGCTGGAGGAACTGGGGGTCACTGGGGAAAATCATCAGCTCCTCTGCCACGGGCACCATTGGCATCATTCAGGAACTTTCTTACTCAGGTGCCGATCGGGTGCCTGTCAGCACGCTGCGGGTACCAGGCGCAGCGCAGCCGAGGGTGCAGCGGTGCAGTCCAAGAGTCAAGGCAGCATCAGCGGGACACTGCCGCCAGCCGCACTTCATTCCCTGTACCGCAGTAGACGCGAACCCGGTGGTTAGGACTAGGAACACTTGTTTTTCCTCTTTAGTACAAAAGCTTGAGAAATCCTACAATAACATGGGGTACAATTGTTTTATTGCCATATTCTCAATAGAAAATGAATTATTTTTTTTTCTTTTTTAAGAAAACAGGTTATCCACTGCAGATCCAGAGGAGAATCAAAGTCGCCTGACAGCCAGGAGCAGCCCTGGCTGCCTCAGTGATTAAGACACAGGTAGCACCCGTCACACCTTATTTCAGCCCTGCCAGTCCCGTGCAAGCCTTAGGCTTTGTAGCTCAGCTCGGCGTTCATCTTTGTGTACATCTCATAAATCGCATCCAGGATGGGAGTGACCCTCGAGAGAAACTGATGAATCTTCTCTATGCTTTCCTCCTCTTTGACGTCTTTACCTTTCTCTAATGCCTTCAGCAAATCTGATTTGTACGGAAGAGCATAGACTGAGCCCTGTAAAACAGAGGAAGAAGCTGTAAGGCTCCCAACAAACTCAAAGTCCTCCCCATTCCGCACGCAGGACCTGGTTTGGGTTGTTCCTGTGCACCTCTGAGCACTCAGGAACAACCTTGGGGATGGTGGCTGGAGAAGCCACCCTCAGAGAAGCAGGGATGTGCAGAGAGCGTCCCCAGGAAATACTGCTCAAAATAGATCAGCAGCTTCCCATGTTTCCATGTTCCTCTAAAGCACATCACTTCTCGGGGCAACTAACAGAGCAACTGGGCTTAAAGAAAGGCTGCTTTCCTCCATGGAGACGGGAACACTCACCATGAACAGCTTCTGCAGCATCCAGCCGTGGTATTTCTTCAGCGCGATCTCGTAAGCCTTCAAGGCATTCACCCGGATGAGGTTCGGATGCTCCTCGTCCCGCTCGCCATCGGAAATGCTCTGCAGCAACACCAGCATGAACTTCAGGCCCCTGCGAGAAGAGCGGAGATGATGGGGGGGTGGGGAAGGGGATGCTGCTTGCCAGCCTCCAGCAAAGCACCCCCAAGCCTGATACATATCCAGGCTCCTCCCCAAAGCCCACAGCCCTGGCAGCACACCCCCCATGGCAGAGCTGATGCCTGCCCCTGCATATTCCTGCTCCCCAAAATGCAGCACCCCATGCTATCCCAGCCAGACCCAGCCCGAAGGGACCAGCCAGATCCATGCTCTCCGCAGCAGGCTCTGGCCAGCGTTCAACGAGCTCCCCACGTGCCAGGACACAGCCCGGAGCACCAACATCATGAGTCACCTTTTCAACCACATCAGCGCCAGCGTCGCCCCCGTCTTGGGCCAGGCTGAGCCGTGCATCTCCTTCTCCACCTCCAGGATGTTCTGCAGCGTTTTGAACTTGGCAGGGTTGGAGTCGTAAACCGCCCGGATTTTCTGAGGGTAGACAAGGCAGGGTTGGCTCCCGGGAGCTGCCGGGTAGAGTGGCAGTGGGCGGCACCGGAGAGCAGCTGGACTGGAGCTTACAGCTGCGGCGTGGGGAAAACGTGGTGCCTGCAGCGAGCACCGCGGCCACTAAACGGTGCTTTTGCCAGGGAACCCCGTTAACAAACACGCGACTGAGATGAGCTGCCGCTGAGCCTGAAAGCCCCCATGGGAAGAAAAGCCCTTTTAAAGGCCTCCGGGTCTTGCCTCTCCAATCCCACAGCATCTCTGCCTGGGGGTTCACCCCCGGCCCGAGCCCACCTGCGTCCCTTCCTACCTTGATATTTCCAGTCAGGTCTGCTTTGACTGGTGAGTAGACGATGGGAGTCCCCAGGCAATCTGTGGAAACATGGAGAGAGGACTATTAGTCTTTAGGGGACACGGGAGACACGGCAAAGTCCCGAGCTGTAAACAACAGGTTTTTAACTGCAGCCAAGACACCGAGACATGCACCAGCAAAGGGCTCCTCAGGCTTCGCACATGGCCCCGCCAGCGACCCTCTGACCCCCCGGCTCCAGGACACGGTCCCGCTGTGATGGTCCGGAGTGACACGACGGACACAGGACCCTCTCTGCCCATGTCCTGCCCGTTTGAGCCCTGCCACGCCGCCATCACACAATAGCTGACATTGTGGATGGCAGCGGGATGGCGCAGGCGTCGTGACACGAGGGTGGCCGGGACGGCATGCACCCACGGTCCTGGCAGCGCCTGCTCCGTCCCTGACACGGGGTGAGAGGTGGCGGGTGGGATCCGTAGGCCAGCTGGGAGCTGCCCACCCCGGAGCGATGCCTCCGGCCGGGGCGTACCGGGGGAAGGCGTCCAGGCCCTGGCGTCGGGATGTTTCCCAACGGGGGTTGCTCGGCGGGTTTGACAGGACCGTGATGCAACCCCGGTCCCGCCACGCTGCTTCCCCGGGAGGGCACGAGGCACCGGGGGGGGGGGGGGGAAGGGGGGGCGGGAAGCAGCCGGGCCCGGGGCTGAGCACCGACCGGGGGTCCAGGACCGGGGATGGGGGGACGACCCAGAACCGGGAGACCCCTAAGACTGGGGTGGGGCTAGCCGGACCGGCGGGACCCGAGGCCCTCTGCCCGCAGACGGTCACAGCCGGCCGCGGCGGCGGGGCCGGTACCGGGCCGGGCCCTGCCGCAGCTCCCGCCCCCGCAGACGGCCGGACCGGGCTCACCGAAAAAGGGCGGTAGGTGCGCCACAGCCTCCAGGAAGGGCAGCGTCTCGATCTGCTTATCGGCCGGCAGCGGCTTGAACTCGTGCTCCAGCAGCAGCGCCATGGCCCGGCCCGGCCCGGCCCGGCCCTCACCGCTCCGCACCGGGACCCAAACCGGGACCCGCACCGGGACCGGCCCCACCGCCCGACCTGGCAGCGCGCTTCCCCCGCGCCCCGCCCCCGCCGCTCCGACCAATGACCGTGCACCGCCCACCCGCCCCACTGCCAATCGGGGCGCGGCGGCGGGCCTAGAGGGGCGGGGCGACGGTGTTGAGGGGCGGGGCTTTGTTCCCCTCAGAGTCTCCTCAGGCCCGGGGCCGGTTCCCTCTTCAGCCCCCTCGCCCGGGCCCGGCCGGTTTGGGCGCCCGCCTGCCCTCACCTCACCCCGGTTCATCCCCCGCTCCGGCCTGCTCCGGGCCTCACGGGCGCCTGCAGGCCCTGCCCCGGTAGCGGCGGGGCAGGGGGGAGGGAAATCGGATCTTCCCCCACCGCAGTTCGTTCCTCCCCTGGCCGGGTGCAGTATTCCTGGCTGGTGGTTGTTAATTATTTAGGGGAGATAAATTTTTCATCTGGAGCAGATGGTTCGGTTAGCGGGGCCTTGGCCTGCGCTGGGAAAACAACCCAGCCCAAAGCTGAACGTGGGAGTGATTAATTAGTGATTAATTTTAAAGGACACTGAGCTCTGTCCAGGCAGGGTGAGCTCACCCTGCAGTGGGAGAGGGAACGGGGATGTTGGGGTGTGGGGAGGGGATTTGCCCGTGGCAGAGCCCCAAATCCGGTGTTTTTACCAGCTATTCTGGAAAAACGGGTTGTGGGGCGATACCGATCTTTGGCTCACGCAGAAGGTGCCGGCACAAGGCCGAGGCTGGGAGCTGCGCGTCACCGGTGGTGGCACATGCGGGGGTGGGGGGGCCTCCGGCTGCCACCTCTGCCAAGCTGGTGCCGGCTGTGCCCGTACCTGGTGTCCCTGGGTGCTTGGCACATGCTGGGTCAGCCAGGAGCCGGCCCGGTCGGGGTTTGGCACGGGATGAGCTTCCGCAGGCAGTGCCAGGCCGGTGTTGCTGCTGAGGCTTCCAGAAATGGGAATCTTTAACCCACCTGAGGTATTTACAGCGCAATAAAGACTTGAGCTGTCGCTGGGAACTTTAACCCAGCACAACATGTGCCAGCACCGGCCCGGCTGCCCCCACAAACCGCCCCCCCCAGCTCAGCTAACCGATTCTTCGCGTCCCGCCACCGTCCGGGCCTCGGACAGGGCATGGAGGTAACGTGGCAGCAGAAGCTGTTCCACCGGGCCGGCTTGCCCCGGGGTGTGAGCCTGCGGGGAGCTTGCCTTTTGCCTTTTCTCTTTTGCCTTTCCCTCTCGCCTTTTGCCTCTTGCCTTTCCCCCTTCCTTTCCCCCTTCCTTTCCCCCTTCCTTTCCCCCTTCCTTTCCCCCTTCCTTTCCCCCTTTCCCGCGAAGCTCCTCCCGGCCTGTCCCTCGCCGGCTCCCGTAGAGGCCGCCGGCGTTGCCGTGGCGCCGGGCAGCGGCCGTTGCGGGGACGGGAGGAGGCGGCGGGCGGGCGAGCGATGGCGCTGTGGCGGGCGGCTCGGGGCCGGGCCCGGGCCCCGGAGCGCTGGGCCGCCGAGCGGCGGCGGGAGCTGGAGGCGCGGAGCCGGCAGCAGTGGGAGCGGGCCAGCCGCTCCTTCGCCCGGGCCGCCATTTGCTGCTCCAGGCAGGCGCGGTGGAGCGCGCCGCGGGCCCCGCCGCCCAGGTAGGGGCCGGGCTCCGGGGCGGGGATGGGGGTGGCCGGGCCCCGGGGGTCTTCCCCTGACCCGCCGGGTGTGTCGCAGCCCGGCGGCGGTGCGACGGGAGGCGGAGGAAGCGGCGGAGCGGCTGGAGCAGCGGCGGGCGCGGCTGCGGCGGCTGCTCGGCGAGGAGCGGGAGGCGCTGGCGGCGGAGCTGTGGGAGCTGCGGCGGGAGCGCGGGCCGGAGCCCGCCGGGATGCGGCGGCGGAGCCAGGAGCTGCGAGCCGGCCGGGAGGAGCGGAGGGGGAAGGTGAGGGGGGGGCGGCGGCGGCGGAGAGGCCTCTCCGCGGCCCCGGCCCTTGGCGGTCCGGGCAGGCGCGGCGCCGGGAGAGGCCCCGCAGCCCCGGGGTTCGTTCCCCACTTCTCCCGGTGAAGGAGCGCTCGTTCGGCCCTCCCGGCCCGTTACCGCCGCTCCCTCGCTGTGGGCGCGCGAACGGGACTTGCTGGGGGCCGGAGAGAAGTGCCCCGGGCTGCGGTTTTCAGCGCTCGGTGTCCTTAACTAGCGGCTGCCTTGGGAGGGCTGGGTGCCTTGGGTCCTTCTGTGCTCTGACATCATGCCACTCTCCTGTCTCCAGGTCGCTGAGCAGCTGCTCTGTGAGCACTGGAAGAAAAACAACGCTGAGCTCCAGGAGGTGATGCTACTTGCTTTGTTAGTCCCCGACGCCTTGCATTTATGAAGCCAGTTTTTAACTCGAAAGCCGTTGTGTGTCTGCTGTTGTCATTCACCTTGAATCACAGCAATCGTCCTAAGTTCTGATAAGCAAAAGGCAAAGAAGTAAAATAGCTCAACTGTGTAAGAAGTCCCCCCAAAACTGGTATTTTTCAAAAACAGTCAGAAATCTCTTCTGACTCAGAGCAGATTTTCAGTTCCCATGATGTAAATATCTCAGGTGCTTTTTAAAGCTGTACCTGCCGTGTCCGTGGCACTTCCTTATTCTTTACTCCACCAACCTGCTGCTCTAGCCACCACAGCCCTGGTTTCAGTGTCACTGTAGTGTTTTCCCAGAACTGGCGTGTGACATTGACCCTCAGCTTGGGACCTGGTGGGCACCGAGGACACCCAAAAAAACCCACCACTGCAGAGGCAGATCCTGCTGGGACTTAAGGGCTACAGCTGGGCCAGATGGTGCTCCAGAGAGTCCAGTAGACCCTGGGGGACTGGGGAGCCTCTGCTGCTAATGGTATCTGTTGTCATCTACAGATGGAGTCGGAGCTGCACAGGAAGCACGTGATGGAGGCTTGGGGTGATCAGCTAATGCAAAAGAACAAGGTACGCTGGGGTAGCCCTGGTGTTACTGGTCACTAGGGCAGACTCCTGAAGCACATGAGCAGGTGGAAGTGTGACACTGTGTGCCTTTTGATCTGGCTGGCAGACAGCCTGCTTCCTGTACAGGCAGGGCTCAGGTGTGGAAGGAATAGGAAGGAGTTGGCTGTTTGTTCGTTTTCTCACACCAGTCTCGTACCAAAAATAACGACAGGTTGCTGCGCTGGTTCCTGTAGCGATGGAGAGTTCTGGTGTCCGCAGAACGACAGGAGCTGCTAACAGGAAGGATGCTTTTAATGAAGAGCATCGTTCCTGTCTAACAAGTACACGCTATCCGTCTCTTAGAAAATCCAGTGCTATCTGTTGAACGGATCTGTTGCAGGATTCAGTGTGGCACTGGGCGCTCGTCTAAGAGTGACCTGCAGTGCAGAGCCGGTGCAAAGCTGCAAGAGCTCAGTATTTGAATACGAACCTACTAGATACAGGAATATAGTGATTTTGATGTGAAAGAATAATAAAGGCCTTCAAATACAGGTGTCAGAGTTAACTAAAACAATAATCTAGGTTGTAATAGGAAAATCTGAGTCTATTTGTGAGACCGCCTGTGCTTTGCACCAGACCTGTGCAGAGTCCTGTGAAGGATGGGTATAGACTGATAACGATTTTCGGGCAGTGATCAACAGATAGTTTGGCTTTGTCCTTGTGTTCCTTCCTAGCGTATTTTGTTCCATATATTCTCAATAGGTGTCAGCTTGCAGGAGTTTGATTTGTGGATTTCCTGAGCCCAAGGCTGGTTTTTTGGGTTAGCCTAACCTTAAATGCCATGTTTTCTTTCGGCTTGGAAAGCAAGAAGCAGCTGAACTCAAAGAGAAAAAACGTTACGAAAACGAATATGAAATTGCGCGAAGGGACGCACTGGAAAGAATGAGACAAGAGGAAGAGAAGCGTCAGCTGGAAGAGAAGAAGCAAGCGGAGGCGTTGCTTCAACAAATAGAAGAACTGAAATTACAGGAGACAGAGGTAATCTTTAGCTTCTCCTCATTTGAGAAGGAAGTTCATTGTTTCTTGTGGAAATAAAGCAACACTGACCTGACCTCTCCCCTCCAGGTTTCCACTAGATTAAATCTGGAACAAAGTTAGCTGTGACGTAATTTCTGTGTAGCAATGTAGACCTCTCCCTTGAACACTGGCATACTGACTGCATTCCAGTTGCTTTTGTTTGCTTCTCTTGAAATGTGAGCACCTTTTTGTGCTGCACCAGATGAGAAACAGGTCTGTAGAAACTTCTAAGTGTGACAGGTTCAGGTCAAAGGCTTTGCCAGCTGGAGCTCCTTACAGTGTCTCTGGAGCTGTGAGCTCCTGAGCCACGAATGAAATGAACATGGAATATTTACTGCAGCGAGAATTTTGACCACTTGCAGAGGAGCAGAATGGGGTACAAACTCCGGTACAAAGGCTCTCTCTGGGATGTTCTGGCTCTCTGACGTACCCTTTCTTGGTGGTTGTTTTTCCTGTTCAGGCAACAAAGCTGAAAAAAGAACAAGAGAATTTATTAAAGCAGCAGTGGGAGCTGGAGGACTTGGAAGAAGAAAGGAAACAAATGGAAGAGCACCGGAAGAAGAAAGAGCTTGGGTATGAGATCAAGTGTAGCTCATTTCAGCGGGGCTTTGACAGAATCTGTTCCTACATCCATGATAGTTCTTGCGGCATGAGGGGATATTTCAGATAGTGGTGGGTTGTAAGTATTTGGTTTTTGACAGAAGCGGCCAGAACAGCCAACAAGCAAATGCATTGGTGCCGTTACTTCTTTTTGTTCACATTTGCGGTAGCAGGTACCCCTGTTGTCTGCAAGTTACGTTGTCATAGGTGTACCTTCTTGAGTGCTGGTGTATAATAACGTAGGGCTTTAGAGTCAGTTTGAATGTGTTCTTTTTTTTTTCCCCCTCCTTCAGTCGCTTTTTGAGGCATCAGTGTGATATCCAGTTAAAGAGACGATCCCAGCAGATACAAGAGGAGCTGGTAAGAGGAAGTACCCCTTGATTTATATGTTACAGATATTGTGCACTGAAGAAACTTGTTCTTTGTGTTTCATTTATGTGTCTGCCTCTGATGTGTACAGATAATTAATTAGGAAGCCCCTTCCAGCTTTTGAACAGGGCTGGAGCGCAGAGTCATGGGGAAGCCAGCAGACCGAGTGTCTCGCTGAGCGCACCCTTGACACTACATCACCAATAATTTGTAGGGAATAGCCCGGCACACAGGCTGGAAGCCTGTTGGATAGTTGTTAATCTTGTGTTTTTTCTCAAGGAGAAAGACAGGCAAATCTTATTGGCCCTCCTTGAGAAAGAAGATGAGGATCAGCGCCCCCAGTCTGCACTACGAGAACGAGCTGTTGTGGATGTTGCCTGGATGAAACATGTCATTGAGGAACAGCTCCAGTTAGAAAAGGAGAGGGAGGCAGAGCTGCAGACTATTTTTAGGTGAGTCTGCTCACCTCTGAATGTCATCTAAAGAGACTGTACATGCTGAATGTTCCTGCCCGGTTGGCAAAGCTCCATTCGTGTTTGTTAAATAGGCTTTGAGAGTGGATGTTAGAAAGTGGTGTCTGGTTGGCCTTGCAGTTGTAGAAGCGCTGCAGTTGAAGTAAGCTCTGCCTCTTTGTTCCGTGTGCCGAGTACCCCGCTAGGCGGTCAGCGTGCCAGTACGCAGACAGAGCCGAAGCTTTTCTGCCAGGACAGAATCAAAAGCTGAGGGTGTTTTTCAGCTACCTCAGCCCAAGACCTAGTCCTTAATTTCTGTTACATTAGCTCTAATGCAACAGCTTTAATAAAAAAAAAAAAAAAAAGTAGTAATGCAGAGATGGCAAGAATTACCTTTTAGTTGTAAGTGCATTGTAACCAACTTTCAATGATTCTGCATTACCGCTGTGGACGGGCTTAGTGACTCCAAAACCTGCGTATTATTTCCTTGTGTATCTTGGAGCTTGTAGATAAAAGCTGCCTCAGGTTCCACGTTCAGGTTCACCTTTCACTCTCCCCAGCACAGAGAGCGTCTTCGCTGGTGGCAGGACAGTGCGTGCTACCGTCAAATTTTAGTTAAAGGTTTTGTTGCGGAGGGAAGATTTGCAAAATCTTCGGCTTTTCCAGCAATGCCCTTAACTACCCACCCCCCAGGTGAAGTAGTATCCTTGCTAAGAGGCAAGCTTCCTCCCGAGGCCGTTCTGTGCCTGGGGCAGATGGGCACATCCAAGAAGTCTTGCTACAGGCCAGTGCTCCCTTTGGCCTCTTACCTCCTGCTGCTCCGTGACAGAGATCGGAGTGGTTCTCTGAAATAGGCACAGGTGGGGTGGGCATGCTAGCTGCCTGGGAACAAATGTGAAGGGAAACTGGAGTGCTCCTCTAAAGCACTCCTCTATGCCCATAGAGTATATAGGTGGGGTTTTTTAACTGTCAGTAGTAACCTTAGAGATAATTCTTTCTTTCTCCTTTAGAGAAGAAGCTAAAAAAGTGTGGGAAAAGAGAGAAGAAGAATGGGAAAGAGAGAAGGTGGCCAGAGATCGCCTGATGAATGAGGTGATGCCCTTTTCTGATGAAGTGTCTCTCCTGGTTCGATGAAGCCATTGTTCCAGCTGTGACCCTCCACCCTCCCAGGGGGGTTACAGCCTTCACTACCCAGGGCAGAATTTTTCTGCTTGTCTGATACATTTTCTGAGAACTGTTTAACCATCTGCACCGGAATTTCCCCAGTTCTGCTTCAAAGGCTGGCCCCTTTGACTTACCTTCTCCCTTAATCCTCTCACTTCACGAAGGTCCTTGCAGGCAGACAGCGCCAGATCCAAGAGAAGATGGAGTTAAACAGACAAGCCCAAAAAAAGTCTATAAAGTATCGAGAGCAGCTGATTAAAGAACTTGAAGAGGCTAAAGAACTGACTAGGCGAGAGAAGGAGCAGGAGGAACTGAAGGCAGCTGGCAGGCAGGAGCTGGAGGCACAGGTACAGCACACTTTCCAGATACGTGCCCAGCTGCTGAAGGTGCCCAATCTTGCCCTAACAGCCTCATCTTCTCTGTGCCCAGCTGACACCGTGCCACTTGCAAGAACGGGAAGAGCAGCAGCACCAGAGGGAGGAGGAAGAGGAGAGATCAGCCCGGCAGCCCTGCAAGGAATTGGTGCGGCAGGAGGCCGAGTGTGTGGCTGAGCAAGGGTATCGCAGCAGGGTAGGTAGCAGCATGAAGAGGAAGCCCGTACATGCAGGTCGTTGTTTCTGATCTGCACCTTGGTTGCCACACAGTACCAGGGCAGAACACTGAGCCTGTTCCTTTTTCTAACAGAGGTCTATAGTTCTCTCTTATAATTTGTTGGGGTTTTTTTTGCTGATATTGATGCTTTAAGTCCCCATTTTAAAACAAACTTCTGAGGCAGACTTGTTGCTACTGCCTCAAATGTTACTCTAATTATTTTTAGCATTACCAGCGGCATTAACACAACTGGTACAGTGCATCTCAGCTGCTCAGTGTCTTTCCGTCTTCTGTTGTGCTTTGCCTAGCTCTAAAAACAAAGCTGAATTTGAGTAACCCTACTGAAACCGTGTGCCTAGCAGATTGTATTTTTCATACTAAACTGTGAGGTACTCTGGAAGGTAACTCACCTCTGTCATGTATTAGACAGTAAATCAGAGAAAGCTGGAAAGAGGTGTTAGTGCCTTGAACGTATCAACTCTTAAATGTTACTGATGCTTTTTCTTGGAGGATACGCTGTGCTCTCCAACGTACCTCCTTCACACGTGCAGAAAGTTAATTCTAGAGCCCATGACATAGTTACGGTCTTTGTTTTGACCCTCTTAGCTCTACAGTCACCCAAAAGCAGCATGGACCTGAGGATTCCTGTCCTTTGCACCCGAGGAATGAGCATCAAATGCAGCTGCCACCTACAGAAAGAAAATTTTGAAGCGTCAAGCTTCATACGCTTTTCAGCATTTAACTCCTGAAATGACAGTGGCTTTGGAATAGCCTACAATGACACAGAGACTCAACTTAGTACCCTTCTGAAAATACTTAGCTGTGGCTTAGCTGAACACAAGAGCAAATTCCTACTGGCTTCAAGAATGTGGAGGTGTGAGCATCCTTGGCAGATGGAACTGCTTCACTCGCTCAGGGATTGCGATGACCTATTTCAGTGTGTGGTCACACAGCCAACAAGGGGGCCCTTGGGACCTGAACTGTAAAAGAATTGGTGCCTCCTGTGGAACATGAACTGTGAACCACTACATGCTGCGTTAAGTGTCAGACTCCTAAACCTCTGAGCAGCAGGACATGCCCAGAGGCCCAGCTGGCTTTTAGGAGTTAATTCCTAACACATACTGCAAATCGGTAAGATAGATAATGTGTGCTGCAGCAGTAATTCCTAACACATCCCATTCCTCTCCAGAAGGTGCTGAAGACTTCATTAAACGTTGCTTTTCACTTGTTTTATAAATAATGAATAACTGCAACCTGAACAACCATTTGTTTCTTTACATGAGCGAACTACTGCAACAACAGGAGGGGAGTTTTAGTTGATTATTGCCAGCAACTGCAGCTTAAAATATCAGTCCATGCACCTTCAGCTCTCGTCACGGGGCTGTTACCAAGATGGGTGCCACCTCAGCACCGTAGGCTTTACTTAACCGTAGAAACCTTCTCCAGGATCTTTTCTGTACAAAACCAGCAGTCAAATAACCATAACAAGTTTGCACACTGAAAGGGTTTTAGCATTTTATAGTAATACTGTAAACAAAAGATTAAGTCAAAATATTGTACAGATAGAACAACACTGATAAATACAAGTTTTGGAAAAAGGCAAAAGTTTTTTTACTTTCCTATGCAGCATTTTGTAAAGAAAGAGCAACTTTGTTCATAGGGGAAAAAAAGGAGATCTAGTCATAAAACCAAAAAAACCCATCTTTGTTATTTCAGGTATTATGCTGTATGATCCAAGGATTAATCTACGTACTACTTCTTAGCTCCACTGTTGGTTTGAACCACTGTGCCTGTTTCTGAAGAGAGCTGATGCAGGTCATCAGCATATGCTCGGACCACTTCTGTTTTACTGGGGATGCCAGAAAAGGGCCACTCTTGCATCACAGGCACCGTTGTTCTGGAGCGATGACAGCGTGACCATAATCAACCTAGAACAAACCTTTGTTCGGAGATGGGGGAATTGACCAGAAATGCTGTTGAAGTGACAAAGCAGGAAATCAGTTACAGGTTGGCCATGGTTTTATAGCTAGGCCTTCCAACAAGCTAAATGGTTGATTTTAGAAAATCTGGAGCTAGTGTAGCTGGAACAAGGGCGTGCAGTTATCAAAGCATCCGCTTGTTTTTGCACAGAGGCAAGTTTAAACAACTGGTAACTTACAAGCTAACTCAGCATTACCCTGGTTTGGAAATGGGGTAAGATATGTTAAAGAAAAAGCATACAATGGCATCCTGAGAGATGTAAAAATACCATCTGCTGCCTTTCAATGATGCTAATTTAAGGAAAAGTTCCTAGAAGATTATCAATGTATTTAATTGCCAGTAGCAAAATTTTGAAGTAGGTTTTACAAATGTCTTCTGCAGTTCTAATCCCAGCCTGTCTGCATTACCATGAGTTTAGAGACAGTTCTGGAATTCCAAAGTGCAGAAAGGAACTAAAAAAACCCACGAAGAACATTAATTTACTGGGTTGTCATCTACTCTCCATTCCTTCCCTCCCACAAACTTGTGCTACTTTAGAAAGGGCGTTAATTACAACATACAGGAATTGAACAGGCTTATGGCACTTAGTGTTTATATACACATACAAACACACTATGATTTGAGAAGGAACCAACCACTGAGCTTCAGTTCGGTTGTTCACCTAAATATGGCAGTTTTTCACCAGAAAGCCTTGAAGAGTGTGTGGTTTTGGCAGACCCATTTGTGGAACAGCAGACAGCCGTTTCCAAGTCAAAGGTTTCTGTGAAAACTGTCTAAATGTTCACCTCAGCTGCTGCCACGTGACAGCCACTGCAGTTCCCCAACTTCACTCTTAACTACAAGACCACCTGAAGCGGCCGCCTGCTGAACTGCCATGGCCAGCTCCTTGAAAATGACAACACGCTTCCAACTGGGGGACAGGTAGAGGCAAATATTAGTGATTTCCCCCCCCACCATGGAATTTAGAGTCCCCAGAAAACTCTCACTTTTGAAATTGTGGACAGACACATATTTTTGCAAGTTTTGTGAACCGTTATGAATGAAAAAACGTGACACACATTGACATTTGCTACCCATCCACCCTCCTGACAGGCAGCCTAGCATGAGTTACTCCATATGTAGCTTGTGAAAGATTTGCGAAAAACTTACTAGATACAAGAAATCTTTTCACATTTGGATATGTTGAGGTACAGAGGTTATATGCTATGGCAGACACAGCTGCTTTTGCACTGGCACTCTTCTAAATTCCTTTTTTTTTTTTTAATTTATCACAAATCTTTAGTGAAATTGCATCTTGAGTTACTGAGCAATGCTGCTGCAAACAAGATGGTGCCTTAAAGACAGTAAAATTCTGGAGGAAACTTAAGAATGAATTATTAAATCGGAAACAAAGGATAATATTTTAACCACTAATGCCCTAAAGTAACATCAAACATATATATTAATGGCATAGTGACAACTAAAAGAAATAACTATTAAGTATCAAATTCCTTCCAAAACAGATAAAGTGACAAAGACCTTGTGTAGTTACATGTAATAAGCTCGGATGCCCACAACTACTATTGTTTTAGCAGACTAAAAACATATTATTGCACAATAGTTGATATTGGAACAGATAATATTCGGCTTGTGCTCCATTATCAGGACTACAACCTTCTTCCTGCTGGTTAGCCATTATGGTCCTGGAGCCTTCAGAGCCTGTTTCGCTGCAGGTTTCTCAGTCAGTGGCATCACGGCACGTGAGGCTCCAGGATGGACACACCAGAGGCAAGATTCTGCCCTCTGATATGTGCAGCTGACTTCAGTGGGAGTTTTGCAAGCAATATCTGAAAGCAGAACGTGACCCCAAGGAAACATCTAGCAAGAGCTTGATACGAGGCTGGTACGCGGTACTGGCTCAACAGCTATTTGCAACATGCTATTTATCTGTAACTAAACTGGCAACACAGGCACAAAATAAGGCAGTGGGTTAAATTAATCATAAAATTGTTAGAAAACATGCAAAAATAATACTGAGTTTTAAAAAATGTTTCTTGCCCCTTTAGTTTTTCTCATAAAAATTTGAATAGTTCCACACCTATATGAAATCCAACCTTTAAAAAACAAGACTAAAAAGCCAAGTGTGACTCAGTTGTTGTTCTCTTTGGTTGTGATGGTAACCAGCTGTTTAGCGGCCTTGGCAATGTCGTAGGCGCACTGGATAACTTGCTGTGTGACCAACTGGATGTCTGTCGTAGGGCACGTCTCCACAGGAAGGGTTTTTTTGCACTCGGATTGGAGTCTGTAGGCACTAGATGTCAGCAGACGTAAAGAAGTCCTTACCAGTTCAGATTTGGGTTTCTGGGAGAGGAAAGTAGAAGTTGAACTTGACAGAACAACAAAACCATTTCAGGGTCACTTTTAATTAGCCAGTAGTGTTCTTTAATACAAAACTTCTGCTGCTAGGGCCCTGCTTTCTGCATAGACTTCTCTGTGCTGTAAGTAGATGTTGTAAGCCATCACTGCTGCAGAGACATGGTGTAGGGGCAGGTGAAACATGTCCCTGGAATTTCTCCTCTCTCATCTTGGGGAGGTTTCAAACTGCTGCCAGGCAGTACACAGGGAACACTGTTTTCATGCTCTCATTTAGGAAGTTACTCATACAAATTTTCTAGTGCCCGTTTACTGCTACCCAGCCCACGTCCTGACTGACATCAGAGTAGAGCACGTACAAGACAATCAGTTCGGGCAGGCGCAACAGCAGTAGGTTTTCCTTGCAGTTTTACAGAGGTAGATATGACATTACAAAAACTCAATCATTGAGATTTCACTCCCTAAACTTGCTGTGAAGAAACAGATCGCTTTGGTAGATGGGTTACAGATCCAAACATACCTGCAAGTAAGAAATCCAAGCAATGGCACTCAAATGGAAACTTGGGGGTGATGGCTCTAGCAAAATTCCTGTATAACCACATGACTCCTCAAGCAAGTAGCCTCCAGTTTTGGAGGAACTGTGTGCAATTCTTAGAGTTTTAAGTTCAAGAGCAAAATTAAAGACCTGGATTCATACATTAGCCCTTCCCAATTGGCTTGCTAATAAATACAAAGGATGCAAGATGTGACAACTGCCTAGTCATTTCTCCTTACCTTTGGCTTTTGGTTTTCATTTACTGAAAGGAAATCTACTAACGAGGAATGAGGCCAAAAACATAATGCTGGAAGGTACTTACTTTTGGGAACAAGGCTGCCATTTCTGTTACTGCCACATGTATTCTCTCGGAGCATGGTATATAGCTGCACAAAGATGCAATGTATTATTCATTATGTAAAGACTCCTCTTGGATTTCACTAGTCAGTGGCTATTCTTCTGCAAACAACTGAGTAACAAAAACCCCATATATATTCTAGAAGTATCTTTGTAGGCTGCACTGAAGTCAACTGAAGTAGCTAGAGCAATGCACAATATGGTGACTTTTAGTGTCTCCTCAGCATTCCCCAGCACACTGCAGCACAAGTTTGTATATAACTATGCGACTTCAGAAAAAGTAAGAACTTAAAAAATAATTTTGTACTATTGGTTTTCATTATTCTTCAATCAAAGGTTGTTTGAAGGAATAACTGTCCACACCTATTATACCAAGCATTGTCACTAAAAGTCTCAATTTGTATGCAATTATGGAAACATGTCTATGAACATTAACTGCACATTAATTTATACACTCGCATTTCCTAACCTCTCCCTCCTGCCTGACTACTCAAATGCTAGAATTCGTCTCCAAATTGTACAGAAAATTGCTCAGCTCGTTTTCTCTTTGGTGTATGCACAATGACATATTGTTACATGTGGGAAAGCATGCCCAAGCAAACTGGTTCATGTAAGCCAGGCACAAAGTAAAGTAAGATTTTGCAGTTTGAAAATATTTAAACAAAATCCAGTGATACAGAGGTGCTTTGGAAAAACAGCAACTTTCTTTGCTCAGTGCAGTGTTGACAATCAAAAGCAGATTTAAAAAAAACCCACTTTGTGTGTGGAATCTGAGTAAGTTTAACTTGCTGCCATTTTAGGGAAATCTCTATCCATTTGTTTTCAAAGAACTTTTTCTCCATAAGGCAAAAGACTGTAAAACCAGATTACTAGAAGTTTTTAAACTGCTAAGGATCTAAGCAGCTAAAAATATCCAGTAATCTCTGAAGAAAGGTTACAAAAACCCGAAGGTGTTTCAATTGATTTTATGTTTCAGAGTTGAATTTTGGCCATCCAAACTCTTAAAAATAATCTGACAGCAAAGTGTTGATATTTATAGGACTGTCTTGTCTGCACCTCTGAAGCAATGCAATTTTCCTGCACTTTTCCATGTGTTAAGTTACAAAGTAGAAGCCTTTAAAAAACCACTTTGTATTTAAGTTACCAAAATACAGTAAACCCAAAAAACTGTATTGAAAACACTTGGCAGCAAGACCTGAAGGTCTGACCTCCCTAAGCTTTTAACCCATGGGTTTCTCAGCTACTCTGAGTGATCTCTGTAACAAATACATGCCTCTCTGCGTCCACAGCGGGGCTGGAAGCTTTAGTCTGTTGCAGAGATGCACACTGAGGACACACCTTGATTCCAAGGAGATTAATTTCCATCTTTGTATCAGTTCATTCTCAGTTGAAGCCAGGAATGCAGCACTATGCATGCATTTCCCCCTTTCTCAGTTTCACAAACTGGAAGGTTAGACACCTGAGAATGGGGTATGCCAAACTTCCAGTACAGAATCATACCTTGGTTTTTTGGTAAAGTTTAACTAAAACATCACATGAAGGTAGCTTAAGAACACCAAGATGCCTTCTCAGATTAATTTATACACAGTAAACGGACAATGCACGATTCTGATACAGCAGCTTACAGATACATGCATCTTCAAACTACCAACTACTTTCACAGTGTGTGAGTTTTAGGCTAAATATTCAGTAATTCTGTTGAGTAAGCTAATAAAATAAAGGCAGATTCCATTAATCTTCAGATTTCACTTCTGAATTATATACCAAATGAAAATTGGTCTGTTCAAAATAGATTTTAAAACTATTGCCATAAGCTGCTGTGAAGCGCTGTGTTAGCGTGGTTTGTCAAAAGTCTAATTTCAGAAGACTTGTTTTTGTGCTTCAAAGGCTCAATGTTAGCATAAGTTAGTTAACACAATTCAATCTTAACCAAGAGAATCCCAAAAATCACAAAGCAACAGCATTCAAGAAAAATATTCAGTGTCTGTAGATTATGGTAGATCATTGCCCTTTCAAGCAAAAAAAAACAAAACAAAAAAACAACAAAAAAACAAAACCCAAAACCCCAACCCCCCCAGTCATTACTTATGCAGTCATCTTGCAATACCAAAGGTGCAAAAATAGGTCACTTGCAAATGCACTGAGAAAGAAGCAACACACTGGGGTCATTCTGGCAATGCAGGAAAATTGCTTTAAAAAGGAGTATTTCCCTATGTCTCAAATCACATGAGTTCTTCCAAATAAACTAAAAGTGGAGAGAAGTTTCCAAGTTCATTGTAATTCCTATTCTGCTATTGAGTTAACAATTAATTTGCTCCCTGCAAACCACACCGAACAGCACCTCACCTCACTAAAAAGCCAGTTTGCTGATTAAACCCTTCACTAACAAGGCAGAGAAAGCACTAGGAATAACTTGAAAGAAAGAGACCAAGATTAATGACACATATTTCATATGTTCTCTAGTTTAGCTGCAAAGTTTACAGCGTATCTTGGAGGAATGGCTTTATTTTATAAACACTCACTGTAAGCTCATGAAATAAGCTGACACATTTGTTGAGTTTATGCACTTTCCAGTAAGACATCAGGAAGATATTCAAGTAGTGACAGCTTGGAAAAAAGAATCCATCTTTAGCAGTAACTTGTGGTAACCTCTTCCTCCAACCCTGGTTATCTGTCACTGACAGTAACACCTGGGGCTAGAACTTGGCAAGTTCTGTTTTAAAGAACACCTCACTCAAATTTTATTTTTATTTTAGGCATTAATAAACAATATTTTGGTCAGGTTGGAAGATACTGTATAAACACACATCTTTTTTTTCATTGATTCAAGATACCAGTTATCTCATTTGACACACCAGCTGTATAAACAGTTGAGGGCCTAAGCTGTCAGGTGTGAAAGTTGCATGCTGGGAACCATGAAACTTCTGCTACTTTTGCGACAGCGCACAGAAGCAGCAACCACATGTTGTGCTGTTAGTTGTCATAATTTATCATCTCAATGAACAATAAACAGAACAGAGACAGGAGAATCTTTTACACTAGAGATAGTTAAACTTCCAGGCTGTGATTCTGTTCCCAATTAAATCACTACTGGAAGCTTCGACTGAATGGGTAATATCACAGGTTCACAACTCTCTGTACTAGCTATCTGCAGGTCCATTACTGTCCGAAGCATTTCATGCATAGCCTTCAACGACCCCTGTGCAGGTGGTGCATGAGGGAAAGAGGCAGCAGAGAGAAAGAGAAAGGACACTGTGCCTGGGAGGCAGGGACAGAGGCCAGAGTACCAGGAGGCAGGACTGGGCTGCTGGATGTTCAGAGGCTGCAGGGGAGCTCTCTCAGCCCAGGGAACTGGCGTGCTGAAGCAGCCGAGGCTATGTCTGAGCTTGAGCGTGCCCGCACGCTCTAATGGTTTACTTGGCCAGTTGAGCACAGGAAAAGGAATGGAAGAAAACAAGAAAAAAAAAAAAAGGTGTTTCATTAATAGATGATATTCTTGCATCATTTTATTACTCTCTCATTATCTATGCTGCACGTGATTTTCATCCACAAGGTTCCCATCACTAGCTTGGAAGATGTATTATTATATCCCAAAGTATCTCCTTCTGTTAAGGAAGCATTCCCCTATTGCAAGAAGACAATGCTGGAACAAGCCTACTCCATCTCCTGCATGCCCCAGGCCATGCAGTTCTCAGCCCGCTGAGACAAAGCCAGGGAATAGGAAAACAAAGAACAGCAGCTTCATAGTTCAGTGTTTTGCAAGATTATACTCATGTAACTACTGGCACACACCCCACTCCACACATGGTACAGAAGAGAAAACAAAAAAGTACATAACAGGTTGTTCAACAACCTATTCAATTTAACAGCGAAAGCCAGGTAGGCTGCATTATTTCTTTCAATGATTTTTTTAAAAAATATAATTCAAATACCGTAAACTGATATTCATAAAAACCAAACTCATGTAAAGCTTCTCTTACTGTTGCTTCTCTGTGAGAAACAAGCAACAAGGGATTGCAGTGGAAAAGGTTACAGGCAAGGGCAACGAGCTCAGCACAAACACGTTAGAACTCACTATTGAGCATGACAAGGAGAGGCTGCACGCTGTCCCTTCTAAAAATAGGAAAGTAAGAGAAGGAAAAAACACAGAACAAAAGTGGCCCTGTTGTGCACTTCTCTGAGCAAGGCAGGAAGAGAGGGCTGAACATAAATTGCCAGCCGCTTCTCACAGGCGAAGACAGGCACAGAACTTGGGACAGGAGGCAGAATGTGAAACCTGCCAGTCTGCAAAGTTCAGGTCTTATGGAGAGCAAGGCTGTTCCAGAACTAAAGCATGTTCATACCTGGGAAGATGTAACTCTTATTCACAGCTTTCTAAAAGACCTGTGCAGTAACACCACCTGATGATCAGTCAAGGGCAGTATCACTTTTACGCACTTAGGGCTATTCTGGAAATTAATTGTTCAGTTGGGACAGAAGTTCCAGAGGGAGTTGAAGCTGCGCACTACCTGATGTACTGATCAACAATCTCCTGCTTACTCAGCTAGGTCTGTGTCTAAACCCAATAGCTCAAAACAGCTTTTGCTGGTACGTTATCTGTACTGATATTTCAGTAGAAAAGTCAAATTGCCTAGGCAATATTTTCCTGAAACAAGACTTGGGGCTACTATCACACTTCTGCGGGGTGTCCTTACCTGAGGACGCAGAGGCCCAAAGATCTAAGGAGAAACTTACGCCAAGTTCCCTGCAACATATTTGATTTTTATCCAAAACACCATTCATTTTGCAGCAGGGCTTGACAAGCGCTTTGCTCCCCAGCGCTCCCTATCCCCGTGCCAGTTGTGGGCAGGGCAGACAGGTGACAGGCAGCACTGCAGCCAGAACTCACTCGCAGGGGGCTGCGCCAGCTTTTTGGATGGGAGTGTGCGTGTTCCCACTGCTTGTGTGGTCACTCATCGCCACTCATCTTGGTGCACTAGATCCAGTGTACCAGGAAACGCCACAGACCTACATGTTTTGTAGGTGTGAAATCTGCGTCTCCAGTGTTAACACAGGGGGTGGTGGCTGTACTTCTGAAAACACCTGAAGAATCTTGTTCATTTTCTCACAAACTCTGGAATTTTTCTGGCACTCACACCTTACCTGTCATGCTTGTTCTCTTGCGCTGCTCGCAGCAGCTCCTGAATATTCTTAGTGATCTGCTCAGTTTTCCGAATCACATCTTCTGTGCTGGGCAAACTGGAGCTGGGGGCTGTGTCAGCATCTTCAGGGATGGATCCCTCCCCCTGCCAAAGGACACTCCTTTGCCGGCCCTTCCTGCCTGACCTGCAAAGGAACAAAGCAGAGGTTGGCCCTGTGGAACCAAACTGGCTGCTTCACGCAACTCCCCATCTTCCAACAGCGCAGAGCTGTGTTGTCAGCTCTGCATCACCACAGCACCTACCCTGTCTCCTCCAGCTCCAGAGGGGTGGTGGGGTTATCATAGTCGCTCTCAGACACGCTGCTCTGCTTCTCCAGCTTTGAAGCCTGCAACCAACACAGATCTATTTCAGCGTTGTGCAGGAAAGAAGAGTCCCTAGCTGTGCCAGCACCGTGTCCTGCGTACCCGGGCTTCCTCTTTAGCGCAACGGCCCCTGCACCAGACGCTGCCCTGAAGCCCAGTGTGTCCCCACGCCCTGCGCTGTGTTCCTGCTGTCAGTGGGTAGCTGCGGCCCTGGGTGATGCTGGCACGGCACAGCCCCGCCAGACCCAAAGTGGGGCTGCGGAAAGGCCGCAGCACGGCATCCTTCCCCTGCTGCTGAAACTGCTGTGTGGGAACACAGGGGGAGGCCCAGAGGGGAGCAGAGGCCAAACAGAGAGGGCAGGACCACCAGGGAGAAAGAGGCCAGACCAAGAGCAGGAGGCCCACAGCAGACTGGAGGCCAGACACAGCATGGGAGGCTGAACACAGAGTGGAAACCAAACTGAGCATGGGAGGCTGAATAGAGAACTGAGGCCCAATACAACATGTGAGGCTGAACCGAGTGTAGAAGGCCCATGGCAGAGTAGGAGGCTGGACAGAGCGTGGGAGGGTTGTGACAAGAGTAGAGGCCAAATCAAGCATGGGGGTCTGACCACAGAGCAGAGGCTGACCCAGGCATGGGAAGCCCACTGTAGAATGGGAGACCAAAACGAGGGTAGAGGACTGTTGCAATGGGAAAGCCAAAATAAAGACAGGAGACCAAAATGATGGTGGGAGGCCCATCGCAGAGTGGAGGCCAAACTGCGGGTAGAAGACCAAAGGGCACGTAGAAAGCCGAACCAACGAGACTTGGAGCTGACTAGAGGCTGAAACAGGGGCGGGAGGCCAGAACGGGGAGAGTCAAAGCCCATCGCAAATTGGAGGCTGAAACTGGGGTGGGAGGACGAAATAGGGAGAGTTGAGTCCCACTGAACACTTGAGACCAATACAAGGTTGGGAGGCCAAATAACTGAGAGTTGTGGCCCATAGGAGTGCATAGGATGAAACAAGGGTGAGAGGCCTAACCATCAGGAGTAGAGAGCCACTGAGTAATGGGCGTCAAAAGGAGGGTGGGATGCCAATTCCAAAGTGGAAGCCAAAACGAGGGCAGGAGGTACACAAGGAAGCGAAGGCTGGACCAAGAGTTGCAGGCCCATTGCCAAGCAGGAGGCTGATCCAACTGAGAAGCTGAAGCCAGGGTGAAGGCTGAATGAAGAGTGGGATAACAAAATGAGCTTGGAGGCCAAATCTACAGCAGAGGCCGAACCCAGAGCGAAGGCCTGCAACTGAGTGGGAGGCCAAACCGAGAGTAGGAGGCACACAGCGCAGTGGGGACTGAACTGAGCCTGAGACTCTGACCTCAGAATGGAGGTCTGCCACAGAGTAGGAGGCCAAACCTAGACTGGGAGGTACACGAGGAAGGTGAGGTCAAACCTAGTGGGAGGACCATGACAGAGGGAAGGCCAAAGAGTTGGAGGCTGAACCAAGCATGGGAGGCCCAGCTGCTGAGTGCTGCTCCAGAGGGCAGAGGCCTAGAGGCCCAGTATTTTCCCCTTCCCCCTTCATGTGGCATTCCCTTGGGAGAGACGCAGTGACTGTGTCCACACCAGGAACCGGAGTGCCGCCCATTCCCTGCCTCTGAACACATGCGCTTCTTCCCAGGTGCAGTGGCAGAATGCTCACCACCTCCTAACCCTATACAGACCAGTTCTGCAACTCCCAGTAAAGCACCCAATCCATGGGCAAAGATGATGCTCCATTTTTTTCCCTCCTAAACTCCTTTTCAACTTATGTTGTTTTTACTCTCTCAGAAGGCTGCCAACACAAATAAGCATACTTACACTATGACAGCTCAAGAGTGCTCTCTCTGCAGATCCTAACATACAGCAAAAGTTTCAAATCAGACTTTCAGATAGACAGCTAGGCTTCCTTCTCTGACCTAGTTTAGCCTTCTTGGATATTTTATGCCCAGGCAATACAACATCCTGGAGGGTTATGCTATGAATACCTACTGTCAGGCTGATCTCTGCAGTTCACGTGAATTAGCAGTTTGAAGTCCCCGAGGAACACTCCCATCCTCAGCCAGGCCCCAGGATCACCACACGTCTACCTATTCTACTCTTAAAAATTGCAAAGCTCATCAGAAGTGCCTACTACAGCTCATCCATTTGCAAGTATCAGTGTCACTCTACATACATATCAGCCTCTGCATCAGCTCCTGCCTTAGTCACAGACACTGCTCATGTAATAGGGTCCCTTGCAATCCCTGCTGAAGAACGAGCCGTCAAGCTTTACAGAAGCTCTTAAGTCAAGATGAAGGAATCTCAGGTGTTAAGACTGTAAGGGACACCTTCAATTTGCATCCCAGATCCATACACTTTGGAAATAATATTTCTACCTCGAGGACAAAACAAAAATGTGACTAGGAACTGGTTTTCATTGCTTAAGATCCAGTACATTTGTTAAACACTCATCTAATGTTAAAACCAACAATTAACTCTGAAGCACCTGGAGTAGGAACACTTTCCGTCCACTTTAAAGTTACTCTGCACAGAAGGAAAAAACAAGCATTTTTTGAAAGCTCACTTCTCAGGATAGCTAGTAAAGATCAATTCTAGAAGTGACACATATTTTGAAGATCCGAAACTACAATATGTAGGGTCTGACCCTTCCCCTCTCCCAGACGTACAAAGGAGAACAGTACGATTAGTGGCAAAGCTGTACGCTATGGTCAGAAATACAGACAACGATGAATTACGAGAATAGGATACTATGGAATCAGTAATATAGTATAGTAATGGAATAAGTGTACAACAAAAACTAACAAACAAAACCTCTGCAAGTTTCTAGTACTACACAGTACTGATTTCAGCTGCAGCCAAACCTAGATTCACACTTGAACAAGCAGGATATTTCCTCCTAAGTTTTATCATCTAGCCCTACCTGCAAATCTAATATTTTCTTGACTGATATGTCCAAACACTGTACAGTCAAAATAAAACAGGGACACAAGAATTTAAAAAGCAGATTCTGTATCCCAGCAGGAAGAGGCCAGAGTATGACCATTCAACATCTAAACCCACAAACCTGTCTTTTTTGAAAAATTTAGTATTATATAGTAAAATTTGATTAGAGACACTGCAATGCTTGCCCAAGAAATGGAATGAGACAGTACTGATTTCATTATATTAACCACACAGAAATAGCAGTGCAAGAAGAGAGGACTTTTCTTGAAAGATCTTTTCAAAATCAGTTAAGTCTTACAAAGAAATACAAATACTTCTCTCTCAAGTTTACTCTCAGAAAGCCTTGTTTTAACACAGAAATAAGCAAAGTCGAAGTCTTGAATATGTGATACCACAAAATGGGTATAAGCTACTCATTATTTCCTACAAAATGAGACACAGACATCTAAAAACAGCCCAAAGGACCTTGTATCAATATTTGCCTCAAAGTTAAAGAGGTTTAGTCAGAGCAAGACCTCGAAATGTAATCAACTCATTCTGATGATGGAGGGTACTTTCTGCAAGCAGCGCAAGCTGGTAGCTCAGGCTGGCCGAACAGCAGCATAAAAGCTATGGGTGTTCATCTTCAGCATTCATTAGTCTGTGACACATGAAGATGTACCTGCTCAGGGTCCATTACTTCAGTCACAGCCCCTTCACAGCCAAAAATGGATGTTATTCTAGAGCTGCAAATCCAACGTGCTTTTCCCTTTTTTTTGAATATGTAACTTGCCATTAGTTCAAGGATCCTAAATAAAACATAGTCTAAAAAGAAGCTGTCACAGACTAGACTATCAAACTGTTTGCCTTGCTAAATATGTCCTTTTGCAAGGTGGCATTTTATGCTCACTTCTAGCAGGCTAATTTGAATAAGACTAAATTTAAGGTGACCCACTACAAAAAGAGAACAGTGTTTAAAAAAAGTTTAAGAAGCTGGACAAGGCTTCTTCAAATAGCTAATAGCTCACCTATCAGGCCAGAGCAAAGACAGTGTCTTTGGAATAACATAAGCTTATAGAATGCATTTAACGTTTCTTGGTAACATTGCAATTTTTTCCCCTAGAGTCAGTACTGTAGCTAACAACCCTAAGAACAAAGCTTTGTAGATACTGATGGAACACCAATACAAGCTTCCTTTATATACTCTCAGTGTCTTTAATCTTGCTCTGAAAGGAGTCTTGCTAAAAAAAATTCCCACGCCCATTCAGTCTTTTACCTATCAAGGCCAGCAGAAGGCAGGCTAGCTGATACTAAATGTATCGGTGGGCAATATGAATGGCCATCTGTTTGGATGCTTAAAGAACTCACTTCAAACAAACTAATGAACATCTGTAAGATAAACGGTCAATCAGTACCAATTTCATTTGGTGCAAACTGACAGCCCTCAAAGAAAGCAGGCTTTAAAGCCAGGACCCAGTGAGCTTTTCAAATGCCTCATGCAATGCATTTTAGTCAGTAGGAAGAGTTATATATTGGCTTATGAAATATCAGTGAGTGCCTGCCAAATTACTTTCCAAACAGCAACCAACCTGTCTTCTGGCTGTTTTCAGTGTTATGCAGTCAAACAAGTGATCTGGAGTAACTGTGCATGGTGTTAAATGCTAAAGATTTTAGCCATTGTGAAGTTAGAGAAGAGGCAAGTATCCACAGCATGTGGCAGAAGAAATGGAAAGTGATGAAATACTGCTTCATGCAAGCATGAAGGCTAGTCAGCATAAACGGGGAGAAGACAGAGGCATAATGGCTTCTAGGGAGACTGCCACCTCCTCCAGGTAAAAGACCAATTGGGAAGGTACTTAACCCTTCGTGTGCTTTCATCCCTTGACCAGGAAAGCGTGGAGGGGAAGGAAGGTAGAGATGAAGAGGAGGTCACAAACGCACTCCTCCCGATCTAAAAATGGGAAAGAGAAAAACACTCGGGAAAACCAAAAACAAAACACAAATAAATTCTTAACTGAAATAAAGGAACATTCTTAAAACCATGGAGATGACATAAAGCAAGAATGATTTTGAGAATTTGGCTAAGCCTGAGTGGACTTAATTCTTTCAAAATACAATTGACTTCATGTTAATTCTAATATTGATATTCCAGAGGTGCTAAATTCCACAGAGAGTAAAATACATTCACCACAATACCAAATAACTAACTTCATGTAACAAATCAATGCTTCAGAACCGCTACTTCTATCCAAATTTCAAACTAAGTGACCAAAGGACCTATACAAAGCACTGTGATGTTTTGCAAACATTGCCACATACAGAAGAATTCTGACATTTCTTGCTGCCAGAACTGCCTTTGTTATCAACATGTCAATATAATTTAAAATGATCCAGACTTCATAGTTTAAAGTTCTTAATTTAATTGAAGGCAGGGAAAAACCCAGCACACAAATTTCTCTGCTGATTCCCTGGTGCACTCAACTGTCTTCTTCGGAATGTGCATGGAACATTTGCCGTCCCTCATGCCAGGCAAAGGAACCCATTAACTCCCAAATATATTTTAAAAAGCTTAATTGTTTATCTGGAAGGAAATACAAGATAGTGCCACCAACAGGGAAACATATTGAAACGAATCCACAAATGTTAAATATGTGCCTAAAAAATACCATCCTGTATTCCTGCCCACAGGGCAATCTTAAAAAGATGCAGTAAAAAATTAACTTTAATAAGCACTAGTGTGTGTTGGGTCACTTATCCGAAGTGCGAACACATCAGTGCAGAATTCTTGTGGCTTAATACAGAACTCACTCTCCACTATCAGCACATCATACAGGAATATACTAAACCAGAAGAATTTGTTCAACTAACAGCTCTAAACTATCTTCAGCCTCCAGTTCCAAACTCAGAATAAGAAATCGGTGGCCTAGTGAAAATTTAGCTTCAAGTTTATTTTATTTTTGAAAGGTGGTTCTGAAGTTCCACAAATTGGCACATGCCTGTGTATCTCAAGAAAGAAATCCATGAACTTTACCTACCTTCTTGGAATACTATTTCCACCCCCCACTCCTGGTTTTCAAACAGCCACACATTGATATTTGGCATATATACTGTGATTAAAAGAAACAGCTGAGCAGAAGCCAAAAACTCCGTTTACATATTCCAAAATTGTTATAGCTTTTACTTTTCAAAACATCGAGCTCCTGCAGACATGTTAATACAGCAAACATTAACAATTCTTACAGTTCAAATTCACTCTGAAGCTGACAGTTGAGCAGCTTTGGTAAATGAGCGTAGTTGGAATAGACAGAAAAGCTGAACATAAGAAGAAATGCAGAAGCATCAGCAGTTCTACTTACATGTGGAGGGAAAGGCTGCAGTCTTGTTATGCTTTCTTCTGGGTATGTGACCTCTCCCATGGGGAGGTAGGGTTTCTGACCTGATCCAGTCTCATACATGGACATGGGTCTGCTACCCCGTGCAGATGGTCGCCGCTTTAAAGAAGAATTGTTGGCAGGGTCTGTGTATTCAGAACCAGTTTGGACCTGATATATATTGGTTGTAGCCTGTCTTCTGAGGTTGGTATTTTCACTCTGTAGCGTTTGAAGCTGAAAGAAATGTTTAGCAGTGGGACTTTGTTTTTCTAATAGCAAGCGTCAAAAGCAAACTGACTATACAATATACGCTTGTCAGCTTTACTAGTAAATCCAGTTACTAGTAGCTAGGGTTTGATTTCTTTTTCTAAATCTACTTGACTTGCTTAGTATAAGCATAGAAGCATCTATGTTCCAGATCTGGAAATATATATGTGCTGATTTCCAGCACTTTTTGCTCAGATGCAAACTGAATTAGATCTTAAAATTGCCTGTTGTAGTTAAACAACACACAATCCATTTCTTCCAGACTGGCTGTACTGGCACACGAATTGTGTAATATAATGAGGTTGTGGGGGGAAGGACTGCCAACAAAACAGTTTTTCAAGCAAAGTGATCCATTTCAGCAGTCAATACAAGAACTTAAGAGGACTTTAACATAAGGCCCATGAAATCTGAAGATACCAGCACTACAGCACAGACACCAGAGGCAGCGCAAAGAAAACTAAAGCTTGCTCTGCAAAGCAAGAAGAGAGTTTAGCTTATGAAAATTAAGTATCAGCTACTGCTTTCTAAAAAAGCCAACAAGAAATAATTTTAAAGTTTTTATTATTATGTATTTGATAGATAGTAAAAAAGCAACAATTCTGATATTTTTTTTTTGTGGAGTTACTCAGAGTAAGTTTGCTATATTAACACATCATAAAGAAAAGATGTAAAAAAGTCAGCATCAGCAGTTCTCTAACGATAATTGAGTATAGTATTTCAAACAGCTGATGGCCTTTTAAACAGGAAATTGCATATTTACTACTTGCATTTATTCTGCATCATATGAACCTTCAAGAGCATTCTCTATCAAAAAAATCCTATTTTGCCTGGAGCACTTCCCAGAACCCTAAATAGAATGTGCAGACTTCTAACAAGGTAACTCATTCCTTTTCTCCCCACTTTGTGTGCTCTGTAGTAAGATGCATCAAGTCTTAAGATTTGAGAATCACCCAGGAGCCAAGCTGCCCCCTTAAAAGTTTGACATTAGAGGCAATTAAATATCAACTTCATAGCCTCCTTCTTCCAAACTTCTTCCACATTGTATAAATGTGCTTTTGGTGCAGTTTTAGCCAACAGCTAATGTAAATTCAGGCCAAACTCTTAACCACCTATAAGCACCTAAAAAAAATCCGCAAGCATAAAAAATTAACTTTTTCCATTGGAATGCCCATTAAACTAATGGA
This sequence comes from Astur gentilis, assembly GCF_929443795.1. Classification (NCBI taxonomy): domain Eukaryota; kingdom Metazoa; phylum Chordata; class Aves; order Accipitriformes; family Accipitridae; genus Astur; species Astur gentilis. The sequence goes on along the minus strand of NC_064886.1, from coordinate 15,487,360 downwards.
ATTTTTGTTTAGGAAGAATCTACTCTGAAGTAGCATTCATCAAGTACAGCTTTGCCTCTTTTAATTAGCTGCTTTTGCTTAGTAATTGCCATGCAAAAGATTAGATACACAGTTGCCTAATAAGGTGATACATAAAGTAGACAGACCTTTTTAGTTTATGACCTTCTAAGCCCTTGCTTAGAAAACAAAAAACAACAACAAAAAAGAGACTCCTAAATGACATCTACTGCATTGGAATTGCTGAAGTAGTACAAATATATTGGTGTCATGACACAAATAACCCAGCAGAGAATTCCCATATTGTAGTGAAGTTCCCAGTAGCCTAGAGCTAAGACAGCTGTTATATCCCTTCCTCCCATGCTGCATTCTGCACTGGCACACAGCTTTATCGATTCTTCACCAATCCAAAGCCACTAAACATGAAGATAAAGAAGCCCCATAGTTATATACATTATCAGAACATAAAATTAGTGCAACTCATCTCCAAGGTGAGTGAGCCCTGGATATGCCATCTTTCAAAACAAGTTCAACTGCAGCACAGCAATGATCTCTCTTCTGCTATACCATATAAATATACTAAAGTCTCATTAATTCCTACGCCCTAAAGACTTTTTTTTCCCCCCCTAGACATCATCTAGTTAAAGAAACTCAGTGTAAGTGAAAAGTTAATTCAATAGATGCAGGGAAGTGCTTAACCAGTACAAGCTGCTAAAAGACCACGGAAACACCCTGAGATCTCTTACTATTCACCATTCCAATAGATCTGAAAGGCTTAATACAGTTGTAACAGAAGGATGGTACTTAACAGACAAAGATATTTGAATCCACTGAATTAGCTTGGCTTCAGATGCTAGCTCAACAATTCCCACCACTCTCCAAAGCATCAGCCTCTTTGCCCCAAAACAACAGGGAAAATCTCTCAGCACAGGTTCACCTCTGCAGAAGCACAGCTGGAACACCTTTCTCTACAGAGAGAGAACACTTCTGCAGCACATACTGTAAGTCTTGCAGTATTGTAATTATTTGGAAAAGAGGATTTTTAACACTAGGCAAAGAATTTGAGGAAGCAGCCAGCCTTTTCTAGGCTAGCATGACACACAGGATAGTGAACTCAATACAGATATAAATTCTCCTCTACCCCGCAAAAATCTCAATTTACCAGAACACTAGCAAAGCATTCAACAAATTGTTGATTTGTTTATATAAAGATTAGAAGGCCTGGCTTCCAAACTGGGGTTTAGGAGCTTTAAATTCAGGATTTTCGCAAAAAAATGTTCAGTTTTCTGTTTGCATATGACTACCTATACATAGTAACTCATATTGTAAATGAGATATCTCTGCCTTATCCTTGTCTAGACAAAACCCACATTGAAGGTTTAAAGCAGTAATTGAGTTTACCACTATATCCTATATGTGCTATTTCCCAGAGATTCAAATGCAAGCAAACAAATAAATCTTGGCCTCCTGGTATATGAGAACTTTATATGGTATTGCCACATTTCAGATTATTTTCTACTGCCAAACTGGATTGGGATTTTAATTTCCCTTCATTCCAAGCTAGGCTTATTAATGGAAAAAACCCCAGCATATTTACCAGAAAAGTTGCAATTTCATTATATAGATATGTGCACACACATAAGGTGTGTGCTAGCACTTACTTCCTCATTGTTGAAAACTGCTTATCTTGAAGCAAGACAGCAAAAACACACAAGACTTGTAACAACTGTCTTGTCACTTGGAAAACTTATGTCCAAGTGAACTAAGCAGATCATCATCTCCACAAAAAAAAAAAATATTCAAAGCATGTGTTGCAAACATACATTTATAGTCTCATATCCAATGCCAAGGCAGTTCCATTTTAAAATAAGTATTCTCACTATCCTAATATTGGGTTATTGCATCTTCAGTTTCAGCAGTTTTATTCCAGTCAACTTAAAATACAGCAAGAGATGAAGGGGTTACACTGTTGTGCCTGTTACCTTTTTCTGCATGATTCTCAGCTCATCACTCAAGTTGATGTTCACTTTCATTAACTGCTGAATCTTTACCTCAGAAGCCACCAATGCATTTTTAACTTGCATATATTCTTGGGCTGTCACTGGTCCATCTGATAAGTCTGAATCCAGGCTCTATAACCAGTAAGAGAACAATACTTAGACCATTGAGAAACAGATTACCAAAAGAAAACAAGACAATGAGATTTCAACAGCTTTTCAGTGTACTTACTTTAAAGGAATCATGGTTCAAATTAAGTTCAAATTAATAAGATCCATTAAAATAATTTTAGTGTAATATAAAATAAATTTGATGTCAATCAATGCTTAGCTCCTCTATGCACAAAAACATTTGTCTCAGCATTTCAGTGACAATACTGTTTCAGAAACAATACTGTTTCACAAGGATTTTTTTAAAATATGCAATAAGGAACTGGAAAGTCATAAAAGACAGATTACTAAATATCCAGTGTGCATATTACCAGGGAAGATGAAACTAGAAGTACTAGGTTTACTGCCCCTCTTTCACCATGCTGCATTATTTTCAGGAACGGTTTAAAACACTCTAATCACTATTGGTCGCCTGTAAACATTTCTTCAGTAGGAAGCAGTTTGTGAAATACCATGGAATCACTGATTAAGAGTGTTTTGGTAGATCCAATTATTTAATCTAAGCAATTAGATCTATATCTTCACTCCAGACATGCACAGTGGCACACATTACTTTTCTAGAGGAGCATTTTATTTACAATGAAAATTCCTGAAATCCGAACACGTAACTTTGTTAAAGTTCATAGACTGAGAGATGATTCTGAAATGAATTTGAAAATTAATTAGAATATTCATTTTCTGATTGTTTACACCTGTTAAATCCCCTCACAAGGGGCAAGACTGACTGCAGATTAACTATATGAATAAAATTTGGTGTGTGTGTAAATACTGCAAACCTACCTTCTGTCTGTTTGATTTAGCTGCATTTGTTTCCAGATCTGTGTCTTCATCTGAAGCAACGCTGTCATAATCAGGCTGGTCATTATCCTGACTTTCACTACTATGTTGATTGCTGATTGATTTGAGTATCAGCTCCACATTTTCTGTGATCAACATACACCATTTAAAAACATACTAGTCAGTTTGGAGAAGAAAGAGAAGTGCATAATTTAAAGTAATTTAAAAAATAAATAAATCAGAAAATATTTTCATCCAGAGAGACAATACAAGACATGCCATAATAAAGTACCATTTGACTAGCCCAGTTCAAAAAAATTAATTTAGATCTGCCTAATAGGTATGGATTATTACTGTCCAAAATGTCCAAGTTTTATGGTTTTGTCTTTTCATTTCTTCTAAGTGTTTAGGCAAGTTAAAATAAGTGGTGAGAAACATGCTTTAACAACTTCATAAAATTTACATAAGGGGGAAAAAACCCAACAGACTACACTGAACAAATGCACGTCAACATTCAAATGAAAAATATAGAGGAAAAATTGAAAGTTAGAATAGATTTTTTGTATTTTCTCTCCAGAGGGAAAACTAGTGTTCAAATCTTGTTCCATACCATCAAGGCTAGAACTATGGCTCTGTCTGGTTGTTGGCATAGATATTTGTATTCTTCGGCATCTATTGCACTCAATAAATACAGAAAGTAAACATTTTTAGGTGAATTAGCAATAAGCTCAAGAGCATCTAAATTACAGCAAAGTCCTGCATATATAGAGCAGCCAGGACAGCCAGCATCTAAAACACTGACATTATCCTAGCTGCCTATCAAAAGTACCACCACTCTAAAACTGTACAGGAGCATTCTGGAAAATTTTACCAAGTTATCATAAAAGTCACACCGAGCATAAAAAGATGTTCCTGAATTGCACAAATTCCGCTTAATTTAATTGTATTACAAATACCAACCTTAACAGACAAATCTCCTGTATTTGGGCATTATTTTGGTGGCCTAATGCATGTTGTCAATAGCCTGCTACCCACATGATTTGTTCTTTTCATTTATAAAAACAGTATAAATCTCTTTCTTCATTCATATAGTACTTTTGAATGAGGCTATGATATCAATTAAACTACCAAAGAATTTCATATAGAAGAGGTGACAACCAAAAGTATATTCACCTTTTGAACCAGTGAGAGGATTCCCCTGTTGTCTTCTTTTGGCATCACTTAAGATATCTATAACTAGCGTAGCAAATTCATGAGCATTAAATCGAGCCAGTTTCTGTCTTCCCTAAATTACAGAATAACGCAGGAAAAAAGTATATTGCATATTAGATGAACAGCAGAGTTCCCAGGTAAAACTAAGACTATAGCACTTGCAGTGAGTTGATTGTTCAATTACATGTATTGCGAAAAGTGTGATTTAAGTTATCAAGCTGCACACTCCAGGGCAGAGGAAATGTGAAGCTATTTTAGCCTCTTTAGAAGTAGATGCAACTCTTCTACAGTAGTGAAGTACAGTAAAACAGTATTACTTAGAATACCTGGCCTATTAAATAAAAATAGTTTTACAGTATTAAGAAGATTGCATACCTGATTCCTGGTTGAGGAATATTCAGGATTTACAGGAAGAAAAGGGACCACTGTAGTCTCTGTCACAAGAGTACTATGATTCTGAGTAGCAAGCCAGACTGCTCAGGGAAGAAGAAAAAAAAAAAAAAAGAAAAAAAAGAGGGAATAACCTTCCTGTACTATTTGACAGTGTTTCTCATCAAAGAATAAAAGACCACAATTTCAAACATACACAATCAATTCAAAGGAACGCTTTTTTCCCTAGAGGGTTCTCTACTTCATAAAAACACAAGATTTTTTCAACTAACATCACCTTCAGACAATGCAAGATAAAGAAACTACTATTATCAGCAATTACGGAATACAAAAGTACTTCAAACAGAACATATGCTTGCAGTAGTATCTTGTACATAATGTAACAATTCAAATTTATTTTATACATATTTCACAAAGCCTCATTCACCTGCATCTGTTTCCCTCCTGTCAACTTCATCATACACATCCATGGCAAGTTCTTCAAATAAGTGGTTGCTTAGCTAAGGGTAGAAGAGAATAATTACAGCTTGAAAAGAAACGAAACCTAATAAGACCTCTATAACATAGAAAATATAAGAGCACAACTCTACTCTCACTTGGCTGCTCTTCAGCCTATACAGTTGCTTGTTCCTCAGCCTGCATAGTAAAGTAATCTATTAAGCAGATATATACGACTGCCTGATTGCTAGATACGGAGACAACAATACTGTTCTACAATTTTCCTTTACTGGTTAATGGATTTTTCTCCTCTCCTATCTGATCAAAAACACCTTGTGTATTTGGGGTGAAGCAGACCTACTCTGAGAATTAGGTATCCAAATGCCACTGTAGATTTGGGCTTAAGTGAACACTGAAGACTAAGAAAACGTTTGCTTGTTTCAAACTCTGCTGCTACAGTAGATGCTTCAAGAGAGATACTTGCATTATAAAGAAGTGAGCTGTCAGATGATCAGACATGAAACTAAGATGTCACAGGGCTTTGTGGATATTTCACTTACTGAAGTACAGTGCATTAACATTAGTAATGGGTAGACTTGATAACTAACTGTGTAAGCAAGCCTGAATAGATAGCTCATCTTCCTTCTCTGGCACAAGCTGTACTAAAAAGGGTGAAAAACGTAACACTTTCTAGGGTGATTAGCAGGAAAACCAGTCCTGCTTTTTCCAGAGTTTGAGTGCCATTCTTAACCAAAGAGCAAGTGCCATCATTCTTGAACCCAGGTAAAGCCAGTATGTTTACTTGTGTACTGGATGTGGCCGCGGTGGAATTAAGTTTCTTCATAGTAGCCCGCATGATGCTTGCTGTGTTTTGAATTTGTGACTCAAGCAGCGCAGATAACACTACCTAGTTTTCGGTGCCACTGAACAGTGCTTGCATAACAACAAGGCATTCTCTTTTTTCCCCCCACTCTGCCCACCCCACCACCCAGCAGCAAGTAGGCTCAGTCAGGGTTGGCATGAAGCTGGGAGGAGACCCAGCCAGGACAGCTGATATGAATCTGCCACAGGGATATTCCATACCATACCATGGCATGCTCAGCAATAAAATCTGGTGTAGAGGAAGAGATAGTTTGGTTTTTGGCTTTCAAGATGGCTTTTCAGAGACTACCTGGGCAGTCTGTAGTAGTCTGCCTGTAGGAGGTGCTGAGCAATTTCATTTGCTTCACTTGTTTTTCTTCTCTTCACCTATTAAACTGCCTTTATCTCAACCTATGGGTTTTCTCGCTTTTGCTCTTCCTATGCTCTCCCCAGTCATGCTGGGGTGGACTGTGTTGGTGCTGGGCTGCTGGCCAGGGTCAACCCACCATAACTTGCAAAAATACAATGCAGGAACCCACCTACTTCTAGCTAGCAATGCATTTAAAGTAACCACTAACAGCATGTTAACAGCAGAAAGCCAGTTCTAAAGTAGGATTCACATTTGGTTTGTATTGATTGCTATCTGAATACCAGTTCTACACAGGCTGGCTTGCTTAGCTGGAATTTTCATGACCACTAGCATTACCTTTAGAGAAAAATGGACATTGTTAAACAGAAGAGTATCACCAGGTTTGTTCCTCCCCTAACCGCAAGATTTTTATCCTTTGATACAATTCGCTTCAGCTAAAAGCTTTAAGTAGAGGGAAAACATATTCCCACTCTAACTTGTACAATGATTTGGTTACCAACACTATAAGTGAGCTGGCATTACTATCAACTAATTAGCAGACAGTAATGCACTATTCTGGCTTTGCAGAAAGTTAAAGGCAAAGTAACATTTAACATACAGATTTATATAAAATACATGAGAACAAGACAAACAACAAAATTTAAGGTTCTGAACTGGGGAGACAGAACTAGAGAAACTACTCCAAATAAGACCAACATCTCCATAATGGATTTGTCATCATCTCTGCTCCTCCATTTCTGCCTATTTTCATGTTCTTCTCCAGACTTTTAACTTGCTACAGAGTTGACATTTATTTATGCAGGAATTAATAGCAGCTGAAACCAGCTTGAAAGATGAAGTGCAGTTTGCCATGTCTAGACAAAGAAGTTTTACTTACAGACTGAAGCTTCTTCTTAGCTGCTTTTGCAAGTTCTGATAAATCTAGACTGCTATGAAAACAAAAAGTGATCATTACATCTACAGCATTTAATAGCTTGTTTAAACACAAATTCTATGTTTCAATAATTCAATTATTAAAATTTCACTTTTATTTGAAAGTCCTTGATCTTTTATTATTTTTAATACAGTTTTTAACACATTGATCTTACTAATATTGCTAATACACCAATTAGTATATTCTTAAGCTTTTCTGAACAACCATCTTACATATAAAACAAAAGAATCCCAAAAATCCTTTGGAATGTGAATACCCACATTTGCATAGCTCAAGAAGCAGTCAAGTTGTAGTGCAACAAAATGCTTTCTGTAAAGAATCAAAACAATACGATCATTCTGACCAAAACTTGAGTCCACATGAAACACACAGGATTTTTTCCACTGGACTGTGCAGGAGGTAGGTGACCATAGGCTGGCAAATGGCTACATCAATAGGGCCATGCTTAAAATTATTCTGTACCGATTAGTAAACAATCTCTTCCACTAGTTTCCAGTGTTCAACATGAGGCACAAGATGAAAATTGTGCAGTTCAACAGAATTTATTCTAAAAGCCACAGATCAGGAAGCTGACAAATTTTGAGTCCATATTTGTATCACCCAGAAGACTCCTCTGACCTAAAAGGATGGAAAGGCTCAAATAAAACTGCTGTACGATTAACTGACATCACAGAGAGTTTGTGTAAGCAGTCACCTAGACAAGGGAAAAAAAAGAAAAAAAAAAAAAAAAAGACCTGCAGAGGACATCAGGCAGAGGCAGGACAGCCAGGTTGTACTGCAGGCTCTGCAATCTGAGCAGCATCTTTGAACAAGTAATTTTCTCTGCATGTCAACTTCCTTCTCTGTGTAATGAGGCAAATGGTACTTACTGTGCTCTGCAAAATATTTTGCACTGAAAATACACAGTACTTTATCCAATAGCTAAACACAGCATATCTAAAAAAATTACAGATGATAACACTAAGTATTTTACCAATTATTATAGTTTCTATAATTATTTTATTACAGTTTTTCATAGAAATTTTGCAAGCAATAAGTTGAACAGTAGTTTACTTACAGCCGTCTTATTTCCAATTGCATAGCAATAAAAGAAAAATAGGGACTTATGATTAATATTTGATGTTTTACACAAATATGATTTCATTGACCATAGCCAAAAGTTAAAAGCATTCAGATGATCAAAATTACAAATATTTTCAGAGAAAAATGCAGCTTTCTTGCAGGTATTAGTTTCAAAATGCTGTGCCAGGAGACTAACTCAACTGTTCCTTACATTATTTACAAAAATCTGTTTCCCAGGAATCCCCATGTGCGTTCCCTTAAGATAATTGTCTCACCTTCCCCCCGCACTTTAACAAATACAGTAAAGTTCTATAATTTTCTGATTTTGCTTAAATGACAATATTCTTTCTAGGGGAAAAAAGCTTGCAAGATTGATAAAGGCACACACTAAAAAGTTAGAACGACAACAAGCTTAAAAGTTGTTTCAGAAAGGAAAGGAAACTCAGTTATTAGGGTTTTTTTTTTATTTTGATGTTTTCAGACATGCTGTGGAATCAGCAACTTACCTGTCTGCCATCTGAGGTATAACAAAGTGCTGTCCATTTTTATGCTCTAGAGTTGGAAACAAATTGCACTTTAATAGGTTGTTACTAGAATATAGTTTTCAATGTTGTCACGGTATATAGCTAAAAGACAGAGTAATGAGAAACCCAAGAATATATGCAACAGGCAAACATAGAATCATTTATCTTGCATGCAATTACTCAATTTCCAATTACAGGAATCTAGCAAGTCTTCAAAGAAAGTTCCTACCACAATTTCCTGGTGTTACCAAAGATTCCAGTTAAGGCTTATCAACTGTATTAACGTTCCATTAAAAAAAAAAAAAGTTCTAATATAGGTGTCTTTATGGTACCTAATGGCTAAAAACTTTTAAGCGTGCTTGTGTTCAAAAGGTACCCACTTAATTGAATACTCCCCTGCTTTTGCATTTCAATGTGAAGAAACTACTCAGACCGAGTTTCTACAATATCTCCTGGAGACTATTCAACATTCACAAAATCTGTATTTTCCCTGCAATTCATTCCTTGAAGTTAAACAGTACTCATCTGATCTTACACATAGGTTTCTCCACACTTTGAGGGGTATTCCATTTACAGAACACTATTTGTAGAAAAACAGAAAGAAACTTAATTTTTAATTTAGGTATACTTAAAATCCTGCAGTTTTATCTGAATTTTAAATGCATTATCACTAATTTTACATCTTATACTTTCTTCAGTTCTTCCTATATAAATTCATGCAATGTTAGAATATTTGAAATGCATATAAAAAGTGTAGTAACACCGACACAAACATTATATACCAGAGTTTGAACTGTCCTATAATTAACACTGAAAGATCTCGGAGTGTAGTTTTTCCTACTTACCTGGTTTCCTGCCACAGAGATAGAAAGCTAACCTGTCTGTCAGTTCATACTGAATTTCCACCAGGCGCTCTGCCAGTTCATGATGCCCACCTTGTCTGGTTTACACACACACACACACACACACAAAAGTTAGATTAGTTACTCATTTCAAGACATATAAAATATTAAAAAATGGTCAGAGAAACAGCTTTAGTTTAGCAACTGTTCAACAATGCACATGTTTGAGCGTATCAACACAGCATAGACCAACAGCAGGATTTTCAACAGTATCTTCCAGTGGGCAAAAAAAACCCCTAGATAAACTTTTATGAACTTCCCAAATGAGCCAGTCAAAACTCTGAAAACCTTTGCCTACTGCTTTGCTGTAGAAAAAAACAAACAGGTTATATAGGCTATTTTGAATACATTATTTACAATTTTCTAGACAGTTCATGAGGTCACACTGCAAACTCGCCCAACTTCACATTTGCCTAATAACATTGAGAAATGGAAATATTCTGGCATATTGTCTTCTGCAACCAAGTGAACTTACACAGTCATCAGATTCCATTCATGGCCTCAATTCAAAAGGAATCAGAGCAATGAGGATGCTTCATTTACACAAATGTGCAGCTTTTAGTTGATCAGTAATGTCCAATTTTGCATATAAACACAAAAAACCTTCAATGCTGTGCTGCAAATCTTGCAGTGCCTCGTTACTGCCCAACTAATCAGCAGAGACATTCATGTTTAATCTTTCTTGACATGAATATTGTGGGCCCTTCAGAAACCTAGAGCCCTTCTAAAGATAGGCTTTCCTGAGGGTGCAGTTCTGCAACTGGATGCGCCTAACAGTTCACTGCCACTAAAAAGCCTGGTTCTACCCCCTGCTCCCTGACCCATGTGTGCAGTCCAGCCCTTTCTTTCCTACAGCCATTCCCTAGTTAATCTGCACTCCTGGAGTCTACTCAGCTTGCTGAGCTTGCAGAAACTCTTCTCCTCAGATTACTTTTCTGTGAGCTGCTAGATTGGCACAGCCTGTTTCATTGGGATCACAACTGTTGTCTCAAGCATCCACAAGAATACAGGCTATGAAATTATGAAAATGCTTATTTATACTCTTTATGCATTTGCTCTTTCTGGAAAAAGTACCTACTAGCATTTAACAGTCAAATTATTTTCAGGACAGAAACATATCTAAGCAGGTTCATCATGTGGTTTAGGAACATCAGTTAATATATGAGCATCGCATATGTCAGAGCCTTCTACCTTGCATAGTCAACTGGAGTTTTTCCATTGGAATCTTGCGTGCCAGGATCAGCACCATAAACGGCTAGTAATTCTGCCTGTAAAGTCTGTCCTGCCTTAGCAGCAACATGGAGTGGGGTGTTTCCTTTCTCCTACAAGTTATTAAGAAAAACATCTACTTAATCAACAGGTCTGAGTAGAAGATTAAAATATAATGTGTATCAGCTGAAATCAGTATAAATACTATGAACTGTAAGAATTGATTGTATATCAAAATAATGAAAAAAGTGTTCATACAGGATGAAAGAAGTTGGCTTGAGCTCCTAAGGAGAGTAATCGCAAACACGTCTCCAGATTCCCTGTCCTTACACTGGAATGGAGTTGCTGAAAAAGAAGCGGGATTGTACTTAATACAGCAGCAATAACTGTGATCCAGCATTTGTTTTTTCAGCCATGCTTTTAGAAACATGTAAGAATTCTTGCTACAGCCGTTTTCTGTAAATGTTTTTCTCCAGGTTAACCTAAATTGATGCCTCTTAACCATCCACATCTCCGGTATCTACATATATATTACCAAAAAACAGTGGCTTCAAGTTGAAGTCAAGGTGAATTTGTTTATGTAGTAGTGCTGAAGAACAGCAACAGTTATCTCAAGTCAGAAGCAACCAATTTAATTCAGTCAGATATCACTGTTCTGTTACACAAAAGTCATAGTTTCTGCAGGCCGCCAGAAAAAAACATACTAACCTTACTAAGATCTTTGGCAGTAACACTGTCATCTTCACGGCATGGCAAGCGATGAACAAATGCTAACATTTGATATTTAGCTCTAATGAATTCTGCTTTATTGGGACTGTAAAGAGAAACCCAAGCAACAGAAGGGAAAGAAAATAAATATTAGTGCTTTCACAATAATACAGATGCTCTAGAAAAAGGAAAATTCACAAGTGAAGACTGCATTAGACTTTGCATGCTACTAGTAGCAAAGTTCGACATGGAAAAATATTTTCATTAACAAAACAACACAGTGCAGACTGTCTAACTATACAAAGCATACTTTTGTTACAAACATCAAAATATCTGCAGACTGTAGGATGTAGTGTATATTTCTTAGAAGTAAACATTGAACTTAATTATGCCAATTTAAGACCTATACTTAATATATGCATTTATTTACATTTTAAAATGAAGCACCATATTAATGACAGAAATCTCTCAATTTTTAATTCATCAGCCAAACTCCTTCTCATTAGCAGCATTCAGCTAACTGAAGCATATGTCATGAGAATTAAGTCTTTTGAGTCAAGTACAAGTAAAGGTTCTCACTACTCAAAGCTAGAGGTCAGGAATCTATAGTTCAGAGAATTCAACCAATGTATTTCCATTTTTGCAATAATTTTGAAGAAAAATCAATCACTGGAAATTTTTTTTAAAATAAAAAAGGTAAAAGGTGAGTGAACAACTGACTAGTTTACTCCTGTTCTCTTCCCGCAACAAAATATACACAGGTTCCCACAGACACCTTGCTGTCTCTGTTACTGCTGAATAAAATAATCACGCTTCTACAAAAACAAAAAATTCTGTAATTTTCCACTTACTGCACTTTATCCTGTGGGCTAGCTTTGCGCCTTCCGCTCATAACAGAGGCAGGGTCCAGCAACGAATGTTCCCATATGGAGTTAGCACCATTACTATACAGTGTCTCAACCATCTGAAATCCAAAATGTATACAACCAGGCAGTAAAGAGATTTTGCTGCTAGCTGCACAGACTGACTATCAAATATCTGTAATTATTTTCAACCAGACAGCGAGCCAACAGAGATTCATATTCTATGTGCCAGCATCCATAACATACTGTGGTATAAGAACCAGGCACATGCGGAATGTAATAAGAACCGCCTTAAAATTCTTTACTCTTCCCAACAGCAGCTCTACTGAAGAGGGGCTTGCTATAGATTGAAAATTTAGGTTGAAGCAGATGCATTGCAGAAGTCTGAAAGAAAAGTTGACGGTGACCTTCCAAAACAAAGGTATCAAATTAAAAAGGCATAGACAATTCTGATTTTAGTGGTCCATCATAGCAAAACAAGAGAAATAAAAGCAGACTAACTTAGAAAAAGAAAGCTTAAAAGGACCAGCCCCTCTCAAACAAAAACTTAGTGATTTAAATTCCATAAAAAGTGTTAAAAAAAAAAATGTATCTAGTTTTAATGAAGGAAGACACAGTTTTACTTTTTACCTGCAGCAGTGTTGGAGGCCATGGTGTATGCTTGAGATGTCTCACTTGAGAGATATGACGCCCCAAACTTCGATGAACGCTGCAACACTCATCACAGATCAGAATCCCTCTGTTTATAGATGCCCAACATGGATCTGAAAAAGAATACGTTAATTACAGCACAGAAGGCAATATGACCTTGTATTTCAAACACCGAGACTAAAATGAGGAGCCCTGCCTTCTAACCTTAGCTTTACCGCTTAGCCATTGTATGAGCTTGTGAATGTTACAGCCTTGCTGGGCCACTAGATGCTGAGGAAATAACAGCCCTTACACTTGCTGGGGAGGTAGGAGTCCTAGGACAGCAAGGAGACCTGCTGTGGAAACTCTGAAACAAGCCCCACTGTTTGCAGTTCTTCCTATGAAAATACTTTCTTTGCAAGTGTAACAGAACACTAAATTTATTACCTTCTTGAAGTGCTTACCTGTCATTTAGTGGAGTCCTACAAAAATAATTCTAACAATAGTACCTACCTCCTCTTCTGAAAAACTCAAAAGTCTATAAACAAAATAGCAATCGTGCTTTTTCACATAGTACTCAGTCTTCAGTTCTATATTAGTAAAATTTCTTAAAATTTCCACATTAAATAGTAAAAACACTCAAGAGTGTCAGAGTGAAAAAAAAAAAAAGATATATATGTGTCAAGGTAAACACTCAGTAAAATCAAAAACTATCAAGCAAATTAACTTCAACTCTGAACAGATCCAAATTGAAACCATCTTATAAGCAAACCAGAAAGACAACTGATGGAAGGTGAAGTAAATAATATATACTAGCTATTATGTAGCTTCAAACATCACAAAGTATAAAACTGAGGAGTGTTATATCAGACTGCAACTGAATATATACAAAAGAGGACATTAAACTGAGGTCCCTCTACCACTCTTAGCTCAGTCTTCAGAAGACACTCCAGTTTTGTCAGTGACACATGAAACTCAACGTGCTAAGAACCCTGCAGTAACAGGCAACTGAGCAGCAAGACAGATCTTCAGATCTAGCACATCCCAGGAAAAAGAAAAAGGAATTCAATATTCTCTTTTGTTTTGGAAAATTCTTCTTAATTTCAAATCCAGAGATCAGTTTGAGGCCAAATAGAGTACAACACAAGGCTGGTATCTGATGCGAGAACTTCTGCATGCTGTCAGAATACATCTAAGCAATTGTGCATCATAAAAAAGTCTTCTCTGACCCATGCAATAAACTTACTGAATCCCTGAAACATGAGATCTGATCACAGTTGTGGTTTTTAAGCAGAGTTGATGTATGTGTGCTGAAGGCAATGTAGGCAAACCTGTTCGAACCACAGGCCATGAGGGATGGGAGCATCTATTCACAGATGATAACTATCACAGCCCAGAGCCAAATTAAAGCATATGTTTTAGGAAAAAAAACTAACCTAATTTAAAAAACAAATTAATAACAAGCACACAACCTCCTTATTAAATCATTCCATTATTTTAACAACTTTAACCTCTAAGAAGGAAAAAAATAACAATGAAATGAGAGGCATTAGCACTAACCTAACGACCCAAGATTAGAGGCAGCCTTCCAGATTAACTAGTCTAGTCCCTTTTCATTAGACAACCTTATCACATACTCATTCATAAACTAACAGGATTCTTCTGAAAGCCATTACATTTCTTGTTTCAATCACTAGTTAAAGGCTGCTGTGAGCCTCACTCTGTTTTGACTAAAGAGTCATCAGGTTTTTTTTTCTTTACATCCACCTCAATACCTAATTTAATGGGCTCCAAACAATTGCCGTTTTAGCCATGATAAAGTCAGCTACTGTTTATTTGGTGATTTCATAGCAGAAACAGGGTTTTAAAATTCTTCTGAAGAAAAAAGCTGAGACCTTGCTTATAATTTCAGCTTGTACATTCTATTTAAAAGAAATCACACTGATGCAAGAGTCCACGTTTACGTAGAATCTGTCAAAAACTGGCACCCTTGGAAATGTGGATGGTGTGATGCAAAAAAAGACAATAAAAGAAAAATAAAAGGAAAGACAACAGATGGATTTGGCAAGGGAACTGAAAAGTTCAGCACAATGGGCAAAGAGAAAGCTCTTTGCTCCTAGAGAGCGTTGGGGAGGCCAGAGAGAAGACCGGCAGTGGCTCAGGCCCCAGTTTAGGAGCCTAAATGATACGGAACACAGCAGATTTGACAGCATGCCTGGTGGAGAGTGGACTAATCAAAAAGCGGCCAGAAGTTGAGCACTGCAACCCATTTTCTGAGTCACGCTTGTTTAACTGAGTTTTTTCAATGAAACTGCACAACTATTTATAGCCCCTCAATTCAATTAATACCTGGCTTAGTACCGTGTACTTCTTCCCAAGTAACAGGTGGGCACAGGAAAGGGAGAAGGAACAGTGTTACACAGTCGAAAGAAACAGAGAGAGCTGTCAGGTTATGGGAAAATTGGTATTTCAGGTTTAAATTTAATTTAATGAAGTGTCTGTGCTGGAATTTATTTCAATTATTTTTAAAAGAGATCCAATTATGGACACAATCAAAATACGCTTAAGCCGATACCAAAATACAACAGGGGAGAAGCTAGAAAGATAGGTCAAATCTGTTTTCAGGAACATGGCAGAGTGATTCAAAACAGGAAGTGTGTGATAAAGACAAGCCTGAACTGTGAGTTTGAAAAGCGAGCTCCTGCCCGAGAATAGGAAGTGTACCAGAAAAGTACACGTAAAATCACCTCATGTAAGAGAAAACTATTCATACTTTGCCAAAGAAACAAAGTGTATACTGAAGTTCAAGGGGCAACTACTGATTATTACAGCAGTCAGGCATTCTGCACTTGCTACACCTGATCTGGGTGAAAAGGCTGCTTAAATTAAGACTTCTTCATATATATGAGTAACCCAGCAAATTTCTTCACCAAGATCAAGTAAATATCTGACAATGCTATAACATCACGACACAACAAAATAAAAGGCCAGCTTACAAGATTACCCTAGTAGTAATTCTGACACACTGCATAGTCCTGACGAGCTTAACGAATAGGAACACAATAACACAACTTTATCTCAGAGTCGTAACACCACTGATGTTTAAAAGCACAGACATGCTACCTTGTAGAAGATAGGGACAACTGCCTACGTAAGATACACACGCTCTATTTATTGTGAAAACAAAACTATATGAAGATAAAAGTAACTCCCCGGGAGTTAATTTGGGATTTTTTATTTTTTCTTTTTAAACAGAAGTCCTATTTTATAAAAGTTGTTATCCCCTCTCCCACATCATATCTTCTGGCCATTCAAATGTTATCTACATTACAGTATTTTAATTAATTTCAGTATCTACATAAGTAACTATATTGGAAGAACCAGCACAGAACACAAACAACAAAAACAACATAACTCTGCGAAGGAAAGACAATAAATACATACAGTTGCTCAAAAAAAAAGTGAACTGGACAGTTTTAAACATAAGAACAGCAAAACCACAGACGGTCAGAAAAGGAGATGCAACCAACTTTCTAAAAACAAGATATGTTTCAATAAACTCCCAAACTTATCTGCAGTGTAAGGCATACAACATGCCTGTCAGCACAGAACCTATGCTGCTCACTGATCATTTCCAATCCGAGTCTATCAGACAGCTCAGAACACCCTTTCTTTGGAAGTCTGGGGTACCTACACCCAAACCCACACTGTGGGGCCAGTCATACACCTAACAAGTCTAAATTTTACTTCCCCCCCGACCCTCGGAATAAGGGAGGTCTCCAAAGCCAGTCCCACTCTCATCTTCCCAAGTCCCCTAAAACAGCCACCGTCCCTTACATTTCCAGCCTACACCCTTCCTCCCACCTTTTAGCTCCCTGACTGGAAGACTTCTTTGAGTGAGCCTTCCTCCTTCCGAAGCTGAGAAGTTTCAGATTTACTTGTACCCAGAGCGTGGTCGCTGCCCACGGCCCGTTCGTTCCCCGAAGCTCTGGCCCCTCAGCGCGGACCCGGGGCTGACACGAAAGGCCAGCGGGGAGACACAGCCGGGCTCCTAGGGCGACCTGTCCGTACGCTTTTCAACTAAAATTACAGCAAACCGAAGAGAGGATTGGGCGCACCACCGCTCGCTACGAAAACGGGTCCTTCAGAAAAAGCCCGATAGGGACAAAACCGCTAAAAACGCCTCCAAACCCAGCAAAACCGGCTCCCCGCCGATGAGGGGCCGCTACAAGGTGGTGACACCCCCCAGCACAGCACCGGCAGCACCGCCTTCCCCCCGCCCCGGGCAGCCGGGGCCGCTCCCGGGGGGCGGCCCGCTGACAGGAGCACCCCCCCCCCCCCCCGGGGTACCCGACTCGGCGGCCGCGGCCACTGCGGGCCCGGCGGAGCCCCTGCGCAGCCCGCCCCTCACGGCCGCCACCTGCCCGCGCCCCCTCAGCGCCTGAGGCGGGGGGGGGGGCGGGAAACGCCGCTGCCCGGTCTGAGGAGAGGGGGATGGGCTCGCCCGGCCGCTGGGGTGCCTTCGCCTCGGCCCCGGCCGCCGGCGGTGCCTTACCCTGGGCGCTGCAGTCGGCGCAGACCTCGCTGCTCCTCAGGCGCTTCGACATGGTGCGCGGCGGCGGGACCGGGCGCTTCCTGCCGCGCTAACGGGTCCCCGCCGCCAGCCCGCGCCAGGCGGCCGAGCCGAGGCGGCAGCGCGCAGGCGCACGGTAACGCCACCCGCTCCGCCACCGGCGCTATTCACCAAGCTGCGTACGCCAGCGCCGGGCTGCGTCCCGCAGGGCAACGGCGGGTGGTGCGAGGCGGGTCCGGGTCGCCATGTTCGCTCCTGGCAAAAGGGCGGCAGTCAGCCTAGGCGAGGCTGTGGCCGCGGCGGGGTCGGCCACGTTTGTCCCTGGCAGACGCCTGCCTCGGGCTGCGCTCTGGCTTCATAGAAGCGTTGCGCTTCTGCGGGGAAGCGCAGAGACCTCCCGTAAGTGACTGCGCCGGCCTGCTCGCTGTCCCCTCCCGACTAGGGCAGAGGGGGAGCTGGGAGAAACGGTTTCGGGCGCTTGGCCCCGCAGGCTGGCGGAAGAGGCTGCTCTCCACCAAGCCGTGCCCTCACCAACCATGGCGGCGGCGGCAGGGCGGACGAAACCAATGCTCGGTGGAGGGAGGGGGGGAGCAGCCAGAGCTGAGCGCCTCGTCCGGCCCAACGCCGCGCTACCGGCCCTCCGCGCGGAGGGCGATAGGGCAGCTCGCGGAAGGGATGTTCCATCTCCCCGCCCGCGCGGGGGCAGGGTGGGCGGAGAGCAGCAACTTCCTTTTTCCGTGGCCTCGCCGGTGGCGGCAGGCTGAGGGGCTCTGAGGAGGAGCGTCCGCCCCCCCCCCCCCCGCACCTGCCGCGCTGTGGTCCGTCCTGGCCGCTGCCCTGGAGAGACAGGAAGGAGGGGGGCGGGGCGAGGTGGAGGTCGGGGGTAGCCGGGTGTGTGGGGTTGGGGGGGGGGGGCGGCCAGGAGCAGGGGAGACCCTCAGGAGTGAAGGGGCTGAAGGGAGCAGGAGGCCCTCAACAGTGTGGGGCTGTGGGTGGGCTGGCAGGGGACTCCCCCGAGTGTGGGGCTGAGGGGGGTACCAGGAGCAGAGAGGACCCTCTGTAGTGTGGGGTTGAGGGGGGGTGCCCAAGAGCAGGGGACCCCCAGGAGTGGGATTTTGCATGGGGCACCCCTTGGAGCGGGGTGAAGGGTTTGTAGGGGGTTGTGGCCCAGTGTTCCCCCCCACCACCTGGGGCAGGTGGGTGCCAGGAGAGAGGGGAAGGTTAAGGGGTGAGAGCTTGAGTATTCTGGGGTCTCCAAAGTAAAGAGAGGGGGGAACAGTGAGGGTAGGCACCCTGCTTCCCTGGCTCCTGCAGGTGTGTGGCATGATGAGTTCCCCTGGCAGGGCCAGCAGTGCGTTTCCCCTGCACGTCCTGGTCTGGAATAATGACTACAGGCGCCTGGACGAGGAGCTGCAGGACAAGGTAACTGGGACACCCGGGCCATAGAGGGGCTGTTGTGGGGCTGTTGGCCTCAAAAGAGCTTGTGGCATGGTACAGGACTTGGTGCCCCTCGCTTACTGCCTTTCTAGAGAGAAGTAACCTGGATGGTACTGCCAGGTCTGTTTGCTGGGCTTGTGGGATTGCTGCTCTTCTTTCTCTTTACCTATTTATTTGTGGTTGCGGGAGTGATGTAAGAAGGCATAGGAATATACTTTTTGTTGTGTAAGATGTTAAACATTGACTGTAAAGCTGTGCTCAGAGCATTCAAATGTGGGTTGCAGAGTAGCTCTTTAGAAAGTATTAGGAGTCACTGAAACAGATCAGGAAGAGCAGATGTGATGGACATTAATTTTTTTTCTGTGCCAGAAAAGCAATAAATACTGCTTACCTTAATGGGATGTCAACATGCAGAAAAAGTGGCTGCTGCTGCCCAAGATTAAACCAGCCTTTAGCTTGCTGAGGACCAGCACTTACAGCTTCGTTGCTGTCCAAGACCATGGGGGCAGCATTTTTATACTGGCTGGAATGTTTTCAGCATCTCTGGTAAAAAAATGGATCATTGTTTCATGCTGTGGAGTAGAAAAATACAAAGCTGTTCCCTCTCTGTGATGGCTAAGTGAGAAATGGTAATGACGTAAGGAAATGGTCTGAAAAGCTGCAGCAGAGCTCGGCAGCAAACATCCTTCTTGCTGAGATGCTATGTAGAAGCTCTGACATTTGCTAGTGTGGAGTATAGTTTGCAGAAGCAGAGCATATTAATTACATTATACCTGACACCACAAGTATATGAGCCAAAGATCAGCTGTGCCACCTCCTGACTAGTGGCTGTCATCTGCAATTCTAACGGTACACCACAATTTACTAATGCTTGCTTAGAGCATGCTCCTGTCCTATTTTTAGGAGAATCTTTGGAATGCAGTTACTTTTTATCTAATTCATGTGATCTTATTCCTTAACAAAATCTTTAACCTTACTGGCACGTTGCTTCTGTATATTTGTTTCAATAAAGTTCTTGCCTGTGAAAGTTTGCCATTAAATAAGGATCATTCTGCTTCTTGTTAGTCTGAGACTGCAGTTCACACCTGTGAAGTGCTGCTTCCTGCCTCAAATGCTTTATACTGTAAGGAAACAAGCAACATGTTAAGATGGAATATGTCTGTCTCTTACTTCCTTTATCTGCTTTTAAATAACTTCTTTTTTTAAAGTATTCCAAAGATATGTTTCCTCCTGCTTCCCAGGGATAAGCTTCTTGCTGTCGGAGGGTGCGTGAGGGAATGAAAAGACACTAGCCAGCTGCACTTGGTATGGCAAATGACAGGTAGAATGTGTGGTTACCGGTTAACAGCAGCAAAGACAATTGGGAGGGTCGCCTTAGAGTCCTTTACCTGTTGGTGCAGTAGGCATTGGAGCTGTAGGAAGTGGGGAAACAAATTAATTGGTATTCCACCACAGAAGTGAAAAGGGAATGCTTTAAAATGAAGCTTTCCTTACTCTGTGTGTGATCTTTCCAACTTAATGCTGTCAGATAACCGTGTTAACTTGCATAATAACTTTCCTTTCTTATTCCGCTATTGACTTTCCACTTTTCCTTTAGTTATAGATGCTCTTCTGTTTCAAATCTCTAAGCTAATAGTGAAAAATATGTAAGGTATGAGTATGTTGTGCTTGCATGTTTTGGATGTTTATGCCTGTGTAGTTTTTTTCTTTCTTTTTTTTTTTTTTAGTGACTTGTACAACATGCACTCACTCTTCATTGTGCTGTGTGTGTGTCAGTCAAATGGATGCTTTGTAAAATACCATTTGCTTCTATACTTTCAAAAAGTGTTATACAGAATCAGTGTTGTATGCCCTGTTACTTTTTTTTTTTCCTTCTCCCCATTACGTTGTATAATGTTAAATGCTCTATTGGTCTCTCAGGCTGTTGACTGGCCATGGTGCAATGCACACAGTCTAGAATTCCCATCTTCTCCTGAAAGAGACCCCTTCTGAAAGGAGATGGAAGGGGAAATAATTATCGAAAAAGAAACAAGAAGCATTACCAAGAACTCAGTCATGTCTTACAGTGATACCCGTTCCTACCATGTCGGTTTTATAGGCCCTGTTCTGCTCCTCCTTTTATTTCAGTGGGGAAGGGCAGGACAGTAGTGTTTGAAAACTGAGTCGGCTGTGCACCACAGGCTGATACATGGGAACACTTAGGGAATATTGACCCCTGGATTACCACTGACAAGCTTTGTTTATATAAACTCTTCTCAGTGTGCTCTCATTAGTTGCATTTGATAGGACAGCTTCAGCATTATTTTTCTCTCGGATACTCAACAGGATGTTGATCAGCGTGATCCACGAGGCCGGACCTTGTTGCACCTTGCTGTTTCCTTGGGTTATATAGAATCTGCCAAAGTCCTTCTTCAGCACAAGGCAGATGTAACTAAAGAGAATGCACAGGGATGGACAGGTAAAGATAATCTGGAAAACAGAAGTCATGTGTTAATACTTTTCAGTTGCAGATGCTGTATTTTGACTGCTTTTATATTATGTATTTTGCTCAGAAAGCAAACTGAAACTACCTTGTGTCTGGATTTCTTTCAGTTTTACATGAGGCTGTCAGTACCGGAGATCCAGAAATGGTACAAATGATTCTGCAGCATCGGGACTACCAGCAGACCTCTATGACACTTGGAGGAGTTCCTGAATTACTCCAAAAGATTAATGAGGTAATTATTTAGTTTAAACCTCTTACTCCAGACAGCAGTTCTCATTCAAGTACTTCAGTTAAGTAAACTGGAATCAGATGGGCAATTGTGTTCTTCATTTCAACTTGCATATTCCATAGCGTGGTGGGAGATGGAGACTTTTTCCTTGACTTGACTTTGAAATCCTTAGTCATGAACTCCCAACACTGGACACTGAATCTTGAAGGTGTTACTGCTCCTATAGTAAAATAAGGAAGAATAGCTCATCAGAAAGCAGTAGTGGTAGGCCAATGACTTTTATGTTTGTTAGTTTCAATTTCGTTTTTTTAACATTCATTTATCATGTCTTGAGTTCTATTCTTTTTTTGCTTTCCTTTATCTAAAATGTTCACGAGAAATGCTGTGCTGAATGTTAGAATAAAACTATTTAATGAGGTATTCATAAAGTATTTTCCTTCTCCAGACTCCTGACTTTTATGTGGAAATGAAATGGGAGTTCACTAGCTGGGGTAAGAATCCTGGTCACTGCTACCTCTTCTAAACTGTAGACAAAGGGACTTGCTTATGTAAAAATGTCACGAAGGATATGCAGACAAATATCTGCTCCCCAGAATATTTATCTCTTCACCTCTCAGAATAACCTCTTATATTTCTGTTGCACAGTTATGCTTTGTTTCCTGTTTATTTGGTTTATTTTTTGGGGTTTGTTTGTTTGTTTTTTTAACGGAGAGTGTAGCCGTTGTGAGAATTGCTGAAGACTTCTTGGGATTTTGTTTACCTTGGTTGATGACTAAGACAGTGATATATGTCTTATACATAGATGCACAGACTACTTGGGAACTACCTCCTTTTCTTCTAAAGGAATGAACGCTAGGCCTTAGAGTTGACTTAATTTTCCAAACAGCTAACTATTAGATTGCTAAGAGGTGGGGTTTATGCCATTTCACGTCTTTTAGTCTGAACTAATGTCTTCTTCCTTTTTATGTTCATCTTTAATTTAAAGTTGGTGGGTTCTGTCCCTAGGCTGATTGTTCTTAAAGCTAAAGATCAGTATCTCACCTCCTCAGGAATAATGATTGTAGTACTGCGCAATCCTGTGTCAGGGATATAGCTTCTGCTTGAGTTCAGACTTCCTGTGTGCTTAGTCTATTTAATATTTTCTATTTACATTTTTCTCTTTTTTTTTTTTTTTTTTTTTTTTTTTTATAGTCCCACTGGTTTCTAGAGTTTGTCCAAGTGATGTCTGCCGCATCTGGAAAAGTGGTGCCAAGCTGCGTGTTGATATCACCTTACTGGGCTTTGAAAATATGAGCTGGGAGAGAGGAAGGCGTAGTTTGATTTTCAAGGGAGAAGGTAAATATTTTATCACGTCTGCACCATTGATCACCAAATACTATGAGAGCCACAATGAGAAATCCCGATTTTGCACAAAAAGACCTGTTGAGGCTGAGTACTAAATTTTATAAAAGTTTTATACATACATTCTGTGACTGTCTCCTAGAGATACTGTTTTGTGGTTTAACGTAATGGCTTAATATCTTTCCTTTGAGTAAATCTGAGGTCAAAATTTGGTAATAGGGCTAAAATTTTACTTCAGCCTTTTACTTAGTTTCCCCCCTTCTGTTCTCCTGCCCCCTCAATAATTTTAGATACAGTTCCAAATTTGATCTCAGCTGAGTGCAAAATACAGTGAATTAGCGTCCACCCTGATTTGACATACAGTTTCTCATTTTGGTATACTGTTGCTAAGGTTTTTTAGACTGAGGTGTACCATTTCCAACAGATACTGGAGGTTGGGCAGAACTAATTGAGATCAATCATGATGATAAGTTTGTTACAACGGAGCGTTTTGAGATTTCCCAACACATGAAGCGTTTGACATTGGGATCTATGACACCAAAAAGAAAAGATGTGGAAAGACGCCTTACATCTCCAATTATTAATACGTGCCTTGATACAAAAAATATTGCTTTTGAAAGGTAAGATACAAAGTTTCTCTTAGCAAATACACACTTCAAGAGTATAGATGGTCATACCTGCAATAAAGCTTTAAAGACAAACTCTCAAAAGCCCTGGTAATAAAAACTTTTAGGGCTAGATCTGAAATAACTTTAAACTTCACACACCAATAGGTAAATAAATTTGACTTGGTTAGCTTGCCACTATTGCTTGGCAAAAACTTTCCAGTTGAAAGAATTGATTTGCAGAAAACTTCCAGTTTATCATATTAGTAAGATCCATGTTAATGTCTAATTACAAGTCTGCATTTCACCCAAATCTGTATGTATAGTGCTGAAACTAATGGGCAAGAACTTGGTGTCTTGTAGCTAAGTAAGTGAAATGTCACATTAATGCTTTAAAAAAAAATACGTGTATAGTGTGTCTTTCCACAGACGCACGTTTGTCTTCCTTGTTTATTACAAATGTTTATCTAGGTATCTGTCAGCTTGGTTCAAACAATCCTTTTTATGAAGCTCCTTTTGGAGTGCTCTGTGATGCAGTAAACTACCCCCATGATCATACAAAACAAGTGTTTTCAAAGCAAGCTGTATAATTCCGGCATCTTTCTCCTGAATATTTAGTACCCTTTCAAAGCTACCCAGAACTAGTCCCTGTGATGTTCACTGAGCCTTAGTAACTGCAGCATCTACACATCCAGAAAATAAGATTTCTTAGACAGAATTATTCCTACTATCCAGTTCCCCAAATTGCAGTGACAGGTTACTTTTGAAATTAAACTGTGTGTTAAAAGCTGCCATGCCCAGGCTGTTGGACAAAATAATTCGGTGAGTTTTTAGGCTGTCTTCTGTGGCTCAGGTATCCACATCTCAGTCTAAAATCTCTGAGCCTTTGTGCTTGGGCCATGGACTGAATAAGAACAGAAACAGTGTGACTTCCTCGGCCCTCCTGTGATCGGTGTGGGTGAGGACAGGTTGACCTGTGCTTTTGTCTGGGGTAAATAATCAAAGAAGCTATCAAATGTTGTTTCAAAACAATTTTAGAAAAAAATGGGCTGGGGATTGTGTAGAAATGCAACTGTATAGATGCTTGTGGTGTTCACTTTTTGTCAGAACCACATCTGGATTCTGGGTATGGAGGACAGAGAAAGCAGAAGGTGTAAATGGTTATGAAGCAAAGGTAAAGCCCATTCTATTCTATTAAGAGATCTTATAACTAACTGAAGTCGGGTTGTGTTTTGCCTTTATTTCCTAAATATTTCAGGTCTTAAAACTTCCAATTGAGAGCTTTTTGTGTTGCCAGCAGAACTGGGCAGGAGTGAGGAGCTTCAGGGCTGCCAAGCTTGTGGGAGGGATGGGGCCTGTACGCAGGAACATCAGCAGGGGCTTTAGGGGAGAGGGAGGATCAAAGCATTTCAGGAGAAGAGGGGCAAAAGATTCAGCATAACTGCTAGAACTCCCTTCCATCCAAAAACTGGAGTTTAACTAGTTCTTGAATAGTCAATTCTTTCGCTGTCTAAAAAACGAGGAACCCGTTGGTGAAGTGCCTTGAGCACTCTCTAGTAACACTATTGCTGGGAAATAACAGCCTCCTGCTGCCATGAGTTGCATCATGAATTCAAGTAATGAAAGACTGCTGGTAAATTAAAGACCCTGACCATGCTCGTGAGTCATAACAGTTGCTCAGATTTGTTCCATGTGACACTGTTTTTGTCTTCCATTTCACTTTGGTGAAATATTTTTGAAGATGGCTTTACAGCCTTACCATGTTAGGAATTCAAGTTAAGAATCAAAAGAATTAACTACCCTGATTCATAAGTCTGTGTTTACTCCAGGTTTTGGAATTTGTGCAATAAATCACATCTTGTAGTTTCATTTAACAGAAGAATAAATGCTGAATAGCTTTCGACATTTATATGAAGGCTTTTCCTGGTAGGAGTGCAGGACTGTTCAGTTGGATGTGGGGTTCATTAGTGTTCCTGCAGAATTAAACTATCACTAAATTTCATTCGGAAGGTCTTACAAGTGACCTCTGTTTAGGAATAGCATTATCTGACTTTCCCTCCCTGTTGTCTCTTAAAATCTCTGCCCAGGTGGGGATTCTTTCCAGCAGGCTTGGAAATGTCTGTCTAGTTTTGAGGTTGGTTTGGTTAGTTAGGAAAGCGTATTTAAAAGTGTAAATGTGCATTCCAGGAACTTGGTTGAAAGACTGACTTCTGTTGTCATCAAAACTGATGACCAGACTCCTTTGCCATTCTTTTGGCACAGGATGCTTGCAAGATTAATGCTGTCTGGAGAGAATATGATGTATGATTTGCAAGGTTTCTTATTTTATCAACTTGCCCAGCAGGTGGCATGTAGATTCAGCCTTAGCATAGGTCTGTCAAGATTATATTATGTAAGATTTCCATTATACCAAAGTGAATAGAAAAATCGAAGTGCAGCATTTCCTATTGATCACCTGTATGTTAAAAATTAAGATCTTTGTCCATGAGAGGCAGATCCATGCTGATTTATTCTGTCTTTAGATTTGTGTACATGGTGTTTTACTAGAGAGAACTCTATTTTTTAACTTGTGATGCTTTTTGGGTTTTGTCCGTGTAATTTTTTTTTTTTTTAAAGGTATACATTGCAAACAATGTGAATGTGGTCACAAAAATCCGAACGGAACATTTAACAGAAGAGGAGAAGAAAAGATATAAAGGTAGTTTTCCTGTAGGAAACTGGAAATAAGTAGAACCTTTTGGCTCTCTGATGCCTTCTCTGCATGACTGCAGAAGAACTGGGCAGGTAGACAAGGGAAATACTTTTCTTGCTGACTTCACCCTGCTTTACTTTCACATGTTGTGTGTCTGAGGTAGCTCATTACTTGACTCCTAACCTACAAATGAACCAGTATTTATCCTAGCTGTATTAAGAGGAAATAAGAGCCCTTCAAAACTGTTAAAAGTTTATTGAAAGTTAAAAGGCTGCACTTTTCCATGCTTTTTCCTGCTCTGGAATGTATTCATGCATTTACTTTGCTTTGGCCGTGATTACAAGATTCATGTAGGCTTTGTTTGCTCGGACTTTTTGTTTTGTTTTGGTCCACTAATTTTTTTCTAGTATTTAAACTAGAGTAAAGGGTGACCAGCCAGTAACTTTGTATGGAAACACTGCCCTTCATTGGCCTACTTTGTGGGCCCGGGAGGAGAGGCACTGTGAATAATAAAGCTATCTCCTAATGATAGAAACCACTGAAAAATCTTTTCCTCTATTCTTTGTATTGTACCAGTTTTATACTGTCAGCTTTAGGTCCTGGGCTTGCCTGGTAGAGCTTACAGAAAGTATGAACGGCTTACTTCACTTTGGGTTAGAAGCCTTGCTTTTTAGCCTGGTGTGTATGTAAATTTTACTGCTAATTGATAGTAATAGATTTTTCTGGTTTTTCCCTCCTGTTATCTGAAGCTGACAGGAACCCTCTGGAATCATTTCTGGGTACAGTGGAGCATGAGTATGGTGCACAGGTGAGTGTCTTTGACATTGAAAGAGGTCACTGCAGCACAGAGATCTGTACTGGTAGGAATTCTAGGTGTGTGGAATCGCCTCTTGTTTCCTTAGTTTGGCAGCAATGATGAGGTTTAAGTTTTCCCTGAGAATGTTTTTGTTTTTAAGCGGTCAAATGTTCTGTATGGATAGCAGGTACCTCCTTCTGAACACTCCTATGAAAAAGACATAGAATCCATTAGCACAGCAATAGCTGGGTTGTGAGCAGAGGCAGTAAATCTGAGCAAGCACAGATCTTCGTGGCAACCCACCAGTAATCTGGGAAGACATGTCCACAGACCTGCAGGAACCTCAGTTGGGAGACGGTGCTAGCATAGTGATTATCAGGCAAAGATATGATGAGAGGAAGAAGTGACATGTTAGCACGCTGCTCTTCAGCAACTCGGAGGAAAACCGTATATCCTCTGCTGTTCTGAAATGTGTTGATAATGATTTCAGTATGGCTTTAGAAACTCCCTTGCATCTGTATACACTTAAGTACAGTAGATAATAGATTTGCCAACTGCTGGCTCTGTATCAGGATGGCATTGCAGATCTTGCACAGATCTAGAGATTTTTGTTTCAAATACCTCATCAAAGTTTTGCCTTTAATAAAGGATTTGGAGCTGTAGCTTGTGTGTGCATTTCTGGTTGGTTTCTAGCTTTAAAGTATTTAAGTAGATTTTTCCTGTCTCTAAAATACTTGGAGATTTTTAACCTCAATAGAAAGCAGTCTAAATATGTGTGCTTGTATTTATGGCTATGTCTTGCTGGTGTCTAAAATAGAGTGTGAGTTACTTCACAAGAGGTAACTTAAAAGTTTCTTGTAGTAGCCGCTGTGTATTTGTTCCATACTTTCCCCACCCCCACCCCCCTTCTCTTTCCTTATAGAGTACAACCAAGACAACAGAGTATGCTGCAAGTAACAATCCTACTGCTATTACTCTGGAGGAATACTTTGACCCAGAATTTGATTTGAAAGGTAGAGACATAGGAAGACCGAAAGAAGTCACCATTCGAACACAGAAGTGAGAAATGAAATTTTAACTGTTTCTAGTTTGTCTATTCCCAGTTATCTAATCTCTGGAAACCATTTTTACAAACACCCAGTGTGGTTTTCCCCCAGCTCTCAAAATTAATCAGAAGAGAGATCTTGAAGTATTCAGCTATAGTCTAATTCTTCATCCACTAAGCCAAAGAAAATGTTTGGACTAGTGCTGTAGCTTGTTAGTAACCTCCTGTGCTTTGCCTTTGGTCTGACCAGGAATGTGGTTCAGTTCCTCAGAGCAGTAACTGTTCTGACTCTTTGAAATGTATGAAGCAGGTGACAATGCTGTGTGTTTTGCTTTGCATCTGTTCCTAAACTGTAAACTTAGGATGGTTTTATGCAACTTTCTCTTTAAGATTTAAAGCAACCTTGTGGATGAGTGAAGAGTTTCCCTTGTCTCTTATGGAACAAGTCACTCCAATCATTGATCTGATGGCCAGAACTAGTGCTCATTTTGCCAGACTTAGGGATTTCATCACTCTGGAATTTCCACCAGGATTTCCTGTCAAAATTGGTAATAGTTAGCATTTTTTTATTGTAGCATCTTCTTCATTTACACTCTCTCTATTGGTTTTGCAGCATATATTTACAAAAATCATGTCAGTTTTTTACTAATCATCTCACTGATATCTAGAGCCGAGAACCCAGACATACATTGTCTTGTACATCTGGGGTCATTGAATCCAAATTCTGAATGACCAGTACAGAAGTATAATTTTAAAGACAGTATCATTTCAGTAAGAATGAGCTGTTGCTAGCCCTTTCCTCTTAGCTTCAATGCCTTAGATAAGAGATTTAGAGAGACAGTGAGAATGACTAAGGGCAACTTCTTGGTGAAGTGAGTTACTATATACTTTGTCATTATGGGATGCTGCTTGTGGAATATATTCAATAAATGTGTATGGGTTTGATGTGGCTGTAGATGCAGAAGTGAATGAGAGAGTTCTCTTTTTGACAGAAATCTTGCACTCCTTCTTGCAGAAATTCCCCTATTCCATGTGCTGAATGCCCGAATTACATTTGAAAATGTCAACGGCTGCAGGACAGCTGACAAAACATCATCACAAATGGTTGGAGGTGCACAGTGTGATTCAGGTAAGGGGTAGAAAGATGCAGTGATCGCACCTGTTTACATTTCTGTCAGTGTAATGCACAGAAGAGAGAAATGGGTTAACTGCAGAGAATGAAACATTCACAGGGGAGAGGAAGCTGCAGGGCATTAGAGCTGATCTGGGGTGTGTGATACTGATCATACAGACCCATTCTGCCCCTTCCATGCCTGCCAGACTGACTAAACTGAGCTCTAACAAGTTTTCCCAAGTATTTTGAGGTCTAAATTCTGGTGCTAGCTATTGCTATGGGAAGCGGAATATAAAATTGCTGTAAGTGACAGCTAAGTCTGCATGCCCTTTCAGAAAAGAGTGGATTACATTTGAGCACAATGCTCATGACTGCATATATCCAGTGATACTCTGTCCTATGATCTGTTGCAGACCCATTCATTAGGAATAATCTCAGAAAAGCCACTGTGGTATTCATCTTTTGCAACCTTCCCCACCCCCCCTGTCTGGTTTTGTCACAGCTCAGCCACCTTAGCGCTCTGCTGCACACTGGTTTTATTTGTATGACTTGCCAGCATCCTAAAGAAAGACCCTGCATTCTGTCTTACTGCTGTGCTTGTTTGCCACAGCAGTCTTTCAGAGCCTGTTGGTATATTTAGCCAGGTGGTTTATCTGAATTTTTGGAGTGAACTTAATAATGCATAAACATTCTTCAGAATTTTTTAATTCACAAGTTGTAAAAATATACTATGTCATGTTTGTAAGTATATTTGGCTTCTGTAGGTGCTAATTTTGAGGTTGACCAGTCAGTGTTTGAGATCCCCAAATCTTACCACATCCAAGATGACGGTAGGAACATACACGTGCAGGATGAAGATAACGAGATCATGCAGTTTGCTATTCAACAGAGTTTGTTGGAATCCGGTGGAAATCAAGTAAGTGTGCTGTAATCTGTGCAGTGCAGATGTGACAGTTTTGATAAGGACTATGCAGTGATAGCTGCATCTCTGAATTAAACCAATGTAGGACCTATTTTTCTAATAACCTCAGAAGAGAAAAATATAATAATGTATTTCAGAAGAAATAAGAGTGATTTAAGAGTTACCTTTCAGTGAGTTGCACTGCAGATCTGTTAACTGCTGTGGAATTGTCTGTCTTTCCCCTTTTCTAGGAAGTGGGGGTGCATTCCAATGGAGCAGTTGCATATTCACAGGACTTCA
Source organism: Astur gentilis (assembly GCF_929443795.1). Taxonomy (NCBI): domain Eukaryota; kingdom Metazoa; phylum Chordata; class Aves; order Accipitriformes; family Accipitridae; genus Astur; species Astur gentilis. Next base: position 15,456,797 of record NC_064886.1, on the reverse strand, counting down.
ATATACAGTATCAGAGGTAACTAATTTTTTCCACGTTAAGCCATGCAGTGACAGAGCAAAAATACTTCCAACAGTAGCATGAAGCAATTTTGCAGGTTTTTTTGTGTATGTAGGTAGCAGATGCAGAGAACTCAAGGTCTCCTTTCCTGTGCTGCTTCTAACTTTTGCTTTTCCAAGAAGCAAGGACTCTAAACTAGGCCTCCCTGGCTTATATAGTGTAGCTCTTTAGCTCAGCTGTGGGACTGGTCTGCGCACATGACAGATTCTTTACCCAACAAATAAACACAGTCCTTCTGCTCTTAAAAACTGTGAATTTGGTTGAATGTTTGTTTATTAGATGCTGTACACTTCAGAGTAGGTCTTCTTTCTTTTCAAAATCATTATATAATCCTTAAAAACTTAGCAACATATAGTTAATGAACCCTTGAGAATATGCTCTGGTATCTGTGGGGTCTTCCTGCAGTTAAGTCCAAAGAAATCTTTGTGCACACGAAGAACTGCATCCTTTTCGTTCTTTTGTATGTGGAAAATCATGTTACCCTTGAACCAGGTGAGAATGCTTTTAGAAGCCCATTGAAAATGTAACTGTTAGTACATATGAAAGATTCTGAGGAACCTTCAAAGAACAGGTTTTACACTGGGAATTTTATGGATGTTAGAACAATTGCTCTCTTATCCTGAAAACTGCTTTCTGCTCTCTGGGGAGAGATTTTCAGCTTTGCAGTTAGAAAACAGTTGCTAGGAAGGATTGTTGCAGGAAATGTGAAATAGGCTCTGTCTCTCTTACTTATTGAAGTTCTTTTTCTCCTTCAGGGCACTGCAGGAGAGCTATCTAACAAGCTCAGGTAACTCACACTGCAGCACCCCTAGTGAACCTTCCAGTTTTGAAAAAGACTTGCAGCTTGCCATGGAGTTGTCTGTCCGAGAGCAGGAGGAACGGGAGAAGCAACGTCGTGAAGAGGAAGATGCAGAGCTTCAGCAAGTTTTACAGCTTTCTCTTGTGGAAAAATAACTCCTTAGCCATCTTCTGAAATAAGGATGACCAAATCTGCATAAAACTGAAGGCTTTCAGAGCTATCGGTCTGAAGACCACTCCTGGATGCTTAAGTAAACATTTCACCTGCCTTCTAAGTTGGCATTATCAGCTAGAAAAAGCTGATTCATTTTTGTTTGAGGGAGTTTCAGATCACGGTACTCTGCATTTGGCTCCCCAACCATGTGGTCTTAGGTTTGAAGGAAAAGTTTTTATATAAACATATTTATTGAAGAGCAGATAGAAATTTTGCTTAGCATCAGGATATAGGATTGCAGTAAAGCTTGAAAACTTGATTTATGGGGAATTCAGGAGGGAAACATCATTACTTACCAAAGAAATACTCATCTGCTTAGTCATTTCTGAATAATCCAAAGCCATTGTCTGTTTTGTCCAGTCATTACATGGAAGAGTATCTATATGCATATACACACATAGGATAGTGCTTCATGCTGACAGATTCTGTTAGTTTTGTTTATTTGTGATTATCTCTTCTCTAGTTACTGGTATTTTATCATGTGCTCCTGCTTAAGAGGGATAATTTTATACTTGAACAGCTAATCCAAGCTCAAGATTAAACTAGTGCTTTCTGAAAAAGGACAAGTAGCCAGTAGAATTTTAGATCCTAAAATGGGACCATCTGTCTAGTAAAGTAGCAGTTTCTGCAGTGATTCAAAACCAGCTAGTTCCCATAGTCAGAGGGCAGCAAGAAAATAAGCGATAGATACAGGTGCTTCTTTGCGATCACTTGGTGTGTGTGCATGAGTGCGAGCCTGTGTGTGGGTGCTAAATTCAAATAGGAAAAAAAAAATCAGGTGAAATTTTAATGTATACTTACTGAAAGATAAGTTTTAATTCTGTCATCTGAAAGGGAAATGTGTGTTGCTTTTTAAAATTCAAATGCTCATCCTTCATGTGAATACATATATTTTTTTATCTGAATATTTTTATTGATTTTAAAACAAGCCAATATGACTACACTCATAAAAATGGTATTGTAACAATTTGCAAGTATGTTTTAACTAGCTTTCCTCAGGTCTTTCGTCATACAATATATTTGTAGCTTTTTATCTGCACTTCTGTCGGTGTTTACAGTACTTACACTGTGACTCTCAAGTGCACTCCACAAGTATGCAATGTATATCCACGGGAAAGCCTTACAGTAGTTAAAAGTGAGCAATATTCCTCTGTTCTGGCTGGCAGAAGCATGAAGATCCTCTGGTACATATGGTCTGATCTTGCTACCTAATCCTGCACTTGTTCCTTGGGCAAAACAGGGCAGTTCTGTGTGACCAACTATTAACCAGTATAAAATCACTATAACATTGACTTGATCATAAGCAGTGAGGTGGTTGATAACTTGGAATCCTATTTTCAACCAATAATCCATTGTTCTACATAGCAAATGATTAAAATTCCTTCAGTGTACACTAGAACTGGTATATCTGCACTGTTTTTGTTTAATGATACAGCTTGCATCCCTAAATAGCTTATTTGGTGTTTGCAGGAATGTTGACTTTCTTGCACAGTGGCAGTGCATCTTTCTTTGAAAAGGGGATTACTGTGACTTTCACAGTTGAAAAAAAGGGAATAAGCCTTGCATTAAGCTCTTGACGAAGTTGCGAGGTAGGAGATGAAACTGTGGTTTTTTTCCTCCAGCGGAAATAAAGAGTGCTGTTGCCTTTATAAAACCATCTGTCTGACACTGTGGATTTTTTTTCTATTAAGCATTTCAAAGGTTATGCGGTGGGGGAAATATCTTTTTTTTTAAAGCTGTCTCGTTCTCTGTTTTTTATATTGTAAACTAAAGAATATAGACAGTTTCAATTCAAGTTTTGTTATGCTGCTGCTTCTTAGTCTGGGACTGTAAAAAAAAAATCTGTGGTGGGCCTTTGGGTTGTTTTGGTTGGTTGGTGGTTGTTTTTTTTCTTTCTGTGACATTTGCATCACTCCATCTAAACTAGAAGGCCCAGCTTCCCTGAAGCAAGTGCTGCTTATTTTTTTAAACCCTAGCTGACATCTTACACTATGTGGATAAAAAGTATCCTCTGCTCCTCTGTGTGTGCCGGAAGAAAAAAACAAAAGATACTGCACGATGTTACACTACACACAGGAGTGTGTTTTTCTGAGGTGGTAACTGGAGTCTTTAATAGTTATCCTTATCTGCCTTTTTGTTGCATTTTTGTACATTAAAGGTGACATTATCATCTATCAAGGATAGTTCTGGTTTACTCTGAAATCCCTGGAAACATTTTTCTGACATTTTCAGCCAACCTTTGAGTCTCCTTGTTCTGAAAACGGGGATCTGTACAATACAGACAGTTCTAAGGCAATGAAAGGCAGGGTGGTGGCAGGACTTCAGTGCTCTGCATTAGTTTCTGTGTGTACCTTCTTGTAACAGCAGCAAAGGATTGCATAGTACATGTAATACTAGAATTGAGACTGCTATATAAAAGCTGCGTCCAACTTCTCTTTCCAAGAAAGTTTGAGGCTTATGTAGGAAGGGAGAAGCTCAGATTTACAAATAGCTGTAGTTTGTTCTAAAACTATAACTAGCTTCTTAAATTCTTTAAATTGATGCTGTTTCCATAGTGTCACTGCTATTTGTATCTGTTCCTGAAAGTGAGGCTAAGCAGGGGAAGTTTTTTGTGCTTTTGGAATATTTTTTCAAGTAGGTAGGCTATGTACAACAATAATCCATGATGTGCTTAATTTGGAAATCCTTACGCTACTTCGGCTGACTTTAGATTCAAAATAGTCTTCATAACTGAGTTAACTGAACTTTTCCTGTTAAAGTCTGCTGGGGACTACACTACGCTTGCAGGCTGAGCTTTCATTTTCAGTTTACTGTTAACAGTTCCTTGCTAATTAACATTCATGAAAACAGGGGCTTCACCCAGCTGTTAATATCACACTGCTGTCCTGCCCCTGTTCCCTTGCCATTGAAAGGGGGTAAGAACTGTAAGATTATTGGAGGTGGGAAATGGGACTGCCTCATCCCTTCATACAGCTGACTTAATAACAAACAGAACATCCATGAATAAATAAGAGAGTCCTGGGTTGTTTACTTAGCTTTTTATTTGTACAAAGGGACATAGCAGGGAGTGAAGAATGAACGCAAACAAGAATGCTGCTCCCAGGAACTCGGAGCTGTAGCTGCAAGCTACAGAATCCACCCTCCTGTGAACAGCACCCACCTATAGGCCAAGTTTTATATCAGATGAAGGGCTAAGAAAAATCAGTGATAACAGGGCCAGTAATCAAAATGAAAAGGACCAGAAAGCAATAGAAGAGTGTTACCTTGCTTCCTCACTTCTGTTTCACTTAGATTAGCAACTAGATCTGTTCTAGGCCAGCCTCCTACTGTCACTTTACTAATAGAGCAGCAGCAAAGAAAATCCCCCATTGCAATGAGAGTGGTCAGTGTCCTTTAAAACAGAGTGAACAGAAAACATGTCAGATGCAGCATAACATTTTAGAGAACGAGTCAACACAATTCTTCTAGAAGTTAAGTTTTAAAACACTAAATAAATTACTAGCCAAACATCCCTATGTTAAATACCAAAGTAATACTTAATAAGCAAAATCCAGTTACTACTCATAGCAGTGCAACACAAAATAGCAGCATTCATATGCAAGTGTGATTTCAGTGTAAACCCTTGAATTCATTACTGAAAATGCATAGAACAGGTCTGTCCGGAGCTTAAACACAACGAACTTCCAGAGAGCCTGAGCCCAGCAGTCTCGAGCATCTGCCTGGCTTGCAGACTTTTGGAGGCTCCTGTTTCCAGTAGGACAATAACCTGCTCGGGAGCACAAATCCACCTGCAAAGAGAGGAGTGCTCAGCACAAGCTGGAAACCCTCGCCCACTCCCCAGTTTGGAACAGGTTCAGCATGGCAGTTTTGGTGCAAGACTTCTTGGGGTTACCCAAGAGTTAAAGCAAATAACATGAGGAATGACAAGCCTGTCCCTGAACAGCTACACCAGATCTGTTCATGCTTCAGTATTTCTGCTCCAAGGTAAGCACGTACCAGACCCCCACAGCTGCAGTAGGTGGCTGAGCTTTTGCCTTTGGACTGTATTTGAAGGCTGTACTACAAACCCTCAAGATTCAGCATTCAAGCAAGGAACCAAATTAATCAGAAAGCAAAACTAGATATGGTGTAATCAAGTGCGTGGGCCTGCTCGTCAGACGGCGATGTCGGTAGCCTGGCTTGGTTCTTGTGCCGACCTGGAGGTTTGGTTCCCCGGGCACTGATTGGAATGGGCATCACGGCTGGTCGAGCTCCCCACAGCCTCCCCAGGCTCCAGGTACACACCCCCCCCCGGGATGCTCTTGAGTGCATCGTGTCGGATCAGCCTCGCTGAAACACTGCGTTTTGGGAGGAAGGTGTGTTGCTACAGACCCTGCTCAAACCCAACCGGGTTTGCTGCGGAAGCATTCCCGGGAGGTCCAGGGGTCAAGTTTGCGGAGGACTGGGGTGTGATTTCCAGCACCCGGCCATACTGTCATCGAAAGTGACGTCACGATGGAGCCGCCGATGTCGCGTGGATGAAGAACCATTCCCGATGGAGCCACGCAATGTTGCGTGGATGAAGAGCCGTGCCTGCAACATCGGGGTGTCCCCGGTCGCGGGCGGGGGAGGTGGTGGGACGGCTGGGTGCCAGGTGGGAGAACCAGGCGGGACCAGCAGCACTTCTCCACGACGGACCCGCCGGGTCCCGCTCGGTTACCGCCGCCGGACCGGCTTGTAGACGCAGACGGCCATGAGGATGATGGTGAGCAGCAGGGCGCTGAGGATGCTGCCCAGCAGCACTGCGGGAGGAGGGAGGAAGGCAGGTTAGGATTTGAAGGCGCCCCCCACGACACTTCCCCCAAATCAGCTTTAAAAAAACCAAAATAACAACAACAACAACAAAACCAAACAAACACTGAAAAACAAGCAGAAAGGTGCCCGCCGCCCTGCCGCTCCTTACCCAGGTTCTGCTTCTGCAGCACGGCGTAGGGCCGGCTGCGCTCCCCCGGGCCCGGGGCTAGCAGGGCCAGCGCCGCCAGCGCCCAGCCCCGCACCGCCGCCAGCACCATCGCCGACCGACAGACCGACCGACCGACCGACGGACGAACCCCAGCCTTTGTGCGCCCGGCCCGGCCCTTCCTCTTCCTGCCGCCCCGCCCCCCCGGCAGGGCCCGCCCCCCCCGGGTCAGCCATCCGCGGGGGGGGACCCAGGTGCCCGCCCCGGGGCGGGGGGGGTCCCTCCAGCCCTGTGTTCCCCCCCAGTCCCGTGTCCCTCCCCCAGCCCCGCGCTCCCCCCAGCCCTGCCGTCCCCCCCAGCCCCGTGTCCCTCCCCCAGCCCCGTGCGTGTCCATCCCCCCAGCCCCGTGCCCCCCCCCCCCCCCCCAGCTCTCCCCTGTGGTGTTCTGCAATCACCCTGAAGGAGAGCGGGAGCCGCCGAGGGGGGCAGTGGGGGGTCCCCGCCGCAGCCCGGCACACGGCTGAGATGCCGGCTGGGAGCTGCCGCTTTGCCTGCGCCGAGGTGAGCGTGGGTGCTGGAAAGTGTTTCGTGGGCCCAGCTAAGCGCTGAGAAATGGTGAGGCCGCGTCGGAAGGGAAGCGACGTTACTGGGAAGCCGCGACAGGCGGCAGGTGGCTGGTTCACACCAGCGCCAGGGCTGCTTCACCCTGATCCCGATATTTGTTTGTGAAACGAGATCTGTGAAGGTCTTTTCTTCTTCAGATGCCAGAGCCCGCCACTTCTCTCGCCCCCCATCCTCCTGGCTCAGCAGAGCTCCCGCATGGCAGGGCCAGAGCCCGGACGAGGCAGCAGGAGGGACCAGCCTGCCCCGCTGCAGCAGCGTGGTCCCGGCAGCCACCCGAGGGGCCACGCAGTTTCTCTACTGGACTTTTTTCTGCTCTTTGCAACAGGAAAAGGTGTCCGTGTGTCAGGACAGCGGCAGCCCCCCTCCCCCTCCGCCTCCCCCAGCCCAGCCCCGTGCTCTCAGCGACACCACGGCGCTTCGTGAACGCAGCACGGCGAGCTCCGGCTCCTCTCCCTCCTCTGATCTAACAATTGATATCGGCTTTATTTTCCACGTCACTCACGGCACAGCTAAAGGCATGCACTGCTCACGCCGAACAGGTTTGCGCAGCAAGGTCGCGAGCATCTCTAAGCGAGGCGTGCTCACGGCTTGTACCGTCGGACTGCCGTCTCTCTGCAGCTGCGCCTCCGTCTTCACAGGGAGTCGGGGTTCACCTCCAAACCGGAGGAGTTTGGCCCCTTTGCTTCCAGCCCACGGGACTCAGCGGAGGGTCCCGTTCTCCCTGCTGTGGATCAGAGGTTTTTCCTGCCCGCAGCGAGAACGGGGTCCGGTTTGCCAGCACGTGGCTGGTGGTGCTGCTTCCGCTGAGATGCCAGGACACGACGGGAGCTGGCGGCCGGGGAGGTGCCGCCAGCATGTGCAGCCTCTGGGGGAGGGCTACAGGACAGGTGACATGCACACTGTGTCTGCTCGGGGGTCTCGTGGTTTTTTCTCCGGCCAGATGCAGACGGCGAGGCGCTGGAGGGTGTAAGCAGGCAGGAGAAAAAGGTAATGGGTTTCCTTCCCGCACCGGGGCCTGGTGCCACGGGCAGAGCTGCCTGCCCTGACTTGCCAAAGCCATCCCCGCCGAGACCTTGCTCGCTGTGGGGCCGTGGCCGTGTCAGCCTGCAGCAGACTGCAGTGGGCAGGAGGTGTCCTGAGAGGACGGGGACGGTCTCCTGCCTCCAGGGCCATTGTGGATGTAGCCCCACTGCCTCCTGGCCCCACCAAAATCACAGCTTCAGAAATATGATTTAAAATGATCAGGCCATCAGCCATGTCCTTCTGAGCCCTTTTCCAGGCAGCTCTCCAGGTGTGATTTAATTGCCACGTGTACGAAGATGGTCAGGTGGCATCAACCATCTGTCCAGCTCCCCAGCCCTGGTCTTGGGCTGACCCACGTGGGGGTCCTTGCCCAGTCCCAGCCCGTGCATGGGCCGCCGGGTCACCCACCCTGCTCCTCACCTGCTTGAGAGACCCTGGTGTCCAGACGAGCTTGTACACCATGTAGAAGGGGATGCAGATGAAGGATGATGCTTCTATGAGGTACCCCACTGAGATGCTCCACTCGGGGTACTGGTAGTCGAAGAGCGTCAGAGGTGGCTGGTCCAGGAGGGAGCTGATAACTATGAACTGTAACAACGAAGCGGAGGTCGTTAGGGAAGGATGCTCATGGGGCCAGGCTATGGCAGGACATGCCCCACTGCCTGTCACAAGCAGCACAGGGCTGTACAGCCCACAAAACCCATGCGCACAGAACATGGGTGGCCAGAAAAGCTCTTTTGGGATGGCCGAGCATCCCTGGCAGATGAGCCCGTTGGTTCCCCATGGAGAGCCAATCAGCTGTGACATCTCCCCAGCCCTGGCACTGACCCGGCTCATCCCGAGGTTAACACCGCCCGCGTCCCACTGCCACCGCTGCTTTCCTAACTGCAAAAGGCCAGCATGGATGTTGCAGTGACATTTCCCAGACTGTCAGCCCTCGCTAGGCGTGGGCTGGGAGGTCTTCGCCTAACAAACCCCACAGAGCCGGTGGCCTGCGAAGGCTGCACGTCCGCGTGCTGAAATGAAATCATTTGCTGTCTGCTTTGATTATAATACTTCTCTCTTAATAACCTGGGCAAAGCCCTTAGAGCTGTAATTAATCCTCACAAGGCCTCTTCTCCTACAGATCCAGTGAGATTAGACCCCTGTGCCTTTGCAGACGGCAGCCTTTGAAGTGCCGGGGAAGCTGGCATTTCAAAGGGGACAGATCCAGCCTGGCACGCAGCACCGCAGTGCCATGAGAGACGCAGCCGTGGCTGGCCGTACCAGCACGAGCGTGGGACGCCACAGACCAGGAGGATGAAACAAGGCTGCATTTGCGCCCGTGTGAGCACCCAGCTGCCAGCTCCCAGCTTTGCCTGGAGCTGCAGAAGAGGCTGGAAAATGTACTCCCAGCTCGCTTTTCTGGTGAAACCCACTGTCCCAGGGGCTGCAGGCAGCTTGTCATTGCCCATGGCTGGAGCAGCAGCATAGGGAGCCAGCAGGGAGGGCTGGCATGAGGTCCTACAGCCCTGGCCAGGACCCTGGTCCACCCTCCTGGCAGCTTGTTCACCCCATGCAAGCGAGAGGGGAGTAATCAGTGGCACAGGTTCCCAGAGAGCTGGGCAGCAGCAGCAGCAGCTGGCAAGGGAAGAGCAGCTCCCCTGCGGGGTCTTCAGAGGGAGGCTGACGGCCTGGTCTTTATTTCGGACTGTAGATACTCACCGCCAACAAGGCAGGGCTGACGGCCACCCAGCACACCTTCCAGAACATCCCCGGAGTGAAGCCCAGCATGGCTTTCACATCGTGGGAGAACCTCTGTATCCCTGCCGGAGGAGAAAGCCGTCACGGCCCCAGAGACCCGTGGAGGATGTGGGTACAGGGACGTGGACATGATGCCCTCTGTGCCCCATCCCAGCCTTGCCAGGAGTCATCACATACATGCTTCTTCCCCCAAACCCCTGGGCATTTACTCAGGTACCTAAGGTTAAATACCCCTGTAGGTGCCTGTGGGATGTTTTTCATAACAGAGGCAGTTTCTTACCATAAAACCAGGAGACAGCTATCGTTTCCAGTAGCACCACCGCCAGGATTGAGCAGCCAGCACCGAACTCCTCCAGCAGCTTCACCACATAGGCTCCCCCCTGGAACAGCACAACAGAGGGGAGGGTGGCTGCAGACCCCGTGGGGGTGAGGAGCAGGTCTTCAGCAAAGTCCTGTGCCAGGGGTTGTTGGAGAAACAAGTAGGTGTGTGGTGGGGACGGGAGTGGAGCGGTGCCCAGTGGTACTCACGTAGGTGAGGGTGCTCAGGGAGCCCAGGAAACAGACTGTGATGAGGCCGAGGACGAAGAGCTCCCGTCGCCCGGCCAGGACCTGAGGGTACTCGTCCATCACGGCCGTGATCACAGCCTCCAAGCCCCCAAACTGCAAAGGAAATGCCAGTATGAGGCAGAGAAAGGAGTTGTGGGGCTAGTCCCATTCTTGGAGAAAACCTGCTCCCTGCAAGCTTCCATCTGCCCGTGAGCAGAGTGGTGACATCCCATCTTATCCCCTCCCTCCAGGGTGTCCATCCCCTCCGATGGGCTTTGGGGGAGGCCAGCTCAGACCCACTGGAGATGATGGTGCAGCGCTCCCTCTGTCCCCACGCTCAGAGAGCTCGGGCAGGCAGCTCTCCTTCCCGAGGCCATAGCTCCCTTGTCACCCTGCTATTCCCCATGGGACACAGCCAGCCATTCCCAGTCCCTCGCACTCAATGGAGTACCCTACCGTGCTGTCCAGCCCCAGTGTTATCATCATCAGGAAGAATATGATGGCGAAGAAGGTGGATCCCACCATATTGGCAATTGCTTCGGGGTAGGTGATAAAAAGGAGGCTCGGCCCTAGGAAGGGACACTGGTTTGGTTTGCCATTCCCCAGCTGCTCTGGCACAGTCCTAGGTGCTGGCAGCAGTGGTAATGCGCGTGGGGAGGATGCCCCAAAGCCGGAGCAGCTGTGCCTGGCCCTGGCTGAGATACAGGGGCCAGACACCTCGCTGTCCTCCGCTCCTGGGAACTGCTCCCAGGCACAAGCCCCCGTGCCCCGGCAGACCCCAGGGCCAGCCATCACACCATCCCCCCTCAGCCGCGATGGGCACACAGAGCCCAAGGGGAGCTGGTCACCGCCGGGCCAGGATGGAGCAGTCGTGCTGGAGGGAGGCGAACCTTTGTCTCTCGCGACATCCTCCACCTCCACGTCCCTCATCTCGGCCATGTAGCCCAGCACGGTGAAGATGACGAAGCCCGAGAGGAAGCTGGTGAGGCAGTTCACGGTGCTGGTGATGAGCGCGTCCCTGGAAAGCAGAAAGCAGGGAGATGTGTCCTGCAGCAGAACCCCCCCCCTCCAGTTCAGCGCTTACCCCAGCCTGGCTGCTCTGGTCACCTGTACTCCCACTGGTTCCCTCTCCTGGCCCCACATACCAAAACCATCAGTAAAACGGGGAAAGATGCTCAGCCTGCAGCCACAGGGTGCAGGAGCTGTTTGGATGTGGCTCCGCTGCAGCCATGCCTGGTGCAGCCCCCGTGCCTGCCGGGACCCATGGCTGTGGGAGCTCACCGGTAGCAGTTGTTGTGGAAATGGTTGTAACTGGCCAAAGCAAGGAGGACACCAAATCCAGGACCCAAGGAGAAGAAAATCTGTGCAGCAGCATCAACCCAAACCTGGCAGGAGAAGCAACAGTCAGGCTGGAGAATGAGAAGACAGGAGGTCCTTGAGACTGGGAGGTGCCCCGTGGCATGCCCACCCCATGGCACAGGGATGGGGTCTGTGTTGGCACATGCTGCCAAACCTCCCCTTTTGCCTGCCTCATCCCCCTATGAGATGTCCTGGGAGCAGGGGAGCTGCTGTGGGACAGAGGGAGGTAATTTCCACCCTGAGATCCTGTAGCAGCAGAATTAAGCAACGGCATCTGTGCTTACTCATACTCATGCCTGGAGTGGGAATGAAGTCGAGGGGAGCCCCAAAATCCCCATGCCCAAGTTTGGCGCCAGCAGTGCAACCCTGATTACCTTTAATGAGAATTCTCAAGTGCTGCCTGGTAATTACCCACAGGAAGCCTATTGTCAGGCGGGGGGGTGGGGGGGGAAAGAACAAGACACAAACAAAACCCAGCAGCAATGAGATGGGTGATTCAATTATAGATTTACATTTCCAAGAGCCTGTCCAGGGTGCCTTGTTTCTGCAGGAACAAGGGCCCCATCGCCCTGCGGCTCCAGCGGTGGGACCAGATGTGGGCAGGGATGGGTGTGTGTCCCGGGGAGGGGGTCTGGGTGCTGCCATCCCTGGGGTGGGGGGCAGCCAGAGCCGGGGCAGCACGTCCTGCTGCGCACTCACCGCGGTGCTCAGGAGCTTGCCCCAGTCCGGGCGCAGGTAGAAGATGACCCCCCTCCAGGCGCCGGGCAGGGTGGCCCCCCGGACCAGCAGGACAAGGAGGACGACATAGGGCAGCGTGGCCGTCACCCACACCACCTGGAGAGAGGCAGCTGTCAGCCTGCAGCACCGGCAGGGCTGCTCCACCAAGCACCCAAAAATGCCTGTGTCGGGCACGGCTGGCTTGCTCGTGCCTGCCTGGGGTGGCCGAGGGGTAGGGGTGTGGGGAGGAGGCAATATCCCATGTTTAAGCAGCCAGGGGAGATGCAAGACCTCACCAGGGCTCGGTCCCTCCTGCCTGAGCCTGGCTGTAGAGGGGATGCTTGTGTGCCAGGCTGCGAGCTCCCATGTGCCCACGGCTCCGGCATTTCTGTGCCTGGGAAGGGCTGGTGCTGGAGCCCTCTTTCTTACCTTCCCGGAGGTTTTCACCCCTTTCCACAGGCTGAAGTAGACAATGGTAAAGATGAGGAAGAGGCAGAGGAGCAGCTGCCAGCGGACGCCCCCCACGTCATACAGACCCCCAGACTTCTGGATCTCCAGGACCTTCCTCCTGTGGGCAGGGACCCCCGTGGCCGGGGAGGGTGTCTCAGGCTGGCACGGTGCTGCTGGGTCTCCCCTTGCAGGCAGCCGGGCAGCGGGCTCAGCCCTGGCCAGGCAGTCCCACGCTCACCTCTCCCCCAGCACACCAAGAACAGGGACGATGAGCTCCCCAAGAGCATCCTCGCGTCAGAGCCTGCTTCCAGGCACCCCGGTCCTGCTCCCCGTGCAGCAGACCCGAGTTCCTCCACAGGAATGTCCCCCAGCTTAAACACACCATGCACATACGTGCACTTACGTATAAAACTCTTCAGCAGGGGACCTGGAGAAGTTGGTCCAGGTCACATTGCTTCTCCCAAAGTAGTTGGTGCAGGCCGGTGTGTTCCAGGGGTTGTCGCAGCTCGCCCAGGGCAGGGTGCCCGAGAAGGACGAGTAGAAGTAGTAGAGAGCCCAGGCAATGATGGTGTTGTAGTAGAAGGAGACGTACAGGCCAATGATGCAAATAGCAAAGCCGATGCCTGGGGAAAGAGGGGGCCAGACTCAGCAGCCCACGTGGGTCCAGCCCTCTCTCTGGCCCCTGGAACGTGGCTGCGGGGACCTGCATGGCCCCGCTCACCAACACTGCATGGCCCCAAGTCCTCAGCGGTGGCCTGGGGCTGTGGGGGCTCTTACCTTTAAAGATGGGGCAGATGCGCTTCCAGATGGGGATGGCGCCCGTCCTGTGGAACTGCCCCAGGGCCAGCTCCATGTAGAAGAGGGGCACCCCTCCGAAAACAGCCATCAGTGTGTATGGGATGAGAAAGGCTCCTGTGGGGCGAGGAGCAGAGCAGCAGTGACCACCACGGCCCTGCGCCGGCCGGCAAACACAGGCAGGCTGCGGGTTGGGGGATGCCACTGCCGTCCCTCCCAGAGCTGCAGAGATGTGTCACAGAGGAGCATGGATGAGGGATTTGGGCGCGTGTTTGTAAGATGCTTTGCAAACTATCTGTTCAGAGGGGCTCATGGGTGTCAGGACCTCGGTTGGTGTGCCAGCTTTCCGGGCTGCTGCGTCAGTCCCCACTGCCATCCCAGCCTTCACTGGGGAGGGATCATTTGGCTGGGATGGTACAAAGAGCAATACAAACCATCAGGGTGCAGAGGACAGGGCACCAAGCACCTACCAGGTCTAGAAGAATTTTGGAGAAAATCCTGCTGAATATGCACGGTCACCCCAAGACACAAATAATTAATGCTGTAATCTGCATTATTCATAACAATGTCATCTTTACCAGGGCTACACTTGTACCCCATGGAGGTTTTGGAACTGGAGCTGCTCTCTGCGCTCGTCAGAATAGCCCTGTTGGGATTAGTTAATTTAACCCCCACGGCTCCTCTCTCCGAGAGCCCTCCACGCACTCCACCCTCAACCCCTCAAGGGTTTCTCTTCTAGGAACATCTCCAGCTGATGGGTAAGCCCACCACCAGCCCAGATCAGCACTCCTGCTCTGCGTGGACCATGGCTGTCCTTTCCAAGAGCTGCTGTTTGAACTCCTCACCCTCCTGTGTGCATGGTGGGGTGAGGAAAGCATCTGCCTGAACCACATCAATGAAGAATGGCTAAAGTTTGCTCCCAGTCCCATAGGAGTAAATCACAAATAACTGCGCTTCAGTGTGGGCACCTGGGATCCATGTTTTAGCCTTGAGTATGGTACTAATTATCTCCTTCTAATTTTCCCAAGCATTAGAGGACGTTACCCAAATGCCGACTTTGGCAATTAAATCCACTGTGCATTTGCAAACAGCACAAAATTTTCATTCCTCATTTTTAATTTTCATGCAAGGGTTTTTTTCTACCCTGCTCTATTTAAAGCAATTCATTTAAATGTCATTTACTCAAGGTTTTTTTCTTCGTGGAGCTTTTGTATCTTAACTTTCTGTTGATCGCTCACAGGATTGAACACCCTGAGCCCTGTGTGGCATGGGGCTGAGCGTCCCGGGGAGCTGGGGCTGCTCTGTGGGGTCCAGCACTGCCGGCGGCATGGCTGGGATCTGCGGCAGGTGGCTGGGATGCTTGCGAGGATTATTTTAAAACATGAGCCATCAGAAAGGGTTGCTTAAGTCACAAGATCTTAAAGGGTATGCACCTCCCACCCCAAATTTACAGATTCTTAATCTTTTTATGCAGTTTGGACCAAGCTTATTTTCTCTTTGTGACCCTAGAGCTGCTAACGCACCTCTAATCATGCTGGAGAAGGAGTGAATGACACCAGGGAAGGAGCGAAGGGAGTAGGATTTTGAATGAAGAAAGACACAAAAAAGAAAAAAGACAGGTGTCAGGAGAAGTTGGGTCAGTCTCTAAACCGCCCTGTCCAGAGAGGAGCAGCTAGAGACAAAGAAAGAAAAGAAATAGCGAGTTTTTCAGCATTGGAAAGATGAAAAACAGATTTCTTTTCTCCAAAAGAAGATTTAAATAATCTAGTGGTGTCCTTACCCCCTCCGTTTTGGTAGCAGATGTAAGGGAACCGCCAGACGTTGCCCAGATCGACGGCGAATCCGATGACCGAGAGGAGGAAATCCATTTTTTTGCTCCACTTGTCCCTGGGGTGGCTTTGGGGCCCTGGGGGCGCGGGGCTGGCCATGGGATCCAGGTGGGGGGCCGTGACTTGCCGGGGAGGGCTGGCGGTGGGTGCCGGGCAGGACTGCTCTGCCATCCTGCCGCCCTGGTAAATCCTGCAGGATTCAGGCTGAGTAACTTGGGGAAGGGAAGGATTTTTCTGTTGCTGATGACAGATCCGAGGAGGGGAGGGTCAGGCTGACTGCGCTTCCCCACCTCCCGCTGGAAACCCACAGCACCGAGAGCAGCCGGCAGAGAAACCCATCCTCTGATCAAAGGCAGGAGGGGGGAGAGCAGTTTTCCGAGCGCAGGGCTGAGGACCAGCCTCACCGCATGGGTTTCTGTCCCCTATGCTCCCTGGGTCTGCACTCGGGCGGGTGCAATTTGGGGTTGGGGTGGGGTTAGTGAAAGGGAACTGTATTTGCACACAGAGGTGGTGGTCCCTCCTAACAAATAGATATTTCTTTCTCCTTGGTGTATTTTGCAATTACTGCTCTGCGAATGATGACACCAGACCCACCAAAGGCAGATGACCGCTCATTCTTGCAGGAGAAGCAAGTGGCACCCGGAAATTTCCCCCTGGCTGGGAGGCAAGTGCAGAACACAAACCCAACCGGCACTCACTGGGAGCCCACCAGACCCTTGTGGGCCGGGGGCATCTCTGTACACTGCCGGGAGCCACAGAGCTGCCCAGTTTAAGTCATCCCGCATTGCCCCGTCTGTCCTCATGGACTTGCTGGGTCTTTCTGTAGCGCAGGGGTGTGAGTTGTTGCCACTCAGAAGTGAAGTAATTTTTGCAGCTCAGATATGACCAGGGAGGGGATGGCAGTATACCGAAAGCCATTGTTCTCTTCAGTTTGACAGTTAAACAGCAAATTTCATTGCAAATGAAATGTGGCTGTGAAGGCTTACAGCTGGGGAAGGTCCCTGCATCTCACCCCCAGCTGCAACACGGGGGCTGCTGCCGAGCTGTGGACACATATTTAGCTAACGGTCACAAGAGCATTCCAGACACCTTTAGAAGGCCTTGAACAGAATAAACAAGAAGACAAAAATAGAGAGATGCCAATTAGAAGAACACAGGTGCGCATTCCACGATAAAGGGAACTTGGCACAAACAACCTCAATTTTGCAGTTTATCTTGACCAATTAGACTGAGACAAGTTTCGCATGTTTTAGTTAGTATAACCAATTATGTCTTATGTTTATGCGCATGTACAGTGTTGATATAACCAATCATTAAGTGTAACTAGGCGCGTGGACAGTGCGTGAATAATGTGTGTAACCAATAGTAAAATAGCTAAGCGCATGTACAGATGTAACCAATGTATAAAATGATGTCTGATGCTCTAGTAAAGGGTCTTCAACTATGATCATATTGATCTGTCATTGAGTCCATGATTATGCTCCCGCACCGAGCGAGCCTTTGCCGGGAGCCACCGGGTGCTCCCAGGGCTCCAGGATGCTCCAGCACCAGCATTTGCAGGCACCCTCATCTTTAATTAAAAGAAACTACAGAAGAGATCAAACCAGGAGCTGCCGTTCTTAGGTTAGCAGGTTGCTGTGACGACGTGACGCAGCTGCCCGGCGTCTGCTCAGTACGGGAAACCTCTGGACACTGTTAATCCTTCAGGCACATGCATGGAGACCTGTTAGAAATGTCCAGTTAAAAACACTTCTCTTTCTTTTTTTTTTTTTTTTTTTTTTGTGTGTGTGTGTCTGATCCTGGCTGCCTGGGCTGTTGGATGGGAGCAGCTCAGGGGGCTGATGCCAGTGCCCGGTCAGACGTGCCAGTGCCCGGTCAGACGTCCCAGTGCTCTGGGTGGCTGCGGCAAGGCGGCAGGAGAGGTTGTGCCTCGGTGGGTTTAGTCCAGGCTGTGGTGGCACAGTCACCCCAGGGCTCTGCCAGGGAGCATCAGCCCACCAGCTCCTCGCCTGCACAGCGTGAGCATGAGAGTCCTGGGAACAGGATTTCTTTTGTCTTAACTAGCTATCCCTCCTTGCCCTCCTGCATTTGGCTGCCCCGCCTGTCCCCCCCTTGCTGTGTACCCCCAGGTGTTCCCTGACCCAGAGCAGTGGATTCCCAAACTGGGGTGCCCAGCCTGGAGCTGCCCCCTCCCAGTGGGCAGTGATGGGTGATGGATCTGCTCTTGCCACCCGCCAGCAGGCTGCACTCGGCATAGCTTCTCCCTCTCTGCTTGTGAAATCATCATTCGTTTTAACACCTCTCATTTGAAAATGCAACAATTTTCTGCTTGGGGTTATACGAGGAGGGACGGATTACAGGTCTTTGCACGAGCTTTTCTCTGAGCCAAGGGGTTTAGTTGGAGGGTGTCATGCTGATTCCACATACTGGTCCCTGCACTGGGTGGGGAGCGAGTGGAGGTTGGGGGGTGCCCGTCAGATCCAGGCAGAGCCCCCCTGCTCCGTGAGCACGGATGCACGTGGCCTTGCCGGGCTTTGCCGGTGCGGCTCTCTGCCAAGCTGAGGCCTGGCACACAGGTAAGGGATGATTAATCTCCTGCGGGTTTATATGGGATTTGTGTCACTCCTGGGGCCTCGCAAAGCCGTGAATTTCAGTTGCAGGCCTTGTAATACGGGTGCGGGCACAGCCGTCGGAAATTAGAGACAAGGCTGTACTCAACTGCTGGGGCTGCGGGGGGCTGGCAGAGGGGCTGCAGTTGTCCCTTGCTTAGGGATGAAGGGGAGAAATCCCTGCTGCTGGTCTGGTCTGTCTGAGGAGGCTGCTGGGGGGAGCAAGGTTTAATCCCCACCGACCAAGGACCATTTTAAGAGCATAAATGGCAGAACAGAGACAGCTGGTGCCATAGCAACTGTAAAAAAAACAATCGCTCTTTCTCTGTAGCTGACCCTTCTCTTCTCCGGGTAGTTTACATGGAATGGCTTGGTGTGCCGAGTATGGAGACCCTCCTGCACCCCGGCCCTGCTCCCTGCTCAGGAAGCCTCAGCAGATGGGCTCAGAGACTCTCCCAGCCCAGACGGGAGGAGCCGGCTACGCTGGTGGGGGGGTGAGAGGTGGTCTGCAGTGGTCTGCAGTGGTCTGCGGTGGTCTGCGGTGGTCTGTGGGGAGCAGGTCCCCCCACAGCATCCCTCAGTGTGGGGTGACGGGCTGACACCACTTTCCGGGTGTGAAGCAGCAGCTGTTCAAACACTGGCATCTTTTTAAAACTAAGCTACTTGCTCTCCTGAAGAGCCTCTCCTTTTCTGCACGTTGATCTTTTAAATTTTATGAGGTGGGCTTTGTACTTGCACCTTGGGCAGATCTGGGCATGGAGAAACGGCACTAGCCAGGCATGGCTATAGCTATTCCCAGAATAGCTCCAAACCAGAGCTGCATGGTGGTTTTGCAACACAGGTATGTGCAGCCTGCACCTTGCCATCTGAAAGCTCCCTATGCTGAGGCACCGACCAGTATCAGTTTCCCACCCCGCCAATGCTGCTCCGCTCCAGCCAAGCCGATGTGCCACGCTGTCAGTTCGATGCTGCTGCTGCCGTTCCAGCAGCTACCATCCCTGACAGATATCCCCCCCGGGGTCCTCACTGGCGAATGAGCCGCAAATGTACCCGGCGTTCCCATCCCGCTCGTCCAGCTCCCACCTTCTCCTTGGGTGCCCGATTGCCCACCCGTGCCGCTGCCCACTGCCTCTCCGCTCTGCCCTGCTGATAGGGCTGCCTCTTCCCCAGCATTGGGTCAGGGATGCTGCTGTCAAGTCAATGAGGAAAGAGCTTTGAAATCTCAATTTATTTTTTTTTCAGAAGCTGCAAGCTGGAAAAGCCATTGCAGGTTCTCAGGGCTGCCGGAGAGGGGAGGAAGGCAGAGGGAGAGGTGTCTTTGGGAGATGGTTTTCATTGCAAGGAGTTGCACTCCCCAGACTCGGCTCCGGTGTCTTGGGACCCTGCGAGCAACCAAGCTCCCAGCGGGATCCCGGCTCGGTGACCCTCTGGAGAGATGAGTTTTGCCCAGAGTTTTGTTTATTCTGGTCACAGTTTTCCAGCCCCTGTGTAAGGGGCTGTGTGTGTTGCTCCAGCCCGGCCCATCAGCTGTACCGCGTGGGGCTCTGTGTGCTCATCAGTCACATGCCAGACAGGGGTGTTTTCTGGGTAAAATATTGTTATTTTGCCAATTGTAGCCAAATATTTTTGTCCATCCTCTGACATTCGATTAGAAGCATTTCAGAGGAGGCTTTGGAGACTACGTGGCATTTGATATAATACACAGCTGAAGTCAGGAGTGCTGGATCTGAGCATTCACTTTGGCCCATGACGAGGAAGGGGCAGCCGGCAGGCAGCTACGACAGGGGTCTCTGCCTTCGCTTTACTGCAGCTCGTGCTCTGAAAGCAGCTGGTCCCCTGCACGTCAGCCATCATGCTGTCTAAATACCTGCAACATCACGGTCAGATGTATTCTGTGTGCTCCCTTCATCAGTTTACTTTTGCTCTTTCTGGTTATTTTCTTTACTCAAAGCACAAATCACTTTAGATTTAAAATGTAGAGTTTTAATCTAGCTCAAATCAGATTTAAATTTGAATTTCCATCGAGTTAGAAGCTGTTTCTAAACAGTATGATTATTTGATTAGCAGATTGCTTTTATCCTACCTGCTCCATCCATGCAATGAAATGCAGAGGAGTGAATTGTGGTCTTAACTATCCTGTTTAAGCCACAGAGGCAGCAGTGGGAAGTTTAATTTAATTAGCATGATACTCAAAGATGTAACTTAATCACATTAAGTATAGCTCAACGTGCTCTCATTTAAGCTCTTCAGACTTCAGAAAACAGGGGCCAATCATCTCCCACCCATCTTTAATCCAGGAAGAAGCAGAATTTTCCAAGGAAAAGGAACCAGCAAGGCTTATGAAGAGCTTGTCCCTGTGCTTGTTTAAGCTAATTTCTCCCCAAAGGAAGGTCATAAATTAGTAATAGCTCCCACCCCCTGTATAGCACCGTTGCTCCTGGGAAGAAAGCAGCCAGGCAGATCACGCGTTGTCCCTCTCAAATGGCCTAAGCATTGCCTTGCTTGGTACACGGTCCAACAGCAGTGCCGGCACCACCCACCACCTGAACCTCGCTGGGTTCGTTTGGCGCGTGGATGCTGCCCACCCCGTATTAGTTAGCCTGGAGTATTGCAGAGAGATTGACAGGCCTGAAGATTGTACAAAACCAGCACGGTTCATTAACAGGAATCGAAATGATCTTCTTGCTCCTCAGGGCTTCCTTCTGCCAGCGCTGTGCATTTGAGCCAAGCTCACCAGGTGGTCATCGCTCCCCCGAGCTCAGCAGAGCCCACGAGGACTGTGGGTCCCCTCGGCATCACCCCTCAGACACATCCTGCTGGCACGGGCACGGGGGGAACCAGGCGGCACTTGTCAGAGCACAAACACTACGGCAGAGCTGCCAAGGTGTTCTGGGTGCCGTAAAAGTTGCTTGGGCTCATCTTGGCCCTTAAAATAAGTGGGGTTGGTGTGTTGGGAAAAGTCCTAAAAGAGTTGTTTTGGCTCAGCTTGGACAGACTCATTTTCCTGATTGAGGTGCTAACTGCAGAATTCCTGCCAGTCAAGAGGCAGGCCAATGTCTCCAACATCATTTTCACAACAGCAAAAGTGAGAAACAGGCAGGAGAAACTCGCCTGCCTGTCCGAGGCCAAGTTCAAATCTTTGTCAGGCAGCCCAGGCTCTCTTGGCTGGCAGATGCTGTTGGTTTAAGTCAGACAGTCTCATCCTGGGCTGGAGAAGCTTTACAGAGACCAGAGCCGTGCAAGGTGCTGTGTGTGACATGTCCGTGCTGTGCCCTGGCTCCTCGGGAACCTGGCACCTTTTCTGTTTCAACATCGGCATGCATGCAGAGCCACAGCTCTACGCTGTCCCAGCGACAGCTCAGTGGCAGGGGAGCGAGTAGGCTGTCTCTGCCCCTGGTAATTGGATTGATATCTGATGGTGCTCCTACACGGTGTTTTATGAGGCCATGATGCCTTTATTATGATTGTTTATTAGCCTGTCTTAATTGCCCGTTCAAGACTGTAGGACCCACAGTCATCAATAAATGATAGGCAGGATGGCAGAGCAGCAGAGCTCAGTAGGAGCCGTGCGGGCTGACTGTGAGCACAACCTGAGTCCTGGCTGGCTGTGTGGCTCTCAGGTCAGACCTGAGAAGCCCTGGT
Organism: Astur gentilis; assembly: GCF_929443795.1. Lineage (NCBI taxonomy): Eukaryota > Metazoa > Chordata > Aves > Accipitriformes > Accipitridae > Astur > Astur gentilis. The sequence goes on along the minus strand of NC_064886.1, from coordinate 15,435,451 downwards.
CTCCTGCCTCAGCACCTTTGGTCCTTCTCCTCCCACAGCCCTTTTGGAGGAAGGGGACCCCATCCGCAGGGCTCTCCACAGCCAGACTCCCGGTGCAGGCTGCTAGGTGGATGCAATGGTGACACCTGGTGAGACCAGCCAGCTGGGCTCGCTGCCTCAGGGGTCCGCAGCTGGTGGTCATGGGGAGCAGAGCCGCAGCCATATGTACAAACCAGGGGCGCAATCCCCAACCGTGGGACACAAAGTCCTGTGTCACTCACGGGGGGGCCCAGCCTGAGGCCAGGGGTGATTCCCCGGGCTGAGATTGGAATCCTGAGCATCAACACTCAGTGACTGCAGAAGGGAGTTGTGACTCCCACCAGCGGCACCCAGAGCTGCCCAGGCTAGATTCCCACAGATCCCAGAATTTTTCTGGGATCCGTCTGATTCAACAATAACTCACCCCTAAGCAAGCTGGCCCCGTTGCCGCAGCTCAGTAACATTTGTGCCGCCACCACCTCTGTTAACAAGGTACTTGGCAAGCAAATAAATGGGGAAAAGCAAATACCATACAAGGAAATAGGTTTTCTCTACAACGCATATGGCACAGGTATTCTCCTGGCCCCTGTGCCAGAGATGAAGTACAGAAAGGGCCAAATTCTGGTTAATCCTGAGTCCAGAGCTCCCTCCTGTTCTCCTGGCAGACAAATGCCCAGGCGGCAGGGGGGAGCCACTGGGATGGATGGTCCCCGCTGTCTTCAGGGCCACCGAGCACCAGCATGGAGCGAAAGGCAGCCGCTCGGATGCAGCGCAGCTGCTGGTACGGCAGAGGAGCCGTGCCTGGCGCTGCAGGGGCTGGCGGGTCACTGAGGGGGACTGGGAATTTCTAACGGGACAGGATTGAGTGCCGGGATCAAGTCCCTTTCCCAAGAGATGGCAGTGAGGGCCAGCTGTGGCTGTGTTGGTGACCGGCGGCCACGTGCCGGCGTGGAGCGTGGCCGGGCACTGCTGACCCTCGCTCTAATGCGGTTTGTAGTTATTGGAAACTGGACTGCAAAGGAGCCGGGATCCTGTTTCTATGGAAATGTCCTGGAACAGCAAACGAGGGAACAGAAAAACAGAAGAAGAGACGTTAATGGCAGCTGCTCGGCAGGCCTTTCTCTGGAGGGGTTTGTGATTTTGACAGGAGGCACCTCGAGTCTCCCGTGAAGGGGTCCCCTCAGCCTGTTATTGCCTTCCCGGCGTGGAAGAGCACCCGGGATGGAGCCTGGATGGTGCGTGGCCGTGAGGACGGTGTCACTTCGCACCTCCCAGGAACTCCCGGAGCTCCAACCCTCCCCCCCCCCCGAACCCCCAAAAGTACGCCCCCTCTGCAGGGACACATGGAGGGCTCGCCCTGGCTGCGGCCTGCGTCCCCCCCCCGGTATCACCCAGCCCCGCGGGTCGCCATCCCCGGGGCACCTCAGGGCACCTCGGCCTCAGGTCGGGGGGTGCTGGGGCTTGGCTTGGGGGGGGGCGGGGTGGTGTCCCAGTTGGGGGGTGTGCCTGGTACTGGTGAACCCCTGGGAGCTGGGCTCCCGGTTGCGGTCCCCGCTGAGGGGCCGGGCCTAGTTGGGGTCGTCGTGTCCCGTCCCCCCCGCCGAGTGCCAAGGCCCGGCTGAGGCCCCCCCGAGGGTACCGGCACCGGTTGGGGTCCGTCGTGTCCCCCCCGCCGAGGGCCGCTGGTTGCCGGGGTTGCCCGTGCCCCGGCGGCGCGAGCGCGGATTGGCGGCGGCGGCGGCCCCACCCCGGCGGGCGCGGGTGGGCGGTGCGGGCCCGGTGGGCCCGGCCCGGCGCGGCCCGGCCCCGCGGAGCGGCCGCGCCGTCAGTCTGCTGCCGGCGCTGCGGAGAGGAGGAGGGCGGCCATGGCGGCGGCCCCGGCGGGTAGAGCGGGCGGTGGGGCCGGGGGCGCTGGGCGGCGGGGCCGAGACCGGGACCGGGACCGGGCTAACGAGCCTCTCCCCCTTCTCCCCACAGAGGCGGAGACCCGGCAGCGGCTGCTGCGAACCGTCAAGAAGGAGGTGGGTGCCGGACCGCGGCGGCCCCCGTCCCCGTCTTCCCCCCCACACCCCTCGGTTCCCTGTGGCGGCTCGGTGACCCTCCCCGGCCCGCGGTGATGGGCGTCTGAGGCGGGACCCTCCCCGGAGGGGAGCCCCGGCCCCGGGCTCGTCTGCCCGCAGTATCCCCCTGGCTCCTGCCGCTGCTGCTGCAGCGAATTTAACAGCCTCCCCCTCCCCCAAAAAAGCCCCCCGACCCTGAGCAGGGCTACGGGTCGGAGCGTGAGCCCACCCCGGGCGGTGTGGGCTCCAGCCGCCAGGCAAACCTGGGCAGGTGGAGGAGCATCCCTCCGCAGCAGCACCGGCGAATTTCGGCACCCCAGTGTCCTGTATCTTTTTAAAATCAGCTTTCCCTGGTGGCAGAGCCGCTCTCACAAGTTGTGATTTTCCGCAGGGAAAAAGGGGCGACTCCCGGTGCTGCTCACCTTGGGAGCTGAGATGGGACGAACCCCTCGTTGCAGCAAAGTGTTTTTTGGTGGGGCGAGAGGCAGCCGGGTGTTGGAGGGCCAGCCAGCCAAGAAAATGGGGAACCTGCACATGTGCGTTTGTGTCTCTAGTGCAAATCGATGGCATTTTACATCTGGTCTCCCTTCTCGGACATCTTTAACTCTATTAGTTTATACTGTGTGTTATGCTGAGCTGCCTCAAGCTCCTCTTGTCTGTGCAGAGCTTAGTGTTTATAACGTGTGTAGCATTAACACAGTGAGCTGACGGTAGATCTAGACAGGGAGCTGAGAGTCTCGCTGCTTCTGCCACGTAGTTTGTGTGTTGCTTGTGCGGGGAGATGGGCTCCGTGGGCCAGCAGGGCTGGCTGAGCCACCCATCTATGGCTGCCAAGTCTGAAGTAGCTGAATGTCGTGGGACCCGCTGCAGGGGAACCTGGACTTGCTCTCTGCCATGTGGTGGAGCGCTGGATTGCTGGGAGCTGTTGTCCTCTCCTGCCTGTGGTCTGTCCCTGTAGGTCACCTCCCCTGGGATTTTGGAGGGTGTGATGCGTGGTGTTTTGCTTCTGGACTTAAGGGCATCTTGATATCCAGCTTACAGGCTCCAGGAAGTGGAACATCCCCGCTGGAGACACTCTTTGGAGTAGGGTGAAGAAGACCTGTGGGTGGTAGGTAGGTCTGGGGAGGGTGACAGCGCAGTGTGTTTGGCTGTTCATCCAGACCACTTCCCGCTTTTAATCCTGTGCTGGGTGTGGTGGTAAGGAATACTACTTGTTCCCTTGGCAACAGCTATTAAACCAGAAAAAGGGTATGACATTTATTTAGCATTGTGGATAAAGCTGACATCTCATTATTACTGTCTGTCTGCGACTCCTGAGCGGAGAGAGACAAAACAGCAGGCTGTGTGTCGACTGCCGCTGCAGGTTGGGAGGCGAGGATTGCCCATCAGTGTGCTGGTTAAACCACTCAGCCAGCAGATGGGAGCTTCCTTCTGGAGATCACTGTGGCCTCTGCGGGCTGTCACTGCACCCAAGCATCTTCTGTGCTGGTGTACAGTACTAGGCTTCTGTCCCTTTGCTCTCCCTCCAGGGGCTGTGTGCTTGGAGGAAGTGCAGCTTGTGTCTAAGGGAGGAGAGCTGAGGGTTGTGACATGCCCTTCTGCTGGCTTTTTGTAAAATAAACATAGCGTACGAGGGGTTGGTGAATGCAAGTAAAGATTGAAGGAGAGAGGTGGTGTACGGGGAAAGCCCTTCTGCCCTGGTGAAACACCACCAGCCAATGCATCATGGTGCCATGACATAGGTGTTTGACACAGTCTGGTATCTCTCCAGCAGCCCTTTAGCAAGGGCAGTGCTGACGCAGAGCAGAGATTTTTTTTTTTTCTGGTGGTCTCATCATTCTGGGCTCTGCCTCAGGACATTGGTGTGGATGTGGGTTCTTTGCCTGCACAGGCACTTTCCTTCAGGTTTCTCCCAGCTCAGTGCCTGCTGGAAGCAGTGAGACATGGTAGGGGCCTTGGTCTAGCGAGGTGGGGCTGCCTGTGCACAGCCACACAGGTGGGGGAATTCCATGTCAGACCCATGTTCTGCCCTTTCTCCACCTGGGCTTTGCTCTGTTAGGATTTAAAAAAACCTGGGGAAACACGATCCCATTGGTTATGTAGTTAATTATTTAGCAACATCCCTGAAATTGGGAGCTGGTGGGGCATTCTTTTGCCTGTTGCTCCCTGCTCACTAGGCCATTTTGCTCATGCTTTTGTTTTTAATTCCTCTCCTAGACTGCCTTCAGGTTAAGTTGGGAGCTTGTACAGACTCCCAAGGAGTGGTAGAAATGGCCAACTGCAGAAATCTCTCTCTTCTCCCCCCCTCGAATTTTTACCTTTCACAAACCTGCATATTCTCATTTCATTAGACCATGTCTGGTTTTGCTTCGGCCATGGCTCTGTGTGATCTGCTGTGGTCCTCAAGTGCAGGTGAACACCACTGAGACTGGCGATGGCCATGGATCATACTTGGGAAGCCACGCCACGTCTGTCATCCTAGTGTGATAACTGAATGAATAAAATATGGTGAAGACGAGGCCTGATTAGAGAAGGTAGAGAAACAGTAAATTGACATTACCCAAAGCACCACAATGAGCAAATGGACTTCGATATTTGGTTGTTGCCATGGTTAATGCATTTTTATTTTTAAGTAGTCCTGTTCTGCAGTAGATTTACAGGCTGAAATGAGTTGTGCTACCACCGTCTTTTTCCTCTCCCCCCTGTCCCCCCCCATATAGTCATAACAAATCAAACTAATCCTGAAAGCTGCGAAGTTGACTATTTGTTGGCGGACTGCAAGGGAAGGAGTGGAAGTATGACTTTCTGAGGAATCCTGTTTCCTGTTATGCAGGATAAGAAGCATAACCAAATCTTCTCTGACTTTTTTTTTTTTTGAGTTTTTATCAGATGCAATGAGGCTTCTTTAAAAACCAGAGCCTGAAATATCCAGGTTTAAACGGGTGTTGGATTTTCAACTAAAAATACTCTTTGTGCAACCCATGCTCCTCCCCTTCTTTTGCAGGTTTCATTTTTAATAGAGGAGAATCCTGTGGTATGTTTTTGACTACCTCTAGGTAATTGCAGTGCATACAAGAATAGGTGGGGAAGCAGGTGTTACCCGTGAAACACAGGCTGTACTACACTGTGCCTGGAAAATCAGTTGTGTGAAAAGCTGAATGGAATATGAAAGTAAACAGTTGTCTTGCTTATTCTTCTGCACAAATTTAGTTTATATTTAACCTGCCACTCAGCGAGTAGCTTTAAGTCTTTTACTCGTCAATAACTGCTGTGCCTGTATTGAACATTTTGCTGCCTGTTCTTAGAATTTTTTAAAAAACTGTTGTTGACTGACCAAAGCCTGCTCGCTTGCTGATGTCCCACGGTCTTCTATGGGATACATTTTTTACTTTTTAATAGCTTGAATGGTTGTCACTATGGAGCTGTTGACTAATTCCATCATCATATATCATAGGGACAGCAGTCAGTCTCTCTTCCTCCCACCCTTTAAATGATGTGCCCCCGCTATGCAGCCATATTGTCTAGTTTGTGGCTAAGTAACACAGAATGACTGTTAAGAGCGATATTTTTGCAGCTTGGGTTTGTTTTTCTGGAGCGTGTATGTATGCCTGTGGTTCCAAAATATCAGATTGCGGGTGTCAATGCCAGCTATTTCATTCTGGATTGGTAGAAAATTGTAAATTAATTCAATGTTATTAGGATTTGAAAAATTAATGTTGATAGCTTTAAATGTTCTCAAGGCCAATTTAAAAAAAAAAGGCCTTTGTGTAGCTGTCAAAACTGTTCAGGCAAAATGAAGATGAGGATGATAAGCTGCAGGTTTGTAATGAAAGCTGCTATTTGCAGAGGGACTTTCTGATGCCTCTTAAGCACCCAGGTCAGCCTTTTTCAAATGTTCCTATATCAAAAGTAAACAGACAGCTTTAATGCAGCATTTCTCGATTGCCTGCATCGACCTCTTCTGAAAAGAGTATTACTAATCACTGGGGACCATTTTCTCTCCTTTTGAAGATAAAAGCAGTGGTGTGCAGAAGTGCTCTCATACTCCAGAACCCCCTGGCTTGATCTCTCATACCCAGAAAAGGTTTCGTGCTGCTTTCCTCCTTCCTTCTCAGCGTACAGGGAGACAAGATCTGTATGCCAGAGGAGCCTCCTTCCTCCCCACCCAGCTTCTCCTCTCTGCTGCCAAAATGTCATCCTCTTCTCCTTGTGGCGTCCTGGCTGTCGCCATGGAAATACCTGTTTTTGCACAGATTCAGGACTTCAAAGCAATTCGGGGCTGGAAGTTGCACTTGGTTTCAGTGCGAGTAGTGTCAATCTTTGCCATGTTTGTTAATTGAATCCAAAACGCTTGTCAGCGTAACATTTAGCACCTTGGAAAACAGAAGCTTTGTGGTTTGATGGGTGCAGAACAAAACAGGGTAAAGCTTTGAGATCAGGCATTGAAAACAGAGAAATGACTAAAGTTTTTTCCTGAAATGTTGCAGTGTCTTTATTGAGCATCTCACAGCTAGCAGTACCAGCAGTGCCAACAGATGGCATGGAAGTTTGTGTTTGACAAGCACAACAGGAATAGAACCAGCTATAACATGAATTTAACTGATCTTAAATTAGTGTTGTATGTATGGATTTTTGGCCAAAAGTTGATGCCCTATGAAGAAAGTCTGGTGCAAAATACTGTCAGCAAATATACATCACTGGGATCATTCCTGTTTCCCCCAAGGTACAATGTTGCATTATGGACCCTTCTGTTTATTGTCTTCTTTTCCAGCAAACTGTCCAAATATTCAGAGTTAATGCATATAACCACCTTCTTCCTCCTTACCCCCCCAAGGAGGCTCAGCCCAGTTCCCAGCTGTGAGTACACATGGTTCCTGTGGAACGTCTGAAAGTCCCACATGTCACGTGGATGATACCTCAGCTGCAGAAGGTGCTATGTTTTGTTTAGTAAGTGATGATAAATAATTAAATAAGCCTTTTATAAAAGCCAAAGGTCTCAGTTGGTAGGATTGCGATAAATGTTTCTGTGGCAGCAAGAATATGGAGCTACCAAATGGCTTTAAAGGCAAGTGCATGTAAAGTGCATGGTGCCATTGGAGCTGACCCTGTGCTGTCCTCCCACGAGAAGGCCATGTTCTCGGTGGTCCATCAAAATGGCTGGTGAGAGTCCTTGAAGTCTCTTGTGTACATAGCGCATGTACTCTGAAGCTGGCAGTGTTTTAACTGATTGGAGCACAATTAATTGGAATTACTTAGTGGTCAGCTAGTAAACTTAGGTAAGCGGCAGAGCTTGGCTGCAACTTGTGATGGTGCTGGAAAAGTCTGTCTGGCACCTGCTTTTGGAATAATCAGGGTGTTTGTTGCTGGAAAGATAAGAAACTGTATGTTGTAACACTGAGTTTGATAATGTGAATTTTATAAACAAGTCTGCTAAAAAAGGATGTTGTAGCAGCAAGGCAGGCAATAGGCAGACATTTCATTTTCAAAAGAGAAGATAAGTCTGGTTTGTGAAAGGTATTGGACTGAGAAGCTCCACTTTAGCTGAAAAAATGGCTTTTAACTGCAGCACAGGTGGTGTGATTGAATGTACTGTTTTTTCTATCCACCATCCCCAGCATGCTGTGCCCCACAGAGATTTCTGTGGGCACTGGAGTGGACAGTCCAGAAGTGGAGGACTTGGGGTTTAGGGTAATGTCTTTGTGTCCTAGAGCTGAACAGAGATGCTGCACTTGCTTTGCCTTGGGAGACTGAACCAGCTTTGGTACAGGCCAACCTAAGAGCTGGAGGAAAAAAAACAGCCTCGTGTTTCTGCGGGGAAACGTTAACTAAGTGACCTGGTGGCAAAGCCCTGCAGTGTGACTGCTGGAGCTGCGGTGCAAGGGAATCATGTTTGTCCTTGCAAATACAAACATACCTAGGACAGTCCTAATATTGCATCTGCTTCACTAAGTGATCCTTTAGCATTTTATAATACCTGAGAAATGATAATACTGTACTGCTACGTGGACAAGTCTTGCACAGTGTATGGGAAACTGTTTCCTGTGGAGCTTAACCAGAGCTTATTCCTGGAAAGAGACCTTGATTCAGAGAAGCAATTAAAGAAATGCTCAGATTACATCAAGGAGTGCCCACGTGGACTTGTTGCACCAAAACTGACACGTAAAATGGGATTTTTAAGTGCTAGAATTAACTTCCAACACGTAGTCAAAGCAGCACTTAGACTGAAATGAAAATGAGAAAACACCAGCTCATAAAAGAATTTGAAAAGCGGACATACAAAAGCAAACCAAGTTTAAAGCCTACATCATCAGTGTGGGGTTTTGGGGGGGGGTGTCTGGGTTTTTTTTGTCTGTTTCTTTAGTTTGGGGTTTTTTTTAACATATAGAAGAGCAGATTAAACAAGTTCATGGAAAAGAAATGCACTGAGATTTAGTGAAGAGACTTGAATGACAAGTGACAGTTGTAGATCCAGAAGACAATGCTTGTTTGTGCTGGACGCTTATTAGGATGCTCTTTCTTGGGATAGGAGTCATCTTCCTGCAGTCTGTTAGAAAGAGATGGGAAGGGGGAGGGATTTCCAAGGCTGCTCCTGTATCTGCTGGGGTTTTTCAGAGCTGTTGCAGTGCTGCTGGTGAGCAGACTAGTTTTGTCTGGCACCGTGATGGTTGGTGCTTGGTTGCCCTCCTAGGCAAGATGGAGACTGAGAAGATCTAGGCAGTGCAGGTTCCTGGCTCTGGTGTTGCATCATCTCATCCCACCCAAATCCTTGACATCCCATGCAGAGGTGGGTGCTCAGAGATAGCAGAAGACATCTTAATTTCCACTATATTTTTTACTGTAAGTCTTTTGTTTTCAGGATGCAGGTTACATGAACATTCAGCAGAAGGTCTTACAGTTTCTGACCAAACCAGATTGATAGCAGTTTCTAAAACCATACTTTTGCAAAGACCAACTCAATCACTGGAGGTGTTTATTGTATTGTAGCTTTTACTTATATGAAGTGACTCTCTTTGTGGAAAGTCCCACTACAAGGACTGAAGTCAGACCTGGTTCTGCTCTCCCATTGCTCTGGCCCTACATGCTTCAGTGTCTGGCTGCTTTGCCCCTTTGGAGGGGGACAAAAGAGTCTGAGCACCCGGCTGTCGGCCTCACTGCTCAGTTACCTGTGTGTCTCCGTACCAGAGGCTGTCTGCCAGGGTCCTGTCTTGGGGACCCGTGAGGCTGGGTATAGCAAACAGGCCCATGCCTGGGAGTGTCACCGCAGCTGTATTGCACAGAGCTTGCTGTTCTGCAGCCCTTCTGGCAAAGTGACCAAGCTTCACCTTGAAACAGGACTCGGAAAAGGATCAAGCTGGGCACTCCGTTTGCATCTGGCTTGCTATAAACAATTCCACAGAGTTACAAACATGGCCAAATATGTGGGAGATGCTGCGCTTCAATACAGATGCCTTAATAACCCGCGAAAGGCTTTGCAAGAAGCGTGGCAGAGGAAATTGTGACTGTAAACATCTGGAGTACAGGTTGTATGGTGACTTGCCTGGAAACATCCAGTCAGGTAAAACAGAGTTGTGAGTCAATATTGCCTTAGACTAATTAAACCCAGAGTTATTGGTTTACGCCTGATCTCTGCACCTCGGTGGTTATTGTAACTGCTGTAATATTTGGCTTGCTCCACCAATGTAAATGACAGCTGGGACTGGGTACGGTTATGAAGCTCTATTTATGGGCAAGTTGGACTTTGCGATGAACCGTAACCCTGGGAATTTTGGAGCAGAGAGATCTAAGCCTGCATCTCTCATTGGGGTCTGGGGACTGTTGGGTAGTTAAGGTTTTGTTTTCATTTATTTTTGAAGCGGGGGTGGGAGGAAGCAGCGTGTCAAACAAAATTTTAATAGCAACATTTTGGCTGCGATGGAGCTGCCCAGGCCCAAGGGAGCCAAAGGAGAGGCTGAGACCTCTGGGATCCGGAGCCTCACTGGAGGTATGGGGGTGCAAGCTCAAATCCCTGGTCTGAAGTGGGTGCGCTGGGATTCCTGATGCCCCGGATTCATGGAATAACCCAAGGACTCTTCTCATTGCCTGTGGCTCTTGGATCCAGGCTTGGAGAAGGAACAAAGAGGAAAAAAATTTGTTTTCCTTGTAATTCAGACATGCACGTGAAACAAAGAAGGACTAGCTTACTTGTTCACAAGTCAGTGAGTCAGACAGTAATGTCAAGACTAGCCTGTCTTTTGTTGTGTTTCTGGAACTGCAATTGATACTGTTGGGTTTGTATGGACACCTTGTTGTGGGGTGTCCCTATGACCCTGCTGTCCCAGAGCAGGGGGTGACTTGTCCTGTGCTCACAGCTGGAGCCAGGAGAAATGTTTTTATTTTTGTGGAATATTTTATGATATTCCTCTTGAGTTTACCTACACCTGAATTATTAGTTGCTGTTTTAATTTCCTTTCTAATAAAAGAAGAGCAAACATCTCATTTTGCTTAGACTGGCTTTAGATAAAGAGTGGGCAGCTTCATTTATTGAGATTGTTCTGGCTACAATATGAGAATTAGCATTAAAATGCTGGAATGCAGCATATTTAGAGGCTGTTCAAGTCATCTCTATGGAGTGAGCCAAACGTGGGTTAGGTGGTGTTCTCCATCCCCGCAGTGTCACAAACCCACTTCGCTTTCAGGAGAGGATCCAGGAGCACTGTGGCGGATGGCTGCTGCTGCAGTGTTTGTGGTTCCAGCTGGCTGTGGAGGGGCTGGGGTCCGGGTGGGAGAGGCCTTCGGGATCTGCAGACAACAGCATAGGAGACCTGTCGAGAGTTTTGGGGTTCTCTGGATTGGAGCTGTCCTACAGATAGATGCCAGCCATGTCCATTTATGGGCAAATGTAAGACTGTTTTGTTTGAAAACTTTCTCATTTGTTTGAAAACTTTCTTGGTATAACACTTGTTTTCTGTTACGAGACTGTATCTATCTGTCTGGCCCCTACCTATTGGGGCTTTGTAGTTGTTGTAGAGCTGCTTCGGTTCTGCTCTAGCACTTCATGTCGGGTGAGTGCCCTTGTTGTAATGCCCTTTCCATTTCTGTTTCTTTAGATATCTTTGATTTATTTTGTTTAGTGTGATAACCTCCGTCAATACAGTGTTGTTTGTTTTGGTTTTTTTTCTTGAAATGAGTAATTTTCCACTAAACTGCGTCTCTTGGAAGGTTTTTTTGTGTGCCTTGAGAGTGCAGGTTGTTTGTGCTGTGTTGGCACCAAGATGCCCAGTCAGAGCCGGAGTCCCGCTGTGCTGGTTGCTCCACAGGCACTGGATAAGCAGATGGTCGGTGCCCCACAGAAGGCAGTCCTGTGGTAGGTGTGACTGCAGGCTTTGCATCAGAGCAGTGAGATGACGGCTTGCGTGGAAGGTGGCTGACAAATATTTGAATATACTGCTTAAATTTGAATACGTTCCTAATTTCATCAGAAGCTGGTAACTATGTAGCTATGTGCATTGATGCTCAAATGTATTTTGAGGGGATTAAAATACGCGCAATACCAGTGTTGCTGTGAGAGTACATTTTATATCTGTGTGTTCATCGTTTTCTAGTAGATTAGTTGCATATGTGAGAGGGAAGTGCCCATGACCCGCTGACGGAGGAAGCTCAGCCCGGCCAGGTGAGGGCCATAAGCCATCTGGATGAAGACAACTCAACCTGCTGGGAGAGACTAATTTTGGGGAATCCCTGAGGGCCTCAAGGCATGCATTGCTGGACCTTTTTGCCAGGGCTGCGACAAGGGCCTGATTGGTGATGGTTCTTGGGCTGTTCAGGGTTTCAAAAGCAGGGATTGGCATGTTTTTGTTGGACATTTGTAATGTCAGGTGGACGAAAAGGAGGAACTCTGTTTTGGCGTGCACCTGGGCACTGGTTGCTGCTGGACAATAAGTGTGTGCTGTTTCCCATCTCTAATTCACCACTGCAGCCCAGGTCAAGGGATATGTCTCGGTATAATGCAGCAAATGGAAGAGGGGGACTCCTTTCCTGTTGCTGGGACTTGCTCTGTCCCTGTTTCTGTTTCACAGTGGTCCTTCTGTTGTTAAAGTTTAAAATACAACACTGCTGGAGCCGTGAAGCCTGAGGATTGCAGCTGCCCCCTTCTGTGATGCTCAGCATGTGGCAACAGTACAAGGGGTAAAACTATGCGTGGGGTGTAATGAAATGAAGGGCCTGCTAACCTCACCTGGCCTTGCCTTGCAGGAAGGTGCCCTGATAGGGGACAGCTGCAGTTTTGGGGCCACTTGCCACAATAAAGCACTGAGGTAGAGGAGGAATATTTTTTTTGTGGGTCTCTGGAAGTGGAGACCTCTGCACCTGGGGTGTTCCAGCAGCTGTAGTCACTGCTCTGAGCAAAGAGTTGGGATGCAGGAGCTGCAGGAGCTGTATTGTGCTGTGCCAAGGTGAATTTCCAGCACTCTGAGCCACCTCCAGTCCCAAGATCCATCTTGGTGATGTTCCCTACTGCGAGTTCCTGACTCATTGTCAGCTCATCTGAGTGCTGGGATACAGGTGAAATCACTGTCCAAGTCCTGCTCCCGCCGAGTTCACAAGCAGGCTCTGTTAATCAGCCAGCATGTTGGAGCAGAGCGGTGCTGGAAGCTGACCTGATTGTTTTGACATGCAGAGATGCTTTTGGCTTTAGATATGACTTTTTTTGTTAATCCATATTTGTAAAATGATTTCCTTTATTGAGCTGCTGTCAGCTGTGCCTGAACGACCTTGATTAAATCTTTCAAAGGAGTTTAATTCCCCAAATGATGCCATTAAAGGTCTCTTATACATATAAGGTTTGCTTGGTCAAGTCTTGACCTGCTGTTTTTTCCTCCTCCCGGTGCCTTTAGAGAGAATATCTTGATAAGCAGAGCCTCTCTTACACCCACATCTCTGCACTCTGAACCCTTTCCCCTGCGTTTTCTGAAACTAAAAGAGTGAAAAGCAAGATGTTACAGAGGCACTAGAAGATGAGATCCAGGCATGCTGGCAGCTCTGCACTTAAAAAGAAGAACAGTTAGGAACTGAACGTTTAAGGGCCAAACATTCAGCTGGACTTTTGCTGATTTCAGCAGGATTAGGGAGGGTGACAGCTGGGGATGGAAGTCACTGGGTGCTCCAAGCAGGGTGGGGCAGCCTGGCTGTAAGAGGCACAGCACCTTGGGAGCAGGACAGCTGGGGTCTGCCTGGAAAGGCTGCAGTGTTGACACCAGGGCTGTGGGGTGATGGGGGGGACAGGCAGAGGGATGGGAGATCCTATGGTCTGCTGGTATGAGCTGGCAGAGCTTTGCCGGTGAGGCTGTGGTGGGCATGGTGTCGAGGAAGCAGTGTGGCTGGAGGATGGCAGCTGGCAGAGCTATGGTGGTTCATGGGGCCATCAGTCTAGGGCTGCCTACTTCATTAATAACACCTACTTCTCCAGCACTTTCTGAGCAAGGCTCAAACCTCCCTGAGCACTAAACTCCACATCTCTTGTGTGCAGCTCCTGCATCCTACAGAGGTGTGGGGGCAAATGGAGGTGATGTTGCTTCAGAGCCAAGGCAGTTCTCACCTGCTCTGCATTCCCCGCTCTGCTCTGCCCTGATCGCAGGACCGTATTCCCCCACATAATCCAGCTTTAAGGGCATTTCACGCAGAATCCCACACTGAAAGTCGGAGCACCCTGAGCAGTATTCTCCCAACTTGTGGGCACTGGGAGAAGTTGTCTCTGAGTACAGTAACTGAACCGTTACTGTTTAGCAGCAGCATGTGTTCAGATGCTCCTTTCGCTGTCCTCCTTGTAGACAATAACTGAGTTCAGCACATCAGCAAGGTAGCTCCCAGGAGCACTGGGAGACACGGCGGGAGGACAGCGTATTTCCAACAGGAGACATTCAGCGAGGCGTGGGACAGTCTGCTGGCAACCTGTGTTGGAAGCTGATCATTAGAAATAGGCAGTCAAGGCACTTAAAAATCCTCTCCTTTGATAAGCGACTCAAGTTTGTAACCTGCAGTTGCTGTTGTAGGGTTGGAACAAAGTTTGGCCTAGCCCAGTTTTCTAGCTCCAAAATACCAAGCAAACAACGTGGTCTGCATGGGAAGATGGGCTGGAGAGCTGAGAGCTGGCTCAGGTACATCTGTTGAGGCTGCAGGCACCGTGGGCAATGCTCTGTGTCCAAAGGGTGAGGGCGAGCCCTACAGAATAATCCTGTTCTGTCTGAGCTGCTAAAGCTGAGCCATGGGGAACCAGTCTCACAGCAGTGTGTTGTGCCTGCTGGCTCTGAGGGCATGTGTAACAGACAGCTTTAATGCACAATGAGTTCATTAGCACTTCTTTACACGGTGATCCTGCCATATCTCCGAAACAGGTCTGAGGGGTCTGTACGCTACAAAAGGGATGCTCTCGGTGAGAGAGGGAAAGCTGGGCCGTGTCAGTGCTGGCAGCGACAGGTACTAGTGGAAGAGCAGTAGTGCTTGGGGTACTTGGATTTCTTGCTCTGGTAGTCCTTGACTCCTCAGGCTCCTCTAAGCTACTGCTGTGGAGTAGCTAGGCAGTCCTGGGAGCTTCTCCAAAGCTGGAATCTGTTCCCTGCAGCCTGCTTACCTGGCAGGTCTGACCTCCCATCTTGTGTATGCAAAAATTACGCTCCTAATTTATGTGGGTTCCTATTTATTTTCTTCTCCTAATCGTGCCCCTGATATGCAACCTATATGGCAGCTTCCTTTTGATTAATTGCACTGAAATGAGTGCCAGAAATGTGTCATGAGCAGTACAGACTCAGTCACTTGGAGGGCAGGGCTGATTGCATTGCTATGCAAATAGCATTCCTGGGCACATTTGGTGCCAGGTGTTCATTGACTTTGGCATCAACAGATAGCTACAGTCATTTGGGACAGCTATGTCACATGAAATTTGTCAAATCCCCAGAAAATGAAGAACATAACAATACTGTAAAAGCACTGAATATAAGATTTGGTTACCTTTATTAAGATGTCTTTTATCTAAATGATGCTTGATTCCCACAGTTAATTCTCTGCTCATAGTTTTTCTTACTCTGAAGTTTCTCAAAAACAGAACAACCCTTTTTTTCTTTTTATAGCTGACTTTTTTAAATAGCTGGTGATGCTCAACAAGCAAAGATGCAGTGATACTCTGTGAGACCTGTTGAGCTGTTTGAGGCAGTTAGAGAACTCAGAGAGCAGAAGAGGTTTCCTTATAGACGCAAAGCAAGCAGAGCACCTCATGCCGACTCCACCGTGGGTCTCCTCACTCTGGTCTATGGTTGAAATTCAACATTTTCTCTAACTAGACCTCTGTTCAACAGGTGAAGCAGATCATGGAGGAGGCGGTGACGAGGAAGTTTGTGCATGAGGACAGCAGCCACATCATCTCTTTCTGTGGTGAGTCTCTGGTGGCGACATGTTGACATGAATTGGGGGGCTGGAGCACCCTCTTCATGTTGACCCTTCCCTGCCAGTGCAGGAACTGTGGTAGGCATGCTCCAGCTCTGGGGCTGGGGAGGTGGTTAGTGCCTGAGGATGAGTTGTTCTGGCAGCGGTCTGAGTCCCTGAGGCCTTTGCTCTGGGCTTGAAATATATTGAGGTGTGTCAAAAGAGGGAGGGATGTTGGCAGTGTATATAGTCACTTAAGAAATACTAGAAATAATCTCTTAATTCCCTTGAGAATTGATGCAACAGAAGGTCTGTCAAGTCCAAATATTTCTTTGCTATTATGGAATAGGAATTTATGAAAGGGAGTCTTCAGTCTGCCTGAGTGCAGGAGCAGAGAGGCTGAAGGCTGCTAAGGAATTTTAAATGGAGTTTGTGGAAGATCTGCTGTGATATTGTGCTGGTTTCCAGCTTGTTTTCTGGCAGCTGTGCTTTTCACTTAACCTGCTTTTTTCACCTATTTTTTTTCTACTGGTGTGACAATTTTGTAAACGTGGAAGTGTTTCAGAATGGATCCATCAAAATCTTGGCAAAGCTGTTTTTAAAAATCTCCCTGAAGAGCTGTTGGACTGTGTGTGCCATACATGCTGGGGCAACTCTGGGAGAGAACTGTGGAGCAGGAAAGGACGAGTGTTTGTATCTCAGAGGTAGCGTGGAGCAGGAGAGAGCAGCCTTGTGACAAGTGCCACCAGGAACAAGTTTGAGGTCAGGTCTCAGCACCCTGCCTGGTGCAGAGCTCGGCAGGTCAGCGCATCCTGGGAGGAGCATTCAGGGCAGCCCGCCAGCTCCCGTGGAGCAGCACGGTTTGTGGCAGCCCAAACTGCGACTGTGATGCAGTAATGTGCGGTGTGGCTGGCAAGCTTGTTTGGCAGCAGTGCCCAGGCTCCTCTCAGAAGCTGCACTGCACGAGAGAAGGTTTCTGGGGGCTGGACCAGCCCACAGAGCGGTGCTAATGGCCCAACATGTTGGCTTGCCACCTCTTCTCTGACAGATGAAAACAGAATTTTGCCCTTTAATAGGATCACTGCTGCTCATCAGGGGAGTCTTTGCAATAAAGGTGGTAAAATGAGATTATTTCTATTCTTTTGGCCCTTCTGTGCAGCTTTGGTCACCTGTCCAAACTGGAGAATAAGTGTCTGCCTGGACAATGCCCAGGTAAAACAGCTTTTTTCAGCAGTTTCAGCTGTCCAGTCTGCCAAGTGCTACCAGGGTCAGTGTTTGCAAAAGTACGGAGACCTGACTGGTGGACTGGGGGGTGTTTGATGAATTTCAAACCTAGGCAGAAACCAATTAGTCTTACTCTGTTGATAACAGGGTGAGCACTTCAGGCTGTTGGATCGGTGAGGTGGTTGTAGCCCTGGCTGTGGAACAGGCCCTTTGTGCTAGGTGCTGCATGGATAAGAAAACTCCTTGGCCCGTTGGAGGTGCAGGTGGGATGGAGCTGGAGCCAGATGGGGGCCTCAAGGAAACAAAGGGACAGCATTAATTAGAGATGTGAGCTGTGATTTCTGTGCCCTGTCAGCCCTGTCAGTCTCAAGTGTTTACCCACTCACCCAGAGCTCAAGAGCATGCTTTGGCAAGGCGCCTGGTGCCCTCCATCTGCCTCTATCCCCTCACTAGCAGCTGTCTGAGAGTAGGATACTGGTTTGGGGAGACACCAGTGACCACTACGGAAGAAGAGCAAGTCCCTTGCTGTCCTGCAGCTTTGTAGTTGGCTTGCACAATGGTGGTTTTCCCAGGTGCTTTAGTTTTTGAATCTGTTTATAGGCCCTTCCCTTGGCAGTGTTATATAGAGCAGCAGTCAGCTTTGCAATGGACTGTTCTGCCAGACTCCTGCCAGATGCAGTGATTCTCCCTCCAGGTACTGCTCTCGGGGATGTGGATGTAAAAGCTGTTGCTGCTGGTCACTGACAGCACTGGGCAAATGATGGAGGTAGTTTGCTGAAGGTGGCTTGCTGCGGGCTAGTGATTCTTCTGTGTCTTACCCTGTTGTGCCTCTCCTCTTGCACATGTGAGATGAAGCTCCATCCACCAAAATCAGTGGAATTTCCCTCCTTGGGATGCTCCTTGAATTTTGCAAGAAAAGGTTCCTACACTGGACTCCTGATGGAAGTGGTTGGAGTTCCCTCTGCCCGCTGACGCCCAGGGCAGGATGTCTTGTCCTACAGCACAGCATCTGTCCCTGCTCGGAAGGGGCTTTTGGGGAGTGTGGCATGCGTGCCTGTGCCCCTGGCATGGGTAGAGGTTCCATCTGCAAGGTGGGTGCTGCCCTTTCTCCTGGCTCAGTCTGATCTCACACACTCACTGGCCGTGCACCGCTGTGGAGGAAGCTGTGCTTCCCCTGTGGTTTAGCAGGCTGCGGTGCTTGCCCACTGCCCTCTCCATTTCACACATTTCTACTGAGAAGACAGACAGGAGGCATCATCGTAGCTCCGCTGGAAGAAGCTGTGCTCCCTCTCTGCCCACTCACCAATTTTGCAGCCCTGGTGCCTGTGCTATCCCCCACGTGCCGGCTCTCCCTGCTCCCGGCTGCCATGGTAGCGTCTATGGTAACATGCAGAGCGATAGCTGAGCAGGCAGGCTGCAACGCTGGTGGCTGCAGAGCTGGAGACTGGGCCCAGTGATGCCGTGTTGTGGAGGTGGTGGTGTGGGCTCCCTTGGCCTGAGCCTTCCTAATAGCCACGGCCTTCCTGCTCGTCGTGGTCCTGGAGGTCTGTGTGGAATCCCTGGGGACACCACTGTGCAGAGCTTGGCCTCTGCAACATGCCAGGCTGGTCCTGGAGCAGGTCTCGGGCACCTCCTTGTCCCTTGCTGCCATGCAGTGGTGAACCCCTGAGACCAGGGACCTTCCCAGGCCAGCAGTTGCCTCTGCAGAGCACTTGATGGCAGAAGCAACCTGTACTCCTTTCTGGAGGGCACAGAGCTGCTGACAAACCTTCCCTGCTTTCTGCAGAGAAGCTGTGTTAAGAGAAGGAGGCTGGCTGTCCCCTGCAAGCAGTTTCTTTAAAGGGCAAACCAAGAAACTTCCCTGTCATCCTGTGGCTCAGCCGTGGGACTGAAGGTGCCAGGAACCTCTCTGCTGCTCTGCTCTGACACCACGAGCCCTGGCTTCCAGGTAAGGGGGGTGGCAGCCTGTTCTGTTTGCAGCCTGATCTGCTTGCTGTGCCTGTCGCTCTCAGCAGAGATGTTTGCTGAGTTACAGTCAGCTGCGCTTCCAGCACGCCCAGGCTGGGGCCATGTGGCTGCTGCTGAGCAAATGCAGCAGACAGCGTGTGGAGGGGGAGCGGCATTCCTCAATTTACAGATAGCTGAAGGGCAGCTTGCTAATTTGGAGGCTGGGAAGAAAATGACAGAAGTAGGTAAAAACTAGCTTTTGAAGAAGTTGCTCCAAGAAGGCTCGTGCAGTGCTGTCGCCACTGAATAAGGCCGTAGCATCCATAGGTACAGGCACAAAAAAGAAAGAGAAGGGAGCTGTGAGGAGGTCTCCTTCTCTGCTTTGGAGAGCAAAGGGGCTGCCTTCTTCCTTTTCTCCTGGGCCCTCGTATAAAAGACATGCAGATGCTTGTTTCAGGCCTGTGCGCCTTTATACGCTGTCGACCGAATGGCATCGAAAGAGCAGAACAGACTTCAAGGTGTGACTCATTCTCTGCTTTTCTGTGCAGCACGAGGCTTCGCAGCCTGGAATTATTTATAGCCTCCTGCAACACAGAGCTGAGGCATCCAGGCACGAAGGGCTTGTTGGTTCCTTCTGTCTTCTTAACGATGCTGCTGCACTTTCACTGGCTTCTGGTGTCTACACCTTCTGGTCTGTCTGCTGTTGCGCTCTCCTTTGAATGATATGCGCACCTTCCTCAGTGTTGTGACTATCCATGAGCCGGGTGAGCTCATAAATAACCTCTTTTCCTGACAAGCAGAGCATGCTGCTGCAAGCCTGGCTCTGGCTAGGCAGAGCTGCCCTTTTCTCTGGGGAGAGCCGCCTTCCTCACAGAGCCTTCCTCACTGAGCCCTCCTCGTCCTCTGCGTAGCCAGCGTACCGCAAACCCTTTCTGATGAAACCAGTGGTCTGGCAGGAAAGGGCAGCTGCTCCCAGCTGCCCTGTTTTGCCTGCAAGGGAAGGGTTTGAAGCAGACAAACGCGAGTTGGCATCTGTCACGTTCATGCTGCCCTGGGAGGCTGATGGAGAGCTGGCGGCAGGGCTGGGGGCCTGCGTGAGCCAAGAGGCTTGTTGTCCACATCAGTGCCGAGACTGCCTTCGTTCTCAACCCCTGAGTGGTTTGAATTGTGCCAGGCCAGAGCACTCTGAGGATCTCAGAAATATCTTTAGTCTTTTGCCAGGAATCAAAATTCCCACCTTACCTGGGTGTAGCTGCGTGGAGACCCTGCACCGTGTGTCTCTGCTATAGATTATATCCTTAGGGATGGGGAGAGTCTCTTCGAAGCATCTGTTTGCAGTGGTGACAGTAGGCAAGTTATGATCTGGGCTTAAAAAATCATAAGGTTAAAAAAGAAACTACCATTACCCCTGCATTTAGTGTGGACAAGGTGCTCTTGGTTTGTGTGCTCAAGCCTCAGCCCTTGGGAGAGCACAGGGAGTTTTTCCTATGGAGACTGCACATTTGGGTGTGGTTTTGCCAGCAGGAGTAGTGTTTTGGAGACGTTCAAGCTACAGTTTTGAGGACAGATGCTGATGACTGCTCCGTCTTGCTGGAGCGTGCTGGGAGGCTTTTCAGCAGTCTGGGTTTTCTCCCGTGTGCTGCTCCCTAGCTGGCAGGGAGGTGTGATGCACTGGCCGTGACGTGAGCAAAGCAATCTGCTGCTCTTCTGCACGAGCATGAGTGCTCTCACTCATCTGCTGGAAATTCAGAGTGGAACCGATGGCACATTGAGCATCTGGTGCCCAACAGAAGTTGTCTGTCGGGGTGCTGTGAGCCGCGGTGGCCCCTCAGCTGGGCTGCTTCACACAGCCCTGTGCTTGCCCAGGTGGGGTGTCATCTCCTGGCAGTCCAGGGCCCAGCAGAGGAAGAGGGTGCCTTGTTTGCTAAGGCATGTTGGTGGGCAGCGGAGGCAGACCTCATCTGCCTGCCCCAGGCTTGCTTGCATGACTTGTCTCTGGCGTACAAGGGTGGGTGTGAGTCACAGAGGGGCTTTTTGGGCTCGTCTTGCTTGCCTCCTGCTACCATGTGCAGCTGGCAGAAAACTGGGCCCTGATAAGTTGCTTTGGGCAGCATACATTGATTTGACAGCTGATGGCCTGGCAGAGCTGGGAGTGCCACAAATCCAGCGCTGCTCTTGCACCATGTCCAGCAGCTCCGGTGCCCAGCTGTACCAGGTGAGCGTTGGAGCCCAGCCAGGCTAGCTCTTGCTGCAAAGAGCTGGAGATGGCTGCTTGAGAACAGTGAAATCCCCCAAAATACAAGTTGGAGGAGAGGGTGATGGTGCCCTGCCTAGTGCTGGCAGCAGACACTGGGGCTGAAGTCCAGCTCCATCGGTAGAGAGCTGGCATGGGCAGTGTGGTCCCACAGAGATCTTGCCCTCGGTTCCGTCTCAGTGGAGAGGGAGTACTTGTCCCCAGGTTTTGAAGGTGCTGCTGTGATTTCTTGTTCAGCTGTGTGTTGGCATAACCTTACATTCCCAAAACAAAGCTGTGGCTTTTCTGCTTGCCATTCCACTCCAGCTAGCTCCTGGCCTCACTTGACTGGGGTTGACTCCACTGTGGGAGGTTAGCAGCAGAGATCTGCCTGAGCTTTTGGGATATGCCTGCTCCATGGCTGGACACTCTAAAATGGGCATGACTGGATGCAGTCTCAGGCAGGTAGGGTTGTTTGTGTCTGTCACTTGTATTTCAGCCTTGGAGCACAGAACAAATGAATGAAGGGATGTGGGGTGGGATGAGTTGAGTGTGTGAGGGAGGGGCGGGTCTTCTTGCATTTGGTCCCAAAGCCATGAAGCAGTCTGATCTTACTTTGCAGCTGCAAATAATCCTCTGGGACAGGTAGGAAGACCTGTCGTGCATGGGCCATGCTATTTGCAGCATGTCTGGCCTTCAGGAGGGTTTGTGTAGGGCTTTAAAAACTAGGTATCCATCCAGTGGCTCTGAATGGCTGGTATTGGGTGAGCAGGACTCTGTCTGGCCCAAATGTGTTGCTTTTCTGCTGTTAGCACAGGACGTGTCTTGCAGCACCTCAGATGCTGCACACCTGCCCTGCCTGCTTGGTGGTGAATTTGGGCATAGCACTAAGAAGGGCAGAGCTAAAGAGAGTCTCTCTCAGACCTGGGAGCTGATGTTGATGGGTCTGCACGAAATATCTTTTAAAATGTCTCCATAGAGTTGTTCAGCTGTAGGAAAAAAATGCCCTTCCAAGCGAGAGGCAAGCTTGGAAGCAAGAGAAGCAAGCAGCTGGGCGGCTGCAGGGAAGGTTCAGCACGGCTGGCTCTGCAGCGTTGGGTTCCTGGGGAAGGCGGGGTGCCAGTGTGCCAGAAAGCTTGTTGTCAGACCCAGATCAATAGCCCGCAGAACTGTGGGTCCGTGTAATTTTCCAGTGCTTTGATCAGCCTGTTTAATAAGTCTGTGTTTGACACTAGACATCCATCCTGAGCCCTCCCAGGGGACTCTGGCAAACAGATTGCCAGTGGAGCCTGTACGTGTGCACATCTTTCTGTCTCCCATCGCCAGCAGAGCTGGCTACCCGCTTGCTGCGTACCTGGGCAGGGAGCCTGGCAGGAGAGGGCAGGCGGCTGGTGCTTTCTGGGCACTCACTGTGGTTTGGTGAGTGCCTGATGCTGCCTTTTGGCAGACCCCAGTGCAGCAAGTTAGGCGAAGCCTTGCACGGGGACTTAACTGCTGAGTACCAGCTGCCAGGAGCCAACTGAGTCACCACTGAGCTGGGAGGGTCTCCGAAGCCAGACTGAGCTGCTGGCATTGCCTGTGGTTTATCCCCAGGTTCTCTATTGCATTTAGGTTTGTCAGGAGAACGTTTGTGTGGACGGTGAGATTTTTTGTGAAAAAATTGCGCCGTTTCCTCTGCTGCTTTAGGAGTCCTCAGTGTACCTGCTTCTCACTCCGGAGCTTTCTCCTTCTCACTTGGACCATCCCAGCACAGGGGGCCAGGGGGCAAAATCTCCTGTTCCATCCCTCAGACTGGGCCGAAGGGAAAACTTCAGGGAGTTTTTTGGTTTCTCTATGATCTGCAAGAAACCTGCGAGGAGAATGTCAGCCTGTTTATCTGCATAGCCAAACAATTATCCTACCTGGAGAAGATGCAGCACGCTTGCTTGTTAGTTGTTGCATGTCTGATGAGGACATTTTCCTGAAGGCCAGGTGGGGATGTTCTCTGTCTTAAAATATATTGTCTGAGAAGTTTTACATCCCATCCTTCCATCTAGCCCATTGGTTAATGATGGTGGCTGGACTGATCAGCACACTGGAGAGAAAGGAGAGGGACTTGTGTGCTGAGCTTGCAGAGGGATCCCAAGTCTGGTGTGCTGTTGGCAGTGCCCTCCCCAGTGACACTGCAGAAGCCTGCTCTCTGTCCCAGGCTTGGCTGGGGCTGCTGGCCCCATAGACAGTCTGGTCACCTGAAATGGTTTCAGGCCCCTTTAACCAGGGGAGCAGAGCCAGATGCATCACTGTGCGGTGTACAGCCACACTTAGGCTCCAAGCTGTTAAACTACAGATAAACTGTTTACTCCCACAGGCTTAACCTGAGTGACTCTGTATGAGCAGGCTGTTGGCAGCTCCTGACCCATGCGATTACTGCCACGCCATGAGCTGGTCACTACTCTGCTGGGAAAATCACCGCTCTGCTAACAGCAATCGTGCTGGCACAGACCTGGAAGCAGGATGCAACCTCCGTGCATGCTGAGATTTCCCTGCGTTAGCATCAATTTGTTTGCGTTCAGGGTATCATGTAGTGGAGCTGGATCCTGGCACTTTCAGAACAAAGGGCTGTGAGCAAAGCGGTCCAATTCTTTTCTCCCGCTCTGTTTTTATGAATGAGCAAAGTGCCTTGATAAATCCTAATCCAGGCTGCTAGCTTGGCACGTCAGCGCAGACTGCTCACTGTTGGTGGCACAGAGGTACCATCTCTGTGGTCCAAAAGCTGCACGTTCCCATTTTATCGCCAGTCTAGTAAGGTCTCTTTAGGCTGTTGGTTGGTCAGATAAGTCAGTCCAAGACAAGTTAGTCTCCCTGACCAGTCCCTCTCAGGTGATTTCAGGGAGACCCTGGATCTACTTTAGCAGGCTCAAGTTAACTTTCCTTTGAAGTTCTTGCATCTTGGCACACCCACAGTTCATGTTTACTTCCGTCAAGCTAGTCGTTTTGTTCAGATTAGCCGAACTTCTAATAGACTTCACCAGCCTCAATTTTTCTTCTGTTTTGCAAAACTAATATTGTACCTCTACACAGTCAGCAGAACTGATGACTCTGCAGTCAGAAAAACCGTACCACTGTCTGCTGCTTTGGGTCAAAAGACATCTCTGTTCCCTAATCTCTCTGCCTAGGCAGAAGTAGAACATGGCGCTGGTTTCCTCTTGGGAAGCATTTCTGATGTGGAGTCAGGTCATGGATGCAGCAGAAGACCGTCTGTTGTGATGTGAGCTCCGAGTTTGCCTGCTGCTTCAGTAACAGCTTTGCTTTGTTGCAGCTGCTGTGGAAGCCTGTGTGTTGTACGGCTTGAAGCGGAGGGCAGCAGGATTCCTGCGCAGCAACAAGATAGCAGCTCTGTTTATGAAGGTGGGAAAGAGCTTTCCTCTGGCAGAGGAGCTTTGCAAGAAAGTGCAAGACCTGGAGCAGCTCATTGAGAATGCGTAAGGCACCAGCATTGCTATTATCCCACAGGTCACTCATGTTTTGGTGTGGGTCTGTAGTTTGGGTGTGGCTGTGGATCGCAATGCCCAACTTGAGCCTCTACAGAAGGAATTGCTTTTTCAGTGGAGCAGAGTCCTGTCCTGGGCTTTTGATACCTTGACTGAACTGGTTGCTCTTCTAGGAGACTGTGAGTTGCGATTGTGGTTTAAGCTAGGATGGACGAGTTCTTACTTCCTCTGCCCCTTGTCTCAGGGACAGCTCAGCGTGTTTGCTCCTGAACTGTCACAGTTTATGGACCAGTGCACTAAGCCAACTGGAACCAAACTTGGTCTGCCTCAATGTGCAGGGCTTGAACCTGCATTAATTCAACTCCTGTTTGAGAGTGGCTTACTCATCCTTGGACAGGAACCAGGGAGATGGATGGAGCAGCTACCTGGGGGCAGGAATCTTTATGTTGTCCTAAGATAAGCTGCTTTGCTTGTGAACTGCTGTCCTCAGGCACCAGTGGAAAAGGTGTGTGGGTTGGAGGACTGCTGAGGCAGAGGCTTGTTTTAGGGTGCCTTTACAGTGGGAAGCTGATGTAGTGAATTCATTTTTCACATGTAAATGTGTGCCTTCTGGAGTAGGGGGTGGAATACATGAAGGCAACAGTCTCCAGAGCCCTGTCCCCATGCGGTTCCCTGGGCATTCCCCAGCCACCACAGTCAGCACCACTGAAATCCTGGCCTCATGGCCCCACAAGGTGCCATGAGTGCCCTAGGCTCCTGCAGTTCTCAGTGATGAGCCAGTGATGTTGTTGTCTTTTGCTTTGTACCTCTAAAGACGAAATCAAGTCCAGGGCATCCCGGAGAATGTGCGTAAGATGCCGAAGCTGCCCAACCTGTCTCCTCAAGCCATCAAGCACCTCTGGATCCGCACAGCCCTCTTTGAAAAGGTCTTGGATAAAATCGTGCATTACTTGGTAGAAAACAGCAGGTGAGTGCTGGCACAGGCCAACCATTTGCCTGTCCCAACTCACTGCCAGCATCTGCCCCTTTCGATGGTGCTGGAGGTGTTCCTAGCTGAGCTGTGTCCAAGTGGGCCAGAGAAGTCCCTGCATGGGACAGGCCAGCTTTGTCACTCTGTGCCTATCACGGGGACTCTGACTGATTGCCTGCTGCTGGTGGCCACCATACACTCCCTAAAATAAAGACAGGCCACACTTGCTCTGCTGACGGCTGGGTTGTCAGGGACTGCATTGTCCTTGCTCTTGACTTCTGGAAACTGCATGCTGAGATGTCCTGTCCTGGTAAGGTGTCATCTACAGTCCTGGGGATGCTTTGTTAGGAGATGGTGGTGCTTTCACTGTGCTGCAGGAGGGCATCAATTCCCCAGGAATTTCATGGCTAGCAGAAACAGCCTGTTAAGGGCTTCTTGCCCTTTTACCATCAAGGAGCGATAG
The DNA here is from genome assembly GCF_929443795.1 of Astur gentilis. Lineage (NCBI taxonomy): Eukaryota > Metazoa > Chordata > Aves > Accipitriformes > Accipitridae > Astur > Astur gentilis. The sequence goes on along the minus strand of NC_064886.1, from coordinate 15,409,674 downwards.
AGAAGGAGAAGGGCATTACAGTGATTTAAACTACTGTCTCTATCATTTTGTAGTCCCAAGGGGTTGAAATGCTACAGCATTCTGCTTTCTTTTATTTTTTTCTAGTAAGTATTATGAGAAAGAAGCTCTCCTGATGGATCCTGTGGATGGGCCAATTCTTGCATCCTTATTGGGTAACACTTTCCTCTTACCCTACTTTGATAGCTTGCTTTCCAAACCTGTGTTCCCAGTTCTGTGATCCGGGATGTGAAATGCAGTTGTTTCCTAGTAAGAACTTCAGAAAACTTAATAACCCTGGACAGGTAGCCCTGTGGCTGCTGAGCAGTGCATACAGGTGGACAGTTGCAAGGCTGAGCTTGAGGGTTTCCTTTCCTTGCACAGGCTTCAATAATGCTGATGGGCATAAACCAGGGCTGAAGCCAGGATCTGGGAAGCAGTGCAGTGCTGCAACGCAGGGCTTGGTATGGACGTGACCAGGCAGGCAGTGTGTTATTGCTCACTGCCAAGGCCAGCTAACCCCTCTGAATTATTTGCTGCTGTTACACAATGCAGCAATACATGGTGAGCCTGGTGCTTGCTGTCTGCTGTCCTACCACCCCTGCTCTGAGGTGCTGGGCTCTGGGGATCAGAGAGGTGACCACAGTCATTGGAACAACTCCGATGACTTCCTTGTGTTTACGATTTTCTTCTCTGTGCAGTGGGGCCTTGTGCACTAGAGTACACAAAGATGAAGACTGCTGACCACTTCTGGACAGACCCCTCAGCTGACGAGCTGGTTCAGAGGCACCGGATCCACAGCTCACACTGTCGCCAGGACTCGCCCACCAAGCGCCCGGCGCTCTGTGTGAGTAGGGGGATGACCAGGCTGGGAGTGTGACGGCCCCTCACAGTGCTCCTCCTGGGGTGCACAGGCAGCGCTCACCAGGGCTTGAGGCTCCATCTGCTTGAAAAGTGCAGTTACTTGAAGTCTTCAAGACAGAAATGCTGGGAAAAAGGGCTGGGAAGACTGCTGGACCAATGCGGCACTGTGTCATGGGGTCTCTGCCTTTTGAGAACTTTGTGTGAACGAAAAGCAAAGGCAGCTGAAGTCTGTCCTGTTTATTGCAAACAAAGCACACTCCTGGGACTTCTCTAAGTACAGAATCGAGCTTGGCCAGAGCCAGGAATCCTCTTAGAGAGCACAGGGGGCAAGATTTCTAGTAGTGACTTTCTTAAGTGTATAAGTGAAGAGGGAATGAGCTTTCAAGAGAAGCTTTTTGAAAGCAAGAGGCATCTGTGCTCACCTCACGTTTGTAGGTGGATCTCTTCCAGATTCAGAAAAGGCATTCAAGTGGCAGTATGGATGACCGGCCATCGCTGTCTGCCAGGGACTATGTGGAGTCACTGCACCAGAATTCCCGAGCCACGCTCCTCTATGGCAAGAACAATGTCCTGGTGCAGCCAGTAAGTACCTGCTGGGGCATCTGGGCTTTAAAATGCAGCTCTGCTCCCTGCTGGGTAATTCTGTCCCAGGTTGCTCTTTGATGAAGAAAAGCACAGTCTCATTTTTAATCTGGGAAGGCAGTGACTGGTGGTATGGATCCTCCCAGTGGAATGGAAGAGCTCTGCTTCTGCCTGAGTAGAAACAGGCTCCTCTCCCTGCCCTCTCTTGACCAGAGGCCACAAAATGCCTCCTTTTGTCCCTTCCTGCTTACTGTAGTCAAATAAATGAAGTGCAAACTGCTTAGGTGGAGCTGTTAAGTTTGCCTCAGCTGGGCAACTGCTCTCGGTCCTTCTCCAACCTGGGGAGGTGTCCTGTTGTCTCTGCTGGGAGGTTTTGCAAGGCTACTGTGGGTTTCTCACTGTTGGCAAGTGGATGGGCTCAGGGGCAGCAGGCAGGGCTGTGTTAAGGTCCTGGACTGTGCTCCAGGGCATGGCTCAGCCTCGGGTAGCCTGAGGTGGTGCTTCATGCTTCTGGCGTCTTCCAGCCTGCTCTCACCATCTCTCTCTCTCTGTGTTTCTCTTCTCAAGCGAGATGACATGGAGGCGATCCCGGGATATCTGTCCCTTCACCAGACTGCTGATATCATGGCACTGAAGTGGACTCCCAACCAGCTGATGAACGGCTCTGTGGGCGATCTGGACTACGAGAGGAGGTGACTGGCTCTGAGTGTGCCCTAGCATAGGGCAGAGGGGAGGCAAATGTTCCCCTGGTTCAGAGTTTGGATCTGGTGTCCAAGGCCATCAGTGAGTGACTGCAGAGCAAAACAATCATCCTGGAGTCAGTAACAGGGGAAGGGTTGGGGAAGGAGGCCTGAGGTGGTGGGAGAGGTGGGCTGCAGGAGATAGTGTGAGATGCTGTGCTATTGCTCATCTCTGCTGGGAAGTGTTCAGCAAAGGAACTGGGGGTGCTTGTTCTGAAAGATGCAGAGTGGTTTCATTTATTGCCCTCAGGGATTTTCTCAGGAGAATGCCCTCTCTATACCCTACACAGTGCTTTCAGGTTTATTGTGATTATTTTAGTCTGGGGAACTGAGAAGCTCATAAACACAGGAAGAGTATTGGCAGAGAGGGGGAACATGAGCAGTTCCCAGATAATCATACCTGGGTAACAGAGTGTGTGCCATTTTGTAGTGCTGTTTCGGTGCAGTCTGCAGCTGGCCCTGCGTGCAGATATTCAAAGTCCCTTGGATTTAACAGAGTCCCTGGAGCTTGTTCCTCCAGGTGGCCTGAAGTCTGCTTAGTTTGTTTGACAAGGTGTATTGCCATGCCCTTTTGCCTGGGATTGCCTTATGGACTGCTGGCATTTCTCTTGATAGCTGCAATCCTTTTAATAAACTACAGAATCATGCCAGGTCCCAATTTGCCTGAGAAATTAAACAAAGCAAACAAAATCCCTTTCCACCAGCTAACGCTTCAGGAAAGCTGGAGTGTTTAGGACACTGATTCTTTGTCCTAGGGTAAAGATCTTCTTCAGCAAAACTTGTTCTCAGTTTTGTTTATTTGCAGTTGTAGTTTTTTGGGGTTTGTTTACCTGTGTTCTTTTCATCTCCTTTCTTCTTGGCCCTTGGGCCATTCCATTATGCCTGGTACCCTGCCCCTAAAATGCTATTTTCATCTCTACACTACTTTTCTGAGTTCTTGACTTGGGCGTCAGCCTAAGCTCTAAAACTTCCCAGTGTCAAGATGTGACCAAGGAAGAGAGGAGTCAGATGGCAAAGTAAGTATGAATCTTCAAGGAATGACTCTCACACACCCCTTCCCGTCCTTAACTGTCTTCATGAGCCATTTTATCAGGCCTTTATTTTAATTGCTATTTTTGTGAAGTGGCAGATAATGCTGCTCAAAATCTGGAAATTCACTTTGTTGAAAAGAAGTAGGATGTTATTAAATGCTGACAACCTCAGTGCTTTTGCTAGGCTCTCCATAGAAAGGAAACCCTGCGTGAGACCACATGTCTCCTGGAGACACCCCCTTCCCTGACTTCCTCCTGGCATCTCTCTGGCCTTCTACCCTGCCTGGTGACCAGAAGCTCTCCAGCATTTTCTAGATTTGCTAGGTCACCTTGAGGTGCCGTTGCTAAGGGAGCACAGTTCTCAAACAGAAGCAACTGAGACTAAATCTATTTTCAGCTTTGAAAAAACCCACAAGTTACGAGGGTTTATTTCCCCCCCCTTGGGGACAGGAGCTCAGCAGAGCAGCAGCCCAGGCTTGGACTGCACTGCGCGTTCCCTTGGGGCTCCAGGGCTGCTCCTACCAGGTTCATGGTGTTCTCCTAGCACTGCAGCAGGGCAGGGAGTCCTTTCCGTGGTGCCCAGAGGTGAGTGCTCAGCTCTGCAGGGCTCCACATCACTGGCAATTGCCAGGATCCATGGGCACATTGTCCGTATCTGGGAACAATGTGAGGACAGAGAAACAGCCCGGGCCAGGTGGGACTGGACTTGCCCTGCGAGCTGTAGTGGCTGGGACAGTTACTGGTTCGGGAGGGATGTTGTCACTTGCTTAGGTTGGCTTCATGGCAGTTGCACTGCTGCTGGGACCTCATCCTTTCTGTTGCTTCCCCTGGTGCCAGGATAGCTGGAGGCAGGATCTGGAGCTGATGTGAATAGAAGCAGAGCCTTTTGCATCCCTGAAGCTCATGACTTCCTCTCTTTCTCTGTTCCAGTGTGTACTGGGACTATGCCATGACTATTCGCCTGGAGGAGATTGTCTATTTGCACTGTCACCAGCAAGGTAAGGCCAGAGTGGGGGGCTGCTGGAGGGTGTTATCACCCTGACATTTGCTTCATTACATCTTTGGGGAGTGCCCCTATGGGGATGTTCTGATTCAGCTCCAAGGCAGATGTCCAGAGCTCTGGGTGGTCACTACTATGTAAGTCCTTCTAGGAAAACCTTTAAACCAACTCCTGGCTGTAGTGCTTGGCTGGGGAATGCTCTCTGCAGAGCAATGCTCTGTGGTTTTCACGGGTGTGATCTCCCAGGCAAGCCTTCTCCAGAGCCCCAGACTTGTAGTGGACTTAGAGAAGAACCCAAACAAGGAAAAAAGTTTTGGGTTTTTTTTGGTTTTTTTTTTTTCCTTCCCTATACCAGAAAGACAATTCCCTGAGTTTTCTTTCCTGCCCTCTGCATTTTTGACTGGTAATGTTTCCCACATTCATGTCTGTGTCTTCTCTGTTGTCACTATTGCTAATAGTAGACAGTGGTGGAACTGTTGTCTTGGTGAGCCAGGATGGGATTCAGAGACCCCCGCTGCGGTTCCCCAGAGGAGGGCACTTACTGCAGTTCCTGTCCTGCCTGGAGAATGGCCTCTTGCCCCATGGGCAGCTGGATCCACCCCTCTGGTCTCAGCGGGGAAAGGTAAGCACCCCAAGATTGGGCTTGTTCCTGAGCCCACAGCACTGCGGGTTCTTGCAGGTGTTCCCTTGTGGAGTATCTCAGAGCAGAGCCGATGGGGAGGACTCTTCTGCCTGATGTTAGCGGCTGCTGCATTTTAAACAATCCTCCTCCCTAACCTAAGAACCAAGATGGGCTTGAAACATGGCAGCTTGGTTTAGCTTGTGGCCTTGACCAGCTAAACAGACCCTTCTGGGCAAATCAGGAGGGAGGTGGTATGGGAGTGCTGGCCATGAGGCAGGTTTGGTTCTCATGGACCTGGCTGTGCTGCATGGGTTATACATACCCTGTGCACAAACAGGGTTATATATTCACCACGTAATTGAAAGTTTAATCCAACGGCTACTCCAGCACAGGGAATGTGCAAACGTCATCTGGGCTGAAGAAGCACCTGTTCTTGTTAGGCAGGAGTTTGGCAAGCGAGGCAGTGACCACGCTGGCCTGCGTGGTCAGGCGTGGGGTGGCTTGTGAAGAGCAGGTTTTGTTCACCTAGGGGAAGGTGTTTCCCAAGCTGAGGAAGCGAAGTCCCCAGGGCTCCTCCGAGTCTGCATCCGACAAGGAAGATGATGAAGCCACAGATTACGTTTTCAGAATAATCTACCCAGGGACACAGTCTGAATTTGGTGAGTGCGTTGGCAGAGAGTGTTTCAGGTGGGTTATCACGGGGTGCATGAGCAGCCAGGGACGTAGCCTTGACAGGGACATGGCAATTCGCACCAAGAAATGGTTCCAGAGAAATGGGCTTTGCTTGTAACAGTACTGCCTTTTATTCAATGTCATGTGTGGGTTGGGTTTTTTTTGTTTTGTTTAACCTTTCACTAGCTACCGAGTCCTTAATTTCTGCAGCTGCACAACAGGTCACGACTGCCTTAGTGGTTGGAAAAAAAATTCTTGCGCATAATTTCAGTAGTAAGGTTCACTTTGGTCATGTTCCTTAGGGATCACTTCTCACCATCACAAGCCTCCAGGACTGATTCTTCTCTTGCTGTCACCAAGCCAACCCAGCAAGTGCTGCATTAAATCCAGCTATGTTCCTTCAGCATTGCTTCTGCAGCACAAAGAGCCTGCACCCTTCTCTGTGTACTGCCAGGCTTGACCCATGTGTCTTTGCTCCCTAGCTCACAGGGCAAAGGAGAGGATGCTGATGGATTCACCAAACCACAAATCTCTCTTAATGCCTGGTTGTGAATGCTCTGAACAATGTGTTTGGCTGAAGTCACTGTATGTTTGTCCTCACTCTTCTGTGGGATACTAAGAACAATTTTTTTGACATCTGGGAACATTGTAGATGACCTAGAGTACTGTGTTCAGCTCTGGGGCCCCCAATGTAAGAAAGACATGGACCTGCTTGAGCAGGTCCAGGGGAGGGCCATGAAGATGATCAGAGGGCTGGAGCACCTCTCCTGTGAAGACAGGCTGAGAGAGTTGGGGTTGTTCAGCCTGAAGAAGAGAAGGCTCTGGGCAGACCTTAGAGCAGTCTTCCAGTACTTAAAGGGGACCTACAGGAAAGCCAGAGAGGGACTTTTTACAAGGGCATGTAGAGATAGGACAAGGGGTAATGGTTTTAAACTGAAAGAGGGGAGATTTAGATAAGATATTAGGGAAAAATTCCTTACTGTGAGGGTGGTGAGGCACTGGAACAGGTTGCCCAGAGAGGATGTGGATGTCCCGTCCCTGGAAGTGTTGAAGGCCAGGTTGGATGGGGCTTTGAGCAACCTGGTCTAGTGGAAAGTGTCCCTGCCCATGGCTGGGGGGTTGCAACTAGATGATCTTTAAGGTCCCTTCCAACCCACACCATTGTATGATTCTATGATAAGGGGGAAACCCAAGAGTGTAATAGAAGACTCATAGAGTGCTTTTAAAAAGCTATGAAATTTGATCAAAACTTGTTCCTATATTCTTGAGGCTAGAAGGGGGCAATTGCATCTCCTGTGACTCCTTCATAACATCCGTTAAGATTATACTTAATTCTTCCTGCCTTTAGCTGACTAACACAATTCAGTGAGTCAGATAAAAATCTGATTGAGGCTAAAACAGCAGGTAGAGATGCTCCTTTCTGTAGCTTCCTTTTGATCTACCCCTTAATTCCATGCTGGGGGCCAAATTTTCTGTGAAATGAATTGCTGCAATCTCCTCAGCTGGCATCATCAAAGTCTGTGCGGTTCCTGTGGACCTGCCCAGAGGGGGGCTGAACTGCGTCAGTTTGTTCTTCTCTACAGATTCTTCCTTTCTCCCTTTTCATTTGTGCCCTTGTCCTCTCTCTGTGTCTCTAGTTACCATTAATGGTAATTTTCATCCATTCCTTGTGTCTGTGATCTCCATCACTGCTATGAGAGGGAAGATCGCGAGGACTTCAGCTGCAAGCAAGATGGTGGTGATTCCTAAATGGTTTCCGAGTCTTCCCATCACGTCCCGACCTCCCCTTGCCGCTCTGGGGGCCACTCGGCATCGGTGTAATGCGGCTGTCCTTTGTGTCTGGTTCTGCTGCTTGCCTGTGTTGTCACTTGACAATTCCTGCAGAGGTGTCCCCTGTCACTGCTGACTGTCACTGACCCATCAGCACCTGCTCAATATGAGGGAAATAGGAATATTTCAACATTTTTCTTGCTAGTATCAATATCACAAGCAGGGAGAGTCAGTGAGACCAAGGGCAAGTGAGGAAGCCTGCTCCCAGCTGGAAGCTGGAATTTCTACCACGATTTAATTTCCAAGGAGGAGCAGATAGAATTATTCTCCATTAATCTTTTTCTGTATCCTGCAGTTCACCTTCATCATCATGGCCTTGTCCTAGGGAGGCCCAAGACCGAAGGGCAGGGGCCATTCCAGGCCAGGCAGCAGCCAAGCTGCTCAGCATGGGGGCTGCTTGCCTCTCAGGGCTGCACATTCCCCTTGCACTGGCCCTGCACCTGGCCAGTTTACAGGGCGGTACCTGAGCAAGATCCGAGGCTGTTGCAGTAACACTTTGGAGTTTAAGCAGGGATTTAGCAAGTGACAACATGAAGAGCTACTTGCTCCTGCTGTTCCTCTCAACCTCTTCATCAAAGTCTTTACCTCCTGTCTTGTGATTTGGATGCTCCCTTCTTTCCCTGAATCTTGGCTGGGATCCTTATGTTGGAGAGATGGGGGCTTTTTCTTTCCGGTGATCCACCCTGGAGCAACGGTTGATTTCAGTCATGTTATTTCTCATCTGTCTGACAGTCTGCTGCAGCCCCTTTTCTCCAGTCTCTCTGGATTGGGCTTTTGTTTTCTGCATTGATTGGCACGCAGCAGTTTAAGATTAGCTTGCTGAAGGCACCGTAGTTAATTAGCAGATGGTTTTCTTTCACTCTCTCTCATCAATGCTCTTTGTTTCCTTTCCTTTCTCCTGAGCTCACCAGTGCTGGTGCTGTGATTACCTGGTGTGGGTCCTCCCTGGTTGCTGGAGTCTCCTTGGGAAGAATGTGGGATGCTGCATTTGCTAGTCAAAGCTCTCATCTCTGTTGACCCCCCCTGGGCTCACCTGACTCCAGGGGCAGTGCCAGACAGTAGCTGATGCTCCTCTCTCTGCCCTCCTACAGTGCCCCAGGACCTGATGGACACACCGGGTGCTGGTCTGCCTCCCATGTGGCAACCCAGCACTCGCAAGTCCTCCTGTTCCTCCTGCTCTCAGAGTGGCTCCTCTGACGGTGGGCCATCCAACGGCTGCAGCCACGAAAGGTATGACGGCTCTACTGCTGCTTGCTTTGAGAAACACAGGTAAAATAAAACAAAGGTTACAAGTGAAAGTCCAGCTGAATGGCTCAACTAGAGCAATTATGGTGCAAGTGATGTCTCCAGCCTCACACTCAGCTCGGTTGTCTAAGGACCATTTGCAGGTGCAAGTGGGATGTGTTCAGGCTGAAGTGAGGCTTGTCCCCTCATCTGGGACATCTCAGCTGCTCTGTGGCCATGTCCTGGCAGCAAGAATTGCTGCTCTCGAGCTGAGCAGAGGTCCCATGGTGCACCTCTGAAGGCAAAGCTGGCACAGTCAGATCAAAGCAGGGGCTGAGGGAATGCGTTGGAGCATTTCCTCTCCTCACTTCCGATATGTTTTTATTGGCAGAGCTCCGCTGAAGCTCCTGTGTGACAATATGAAGTACCAAATCCTCTCCCGGGCCTTCTATGGCTGTGAGTACTTGTCACATCCATGATGCCTTGAGATGTCTGATGGGCAAGGGATAAGGTTCTGGGCTCTGGGCTAGGAGTGGTGCTGAGGCAGTAGGGCAGTGGCCAAGGGTACTGGGACCAGTCTGTTGCATGCAGGCCCCTATTTACACATGCTCAGGATTGGGAACAAACATCTGAACTCTGATCCTCCGACTTCAAGCCCAGCGAGCAGCAGTGGTGGTGGTACAACAGGATGAGATACTGACCTGTCGTCCCAGTAGACTCCCTGCTTTGCTGCTTAGGCTGGATGTGGCTTCAGAGGGTCTCCTTCAGGGACCAGATTCACCAGAGATTTCTCCTGCACTTCATCCTCATGGCTCCCCGAGTTCCTTGGCTGAATGTTTGCTTCTGCCTGATGCAGGGCTGGCCTATTGCAGACACCTCTCCACGGTGCGAACCCACCTGTCTGCATTGGTTCACCACAACATCGTGTCTCCTGATGTGCCCTGCAATGCCAGCTCAGGACTGACTGTGGACATATGGCAGAGATACCTGCAGGACAGCACGGTAGGGCCAAGACCCTTGGGATATGCCAGTTGTGGTGGGCTTGAGATGTCCAGGGCAGCGTCACTTAAGTGGTCATAGCATGGTAAGGTACAGCAAATTGAGAAGTTCACTGAGAAGTCACACAGCCTGCCCCAGGCTGCACATAGCCTGGGGCTTCTAATCCTTGACATGTGGAAGCTGGGGAATGAAGGCTGCTCCTTTTAGCACGCTTCTGTTCAGAGCCTGACTGCAGCAGTGTCTGTCACCCTGAGTACTGTGGTCTTGAGGGGGGTCCCAGCATGCTGTTACAGCAGAATAGCTGGAGAGCTGTGACCACTGAGCGCTGCAGTCCTGATGTGTTGCCAGGGCTCAGAGGCACAGCAGTGACCTTGAGTGACTTTGGGCCACTTTCTGGCTGTGGTGAGCCAATGTTTCCCAAAATATCTGTCTGCAGGGGCCTCTGGCTGCACTTAAGCCCAAGTGGAGATCTGAGAGAGCATCTGCAATGAATGGGCAGCAAGTTTGCGGGTGGTCAGCATCTGGGCAGCACTCTGGGTGCTGAAAGGCAGCATGGCTGGGCTGGGGTTGCCCTTGCATCTGCCAGCTGATGGGCTGTGGTCCTGGCTGCATCTGTGTGCTTACTCAGAGCTATTCCCACAGAGTTACGAGGACCAGGAGCTGCTGCGGCTGATCTACTATGGTGGGATCCAGCACGAGATCAGGAAGACTGTCTGGCCCTTCCTTTTGGGCCATTATCAGTTTGGGATGACGGAGGCAGAAAGGAAGGAGGTTGGTATGGGTGTGCTGCCAGCTCAGCAGCCTGCTGTAGTGCATTGATGTGCCCTGGATATTTCACAGCTTAAAGTGTCTATGCCAGCTGGAGTCCACCCTGTGAACCCCACTGGGTGTCGTCGTGTCCCCTTTGTACTGCGGCTGTAGATAGGAGGTGGGAGAAAGACTCAGAGAAGCAGGAATTGATAGGACCAAGCTCAATGCTCCCCTGTGCAGCTGCTGGCTGCTTATGTTCAGTGCCCTGCACACCTCTGCAAGGCAGGCAGGAGATGGATAGTCATTCTTCTGTCCTAATTTTTGCAAGGTTTTGTGAGTCAGGCTCTGGCTGGCACTGTGTAGGAGATAGGTGACTTTATGTCCCATCTAGCCAGAGTTAATACAAGCATGCATTTCTCTGTGCAGGGCTGCTTGGGGGATGCAGGAGGTGCTGGGCTTTTCAGGGGACAGCCGTTCAAAGACCCTCTGTCTCTTAAACGCTGCAGGCTGACGACCAGATCCGCACCTGCTATGAGCACACCATGGCGGAGTGGCTGGGCTGTGAGGCCATTGTCCGGCAGCGGGAGAAAGAGTCACACGCAGCAGCTCTGGCCAAATGCTCCTCCGGGGCCAGTCTGGATTCCCACATTCAGAGAATGATGCACAGGGACTCGACGATCAGCAGTGAGGTGAGGGTGGGGGGGTTCAGGGAGGGCTGTGCCCAGCTCGACTCCGTGTTGGCCTGTGCTACAGGGAGGGATGGAGACACAGCTCTTGCTCACCCTCCTTCCCTGACGTCTGCCTGCCTCTGTGCCTTGTTGCTCACTGTAATCCACGCAAGTTAGGACTAGAGCTTTCTTACCTGTTTTCTTTCGTCTGGTCTTCCAGAATGTTTAGAAATAGGGAGCGAGCATCTCCTGCGGTACAACCCCAGTTTCCATACTGTGTGGTACTGCACTGACTGAGAGGTTTTGGTCTGCAGCCTGAGTGATGTATTGGAGGTCTAACAAACTGGCTTTGGTTCTTGCAGCCACAGTATCCGCAGTGGCACTGAACAGCTCTGCATCTGTGACCCTGGGTAGGGGTGCTGGGCCCAGAGGGCCTGAAAGCCAGGGGCAGCTGGGAGAGGGCAGGGGGTCCTGGCAGAGGGCAGTGGGTCAGCCAGGATGCCAGAATTCATTTGTGGAGCTGCGTGTCCAAACCAAGAGGCTCTCACCAGTCCTGTGAAATTTTCCTTGTGGGTATTTCTGGAGAACAAGAAGTATTCGCTACCTGGTTTGCACACAGGTACAAACTGGTGCGCATCAGGATTAGCTCCATGGAAGTCAGTGTTGAAGTAGGGGGAGGGAGGAGGACCATGTTTCTGGCACTGAGGGGCTGTGAAACAGGTCAGTTGGTGGCTTGGCTCCCTCTTCATCAGCTGCTCAGCACAGAAGCAGCCTGGGCCGCTGCCTGTGGGCAGGAGGAGCGGGTTGGCTCTAGGACTGGCTGTGAAGGAGCCTCCAGGGCTTGGGGCAGCCTTGGTACACCGTGCCATTGTGGGACAGATCTGGGACAGAGCGGGGCCCTGGCACGCAGCTCCACGGGACTGGCTTTTAGCAGTGCAGTGAGGAGTTAGATCCACAGCCCAAACCAAAGGGTGTGGAGGGAAAAGCCTGTTAAAGGAAGGGCAGTCCTGGGAACAGAGTCCAGGGAGTGTTTCTGTGTGGGTTTTGTCCTTGGAGAACAGCACGGCAGAGTGAGCGGTGCTGGGTTATCTGACCTCGCGCTGCTACAGCAGAGGTGAATGGAGGCCAAACCGAAAAGGGCTGGTAAGTGCAGCACTGGAGACTTCATCTGGTTTCCTCTGGGGAGTTTGTGTGGGTGCTTTTGGAAAGAGATGAGCTCAGCCCCAACTATGCAGGCTACGTGTGTGTACAGAGAGGGAGAGATGAAGGGAAGGCAAGTCTGAACCGGGGTCTTTGTGAAAGAGCTGGATGACAGAGGTCTTGCAGGGGATGAGTGGAGGTGGGCTGCATGGTCGGTGCTGCTGAAGCCCCAGGAATCATTCCACATCTTCGCTGTGGTTCTTTTGTATCCATGCCTGCCTGTTCTGGGAACATGAGAGGGGAGCTGGCAGAGTCAATACATGCAAAGGTTTACCCTTTTCCCATCTCATCCTGAAATTTCCTGTTGTAAAATGCTTCCATGGTAATGGAGGAAAACTGTCGCCCTTCCTCTATCCATCAGAGCCCTGCCTAGCAAACACCCACAATACTAGGGTGGGGACAACTCCTGCTGCTGTTCTGAAAGTGCTGTGTTTTCTTAAAACCGTATTGTTTGTGTGTGATGTCATTGCAATGCTCTGTACATCCCAACTTGGGTGCAGTGTGAGTGGCTGCAGGCTCCCGTGCTACAACAAGCCTGGCGTAGGGGCGATTCAGATAACACGGAGAACTTGCTCTTTAGTGAAGGCTCCTTGTTCAGAGGGAATCCACGAGGCAGAGCTCTGAACTGGTTGCTGCAAAGCCTGATGCTTCCTTCTGTGCTTGAACTGGAAGTCAGAAAAAGGTGCTGTTGACTTTTAGAGGGGCTGCCTTGACTGAGTCTGGCTTGAAACATCAATATTTGTCCTTTAAGAAAAGGAAAAAAAACATTAATATGCTTGGAGGGATTGTTTTATAGCCTGTGACTTCATCGTTTATGTAAACTAAGATGGGCTGAGCTGCATTGCTGCCAAATTAGGACAGAGATTTGTAGAAATTTGCACTCCAGGGAGACAGCGTGACCTCTCTGAAGGCCAGAAGAGAGCAGTTTCTTTCAGACCCAAACATACTGTGTTTGAACAACTGGATTGGCCTGGGACTTTGTTTTTTGTCATCTTCTCCTGCAGTAAATGTCAGCGGCAGGCTGAGGCAGGGTGCTACGCTGTGTGACAAATCTGCACGACAGAGGTGATGTGATGTGAACATCTTTCATGGGTCAAATATAAGAATTTATTGGATGCCTTTTCTGCTTGTTCTTTACATGCAGATGTGCCCACCTCTGATAGTGTGGCATGAGCCTCCCCCCCACTCCAGACACCATGCTTTTTGCCTTTTCACTGGCCGTTTCCCTCTCTCTTGCAGTCTTCGCAGAGCTGCAGCTCAGGCCAACAGAATCATGCCCGGCTGCAGAGCGACTCCAGCTCCAGCACGCAGGTGAGCAGCAGCGCTTTGTCCCCTCTTGCTTGTTCAGACACCAGCCACCCAACGGCATACAGCTCCCTGCCCTGGCTTGGGCGGATCACTAGTCAATAGCCATAATGATTTCTGGCAAACAGAAGCGGTAGCTGGAGGAGGTAAATGACTTGCAAACCTGCCTCTGGAGCCACTAAGGTCAGAACTGTGCACTGCTTGGCGGTGTTTAATATTCACCAGCCTGCTCTGCCCAGGCTCAAAGGACCAACCCCTGTGTGGTCTTCACACTTGAGGGACCTTGGCTGCTCCGTATGTTAGTAACCATGTGTTTAACCAACCTGTTTAAATGACATTCTGCCCAATATATTATGCTAAGTAAAGTGTAGTCCTTTGGAGCAGGGACTGTGGGCTCCGAGCTGCGCAAATAACTGAGCACTGACCTGCCAAATCCAGGCAGGGGAAACTAAAGGCTGAGGACTGTGCCCAGAAATTCCTCCAAGAGTCTAGTTAAAATGGGACAGAGAGCTAGATGCTCAGGCTGAAGTCGTCTCTGGCTATAAAGATGTGGTGCCACAGCCAGGCAGAGCACTAGTAAGTTAAAATGCCCTCAAGTCCTCTGAGCTTTCTTCCACTGGTTGCTTGTATAAGCCCTGCACATATAGACCAGTTCTTTCTCCCTCCCCTCTGTTGGGAACATGGGCATTATGTCCCTAAGAGCTGCAGTTAAACCGCTGAATGCAGCTCTTGGGGACATAATGTCCGTGTTCCCAACAGTTTGCTGAATTCAGGGGGTTTGCTTGCTCTCACATGGTGCTCTGCTCGTGCTTTGCAGGTGTTTGAATCTGTTGATGAAGTGGAACAGACTGAAGCAGATGTTCAGCTGGAAGATGGCAAACAAAGCAAGATCCCCAATGGGATGGTTCCCAATGGCATGTGTTCCCCTGATTCTGGCCACCCCTCTTCCCAGAACTTCTCCATCGCCTCGGGATTCTCAGAGCGCAGCTTCAGCAATGAGGACAGTGCCCTGGAAACCAACAAATCCTCAGCTAGCTCTCAGGGAAAGGTTGGTGGGTCTGACATGCCAGGTCCACAGGACCTGGATGGTGCCCAGCAGGAGGAGAAGCTGCAGGGCCAAGACAGCCTGGAAGGTGAATTTCCCACTGGTGGAAGCGTGGACTTTGTTCCCGTGGGTGAGAGCTCGGCAAGGGTCCTGCGTGATCGTGACGTTGTGGCCCTGACTGTGGTAGAGAGCTGGGCAGACAGCGAAGCTGAAAAGCAAAGCTTGGTGGAGAGTGAAGATAATCTCTCCGAGGAGCCAGAGATGGAGAGTTTGTACCCGCAGCTGGATTCTCTGGCTGTAGCTGATCTGGCCAACAGTGAAGCGTCTGCTGTCTCCTCGACCGGTGTCACCTACTCTGTAAGTATGGACTTGTTCACTGAATGGGTTTCTTCCTGGGTGCCTCACTATTTACCTGCATTTGCCCCGTGCTAATCATGCAGTTGGGTGTACAGGGGCTCTCCACCTTTCACCCAAACTCTGACCTGTCACTCCATTGCCCTTGCAACTTTCTTTTTTGTTTCTATTTAAAAACAAATGGGCTTTGCTTTTGTTTTGGGCAGCCAGAGCTACTGGACATGTACACAGTGAACCTGCACCGCATTGAGAAGGACGTGCAGCGGTGCGATCGCAACTACTGGTACTTCACCCCTGCCAACCTGGAGAAACTCCGCAACATCATGTGCAGGTGGGAGCTGCGGGGGTCAGGGTGGGGGCCTGCCAGCCCTCCGTGTGATGGGAGCAGGCTCCTGACGCTGGTGGCTGGTTTTCCTGAATTCACCTTGAGGCTGCAGCCTCAAACTTTGTTCTGGTTACTGAGTTTTGCCTCCTTGATTTCCTCCCCCAAATCCCCTCATCATCCCAGAACTGGGGCCACAGGTCCAAGGACCTCACGGTTACCAGACCGAGGAGTCCAGCCGTCCTGCCTTGTGCTGCTCTGCCCCGTGACTGCCGTGTGTCTGGGTTGTTGGCCAACGCAGAGGGCTCCCTGGGGCTGCCCAGGCATGCTGCCCCGTGGTCTGAACTCAGCGCAGCCCACCTGCTCTCTGGAATATGTCTGGAAAATGTTTTAATGAGGATCAGCCTGCAGAGCTGTAGTGCTAATGAGGAAGTGCCTGAAGCGACCGAGTGGTTAATGCCTACCCAAGAACCCAGGAGACAGCAATACCTGGGTGCGTTTCTGATTTTCTTTGCTTAGTCCCTGTGACTAAGAGGTTGCTGTGTGACATTCATGGGCTCAGATGAGCTCCAGCTCAGCAGCTGTGGCTGCTTCAGGGCAGCGAAGGCTAAAATATTATTACTCATCTTGCAAATATGAAGAGAAGGTGCTATTTCATTAAAGCTGTCACTTTATCGAACAGCCAGAGTTGGAGATCTCTGCTGAGATGAGACCTACAATACGGCAGATTTTGGAAAACTAGTGGGCAGGATGGAAAAGATTATTCCCTTGTGCCAGCAGTGGATCCGAGTCCTCTCTGAACACATTTTGACTCGCTACCAAATATGGGAAGATATCTCTGCAGGGCTGGTTGCTTCCTGGGAGACTGGGTCCAGTGAGGCGAAGCAGGCAGTATCATGCAGAGAGCGCCAAGAGGATGAATTGAGGGGGAAGGGTGAGAATGAGAGATAAATTGACAAACTCATATCAGTCTCTGCCCTTTGACCAACCACCTTCCCCTTGCTGTGCAAAAGCAAAAATTATTTCACTTTTCCTTGCACTGATTTCCATGCAATGGCCATGGCATAGCCCTGGATCAACATTGCAGGGTGTTGATCCAGGGCTGTGCCGTGCATGGCTTACCTGCAAGTCATGGCGGGAACTTAATCATTTACAGGCAGGCTGCAGAGGAATGGAGCACAGGTGTAACAGAACAAACAGGTCTGATTTGCCCTGCCTGCTGCTGAGCATTGGTGGCAGCATGTAGGAAATGCCAGCATCCCAGGAACAGAGGCAGGCAGGCCAAGCGAGGTGGCAGGCTGTGGCACTCGTGTGGCATGGGAAAGACTCACGGGCCACCTTTCTTTCTCTCTCACACAGCTACATCTGGCAGCACATTGAGATTGGCTATGTGCAGGGGATGTGTGACCTGCTAGCCCCTCTCCTGGTCATCCTGGATGATGGTGAGTGGGTGCTCTCCTGCGCTGTCCCCACACTTTTGTGGGAGTGTATGGGGGGATCTGCTGGGCTGGTGGTAGCCCTTTGAAGTGGGAGGGTCCCGTGTTCAGAGATGTGGAGCAGCTGGTGGCAGGATCGCATTTGTACTTGATGGTCTCTGACTCCTGGGAGCTCAACCTGGGGTCAGCATGTACTTTTTGCAGCATGAGCTGTCTTTCCGAGGCCAGTCCCTGCTGTGTGTCCCTGACACCATGTGCGGAGCAGGGAGGGATATTCCTGCTGTGGGTGGATGGTGGGGTGTGGTGATGCGGGTGCAGATGCGGGTGCAGATGCAGCAGTGTCTGTGCAACCAAGCAGTGGCTGTCTCTATTCCCTGCACAGAGGCTCTGGCTTTCAGCTGTTTCACCGAGCTTATGAAGAGGATGAATCAGAACTTCCCCCACGGAGGAGCCATGGACACCCACTTTGCCAACATGAGATCTCTGATCCAGGTGGGGGAGTCCTGGCACAGGTTCGGCAGCCTCTCAAACCGGAAGGGTAAAGCCGTTCTTGGGATGGGTGTCTCAGAGGGGCTGAGAGGAGCTTTCAGTGGTGGGAAGTAGGAGGGAGAGCAGGGGGCCGTAAAGACAGCCTGGGATTAACGTGTGCCAGGATTGCAAAGGAGGGAGAAGCTGGGAGGAAGATGGTGTGGTAGGAGAGCAGTGAGAATGGAGGAAGGCAGACAGAGGAATGGCTGGTGCCTCTGGTGTGTGCTGCTGAGTTTCCTTTTGCTTTTCTTGGCAGATTCTGGACTCTGAGCTCTTCGAGCTGATGCACCAGAATGGTGATTACACTCATTTCTACTTCTGCTACCGATGGTTTCTCCTGGACTTCAAGAGAGGTGTGTGCTGGGAGGGAGGCAGCTGAGACCAGAAAATGGGGAGCGAAGGCAAGGTCTGCCAAGCTTCCATGCTTCTCGACACACTCTGCAACTTCAGTTGTTTGAACTTAACTTTTTACCATGTGTTCCTGTTTTGATTTTCCCTGGTAGATTTGTGGCTGACTTCTCTGTCTCGATACAGAACCTGTTGTTCCAGAGCTGCTGGTGAGCCTCCACCGGATTTGTGTCCTGAAGCCTCTGCCACCTGCTGCAGGCCAGAATATTTGTCTCTACTTACTTATTGCTTCCAATTGGAACAGGTTCTTGTGAGAAGAAACCACCCAGCTTGTCTTCCCAGTGCTGCTGTGAACTCTGTGAGTCAGGATGATTGTAAACCTGTGGCTGGTGTAGTAACTGCTGGGCTTTTTCTTCTGTTAACAGAGCTGGTGTATGATGACGTGTTTGCCGTCTGGGAGACCATCTGGGCAGCTGCGCGTGTTTCCTCTGCACACTATGTGCTCTTCATAGCCCTGGCTTTGGTGGAAATGTACCGGGACATAATCTTGGAGAACAACATGGATTTTACAGACATCATCAAGTTTTTCAACGGTACAGCTTGTGTTCTCTTGGGCTGAATTTGTGGCAGCTGCTCAGATGTAGGCAGCTCATGTCTGTCTGACTAGAGGGAGTCATATCTGGGCTATACTGGTAAATGTTTAAAATAAACAGAGCAGTGTATGGTTGTGTGATGCTGATACTTGGAACGCGATGGTAATGAGACCCCTTGCCCCTGAACAGTCAGGCTCTGAGGGGTTCTGGTGTGGTGCCTGGGGGAAGCCACCCTGCCACCCTGGCAACAGCCCACCTTGCTGTGCTTGAAGGGAGCTGTGAGTGTAGGTTGTGCTTCCTGCTGGCTGTAATCATCCCAAGATGAGTTGGTTAATGATGGCTCTTCAGAGTAAGGTGTCTCTGTGATGGATAGTACTTGGGAACTTGGGCAGGAGTTTGCAGCTTCAGCTCCTGCCTGGAGCTCGGCTGAGAAGCACAGAGCTGTGAGGCTGGGGTTTCTCCTCGAGATGCCAAGCTGCTTGGGTCTAGCCTGTTTGTTGGGTTCCTTCTGTCTATGTTCCAGAAATGGCTGAGCGGCACAACACCAAGCAGATCCTGAAGCTGGCTCGGGACCTTGTCTATAAAGTCCAGACTCTGATCGAGAACAAATGAAGGACACGGGGAAGACGAGGCATCCAGACAAAGAGTCGGGACTCCCCTTCAATGCTTCCTCCCCTTCTCCTTTTTCTCGAAGTGCCACACCTGTGAAAATAAGGTAGTTGGACACATGCTGCTATCTAAACTGGAAGTACCCTTAGCTCTCCAAGTGCTGTGTTCAGTGTTAGGTCCAGGGGCCCCGGCTCAGATCTTCGCAGCCTTCTTCAGTGACTTAACCAAAGATCTGTACAATTGCATTTTATTGCTAAGGACTTGCTTTGGAAGCAGGACTCAGGCAGTCGCTTCCTCGCCTTGCTGCAGCAGAAGGTCAGCGAGTGTGGTTACCACCACAACTGCCGAGGCAGTTGCCAGCATCCCAGGTCAGAACTCGGAGTCTGGGAGGGCAGAGCTGCCAGCCCTCCTCGGGGCTGACTCAGGCTCAACAGCCTTTGTTGCAAGGAAATAAAGCTGCTTCCTTGGACAGCTGTTACCCTGTGGCACGGGGAAGCCAGCCAGCCCTGCAAGCCTGGGCAATACAGGGATGCTGCTAGTACTCAGTTTCTTACTAACATTACGAGGTTCTGCCAGTAACAGAGAGGGACTTTGATCACAGAAATTCCTCTTCTTTTGATCTTGTCCCTTGATGCATAGCATCCCCTTTAGTATTTTTTTAGGGCTCTGTTCTCTCCCTGGGATTTTGACATTGTTTGTTACTACAATATCTGAGCACACGAGAGTTTCAGCTCTGGATGGATTTTCAGAAGAGCTCCAAATTCAGCATTGGGTTTTTCTTTCAAAATCCAGCTTCTGTAAAGCTCTCTGAACACTGGAAAATCTGGTCCTAACCTCCTCTGGGAACTCTAGACTTGATGTTTTCTTACCTGCCTTACTCTAGCTGCTTGTGTTAGGAGTCTGGTCTCCCTGTCGTTCCTCTGTAACCCTGTTAGGGGAGAGCTCCTTGGAAGGCAAGTCAGAGCTCCTGACTTCGGTGACTGTCCTGACTTTCCCTCTGAAGGTGCCTTCCTCTATTAATTAAAAGACCAGCTGCTCAAAGCTAGACAGTGCAAACAATCCCCTTGGTGCCTGCAGGTTTTCTGTGTGCTTCTGGGGCTGGCTGCAAAGCCCCCTAAGTCCACTGAAAGTCTCCAGTTAGGTCTTGGTGGGCTTCTTTCACATGCCTGTGAAGAGGAAAATAACCCAAGGTCCCTGAGTGGTCTGCTTTTGGAAGATGCACTTCTGTGGCCACTTTTCCTGCAGTGGCTCTCCAGCGTTGCAGCCCCTGGAGCACACTGCATGAAGTGCCTCTCCAGCACTACCAGCGTGAGAGCTGAGCTGCTGTGTCATGCTAAGGCTGTGCTACGGAGGGTTTGGATTCATTTTTCAACTCAGGTAAAAACAATAAAGGAAAAGGAGAGGTATAGGTTATTGGTAGGTCTAGTTCAGCCAGGGAGGGCTTTGTCATGGCCACAGAAGGCTGCCTTGAATGTGTGCTTTCAGCAGCCAGGAAGACGCTGCCTTGTAGCTCTCTATAAGGGTACTTTCTCTCAAGTTTTGCTGCAAAAATTTGTGTTCCCCCTCCATGCAATGTGTGATGTATGTGTGCTCTCCTCCTCCCCTCTGCAAGATAAGGCCCTGCTCTTCTCTTGCTGTTGGAGTGCTGCTCACCAGAAGGGAAAAGGGGCCCTTCCCTTCTTCTGTGGAACATCTGTCTATGCTGACTGTGTTTTGTATTTACTTGTGGCATGTGTCAGATGTTGCTTGCAGAAAAAAAGGCAGATGTAAATCAGCAGAAGAGAAGACTGCTGCTTCGGAAAAGTTCTGCAGAGCGTGGTGAAGCGGTTTGCAGTTTCTGAGCAAATCAGCTAGTCTTTCTGCAGTAGTGGGACATGGAGGTTGCAGGTAGAAAAACAAGGGAACAGTAGTGCATCCTGAACCCTTTGGGGAAGAGGACTGCAGCAGGGGGTGAGAGCAATGGGAAGCCTTTCATTTCTCATAATCCCAACAAGCAAATGTGTACCACTAATCTAGGAAATTCTTTGAATTTCTGCATTAAATCTCCAAAGAGTGCTTGGTCTATAGTAGCAGAGGAAACAAAGGCATTTGAGCTTCAAATCTGCCGGTTCCTGCATGAATCTTTCATCGTTCCCCAAAGCAGAGCGAAAAGCTTGTGCCCTCCCTACCAGGCTGTTCCTGTTCCCTCTAGGTCCTAGGACAGGTAATAGTCTGTCTGCATCACATTCTCCAAAGGGAAAGTGCTCTCTCCTCCCCTTTCTGAAGGACAAGAACCAACAGGTCAACTTAAATACAGTCTTATCAAGCAATGTTGCTGACACTTTATCTTTCAAGCTTCTGTTTTTCTTTCATTGGTTTTTAAGCAAAAACAGCCAAGAAATTCTGCACAATATTTGCTGTCTGTATTAACTGAGAGTGTCTTTGGGCCGCTCAATAGCAGTGTTTTTTGAATAACTTCTGGGGGCAAAAGGTATTTATTTATTGATTGTACATTACTGTGTGTCCTTGTATACTGAAGTATGTGAGTGTGCATTGTTATGCAAATGGAGATATATCTTTTCAATGTTCTTTACAATATCTTGTAAATGTTTACCAGAAAATTGTGTCTATATATAATATATATATACAGTATAGAGAGAATATATGTGAATTAAGTGAGTTATTTTTTGAGAGGTGGGGAGAAGAAATCTTTTGCTTCTAAGAACTGTGTGGTTTCTATAGCACCTATTCCATGATGTGCCAATCTGTCGCTGTCCCTGTACTGTGAGAATTGTTCTGGTATGGCAACAGGAAGCTCAGAGCAGAACCACCATCATGACCTCAGCTTGGCTTGATTTTAGTTCAGCCTTTACAACTGGAAAAGAAGAAAAAAAGGAGAAAAAACCCATAATAATAAAAAAAGCTTTATTCCAGCTATGGCGCTGAGTAGAGTCCACAGGAGCAGACCCTTGCTCGAGCTGTGCAGGGTTTTGTGCTTGCCCTGGGATTGGCTTGGGTAAGAACAGTTGCAGAGTTGAGGCTTGGTATGGGTTGCAAAGAAATGGGATAGTCCAAAGAATATGGTGTGTCATTTAAATTAGGACTAAAGTCATTCTCCTTTGCAGCTGGTCGTACCATTTTGTTAGGAAGGGAGTAGCACATGACCCATACAGAGTACCTGTGGAGCTCATCCGCTCTCCTAACTAGCGCTCATCCAGACTAGCTCTGCTGCAGGCAGTGCCCCCCAATTCGTACAAAAGCCAGCGAAGACCATCTGCTCCCGAATACTCCTGTGAGACCTCGAGTCTGAATGTGGAGGTCCAGCTTTGTGTTCCCATGCAGATCTGAGACAGGACACGTGAACAGTTTCCAGGCCCTTCGCTGGTGGACGGCGCTGTTCCCCGGCTGCCCATCCTGCCAGACCCTCGCCATGCTGCCAGCACAGGAGCAGGCAGGACAGCAGCTGTGGGAGGTCAGAAATAGGCTGTGTGCGATAGTCCCTGTGCTCTGCCCTTCCACAGCCCCTGTCCACATGTGGTCCCAGCTCAGTTTTGAGCATCTCATTAGAAGCTGCAATGAGTAGCAGCCGTGCTCCCTCCGGGGAAGCTGCTGTATGACCGGCAGGTTTATGTGCTTGTGGAGACCCAGAGTGAAACACCAGCAGGAGTCTGGGGCTCAAGATCTATTCAATGGTTAAAAGCTACTAAAATTTAAGCAAAGGTTTTTGTTGTGCTGCTGTTCATAGGCCGCCTCCTGCCTCAGCCTCTCCTGCCTGGTTCTGCCCCCTTTGCTAGATTGCCCTGAGATAAAAGCATTATTCTGAGTTTCCAACAGCGTGAATCCTTGTGGCCCTGTGAGATGGCACAGATCTCTCCCAGCTGTGCAGCCAGAGGATCGCCTGTTTACCGTGGAGGGAGAAGCCTGTCGCAGGGGAACGCTTGCCCATATACAGTAATCTTGTCTGGCTCCTTGGGGGAGAGGAATGTCTCATCCCAGCAGCTCTGTGCAGCTGAAATCCACCCTGTGCAATGGCATTACAAGCCAGGGACTATCTTTAGCCTGCTGCTGTTCGCTCTGTGGGATCAGGGGCTCGAGCTGCTGTGCCTTCTGACTTGAAACTGCTGCATCCTTCCTCTGGGTGCAGTGAGGTTTGCATCCCCCCAGCCAGTGTTCCCTGCTCCCAGGTTGCTCCAGAGCTGAGCCTGAGTGAAGGACGGACTCCACGGGTTGAGCTGTTCAACTCGTGTTGCACCCGCACTGAGCATCCGCAGAGGTGTGGGGTTTTTGCTTTATCTTTTGTTAAAGCTGCTCAGCTTGCAGATAATCTCGGTATGTTTAAATACAGTGAATGTTTGTGTCCTGGCCCCGTGTTCCCCCAAGGGAGTTACTAATGGATTCTCTTTCTGCATTTGAGCTTTCTGATTTTTTTCTTTGCTGATGCAACCTACCAAATAACTCTTGGTACCTATCCCTTTTAGTGTTACTCATGTAAACATTTTAGAAGTTGTCTTTGTTCCTAAATGTATGATTTTTATAGGAGGTTTTTTTCGTACTGTGTTGAGTCCCTGAATTGCTTTGCTATTAACATTTTTCATGAAGACTGAGAGGGTTTTTTGCATGGGAGCTTCTTGTTGCCACCCTGTTCTGTGCTCATCCAGCCTCTTACATTTTGAACATCCCTTAAACTATCCAAATATACCTTTTATTGTAACTAGAACCTGCAGTAGAAATGCAGGTATCCGCAATCATCGTCACTGACAAGTAAAAAAAACAGATCAAGAGAAGTGACTAATTCGTGATATGGTAGCTTGGAATCGCACTTCTGCTGGGAACCCATCCATGGGCAAGCTGAGCCCATCCCTAAATCCCACCTTGGAGACACAGGCCTTCTGGCAGGCTGGTGGCAAAGAACAATTTATGGGATGAGATTCTTATTCTTTCTTCTTTATTTATTTGTTTACTTATTTTAGACTGGCTGGCTAGTTTTCCTCCTTTCCCCATTCATTTTGAGTAGCTGGCTAATTCTCTGCACTGGGAGCCACTGTGGCAAACAGCCCTCAAAATAGGTATAGGACCAGTTTCAGGATTCTCTTCGCATAAGTTTGCTTTTAAAAATACTTGTACTATCTTGAATTGCTGCTCTCTACTGTGTCATTGCTGTTCAGCTAGTGGTAGCCTCTGAGCCCGTTCATCAGTGGGGCCAAAATGATTGTCATTTCCTCAAAACATCTGTCAAATATTTTTCACTCAGTTTGGGAATTTTCACAAGTACCAAACAGTTCTGGGCACGTTTTCAGCATTTTACTCTCTCATGAGCACAAATTGATAGTGAAAGAGCACAAATTACAGATGAAGTGACAATTTTTTAGCAATATGGAAGGGTTGTAACTTTCACCAGAACCAGTTTTCAGAAATTATTACAAAAGTCTTCAGATACCCTGAAGTAGATAAAATGCCACTTACTATTGCCTACTATTTCAGGCGCTCTGACGGTCTTCAGTCAAGGTCATTATCCTTGTTGCCTGCCCTGAAGTAAACATGTATTGCTGATTAAGGCACCTGAAGTCTTTGTGGTCCCCAGTCACACCACGTTTATGTTTTATAGTGGCAGCGTGGGCCAAAGTTAAGGCTGTTGTCGTGCCATAGCTGTGTGTTTCTACAGCTTAGAGTGTTTGGATTTCTTCTAAACTTTGTCGGAATCCTGAATTTCCCAGAGAATGTATGTTGTTGGAATAGCCATAGAAGTCTTTTAATATGTGTCTAATTATAGATCAGTGACAAGCATATTCAACCTTAAATTCCCATTTTGTAGTTTAGTAACTTCCTTTTTTAAATTGATTTTGCACACGGAGACTGAGCATGGAGCCCAGAGACGGAGCTGCAGGTGACAGCCTCTGGTCCATGGCTGGGCACGATGGCTCCTTGAGCTGCTGGCTCATGGAGGGTCCATGGCCCTATCAGCTCCGGCGCCAGTCCAGCACACAGAGCCATGTCTGGAGCAGGCGGGTTGTGTCCCAGCCTCTGCCCCACCAGACAGGTCTGCTGCTGTCCTCCGCAGAGACTCTCAGGTCTTCTGGACATGTCACCACTTTCCTCTGCCCAGCAAGAGCAGCCATCTCCCGTGCCCTTGGTGGGGGTGAGAGCTTCTGAGGAGCTCAGCATGCGGCAGGGGATGGACATTAATTGCTGCTTGAAGTGGGAGATGGTTAGGAGGATGGCCACTTTTCATAAACTTTTTTGTAAGGGGTTAAAAGCACCTTTTTTTTTTTTTTTTTTTTTAAATCGATGCTAAATTTTAAACTATGCACAAGATCTCAAAAAGTACATGGAAGTTGTAAGAATCGGTGTTGCTTCACTGATAGGGAGGTAAAGTATTGAAAATCCCAATACTGGACACTGAGATACTAAAAATTTCATTTTCATGACTACATAAGAAGATCTACTTAAATTCTCAGAAATTCTGTCTCTTCTTGGAGAGTAATTCCCAGGAGCCAGGGAAGGAAAAAGCTGTTTTTCACAAACAGAATTAATGAAAACCTTTGTTGAAAAATCCAACTCACATGTAACCTTAGACCCATGATTGTCACTTCCCTATCCCTAGTGCTAAGGTATGTTCTGGAGAGCTTGGCAGGGTGAGTGGGTGATGCTGGGCTGTCACCCTGCTGCAGCTATCATGGAGACAACAGGTACCATCCCAAACTCTGTGGGACACGGGATTACCTCTCAACAGCAGGGATATGAATGTATCTGATGTACTGGCATTAGACTTTTATGTTGCCCTACACCGAATTGCTGCTTTTCTATGTTGGATGCCATTTTGGTCTCTGGGAGTTGCTCTATCCGAGCTTAATGAGCACTATAGCTTTTAATAGATTTGTAGAAGTGCTGCTAATGTTCTTAGATTATTTGAATTCCACACTGTGGTATAATATCTGTTTTATATTATTTTATCCATGCTTTTGTTTTTTATGTAAACTGTTCCTTATTGTTGTTCAGAAAGAAAAATTAAAGCTCTATTCTCTATGGTTAATGTATTTTCAAATCAATAAAATCCTGGTTGTTCTTTATGGCTGCAGAGTCCCTGGTAAGACAGCAAACGTGGACTACCCCAAAAAGGCAGCACTGACGCAGCTTCAGAAATGCTGCTTCCGAGAGCACTGGGGGTTATCTGTGCTGCGCCCAAAAATGCTTTCGTCTCTGGGGGAGCAGTGGGATGCTCATGTGCTTTTACCCTTGTTTTGAGGACAGACTTCTGCTTCTCTCCTCAGAATACCCACTCCTTGTTGCTAGAAAAACTGCTACTCATTTTTAATGAGCACTCAAAGCCACAGCAAAACAACTGGGCTGGTATCAACTTTGGTCTGGAAAAAGCTGCTCTCATTGCTGAGCGCATGTCGGTAAATGCTCACTGGTGCCATTAATGAAACAGTAATTCCAATGAAGTTAATCTGCACCAAGCTATTTTTGTGCTCTCTAAGCTGCTGACAAGGAATTTTTCCAAGTAAGAATCAGTGCGTGGCCTGAGATCTTCTAGAGCAGAATCTTTCGGTTGCCCTTCTCCCGCTTCCAGCACTTCTATAGTGGGGAACGCACTTCTATTTTCTGAAAGTTGCGGATAGCTCTGTGCAGCGCTGTGACTCCTGGTCAGTTTATTTTGTGCTCCGTAGCAGCTTCTCTTATTTCCTCGCAGCGCTGGCAAGGGGGAGGCCTGAGATCTAATGGTGCCTCTTGGGTACAAGTGAATCGGGGAGGAGATCGTCCCGGGGCGGGCAGAGGCGTGCTGGTTTCATCCCCGCTGGGTGCTGTGGAACTGCGGTGTGCGCAGCCCTGCAGGCAGCAGCTGCAGCTGGGGTACGGGCAGCTCGGCTGGAGACCTGCCTGTATTTTGGCAGAGGTCCCTCAGCACCCGGAGTCCGGGGGGAGAGAGGCGACAAGGGTCCTGGGCTGCAGGCTGGCTTGTGCAGGGGAGTCCAGGCATGGTCGTAGGGAGCGGGATGGGGAATGGCTGAGGAGAGCGTTTGAGAAGCTTGGCTGCCTGCTGCGGTTTGGCAGAGCTCTGGGTCTCTCTGGCCGTGTGGGTGACACCAGGCTCCCCACGGTGCTGAGGGTTGTGTGTGCCTTGCCCAAGCGTCTCCTTTCCAAAATAACTCCAAAGAGAATGCTACGGCTGCCGGGAGCTGCCTGTCAGCAGGGCCAGATGCTCCTCAGTATCCCGTTAGTCCCAGCCTCTGGCAGGGCAGATGGTCTGGGGCAGAGCTGCTGCTCCTTCAGCCCCAGGGGAATGGCCGGAGGCTCCTGGTTCTGCCTTCAGCCCCCCAGTCATGCTGGCGTGACCAGCTGCACCGTGGTCATCCGTGCTCCCATCCCAGCACACAGGGCTGCAGTCTGCTCCACTTGCTCGCCAGCCGAGTCACCTGTCTGGGGCCAGGGCGAAGTTTTACCAAGATGCTGAGAATCACCGCGCCTGGGATGGGGGAGCTGAAACGAGCTGGGCCCGAGGGGGAGGCAGGAGTGCCGTGCTAATGAATTGGAGGAGTTGGAGAAGTGCTGGGGAAGGCCCCCACCATGGTGCTGGGCCAGCACATGTTCTGCCACAGCCCAGCCCTGCTCCGCGGCTGGGGACCCTGGGCATGGAGCGAGCGGCAGTGTGGCCGGCCGGAGGGTGGGCAGGGGTTGCAGTGGGCAGGGGAACTGGGGGTTGTAACCGGGCTGGGGAGATGCAACCCAGTGCTGGGAACCTGCAGCCCTCTGCATCCTACTGTCCTGAGCTTGCTGGGGGTGGCTCTTCCCCACGACTGCCCTTTCTCAAACTTAGACGCCGCAGCAGCTCTGCAAGTGTCAAGTCCTGTTCTCGGAGCCGGTCCTTCGCTCCGCAGGAGGTGGAGAACAGCTTAGCTCTGCAGAGCCGAGGGCTGGGTCCGAGGATCCCGGAGGGATGGAGGCAGCCAGGTGAGAAGCACGGACCCCAGGATTCCCAGCAGCCAGCGCGATGATGTTAGAACTGTGTTTTTGAGGAGATTTGTATTTTCCCATCACTCCCAGCTTCTAGAGCCCTCCTTTGCTCTTGCCAAGTCCCTCCTCTCCCAGGGACACCTCTGTCACCTCTTCTCCCTTTTGCACTTCTCCCCTCTTGCCCTGTCGCAGTGCTTGTTTTGATCTGCGCTGTGGTCCTCGCTCTCCCCGATCGCATCTCTCGGCCTCCTCGGTCCAGCCAGTGCGTGGCTTTGCTGCCTGACCCTGTCCCTCCCCGGGCAGATGCTGTGTGTCACCACCACCCTTCCTATTGCTGTATCCCCCCTGGTAGTGTGGAGAATTTAAGCTGATGACTGTTAAGGTGAAATAGAGCACTGAAAGACGAGGAAAAAGGCTGTCAATCACCAGGGAATGGCCGGGCTGGATCCTGGGCTGCTGGGCGAAGGGAGTGAATGGCACCAACGTACAGCTGATGGAAAGATGGCAGAGGGCCCCGGCGCAAGGGCAGGTCGTGGCCATGGGGCAGCCCATAGCTGGAACGTGATGGTGATTTTTTATATCTGCTTGTGATCCTCTGCTAACACAGACCAGGTGTGTGGAAGGCAAGGGAGTGCTCTCTGTAATAGTGCGTAAAATGACCTTGGACTTGATCTCATTAGCTTGCCTTGATATTTCTTGCATCTATCTCTAGACCTTTAAACTGGTAGCAATATGACAGGCTGCGGTGCCTTTCTCGCTGCAGGTAAGTAAGTGGGTAACAGGAGTGACAAGTTTTTCATTAAAAAATGCAAGGAGGATGAGAGGAGAGCGGGAGGACAAGCCGCTCATGGGTCCCTGCCTGGGCTCAGGGCCGGCATTTGTCATCCCTGCAGACTCCAGAAGGTCTTTCGGTGTTCGCAGAGGCTTCCAGTGCTCCCCGGGGAGGGTGTTGCACATGGGAGCGGGGAAGAAGTGAACCCTGATCTCGGGAGTGCTTGGTGCCATCAGCAACCTTTTAATGATGTTGTGCTTGTCGGTTCCTGCGCTCACACTGGGAAGGCAGAACAGATTTGCATCAGCCTGAATGTCATGTTTTAAACAGCAGCAACCAAGTTTAAATGCATTTCTAAAAATGGGATAGGAGTGAAAGCAAGATCGGATGCTAGCTGCAGATTCCTGCCTCTACATACTTAGAAGAGGCTTAATTAAATAAAACCTGGTATTTAATTAATCCTTAATATGTTTGCTTCTTGGGGCATGTTTGCTCTAATGGCACAGCACCGGTTTTTAGTGCAGGCTAATTGACTGCCAGGGAGCTCACAGTTAAAAACTTCAAAAGGGGGATGAAGGCACTCCCCAAATACGCATAGTTTGCAAAATGTCAGGGTGGGATTCAACCAGCCCTTGCAAATGTGTTAATTACCTGATATTAATTGGCAATCTAATCACTACAGGCCTGGTCCCCAACGTGCAAAAGCAGAAATGCTCTGCATTCATGGTGTGGAAAGAATGGCAAAAATCCTGCTCTTTAGATGGAGAAAAGTAAATGATCCTGGAAGTGAATTTCATTAATTTTTAACTTGGGATACTTTCTCACAAAAGCAGATATCCTGAGGTTGTGCTTTGAAAAGCACTTACGTTGGTACAGCCACTGAAATTTCCATCAGAATTGCCACCCCCATGCAGCGGAGGAGACAACAGCCTGCAAAGCGGCTCCTGAACGGGTAGCCACTTTCTAGCCATTGCAGGAAGAGGACCTGTTCCCGATGTCGTGCACCAGGCTGCAAACAAGAGCACAGGAGATGCTTCATCATCAGCTGGTGTCGGAGGGTGGTAGCCGCTCTGAGGGCAGGAGGAATGGTGGCAGCCCCGGTATTTTCTGTGGTCCATTTTGATCCTCTGCTGCATGAGCCTGAGCCCTTAGGTTGCCTGTGCAAATGCAGCAACTGCAGCTGACAAACCAGTTTTACGTGGCACATGCCCAGAGCAGCCCAAGGTGGTGGCTGTGTCTGATGGGGGGTGAGGGGCAGCCGAGGGGCTGCGTTGGTAAGTCTGGCAGCGCGGCTGCCAGCGCTTGTCCTAACACACCCTCCCTGCAACGTTGCGGCACATGGCAGCTGCGCAGCACCTCAGCCGTGGCTGCAGCGGCCAGGAGGGATCGGGTGTATTTATAGCACGTTGTTAACATGCATGAATGAACATGTTAAATCTCAGCACAAAGTACTTCTAGTCTAGACACCTACTTCTGCTAAGGTCTGCTCTGTCCTGTTAACACCTCTAGATACGTCTGACTTGTTAAGGTGTTCTAACACGTATTTCAGAGATGCCTGTTTTCTAAGGAAAATAAAGCCAGTATACAAAGGCTTACCCACAACTGAGTGTAACAATACCTGGGCAAATCCTCTGGAGAGCCCCATTTTGCACCAGTACAGCATGGTTTGCCCAGGCACCACTAACTTACCCTGATGCCAGGGTAAGTTGCACTAGCACAAACTGTGCTTGGGTCCCTACCCTGCCCAGCAGTGCCGAGAGCCAGAGGTCTGTGCAATGGGGATGGGCTTTGCCAGCCAGGGATTTGGAGTCTCCTTTTGCTAGATTTGTGTGCGGTGGCTGTGATGGAGCAACTCGTATTATGGTATTTCAATGGGCTGTGGATGTGGACTTTCTACAAGGACATGTAGTGACAGGACAAGGGGTAATGGCTTTAAATTGAAAGAGCGTAGATTTAGCTTAGCTGTAAGGAAGTTCTTCACTGGAACAGGTTGCCCAGAGAGGCTGTGGATGCTCCATCCCTGGAAGTGTTCAAGGCCAGGTTGGATAGAGCTTTGAGCAACCTGGTCTAGTGGAAGGTGTCCCTGCCCATGGCTGGGGGGTCGGAACTAGATGATCTTTAAGGTCCCTGCCAACCCGAACCATTCTATGATCTACCTCACAGCCATGAAAAACAAGCTCAGATACAGGATACAAAAGAGCAGGGATGTGTTAAGCTGTTTGTTCAGCATAGGGAGGTAGAGTGCTTTTTCCTTGAGCATTTCTCAGAAAGTGAAAGCATTTCTGCAAGACTTTTAGCAGCTGCATTAGAATGACATGTAAGCGTTCACGATATTTATCAGAAAGCTCTCAACTATGATAATGCACAAATTGAGATCATCTATGCTGGTTTAGACAGAAGTAAGCGTATTTTCCGAGTAGCTTTCAGGAGTTCAGGGAGGCTGTTTGGGAGCAAGATGCTGTCGTCACTGTGAGGGGGCTCAGGGTTCGGCACATGGTCTCTGCTTTAGTGACTGAGCTGGCCTTTGGGTGGACAAGCTTATTGGAGCTTTTATTAGTTCAGCAAATGGAACAAAGATACTCGCCTTTATCACTTTGACTAACAATGTGTTGTTGTTGGCTGAGTTACAGGAGCGAGAGCTGAAATCTGAGTCACTCTTCTGCTTGGGAAAACAAAAACAGACTCCCAGGAAATCTGCTTTCCTTTGTTCTCCCCACAAGTCCCCCCAGGTCTGACCATGTGCCGTTTGCTGATAGCACAGGGCGGGCCTCTGACCGGGATGGGTGCTGTGTCCTCGCCCAAATCGGTGGAGGCAAAACCCGCCAGAGATTATATAATCAGCAAAAATTCCACACCCACTGATTTTTCACTCTGATGCAATCAAACCTCCACTACAGTGCAATCTAACAACTCCTTCCTACTGAAGAGCATTATACATACAAATTTGATGCTCAATTATCCTTGTTTTTTTGACAAGGATTTCTGGCTACAGCTGCTTTCAGCAGCCTAGGTTTGACGACCTCTGCCTTGATGAATTTCTCCTTTCTGGAGGAAGAAGTATTTTGTGGATACTGAAAGTATAATGCTGAGGCACCGTGCACCCACCGGAGGGGTGATGTCCTTTCCAGGCCTGCAGCCAGGGCTGCTCAGCACCCCGGCAGAGCTCAACCTTCGCAAGGGCACGGATGACAAAGTGATCCGACTGACATTGGACTGTGTGTTTTACAGACTCTTTTCTTTAAATCGGGACTCTCTCCTGCGTTCCTTCTCCCAGCCCTGCTCCCGTTTAAATCAGGGTCAAACTTGGGGGCAGCAGAGGAAGCAATGGGGGGACCCGTGGCGTGTGGGATTTTTATCAGGAAGGCTGTGCCAGGGCTGTGCCCTCTGCTGTGGTCTGAGCCGGGCACTTGGTGCTCTCTGTGTAGCTCTGCACTGATTTTCATGGTGAATGAACATGAAGAGGTGGGAAAGGAGCTTTTAAGGACCCCTGCCGTGGTGGTGATGGGGAGTAGGAGGATTTTCTGCTTTCCTTTTTGCAGATTATCTGTAGTCAGCAGTGGAGCACCTTCCTGCACTACTTAATGCCTGAGATGTGCAGGGAGCTCCTGGCCGGTTCCTCCTGGTGCCTTATCCTTCACCGATATTTTTGGCTTTCATGGGAGCACTTACTTCATGGAGAGCTGCAAGACAGGACACTGAAGTGCTTCACTGCTTAGGGCCAGGGCATTTCAAACCCACGTGGGCCTGGGAAGAGCAGATGCTTGTTCCCCAGATCCAGATGAAGTGTTTTTGCATACATCTCCACCTCTTCATAACAAGAGCAACTTGCTCAGCGGGAAGAGATGGATATTGTTAATGGCTGGAACAAAGGAGGGAATCTTGCCATTGCACCCGGTGAAGTCAGGCAGAGCCTGGCTGCCCTTACGGCAGAGGTGACGCAGGAGCAGACTTTTGTCCCCGCGGAGGCGGCAGGCCAGCTGCTGTTATGAAGCAGCAATGGTCTTAGCCTGGGATCTCCCCACTGGCTTCTGCGGCCTGACCTCAGGTTTGCAGGAGTGTAACACAGGGGTTTGGCAGTAGCTCCATGTGGCATATGCAATTAACCCATTTCTCCACTATAGGGCACTGACAGACTATACGAGAGGAACCAGATCACTGGAGCAGCCCCGCTGGTGCACACATTTGCTGTTATTCATTATTGCTGTTATTGTTTTATGCAATTCTTAGTTTAATTCTGAAAAGGTCCCACCCTGGAAGTTAATTGTATGGTAGAGAGCAGAAACAGTGGCATTACCCATCTGAAAAGCGGAGCTGCTGGTAAACTGGTGCATCAGCCTGGCAGAGCCTTCTGTTGGTTTGATAGCATGGAATGTTTGTGTTTAAAAAATGGAAACTTCTCATAGATAAGGGGCCTGTCAATTTTTTCTGAGTATAAGCATTCCTTCACTGTATATTGCTTGCATATGATCGCACTGACGGTTCTGGTGAAATCATAAACCAAAGGGTCAAAGCTCAAATGTCTGTGTGAGATGGGTCTGGCAGTGTCTGTTTGCTATTGCCATCCACACCGCAGGGTGGAATTACAGCTCTAATTTATATACATGGGGTGATAGAACAGGACTGTGCATTTAACTCTGCCCCTAGATTGCAGTTAACTCTAGTCCAACAGTTGCTGATAAACGCAGTGGGAGAAAGGTTCACACGGTCTCAGGTGGGGAGAGAGCACAGGGGAAGAAACCCTTCCTGGAGCCAGGGCTGTGCCGCGCGTTGTCCTGCGCTTGCCCAAGGGAGCCACAGTGGTGGGGTGGTGGTGTGTGACAGTGGGGTGGCAGCTCTCCTGCCTGGTGCCAGAGCTGGGGTGCAAGGACTGAGCATGGCGGCCGGTGGGGTACCCGGCTCCCCGCAGCAGTACTGCAGGTCCCACGGTTCCCCGCTCTGTGCTGGACCCGTGCTACAGACATGCTCTTTCCCACACGGCTGGGATGTCCCCAGGGCAACAGGGGCTGAGTGAGGGTGAGGATACGGCCCCTCCAGCTTTGCACTGGAGGCTCGTCGAGACCAGGCCTGCTCTGTGCCACTGAATCTACCCTGCAGCTCTGCAATCCCGCAGGTGCAGCTGCTGCTTCTGGCCTGCCAGGGCTTGAAGCATAGAGAGTTTTTGTGGCTACTTTGAAGCTCCCAGGTCTCATCTCCCCAGGCATTTGCAAAGGCACACGCTGAGGTTCCTCCTCAGACAGTGGGAAACGAGGCAGCAGCTTCTTGGGAACGCGTCTGCTCTTCCTGAAGTTGTCCATTGGAATGCAGCCTCCCAGAGGCCATGTAGCCTGCAGAGCCTGGCTTGGCCAGTTCTCTCATCTCTGGCTGTGTCGCTGCATATAAGTGTTTTTGTGGAGGGTGCTGCCATTAGAGTGGCTCCTGAATAACTGATCAGAAGATTTCATTGTTTCACATTACTTGCTGAAAGCCCCATGTGCAAGAGAGCAGGGGTTCCCAAGCCATGGATGGAACAAGAACCACTTCAAAGAGGTGTAAGAAGCAGTAACACCCTCTTTGCAGAGACACTGATCCGAGCCACGGATCACACACTCTTCCGTATGGGCACGTACCATTCACCA
Organism: Astur gentilis; assembly: GCF_929443795.1. Lineage (NCBI taxonomy): Eukaryota > Metazoa > Chordata > Aves > Accipitriformes > Accipitridae > Astur > Astur gentilis. The sequence goes on along the minus strand of NC_064886.1, from coordinate 15,375,637 downwards.
GCAACAGCCTGAGCTGCAGGGTGGGTGCTGGCACAGAGGTGACTCCTGCCAGGGAGGGGTGCTGGGGGGGATAGGTGGATGAGTGGATGGGTTATGTCTCGGTTTCTGGAAAAGAGAAAGGCAAATGAGTCATGGATTTGGGATCCCTTTGTGTTTGCGTGTGTGGTGAAGATAAAAGGATTGCTAAGGTGGGGAAAACACATATATTATCCTGATTTGGGAGCAAGGGGGGTCTGTGGGAAAGGGATCTTAATTTAAATGGGATGTGGGCGTATACAACAAGGGTGGAGACAGAGGAGGTGAGGCACGCTCGTTTATTCCTGCAGCTGTTGCAGAGCTGGATGCTTTTGCTGCTGAAACCCCATCCACGCACCTGCTAAGAAGGAGCGACTGTGCACCTGTATAGCTAAGGCATGCCAAGAAGCATCAGTCACCTCCCTTGTGCAGTTCGGGAACGGGTCACAAAGAGATCAATCAGCTTGATTTGCTCAGGACCCCCAATGTCTGCAAAAGAGGCGAGATTTGAACTGGCTCCCTCGAGGGCTGGTTAATGGTGGATTAGCAAGTTCCCCACTGATGGCAGGGACGTGGGACCTGCATGCTGCCTGACCTCTCAAGGTCCTGCTAAGAGCTGGGCTGAGGATGTGGAGCTGCCTTCTCCCTTGTGCCACAGCATTAGCGCTCCTGGCCAGCCGCTGCAAGCCGGGCCCTCCTTTCTCTGCTGGCCGCAATGTGGGCACTGCCTGCTGGCCATGAGTCACGAGCCTCCGCACCGGCCCTGCCTCAGAAGCTGACTTTGGACTCCTCCGTCACAGAAAACCACACCTTTCGTAAAGACAAAAAGCAGCATTTGGAGCACGTGAATTACTACAACCGTGGCACGGCCTTAGAGATGGCGGAGGGGCCGCCGAGGTGCCCATACGCACGTTCAGTGACTCAGGCGTCATTCCTCACGGGGGGGGGGGGGGGGGGGGGGGGGGAGGCGTGTGTCAGGCTGAGGAGAAATGCTCCCTACCTGAGGAGAACCGCTCCACAGTCTGAGGAGAAATGCTCCCCTTCTGAGGAGATGCGCTCCCTGGACTGGGCTCCTATGCCTTCCAGGCTGCCACTTGAGCATGCTGCAAAGGCTGCGGCCGCTGCTCTGGCAGGGGTAGCGGGGAGGCTCTCACAGGGCCTGTGAGGTCCCTCACAGGGTCGCCGTGAACCACGGTTCATGCCTGAACCACAGTGGCAGAAAGCTCACCCGAAAGGGCCACCCCTGCCCGGGGACCCTCTCACCGAGGGCCTGCCCGCGGAGGGTGAAAGGCCCGGGGGGCCAGCTGCGGAAGGCTGGGTGAAGGGAGAGGGGGCTGCGCTGTCCTTAGGGGAGGAGGAAGGGCAGCAGCAGAGCGCTGCGACGTGCCGAGGGGCGACTGCCCGCATCCGGGCCCTCTCCCTCGGGGGCCGGAGCAGGGAGGGGGGGGAAGGATTGGCGCCGCGGGCCAGGGCCAGGGCCGGGACGCGAACCCGCGTCCTCCACCCCTCCAGCGCCGCGCCCGGGGCCACGGGGGAGCAGGTGGAGGGGGAGGAGCCACCCGTGAAGGGCCGCCGGGCTGCGCGCGCGAGGCCCCGCCCACCCCGGCGGAGCCGCGCGGTCGCCATGGCAACAGAGGCGCTTCCCGCGGGGCCGGGCCGGGCTGCGCGCGCGCCGCGGCCGGCGGCTCCTGGCGCCGGGGCGAAGGGCCGGGCCCGCCCCGCGGCGCGACGGAGCCGGCGGCGACCGCAGCCCGGGACGCGGCGGGACCGGGGCGGGGCACCCCTGCGCGACCCTCCCTACCTCTCCCTCCCGCGGCCTTTCCGTTGCCCCTGGCAGCCCCTCGCCCCCGGGGATCGCGGGGGGAGCGGCCCCCGCTCCGCCCCGTCCCGCTCCGCCCCCGGGTGGGGGTGTCCGGCCGTACCCGGCCGCCGTTTACCTCAGCTGGGCAGGCCGCTGGGTTCCGTCGCAACGGAGAAGTTGCTAACTAAGTTTCAGCACGGCCGAACCAGCTCCCGTCCCGCCTCGGCTCCCCTGAGGGACGAGCCGGTACCTAGTCAGGGTAAGTGCGGGTGGTGGGCCCCCGGTGAGGGGCGCGGAACCGCGCTGGTGGCGGCGGGACAAAGGCGGCCCAGCCCGGTGAGGCACCGGGCGGGTCCGGTTCACTCACCCTGAGGGGAGCACCGCCTCGGGCTTCCCCCCCCCCCCCCCCCCCGCGCTCCCCCCGGCCGGCTCTGAGGGCTTTGCCCTCAGAGCCGGCCGGGGGGAAGGCGGGGGGGGGGAGCCCGAGGCGGCTCTGCCGTGCTGCTCCGGGGTCCCCGGCACCGGGGAGGGAGGGTACGGATACCCGGGGATCCTAGGGACAAACTCGCCCAGGGCTCGGTGTCCGTGGGGGTCCGGCACGGTGGTGTCGGGATCGCCTCGCTGCTTGTTTTTCACTGCGTCAGAGCCAAGGGCGAGGGGAGAAGTTGGGTCCTCGTGTGTGTGTGTGCTCCGAGTTAGAAACGGGGGGGGGAAAAAAAAAAAAAAGCCCTTCGCGCTTTTAATTTAGTGTCTGTGTGCGGTTATAGGTAGTTTTTCCTGGTGATTTGGATGGCTCGTGGGTATAATGTTCTGCTGGCGAGCACTGCAGATTAGAGCCTTATTTTGTAATCCAAGATGATTTTTGTAAGCACTGCAATTATCTGTTCCCCTCTGGATTAGTGATGATAATGTGCTTGGCATTCTTACATGTACAAATAAAGATGCTCCCCCCCCCCGAAGAGTTTACAGCCATGCCGACTAGTGCTTGGGTTAACAGCAGTCTGAAGAAGGGACACGGGCGTTTCAGAAGTGTGGTATGTGAGTTTTTTATGCCTTCGACTTTAGAAAGTGTATCTGCTCACTAGAGTTAGTTTTAAGTGCCAGTTTAAGGTCATCATGCTGGATCTTTTTAATTGCGGATGCACATACCTTTGCTTGTTGGCATAACAGCCAGTGCATGTGTAGATGTTTTTATTTTGGAAGCATGTCTGACGTTTGGGTGGGCAGTTTTGTATTGCTTTCTTGTGTTATGCAACTGATTTGTCCATTTTCTTCCTAACTCCAAATGTAGGCAATTTAGGTGTGGATGGAGGGATGTGGAGTTCTGCTTATGGGTGGAAATAGCTGATCCAAAAGATCACATGGAGGTCAGTTCCCATTTCCCTGAATTTGCATGGAGTTCTGTGCTTAGATCTGGGGGGGAGCAAAATCGGGATTCTGAAGAGGTGAAGCTAATCTGCGAAACCCCTTTATTTCCGGTGTGCTGTTGCATCGAGTCGTCTAAAAAGCTTTGCCTTCTTGAGTCTGTTTGCGGCATTGCTACTGTTCTTGACTTTTTCTGGTCTGAAGGTAGGAGATTAATCTTGTGGATTCAGGTAGTGACTTGACTTCTATTTCTGTGGCATAATCCATGTGATTTTGATTTGTGTGTAAGGAATGGGATTAAGGGAAACCACACTTGACAGATGGCTGAGCTCTTCTATACTATTATGAGATATCGTAACCTTTTATTATACCTACAGAGTTGATTCTTCAGAGTTTAGTAATATAATTCTATTCAAGATAAAGTATTGCGTGATAAAATACTGGTACTGCATTAAAGGAATTGCAGCATATAGCAATTGATATTTTGTCAAAACTGGTGCTTTATTCCATTGTGGTAATTGCAGGCAATTTTCATGGTAGGCTGAAGAGGTAAACTATGTTTCCAGGGTAACTGTGAAGTTGTTTAGCTCCTTCAGAGGTACTTTTTGCCAGAATTGAAGGTTGTTGGTATTTTCTTTTTCCTTGTCTCCCTCGCATAAATTAGAAGACTTTGCATCTTTTCAACGACCGCATGAAAAAATTATTTTTCTTTGTTTTCCTGTGCCATTTTTAGGGTGTGGTAGGGAAACAGACAATGTATGGCAGAAATGCTAATAAAGTTGCCTGGCAGCTTAATCAGGTAAAAAGTTTTTCCAAAATTTTTTTCAAGAATTTATAAACTTTTTTTCTTTTTTTTTTTTTTTGGGGGGTGTGTGTGTGTGTGTGTAGGATTTTCTTCACTGTATGCTATGCCTTTTTACGTAAAAGTTGTCAAGGATATTTATTAGCAAGTAAATCTATAAAGCCTTTCTACTTTAGAATAATTAGAGAGGTAGAAATCCTATTTAAATAGAAGACATAGCCTGTAATTCACTTTTGATAGGTGTATAGTTTGTTGAAAATACACTGATAAACTTTAGTCTGTTCTCTTTCAGATGATGCTCTGAACTAATTCTAAGCTAAATGTTTCTTTTCCAATAAATATAAGACAGAACGAAGTGACTCTAGAGTGTCACAGTATGGAAATTCCCTAAAAGATGTAAAAATCAAGGACTGTTTTCTAATTCAAATACTGGTGTTTGTCATTTTTTACTATCTCATTTTATGTATGGTAGCAAACGAGGTGAATGTCACCAATCCAAGGTTTGTGCTTGTGCTGCAGTTCTAGACGCTGCCTATCTTATGGCTAGAGGAGAAAGGGCAGAGAATCCACCTATCCTCACCTGGGCTCTTAACTGACTAGATACCAATGTATTAGGAAAATTTTAATGTCTGATGATTCAACAATTTATTACCTCTCATGATTGCCTTACAAAGAGCTATGTGTAGTGATGATTGTGTTGTTTGGTGGTTGTTTTGTTTTTTTTTTTTTTTAATACAGTTTCCAAACATCTGTAGCACTGTCATCTTGGATGCTAATTGAGCCTCTTGTGTGACTGCAGGCTCCTCTGACAGTAGTAATATGCTTCCTGGATACCTCATTTCTCCCAAAGGGAAAAAAAAAAAACCAAACCAGTTATGACTTGGAAATAGATTTTATTGAAAGAAAGAATTTGAGACTCTAAGACCTATGTTTGAAAAGTTTGCTAGCCCTTACTGCTCCATAGACTGGAGGTAAAATTTGGACCACGTGTGAAAGGAGGAAGGTCTGATCAGCAGGTCCCAGGTGGGAGGTGGATGGAGAGCTCGGGTATTCCACCTCCTGGGATTCTTTGCATGGCTCTGTGATTTTTGCTTGGGTGTTGTCCTGGACTCTGCTCCATTCAGTGCTTCTGTTTCTCTGGCTACTAGATAATTTTGAAACCAGTCCTGTCACCTCCCTTCTCTTTCACACGTGCTTGGTTACTGTAAAGTAAAAAATGAGCTTGCTTTCCTTGGTGAAGAATGTGTCGCTGCATTTGCTGCCTAGTCCTTTCCTCGGGATTAGTCTTTGTTTGATCTTTGGTCATGGAGCTTTCTCTCTTCTGTTAGGTTTTACAAGTATCCTCAGAATCAAGATGATAGAACTCCTGGTGATTTTTCTCCTGCCCTTGAGCTTTTAAATAGTGGTGAGAAAACTTCCTGTAGTCTGGAAAATTTCAGTATAGCGGTGCTTGTGGGGAATACTCTGCAGATCAGGGGCACAGGACTGGGGATCATACTTCAGAGGATTACTCTAAGCATGTCAGTTAGGGATATGGTACAGTTGTGGCTGCAGAAAACTCTCTCACACCTTTGGCTGCTCATGTGTTCAAAAATTATACTGTTTTCTTACTGGGGAGTCTCATATATCAAGAATTTTCTCTAAGACTTGGTATGTTTTCTCGAATTGATATTCCACAGGAATTGATAACTTGGCACTGCTCACTAGCCAGGGGAAGTTTCCTTTGGCAAATGAGTTTGTCATGCTGAGTAGGGTGCTGTGTAGTAATTTAAAAATTCGACTAGTAAAAGGGGGGTGTGTGTGCATGCATGTCTAAATGCAAGTTTTGAATGTTCTGCATCCAGTTACATGTCATGTCATTGTTCTTATTTTCAAGCTATTTCTTCTTGCAGGATGTTTTTCTGCATGAGGATACAAATAATGCTAGTTGGAAGTCTTTCTTTCACAGATTGGTGAATTTACATGATAATGTTTGTTGTAGGGAGGTATTTAATGTCTTAGCTTTTCTGCTAATTTATGTTATTAATTTATTTCTTAAGGCAGGCGCAGCCTTTTGGGGCTCCTTGCTTGATTCTTAAGTAGCAGACAGCTTTTGGGAGGAAAGTACTATGTCTATTCAGTACTTTAAAGAGACTTTGATGGAATAGGAGATCATACTGTATTCAGTGGGCTGTTTGTAAAAGTGAGACTGAAGTAAACTACTTAATCCTGCAGGCCCAGGCATGAAGCTTGCAGTGATGCTGTGAGCACAATCTGTATCACTTCTTTGTGCTTGATGCATGAGGGTGACTAGAACCTGAGAATGTTGCAATGTTTTAGGTGTGTTTTTTGTTTTGTATGTAGGAAGCGCCCCAAGACAACATATGGAAAAAGCCACAAACTTTTTGCTTTTGCCTCAGAAATCTATTTAAATGAAGACTCCCTGGCTGCAGTAGTAGCCTTTGCAGTGTAAACCACTGCGTGCTTGTCTTGCGTTTGTAGCCAGAGACTGGAATAATAGCGTCAGGAGAGCTGTGGAATTCCCTCTGTAGCAAACTACTCTTGAATCCTAATCGCAACCTTCTGAACGACCACAGACCTGGTAGATTTAACAGTTTAACTGAAAGGCATCATGCTTGATAAATTCTAGATGCAGCTGAACGTACAGACTTTTGCTAAACAAGTACAGTGATTTGCTCTTGGGTTGCCCATATACATGCTTCCAGTGAGATGTGACTGTAAGGATCCAATTCTGAGGAGGTACTTGCTGGATTGAAAGAGGTGAAAAAAGTTGCTTTCTTTCCTTGATTGACTTTCAGTAAGTTTGAAGGGCATACGTAAACTTCTTTCTGAACTCTTAGTCCTTTCTCTTGAAACTGTGTTCTAGTAATACTTTAAAAAAAAAAAAAAAAGTAGTAACAAATGAAAAACATAGCAAGTCAATCACTGTTTGCTTTGAGTGGCCTTCTGTGGGTGGTTTCATGCACAGTGGACTTCCCACATCTTAGGTTCTGTTAAGTGGCAGGAAAAGCAAATTCTTGAGAAAACCTGGGTATTGAGTTTTGGCTTAATATGCTAAATTTAGTATGATCACTATTCTATCTTTTTGCAGCTATTGATTAAAAAAAATCAGTAATGTTTCTCTTTTCTCATGGCTGGATGTCAGTTTACGCTAGTATGACCTGAACATCTGATCAGAAAGGGATATGTAGGTCTACTGGATGATGATTTTCCTCCGGCCTAGGCTTAAATAATCTAGACTTTTAAGTAGACTTTCATAAACAGTTTAATCTTTATATTCTTTTCTCAGATCAAGGTGGCTTATTTTCTTGCTTCTCACTGTCTTTGCTTTGTTCTGGAAATACGTAATGTTGGAGCTTCTGCAGGCAAAAAAGCCTTCAAACAACTGTCCAAACTGTTTGGGCTTATTTTTCAATGCATCTGTATAAATAAGAGATTGTTAATACATATTTTCACAGTTCCTGAATACCTTACGATTATGTTGAAACAATGGGAGATGAATTTTCTTTTTATACTCTTCATCTCTACAAAACATGCTTGAGGAGAGGAAATGAATTTTTTCTTAGGCTGTTGTGATTGTGGTGATGCAATTTGAGCAGTCTAGGACTACAGAGGGTTATTATCTGAAACATTGCTTGGTTTTGTTTTGAGTCATGTCCCATGAACATGCACTTACTCATTGGGGGGGAAATCTAGGCTCCTTTAAAGCTGTTCATTAAAAGTTCTTATCAGAATTAAGTGCCAAAACTTTCAGGTTTGGGCTATAATAAAGCTGTTGCATGCCTGAAAGAAGACAAGTGTTGGTCTTGCAGCAGTGTGAGAACTGAAAGCTTCTTACTATTGTAGTAATTACGAGTCAGGATGGTCATTAGCCTGCTGTAACAAGTAGAAAAAGATAACCAAACCTTCAGCAATTGAATTGTTATCTACACAGTTTTCACTTGGAGGGAAAAAGCATGCCTGTGCGTTCCAGCAGTTTCTTCAAAGAGTGTATGTATCCAGCATACGAATGGCTGTAGCTTTGGTGTAATTTTTATTTGTCTTATTTTACAGAATTAGCACAAGCTTTAATGTGGGGTAGTAGGAGTTTTAAGTCTTTTTTTCCAGGTCAAAATACCCCTTTAATTTGGTTGGGGGCTGGGGAGAGAATTGCCATGAGCCGAGTGGCCTCTTAACTCCAGCTACAGGCTTGACCCAGTTACAGTTCGGCAGCGAAGTCTGCAGAGCTCTGGCATCGCTGGGAAGCGCGTGTGCTCTTTGAGCTAGGCCAGCCCAGGAACAGACAACTTTAACTTTGCTGCAGAAGCAGCGCTTGGATGCAAATAAGATGGATGGCAAAAATAGGAGAAAAAGACATTAGATGCATTTTGTTGTTTACATCTAAAATACATAGGTTTGGCACATTGGAGAAGAGGTGAAGAAGTGAAGATGTTAATGCTTTATTTTGTTAGCTTTTCTTTAATTCTAGTAGTTAAAAACAATTTTACCCTTTGTAGTTTCTAAGGGTCAAAAGCTGCCAGTATTTTAGTGAAATGCATGAAAATACGAGTGTTTGTGTGTGCTTTTGCTGATGCAAACAGTGTTGTTGCCATACACGTCAGTCCCTTCTGTTTATATTTTCATAGTGACTTTTTTCTGGTCTTAGTATTGGTTAAATACATGCTTTCTGTGCCTTTGAACAAGTAATAGTAATAAATGTCAAGTTCTAAAACTTGTTGTTCCTACTGTTGTAAAACTAAGATGATCTTTATTTTACAGCGTTGATGAGAATTTGAAAGACATAAATAGGAATGGAATTTAAATTTGTCTTTATTATGCTCTTTTAATGAGCTCAGACTTCAGCTTAGATTAAGTCTGGCCGCTTTTTCAATTCAGCCATAGTATCAGTAACTCTTGCTAGGGAGCGAGTTGTGCCAAAATTTAAGAGGGATGTTTATCTGCTGCAAGTATGTTCAACCATACAAGGCTTTCAATGGACAAAGCTGTCTCATCCGTAACGAAAGCATTTGGCCCAGCAAAGCCATGATACATTTTAAACAGGGTTGGAATTTTTGGCCACCATAATTGTGTTTGATATTTCATGAGAACACTCAGAATTCTTCATTGAACAAAATGAGCACAGATGCCTTTCTAAAATGGGTATTTATGCTAAAGTTGTGCAGCTCAGCTGGCTCGTTCCTTTACTTAGAGACCTTACAAGAAATGTCATTTTTATTATTTGTTGTCAAACAGTGCTCTGACTGTATTGACACTACTAAATGTCAGATATTAGTATAATCTGCCCTTAGACTGTTTTAAGCAACATGATGGCTGCAGACTTACCTAAATATCATCCTATTCTTGCAGTACGCATGTACAAATGATACAGGGTTTTTCTTTTGCATGTTTGAGCCTGCAATAACAGTTATGTCCAAGAAAATAGATAGCCTGATTTATGCAAATAATATTAAGTATTTCTAAACCATGTTTGAATTTATGTCTCTTGTAATTCTTACTAGTCATCATAATGTTCAGTTTACGTTCTTCACAAAATGAATATTAAAAAAAAAAATATCACTGCAGCTCTCTGGTTACTGCTTGCAAAGGAGAGATTAAATGAATTGATTTGATTACAGTAGTGTTTCTAGTACAACTTCAGATTTTTTTGTTACTCTCCTAAGTACAGTTTTATGTACTAGGAAAGAGATGCTCACTTTTGCTGCGTGGTTGTGTGAGGCTGCAGGAGAGGTTTCCGCATGTCTGACGTGTTCTCACTAAACTTGACAGGGCAACGGATGTTTTCTTGACTTCTTCCTTATTATAGTTGAATCACAGTACGCGTGGGAAAGACTCATCAATAGTTACAGATCAGCATTTCAAGAAGGTCAGGGAAACTGATTTCTGCATGGTGAGCATTATGTTAATTCAGTTGTTAAACATATTGGAATTGCGCTTCCTTTTGCTTCTGCAGTGCTTGCAGATTCCATCAGAGCCTTTGCTCTGCGCTTGGAGTACAGAGGGTTAGTTTTGGACAGGGAGAAGCTTTCTTGTATGCTGTATTGTAATCGCATGCAAGAAACGTGTCTGCAGATCTCAGTTTGAATTGAGTTCTTTGCGCGAAGGACTTGCTTTAAATAGTGTTACTGTCATGTTGGTGCTTATGTGTGAAAATGAAATCTAAGGAGATGATACCAGGATAGAAAGGTTGAAGCCTTGTTTAGGATGAAATACATATTTTCCTCTCCTGAAGGCATTTTTATATTGGGATAAAAGGCTAGGGTAGACTAGCAGCTGTAATGATTGAATTCATTGTTTATGTGCGTGCAAAAATGAAATGAGAGTGTGTACCAAAGCAGATGTGTAACTTCGGCCCCATTACTGACACCTCTTACAAACAATACTAAGCCTTTTCTCTCATATTTGGTCTTGAATACTAGGAATGTTGTATTACTATTTTTTCCTAACCAGTATGTGTAGTATCTTTAGAGATTATTGGTGATGCGTTAAAGCGTATGTGATACAAGTGTAAAGTAATGATTACAGTGTTTCATGTTTGTTGATATTGGACTGTTGCACACAATGTAAAAAGTAGCTAATTTTGAATCCAGGTTTTTTTGTACTGTAGATTTATGGTTAACTGAGATGGTTTTTGCACAAGCTTGGTTCTGTAAGGAGCAGGTAGTATGTTTTTCAAATTGTCTCAAAGTCTTGGCTCAGGTCCATTGAGTTTTTTTTTTTGTTGTTGTTTTTTTTTTTTTTTTTTTTTAAATGTAACAGGTTTAATCCCAGATTAGTACACTTTCAAAATGCTGTCTTTATAGGTGCTGAAAATGGTTACTTTGAGGTTAAAGATCTTGCCATCTTTTCTGTTTCACCTTGGTTCTAGAAGTGATTGTGCTCTTATGTCTGTTATGTCCTTTCTAAAAACACTGGAAAGTTGAACTTGCTGGTATTGCTGCTGATGAATTAAAAGCATCATTATAGCTCGGGACAGTTGGAGCCTTCCCACAAGTTCTCAGGGCAGGGTGACTTCTGCTTTCCTGCCTACCTCCTGCTCAGGGCTGCTGTAGCCTGGATTTTTCTTACTGCTTTAAAAGCTTAATAAACTATGGCCTGCTCCATTTTCTGCTTATGTTGGCTCCTTCAAATACTGTGAGGCAGCTCTGTTCTGGAGATCTGCATCTTGGCATCCTGTTAATTACACTGGTTCCACCAGGACTCAGTTGCTGATGGGAGCGCGGAAAAAGCCTGTGAATATGGGAGGGGCACCTAAACCCAGCACTTTGAGAACGTCTTCAGGAGTGTGGAGAAGGAGGTAATGAAGCAGACGGCAGGTTAGCATCTGGAGAGCTTTAAAACTGCTAACAGCACACGTTGGAAGGCAAAGGAAGCCATTTGGACACTTGGTGGTGTGGCAGCTTCCTGCTCAGCTGCTCTGGCCTGGGGTGTCAGTCCAAGTCCCTGGCATTGCTCTGAGTGTGATGGCTGCTGGCAGTGCTTGATGGGCTCTGGTTGTGGAACTGATTGATGTGTTTGAGACCAGGGGTAGTAACTGCTAATGAATCAGAGAGTCGATACCTGAACTGGTCTTCAAAGAGTAGCTAGAGAATGTACTGTTGGCCAGATTCAATGGCTCTGCTCTCGATTACATCTGGAGAGTGTGCAGTTTTGGTCAGGTAGATCTCTTCTCCCATCCTGTGTATCTGATTTTGTTCACCCTGGTTTTTATCACCTTGGCTCTTGAACCTGAAGACTTCTGGGGAGGGGAACTCACATTGATCAGTGTGATTCCTGGGCTCCAAAATATGCCTATGTCAGCTATTCGTTATTACCCTGCCTTAAAATGTAGGTGATCTCTTTGTTGCTCCATGTATTCTTTGACAGTGTGTGCATTTTTTATTAAAGTGTTTTTATGTTACTCTTTTATCTTCATTTTGATGTGTTAAAGTGTTTGTGGCTTCTGTGCTTAAAACTTACCAGAAAGTTTTAAAAAAACACTGTTCACTTGTGGTTAAAAATTCATTTTTGTGCTAAAGCTTGTGAATGTTGTTTAAGCAGCCACTTAACACTTTCCTTCGCCTCCCCTCCATGCCCCTGTTAGCGTGGCGTGCTGAACATGGGGGTGTGTTCCACACAAGTGTTTGTTCACAGCTAGGCACTTCCAGGTTCTCAGTGCTTCCACGGTTTGGATTTCAGTGCTGGTTTTTTCATGCTTCTACTAGCATTTTTTTTTTTCTTCTTCCACCCCCCTCAAGAAAAAATATTAACATTTTATGTGTCTGAACTGTTGCCCTTCAATTAATAGGCAATTTTGCCCTTTCTGTGCTTTCTCAAACATATGGGGAGATGGAGGGGATTGCTTTGTAGTCATAAAACTTCTAGATAGTGTGTTGACCAATAATGCATTATAGGCCTTGATTTTGCAGAATAACATCATGTTTCTAAAGAACAAGGTAGTAAACAATGGCTAATGTGCATGTGCAGGCTTTGTGCTGTCAGAGTTCTCTGCTTAAACATGCTTTTGTTCAGAAATGGGAAGAAATACAGTGTCACTGCTTTGATTTGTTACAGCCATACACAAACCTCTGATGCTCTGTTCAATTTGTATCGCGTTGAAGCAAGAGGAAACACTTTTGTGGATTGCTGATAACACTAACCTGCTAGCAGGTAACAAGTTTACATACAAATTAGCAAAAACAGCCAGTGTCTCTGAAATGGGTAGTTGCATTGGTGGGGGAAAAAACCCTTAGACTATCTCCTGCATATGTGAAAAGCTAGATGTGACCACTGAAGGAAAAATTTGAGCCTTATCATCAAGGTAGCAGCAGGAGCTCCTCTAGCACATGAAACATTCTTGACATAGCAGCTTTTTTATGGGTATGCAGCTTGGGGCAGATTATTGACGCCTGACAGGAGTCAGCACCCTGCTGCAGTAACGTATCCTGCCCAAATGAATGCTGTGTTGAGTATACAAGGAAGAGATCAAAGAGCTGTCTGAAAATTGTTAACAACCTGAGAGGCAAAAAGATTAATTTCAAAGTGTGTAATTGTTTTTCAGAGCAGGGGATGACATAAGGGATTTTGGCTCATAGAATGATAAATGCCACCAAGTATTTTGCTTTTATAACAATATTTTATTTGACTCAAAATAGATCCACCCATCTCTTGCTAGTCTAGTAATTTTTTCAATATTTATGGGACATGGGAAATTGTAAATCTGATGGTCGCGTCCATTTGAATTTGTGTGAGTTTTAATGGCTCCATCTGTATACTGAAAAGCATAACTAGAGTAAAATTAATCCAGTTTAAGATCGTTAATAATTTGCTTGTTCAAAATTGGGTCATCTTTTATGTAAAGCATTTGAATTGCTGCTATAGGAGCAAGAGTTTGGGCAAAGGAGGATTTTATCACATAACCTACCCTGCATAATAAAAAATGTGCTGGGTAAAACAGCTGAGACCAGTATTTTCCATCCTGTGTGGTGTTGGCCCACCAGAACTGGTGGTGAAGTTGGATTTTCAACGTGGGCAGGCTGTTGTTGAGTGCACTGGAAAATTTCCCCCAGAGTTGATGCCAATGACATGTAAACTCAAATCCAATTTCAATTCTACTATTCCCTCCATTTTGCCTTAAGTATTTCTAGGTTATGGGGACCACGCATAAAAAAGGGTCAGTCATAAAAACTCCTCTGTATTCACATGTCTGAGAGAGTTGTGTTGGGATCTGCTCCTGCTGGTGCACAAAAGGAAGCTTGTCAGTGAAGCTGGGGTTTGTCTTGGCAGTGCCAGTCAGCCCTGTGCCTGCAGACCCCAGCACTCAGGACGGAGGTGCTTCCCCCTTTCTAGGCAATTCAGTATTATATGCGCTGCCGCTGTTGTTATTGTCAGCTGTTAAGAACGTTGTTAGTCAAAATTTGCTAGATAGTGCCTATGGCTTTTTTTTAATGTTTGTACCCAGCATGCTTAGTTGCATCCTGTGGTAATTCTGAGCTGAATCTTGGAGAAGCAAAGCTTGGTGCAAGGCGTTGTTGTGGTGTCAGCACCTGGTGTCACTGCTGGCAGTACCTTTGAAAGCTGCTCTGTGGGACCACCTGCCTGCCTTGGCATGTGAATGGGGGGAAGTAAGAACTTGTGTTGTTTATTAATGCTAATTCTGTCAGCCTGTTGTCATAGTGTTTGTCTTTTCCAATGGTAACAGTGAGATGTCATTATTGTCCACTTCAGATAGGTGCTGCCATGGTGCAGCTTTGTGGCAAGCTTGTTCTTTAAGACAAAGGTGGCTACAACTTAGAGGAACAGGCTTAGAAGTTGTTCATTTGTTCATGGAACAGAATAATCCGTTCCTGGGAATCATCTGGTCCAACCCCTTGTTTAGAGCAGGGCCAGTTCAGAGTGTCTTTCTCCCATTACGCTGCAGTTCATTTCTAGGGTAGTGCTTGGGACAAGTATTTTGGGCTTTAGTATGGTTGCTTGTTGACCAAGCTAGACTACATGCTTCTGTTATGACTAACACAAATATTTGAAAGGCAGAATGGTGGACTGAATGGAGAAATTGCTGCTAGACAGTATTGGCTGTCTGTATTGAAAGAAAATGTGTAGTTAGGAGCGAAATCCAAAGCTGTTGAACACAAAGCTTCTTAGTGTATGATTTTTTTTAAAGAAACAAGTGGAAAATCGGCCAGTGAAGACATCAAATGGTATAGCTGTAAGAGCTGGAGCAGAACATAAACATTTGTAACAAGATTAGGCAATGACAAATTTCTTTTTAGCTAGGTGAAAGCTTAGAAACAGCATAATCTATTAGAGCATCTTTGCTCTAAGTATTTTGTCTGTAGGTGGCATGTGCTATTCGTGAATGAATCTTTTAGCTAGTGATTGTGCAGCTTCAGAATCTGTCCTTCAAGACAAGTACAGGTATAAAACTAATACAGTGTAAATCCTCTTTCTTTTTGCAGAAGCAAAGGAATCTTAATGCTTACACCTCAAATACAGATGTTAGTCATACCCGCGCCCTTGTAATGTGTGCAGAACTGGGGCTGTGGTGGTTACACAGCTCTTCACCTTCTTGCGGCACTGAGCAGGTACTGGCCTGTACGTGGGTCTCTGCACCTCTGCTTCATTGCATAGAGGGATGATGTTCTCCCCGTTGCCTGGCAGGTCTGGCTCTGCTCCGCCCTATGAGCAAACTGCATTTTCCCCAAAGACATTTTCCCAGGGTCAGTTCGAAGTCGCTGTTTAATAATTGTTGGCAGTGGTTGTATAGTGGCCTGAGACAGCTGGCTTTGAACCTTCATGGTGAGAACAAATCCTGAGGATTAAAACAGGAGGAAAGCTGTCTTCCTTATGGAAACTCTGCAGTTTAGCTTTGCCCAGGTGTTCTGTCTTGGAGAAGATGCACACATATATATACACACATATTTAATATTTACTCTGTCGTGATTCTTTTTGGTCTTCTGTCACATCACTGTTTCCTTTGTCCTCCATTTTATGGGTTCAGGTTTTCTTCAGATGATTAAACTGTTGAAGTGATCTCCTAGCAATGTTGAATGTAGTGCTCTAAGGCCAGTAGCCTCAGGTTTTCTTAAAGTCTTGATGAAACTCCTTTTGTTCTTTTCTCCATATGGCAATACCTTAATCCCTTTCTCAGCAATCAGATGAACATATAAAAGACATAGCATTTATAAATTAGTAGTGGTGATTCCAAGTCAGTCACAGAACAATGAGAACTGGCTATAACTTCTGAAGGTGGTTTACTGGGCCAGGCTACAAATGCGTTTTCCAGCGCTGGAAATCCTGTTAGAATTTGAAGAGGAAGATCAGAGGATTATGGGCTTTGTCCTTTCTTACAGTCCCTTCTGACACAAAAGCACCTGCCATGCATAAAGGCAAGCAGGAAATGTCTTCTCACATCATGCTATTTCTGTAATATAGTGACCTTCAGAAGCTCAGTTTCTATGAAGTGATCTGTTCGCTCTGATTCCTTCCTGGGTGCAGAGGGTGATGTGTCAGGTTTATTTCTGAAGGCTTCATAGCCTTTGCTTGCAAGCAGTAGTTCTGTGAAGGCACTTGCCTATTTTTGTAACCAGTAGGTGGATTTTTTTTTAATAAATCAAAGCCCACAGATCTGTTTGACTTGATACTTTGACTTGCATGCCACTTCAGGTCAGAAGCAGACCCATCTCTCATGGGTAATTGGAGTGTTGCACCTTTTCCAGTTCTCATTAGCTTTGCTTGTTTCCGTGGTGGCTGGCAAGCTTTGCAAGGTGTTTCGCTGCAGAGATTTTCTGAGTAGTATTTTAACATTGCATTTGCTCCGTGAATTAAAGAGCTTCAATGTCAGTGTCCATGTCGTGTTCACCAATGTCCTGGAAAGAAGCGGTCCCAATAATATCATTGCTGTTTATAAAGTCTGAAGGCAATGAGCGAAACAGAAAACGCAGTGGTGATACCTGTGTCCTGTCAGCTCTGAGATCAGAGACAGTTAGCCTTTGTCTTTCCTTTCTGCCAAGAGGACAAGAAGTATGCACAATTACAGTAAATATTTCCAGGTGTGGGTGGTCTCTCAGCTCCTTTTACTGTTGAAACATGGTACTGAACATGGTATTCTGTAGGGGAGTATCAAATGGAAGAATGCCAAACTTTTTTTTTTCAGTCCTGTATTTCTGCCTGTGCTGCAGACAGCTGGCTCATCCATCTCCTTACTCTCCTTCAGCTGCGTCCATGGTGTGCCTGCCAAATGAGAGCATTCACACTCAAAGCTGGAGCCTCTAGAGAAAATGCAGCCCTGCCTCGCCTCTGTGGGCTTCAGCTAGAAAAGGATGGTCAAAAGTGCCACCTGCTCGAGGTCAGAGGGATCAGTAGCTACTTGATGTATTTCTGAAGCAATAATGAACCAAATTTCACCTCTTGAAAAGCAAGGTCATGGAGACCATACACTCAAAGGAGGTATAAATAAACTAATATGTGATTAATTTCATTATATTTGTGATGTACAGTGTAAGAATACAAAAGCAATAGCTGGGGTTTTAACCCTGTTCCTTTAGAATCTGTGCAGAAAAACTCATTCTAATAAAAATTTATTTTAAATATAGTTAAAAGTGAAGTTAAGCTTCCTGCAACAAGATGACTGTGGTGTTCCTACAAATGAACCAGGAGGAAGCTTTATAATGATTCTGAAAATGTTTGAGAAGAAATTTTAGTTTCCAATTAAAGTATCCACCCACCGCTGTGTCAGGGATATAACCCCGCTGACCTTTGGGAACTGCCAATAGAATAGAGTTCTACCTGAAACAACTGAACATATTCGTCTAAGAGCCTTAGTTTGACTTCTTTTTCTGTATTCAGTTCCATAGTCAATTTTTCTTGCTTGTAGCCAAACCTGATCATTAATATTTCATCTGGCATGCAACGCAACTGTTTCTGGAATGTCTTTTTTTCATGCTAAATGGCATATAATGGGGGGAAGTTATTTGCAGGTCTTGTTTGTGGGTGAAACGCATTTATGAGGATGAAACCTAAAAGAATATTAACAGGAGTTGAAGCTGACGGCAAAAGCAAATGTTTGATGATGTAAGCAAACAAAATAGCGCTTTCTGAGGCTTGCTGGGAATACCAACCTTCTGCACAAACATGCTTTTAGCTTGACTTCAGCCTTATCCAGTAATTTGTGTTGTTCCTGCTCAATGTCATCCTCTGTTGGCAGAAATCAAGATTTTGCTTTTGTTCTCTATTTCAACTGCCAAAAGAATTGGACTTTCTGAAAATACCCACCCACTAATGAGCCGGGTGGAATCCCTCATGCTGAATGCTAGCTGGAAATAAAAGATGACTCACTCAGGAGGGTGAGGATTCACAGCATCTGCTACCAAAAAATGATGATTCGCCAACATTTCAAAGCATTTTTCCTTTGGTTAGGGTTTGTTCTAGCTCGGTCTCACGAGAGTTTTGAAACAAATTAGACACTCTGTGAAACTCGGAAGGGAAAAGAGTTTACTCTGAAACTGTCAATGGAAGGGTTGTGGAGAATGAAATTATGGAAGAATGAGATATAATGAGGTAGTTGTACAGGTCAGAGGAAATGCCTAACGTGCTCTTTCAGTCTGTGTGCTCTTGATGGATCTCCCTCTTGAAGAGGACACACTGGCAATGTGTATGAAGACGAAAAACCCTAACCAAGAGTCTGGTTTTGACAAAGTTTATCTTGACA
Organism: Astur gentilis; assembly: GCF_929443795.1. Lineage (NCBI taxonomy): Eukaryota > Metazoa > Chordata > Aves > Accipitriformes > Accipitridae > Astur > Astur gentilis. The sequence continues at coordinate 15,357,469 of NC_064886.1, read as the reverse complement.
GAGGAGTAGTTGTCCTTAATTGCTTATAGAACAGTGGTAATTGCCCCCAAAACTCAGAGTGCAGAAATTTTTGGAGGCCTTTGCAGTGTTAAAATCCCTGAAAATGGGTAATTGATAATAAATGTGATGGCCATGCAGGGGAAACTATGGTCACAGTTGATGTTTGGAAGGATCTGGTTTTGCTGGGAAGAATAATAGATTCTTCCTTTAAAACCATTTGGTGAAGAGCGTTTTGTTGGGCAGGAAGTGTGATGAGCGCTATGTCCATCAGTGCTGCATGATGGAAACTGGGCTGCCTGAGGGGAAAGAGCAACAGAACAAGCAGGCTGATAATCCAGAATCTAACTGGACCTTTTAAAGGGTGAAATTCTGAAACTGTTTTCTAGAAATAACTGGAGGCAAACCCCTCTAGTTCCTGGTCTGTTCCACCCCCCTGCCTTTTGTTTCTCAACAGAGTGTAGACACATTGCTGGACAGACAAGGACCAGGGGTGTTACTGCTCACTAGTGGTGACTGATTTTTTTTTTTTTTAGACTAATCCTTAATAATTACTTTTTATATGTGACACACATTGTTATGAAAACTCTATAGGACTGACAGCTGCAGAAGTAGACAATTACATATAATTTTTTTCACAAGTCATTCCCTCCAGACCGATCTTTGTCTCACAAATTCAAGGAGATTTGGAGGACGACTACCCCTGCCCCACAGATGTTGCAGCGCATTCTGTCTCAGTTACGGAGAGTTGCGTTTTGCTGTTGAATCCGATTTTAACATAAGTTAATGTGTTTTCTTGAATGCTTGTCTCGACTGTCCTGCTACACCAAGAAAGTAATCTTAGATTTATGTTGTCCATTATATGGACACGCAAGTGTATTTAACATCAAATTTTTGGTTTGCTATAAATGTTTTTGCCTCTGTGGGGCCAGTTTGAATTACTGAAGCTACTTGCTTGTGGTGCCTTATAATTTGTTACCCTTCTAACTACCTTACCTTTGTAACGTGGATATTAAAATATAAGGTGTAAAATTTTCACTCTAGTACGGAGGTGGCAGCACATAATCAAAAGGATTGTTGATAATACCTTTGTACTTTAGTGCATGTCTAGATCTCAGTGAAGTTCTAACAAGTGATGATAGTTAGCAAATGTACTGGCAATAGCAATTAGAGATTTACAAGTGCTTGTAAATGCTGCTATTTATAGGATGGGCACTTTATATAACAAAATGCTAATCTTTTTCTGCAGTGGGAGAAAATGTCAGAGTGGAGTATTTCATCTTTGTGATGGTACTGGACTATAATATCCAAAAGAACAGTACTTTGTACTTTTTTAAAAAAACCAAACAAACCTGAAAGGCTTCAAATAGGCTTGCACTTGGGGAATGGAGAAAGAATATTTTAAATTTTGCAATGCTTTGGAATATTGGTATTAAAGATCTATGGAGCCTTGCAGGTCATATCTGTCTTGTGAGATTTGGAATATGTATTTTTAGTTCTCAACCTGTTAATTTTGATTATTGAGAAGCAGAACAAGCGCCTTGTTCTACTGAACTTCTCACTGTGAGTCTGGGTAAAGATCATTTAAATGCATTGTATTACCTGTTCTTACTTTGTGAATAAATTTGTCCAGGGATATTTTTAAAAATTAGAGCCAGTAGGACAGTATTTTTGTTAATCTTTCTCTCTAAGAGACCCTGTATGTCCTCTTAAATACAACTGATGGATCCCATTTCAGTGAATGACGGTACTAATAATGCGAATCAGGCTTAAATCCAAGAATAGAAAAAGCCTTTGTTTTCCTGAATTAGTTGCATCTACTTAGTTATGAAAGTTTCAGAAAAGGTTTTTCTTTCTTTTTGTGTTATTTTGGTTGTGCTGTAGTAAGTCTTATGTTCTTGAGAGTATTCATACACATGGTTAAGTTACTCTTTTCTTCATACGTGCACATTAAGTGATAGGATCTGCTCTGTTAATTCTTATTTAATCCAATCAGCAACTCTCCAAGTGTTGTAGGAAACAGCAGAAGGATGATTGCTTAGGATAACTGATACGAATTGCTGTAGACTGATGCCAATATGTGGTCAGTGAGGAAAGGAAGAAAACAAAAAAGAAGTTTTTCTTTTTAAAGACTGAAACACTTAAGACAATGGGGAAGTCTTTTGTAGAAGGAATGAAATAAATCTTATATTGTTTTGTGTCTGTGCAGCGTATATGGTCATTACACTTGTTTTCAGTAGCACCTGTGGCTTGCTATAGCAATGAAAACCTGCAGGACAGATGAATATATAGTCGTTGGCAAAGCTATGTTTTCAGAAGGTGCTAATATATGTAGTTACAAAAATCTCTTCCTGTATTTACACAGTAGGAGTAATTTTTTTTATACTGGTAGCAGATTTGCTGGCAAAGTTGTGTCTAAAGAAGGAAAATCTTGTGTTTATTTGGTAGTTTTCTACTGGAGTATTCTTAGTATAAACAGAAACGGATAGTCACTGTTGGAGCCATGCTTTCTGCTTGTTTTCAATTTTATAAACTATTTTTGGTGTGTGGGTTTTTGTTTTTTTGTTTGTTTGTTTTTTTAATAGCAGAGATGTTTTTCTCTGTGGAATTCTTATGCTTTCTATCCTTACAAAAGACAGATGGACTTGTTTATCTGCTATGAGGTTCAGGGACAGATTATAGATTATTTTGCTTTGTGTCATTTAAAACATTCTTATTTATGAGCAAGGAGGTTGGCAATAATCACGTGATTCATGGTGGAAAAATTATCTGCAGGCTGCTGCTCCTGTTGTCCTAATAGGCTTAAAGGAATTACCACTGATGTAAATAATAGTTCTGTGTGCTGCTGGTGGGCAAGGCAGGGCAGGCAAATGCTAAATATAAAGGGTGTGTTTTGGGTAAAGCCTTTCTCTTATGATTTTTGCAAAAACAACACTGAAGTGAATAATCTATTTTGATTTCTAATGAGCAATGTTAATGATCTTTGTAAAGATAGATTGTTTAATTAAAAATACAAACAATACCTCAAGACATTAAGATTTTAAGACTCAGTTTGAGCCTGGAGTGGTGTTTGCATGTGCATCTGTAACACCCTGTAGTGGTTCAGCTTTGCCTAGGAAAAATCACAGTTGCAGTTGTTTTGAAGCTGAGGAAGAAGAGCAGCAGGTGAAGAACCAGGCCTTCGTGTTCCATTCTTTCCACTAAAAGCAGGAAGATTTTAAAAAGATATTTCAGTGCCATTTATTATTCCATTTGTGCATGCAGAATGTACCCCAGAACAGCCCAGGGGATCTTGACTGAAGCTTAGGGAGCACAAAGAAAAATAGTGCCCAGAAAAGGTGACAACGTGACTTGGGTGCTTTGCTGAATGGAGTGGGGACATGTAGAGGATGCTGTGGCAGCGTGGGACAGCGCAGCTGGTGTGGCCACGGCAGCATGTGCAACTTGGCCGACTGTCCCTCAACTGAGGCAGGTCAGGGAAGGGAAGAACATATTATAGCTGATGATGAGGGATTCACAATTGTAATAATACAATTAGAGTGGTAATACTAAATATTAATAGCATCTAAAATTCTCGTGCGATATAATTTACAGCTGATTTTTTAAAATTGCCCCAAATTTTGTTCATTGCCAACTTGACTAGATTCTATTTTATTGCACATTTATCTAAACCAAGGTGTGTATTTCAAAACGGAGACACAATGTCTGGTGGATGTTATATGTGGCATTGATAACATGATTTGCCTTTTATCAATTGTACAGCTTTTTGAAATTCTAGGAGCTTTATAATTTTCAAAATTGGGTGATATTTTTTCCCCCAAGTATTTTGTTTTCCTTTTTTGAAAACTTGTCTGTTTTGGGCCACATATCTGTTGTATGGTATCTGAGCAATAAGAAATTAAACCCGAACACTGACTTCACTAGATCATGTAGGAAAAAAGCTGTAAAGCTGAAGTGTAGTGTAACAAAACTAAGGAACAAATATCATCAGAGTGGGTAAATTGTGGTTTAGGAATGTTGGCTGGAGAAACGAGTTGTACGCTGTTAGCAAGGATTATGTCCTGCATTGTATACTCGCTGCCTTGCGTTCCGTTGAGGATCAAGTTTTATTCCATTTAAGAAGCTCTGTACCCCCTCCTTCTTTTCCAAAGAAAAAGCACTACAGAATGATAGGAGCAAACGTATTCTCAAATACTGCAAGACATGCTATTTTTACAGCTTAATTTTTTGCTTTGTGGCATTTCCTGTTAGCATTGCCCTTATTTCAGCAAGTGTTACTATTTTACTTTTAGAGCGTAACTGCTTTTCACAAAACCTTTGCATCCTTGGAATGTGAGAGTATTTTAATCGGATTTTGATGATGTTTCTTAGAATAAGGAGTGGGAGATGGAGGAAGATTTCATTAAGATCTGTAAGATTGTGGAAGGGACGGATTGATTCTGATAAGCTGATTGGGTTAGTGACCATTTTGGAAAGGAGAGGTCATGGACTCGAAGGGGACTGGCATAGTGTGGAAGTAGTTGAGGCAGAATTTCAAGTGGATTGAAAGATGAAAGGGTACAGGCAAGGTGAACAGAGGTCATTAGCCTGCCTGAGAGAGGAAGGCCTAAATGCAAGGGACAAAAATAAATCTCTGCAATTTATGGTGCCAGTGTGGTGTTAGTGTGTTCAAGGGAAGCTGAAGGTGAAGTAACCATTTTTCCAGGCTGCAGACTCAGGAAGGCAATATTCTGGGGTTTTTTAATATTCATATGCAGGGGGCTCCATTTTGCACACAAACTACAAATAGGCATATTAGTAAGGTAAATATGCACCAAAATAGATCAGGAGAGAGGAGTCCAAAGACTGCCCAAACGTAGACAAGAGGGTAGCAGCACAAAATTGAGCCCCTGAGTGAAAGACTATGAAATACAGTACAAATTTCCTGAAAATTAAGAGTATGACAGCTTTTAAAGGGGAAAAAAAAAAAGAAAAAAAAAAAAAAAGGTGCATCTAACCTTACATAGCCACCTGCATCTGCTACAAAGTTTAAATATACTTTTTATTAGGAAAAAATCAGGTTACTTCTTGTTGCTGGTATTCTAATTACTGCTGGTTTTCCCTCATCTCTGCAGTAAGAATATAATTAAAGCCAAAGCTAATCTCCTGCTTTTGTTGGTGAGATACTGGAAAAACTGCTTTGTCATGGTAAAAGTCATATTTTGATTGAAAATCAGCCGTTTGAAGGTCAGCTTCTCAGGTAGCACTTCACATACTGTTGTCACAGGAGATTTACAATAGAAAGTAAATTACAGTAATTGAGATTACAGTAATACAGAGTGCTCTGTTTAACCAGTGATTGACAACACTTGAATTTGCAAACAGTATAGTACTCATTGAAATGTGATTTTTAGCTATGTTCAAATTTGGTCCGTCTATTGTGCAGACCAAGTTATTTACCCTTCACCTTTCAGTTACACCTTTCAGGCTTTAGGTGATAATTTCTTCTTGATTCTTTAATAACTGTCTGAAAAATAAACATTCTTTTGCTTTATACAGTTAAATCAGGTGATTTTATACTTCAAAATGGGAGCCAGCTTTTTTCCTCAAAATGCTCAGGATTTTTGTCTCATGTGGTATATTACCTGTGTAGATCTGGGTATGTGCCACACTTGAGTCTGAACACTCTTTGTTTATTTGCAGGAGAGGTCTGATCAGTGTTGCTGAAGTGATCGCTTTCCCCTGTTCTGAATGTCATCTTGGCGACTGAGATCTTGTTTTCACTATGAGAAGTGAATCGGGTTGTACAGATTGGTTGCAGCAGAAAATGCAAATTATGGTAAGTGGTAGCAAAGCTTTTAGAGTTTTGTAGATTATGCGTTTCTTTCTGTTGTTTAATTGTAGGCCTTAGCTAATAGATAACAGGTAACACTTTCAGTCACACCAATCTTGATATTTTTTGATAGTTTGAAAGTACGTACTCAATGAGTCTGGCCAGCTATTTATATTGTAAAAAGGAGTTGATGTTTGTATGTTAACATTGAGATGTCTGCTTCAGAAAAGACGTTAATTTCTTTATTTTTAAGTATCTGGGTTTTGTGATGTATTCTTTGGTTGTTAGGTGTAATCAATGAATAATGGTGTTTCTTGCTACTTTTTGAGAGGAGGAGGAACAGTATGTCTTTCATTATATGATAGACTCTGTAAACAGCATATCTGAAAGGCACCTTAATCTGAGTTTAGCAACCTTGTGAATTTAAATTAGAATGATGTTATTTGATGTTCATGCTGACTTTACATCAATACTTGAATTTTCTTTGTTTTTTTGCAGATTCTTTTTCCTTGTTGGATTTTTTCAATTCTGTTGAATGCATAATTAAAACTATGGCAACAAGAGTAGAAATAAATTCTACTTTGGCGTCTTTGACGACAGTACCTGACTTAAATGAAATCAGAAATGAGGATAAATCACAGCGTGTGTACTTAAGTGTGCTTTCAGATGCAAGTAACAAGACAAAGGAGGCTTCAACATCACTAACTCTTGAAGAGAAGAACAAGTTTGGGAGTACTTTGAGATCTGCAACAATGCCGTCACTAGGATCAAGGCCAAGACTTTTCCCAAAGCCTTTTTCTAAAGAGAAATCTTCAGATAGTTTTACGAATGTAAAACCACCTATTCCGGCTTTCAGATCAAGTAGTCTTATTAGAAAGGCCACTGAAGAAACATCATCTGTTAAGGTATTAAGTGGAAATGTTCCTCCATTAGTAGATCAGAAAGTAATTGAAGATGAAAATAAGGCTGGCAGTGAAGTAGTCACAAACATGACTTTCTACACAGGTCCCAGTGCGAATACTGTCATTCTTTTTGAGACAGCAGGCACAGAGCAATCAAAGATAAGCCTGGCCCAAGAAAAAAGGGCTGCTGATGACCACAGAGTATTTAGTACTATGCAAACAAAAGAGCTTCAGTGCAACATGAAGCTGGAGAAACCATCTCAGCCATCTGAGACATCCAGGAATCCTGAAGGGTCTCTTCATAGGCAGATATCGCTTTCCTCCAGTCTTAGACCAGTCTCTTGGAACTCCCTCAAAACTGGTGAAAAAAAAGATGCTTGTGAAGTTCATCCAGGGGAGAAAAACAATGATGATGCAAATAATATCTACAGTAAAGGTGATTTCTCTATTGATATGCAGCAAAGGCCAAAACATAGACCAGTATCTGCTATTTTTCTGGAATCACTACGAGATCAAAAGCATCGTACTGTGGAAGCTTCTGAGGAAGAATCTCCTACAGAGAAATCCTGGGTTAGAAAACCAAGGCCTTTGTCCATGGACCTGACAGCTAAGTTTGAACATAAAGATCTTTCTTCTTGCAAGAAGACTTGTTCATCTCATGAAAGCAAGGAGAATGTATCAGTAATTTCTTTTACTGATGTTGGCTGTCACGATCAGTCTGAAATGGGGCCAAAAACTGAAGAAACTGAGTTTAATAAAGGCAGTTCTTCTAAAACAAATTTGAAGTGCAGTAGTCAGGACATTGGCATCCTAAATAATGGAAAATACATATGGGAAACAAAGCTTAAATCTAAAAGTGAACAAATTGAGACAAAACCAGAAATAACGACTAGCTTGCATAGCTCTGAAAGAAGCCATGAAACCACTAGTGAAAGCAGAACTAATAAAGGGGGGAAAAGACCAGATCAGAAGGAGACATACATGTTTCTAGGCTGTGAAAGCCCTGCAGCTTCCTCAGAAAAAGAGAATAATGTTGTAAGAGGTAGTGTTAAAAAACACATTAGTTTGTTTACTTCAGAAAATCCCAGTACCTCAATGGATACAGAGCTTCTCCCATCAGCTGCTGAGAAGGAAAACAGATGTGTTAACATCCAACAGAGAATCAAAGAACTGACAACAGAAAATACTGATGTTAAGCCAGGAAATCTACGCAGGTCACTTCAATCACGACCACTTTCTGCGGACTTAACAAAGATGTAGGTTGCAGAGAAATTCTATTTAATCCTCTTAACTTCATCACATTCAGTAAAACTTGCTCTCTCGGTACAATAACTGATCATTTTGGTTCTACTAAATGTAATTATTCTTTATACTGTTATTCTTGAGCCCTGTCCTGGTTTCAGCTGGGATAGAGTTAACTGTCTTCCTAGTAGCTGGTACAGTGCTATGTTTTGAGTTCAGTATGTGAAGAATGTTGATAACACTGATGTTTTTAGTTGTTGCTCAGTATTGTTTAGACTATAGTCAAGGATTTTTCAGCTTTTCATGCCCAGCCAGCGAGAAAGCTGGAGGGGCACAAGAAGCTGGCACAGGACAGAGCCAGGGCACCTGACCCAAACTGGCCAACAGGGTATTCCATACCATGGGACGTCCCATCTAGTATAGGAATGGGGAAGTAGGGGGGTGGGAATCGCCGCTCGGGGACTAGCTGGTTGTTGATTGACGGGGTGGTGAGCAATTGCACTGCACATCATTTGTACATTCCAATCCTTTTATTACTACTATTGTCATTTTATTAGTGTTATCATTATTAGTTTCTTCTTTTCTGTTCTATTAAACCGTTCTTATCTCAACCCAGGAGTTTTACTTTTTTTTCCCGATTTTGTCCCCCATCCCACTGGATGGGGGGGAGTGAGTGAGCGGCTGCGTGATGCTTAGTTGCTGGCTGGGGTTAAACCACGACAAGCCCCTTTCCCACCTTTTCTTACCTCAAAAAAAAAAAAAAGAAAACTTAATGAAATATGCCCTGACAACAGCTGCCCCCCCCAAATGCTGTCAATATTGTTGCCTTTGCATTTTACTGTAACTGTATAACTATTATTAAAATTTAATGCACTTTGAAATCTTGAGGTGAGCATTGTAGACTGCAAACTTATATATTTGTGAGAAAGCAAAAGAATGGTTACCATGTCTTTGACAGTGGTATAGAGTATCAGGTTTTCTGCCAGGCAGGAATCTTATTTTGCTGTCATATTAAAACCTAAAGATCTATGATGTCTACCCTGCCTAAGCTGTGGCAATGAGCAGTGTTGTTAGAGTAATACAAGATCTGCTAATTGTTGCATGAAAAAAAAAAATCTTGTCCAGTAAAAAGAGATTTGGTCCAAGGTAAAATGTATTCTCTCAGTATAAAGTTGGGTAATTGATTATTCAAAATCATAAACATTTGTTTGTGACATGAATGAGAGAGCACTTTTTGCACTTCGCAACATTATCTGAGGCCATAGTGCAGGGCCTGGTACTAGTCTGGATAGTTCATGTTCTGTATGTGATGACAAAGGAATAAGGAAAGAAGGATAATGGTTTTTGGTAGTGTAAAGGAAGTGTGGTTTGCACAATGAAAGCAACAGATGTTTGGCTAACAGGACCTGCTTTATGAACAGTAGAATAGTAGAATTTTTCAGCAAATGTTGGTCTTTTAACATTGTGATCAAAAAAAAAAAAGGAAAGAAATTTAACCGAGGCATGAGAGTGTTAGTGTCTCTTTCACTATACCTCTATATATCTCTAAATCTTATACTATACAACAAGCTGCATAACTAACTGTTTTTTTGGGAAACAACAATCCTTTGATCTAGATAGAATTATACCACCAAATACAGTTACTTACTATGAAATAGTGATATTTCTCCTTTAAGAAATACAATGCATTGGATAATTTCTATCAGTCTGCTTTGGTAGGAAGTGTACCTGCTAACCAACTAACTGGACTAAAAGAAGTAACAGAAGTCTTTTGTCTTAGGTTTTCAAGTCCGACATCAAGCAGTGAAGCAAAGCCTGAGAAACCTGCTGAAACTAGAAACGACTCTATCAATGAAATGCAAGAAAATCAAAAAGTAAGAAAATGGCATCAGCTGATGTAGTCTCTTGCTGGGATTGCATTTAGAAGGCAGAGAGCACTGTCCTGTATCCTGTGTGTCTTTATCAATCAATGATTTAAGATGGGTATTGAGAGTATTAAGAATTACATAATCCTAATAGGTTTACTTGTTTAAGTCTATCTTTAGGACATGCTGATAAAGTATGGGAGTATCATGTCTGAGTTTTTAAAAGTTAAATATACATGCTGTTAAATGCATGCAGTGGTATAAAGTGAAAAGTATTTTATATACTATTCTAAAGGGACTTTTAAAGCATGAAAACCCATAGTGAATCAACTATGGCTGTTGTGGTTTTGTGCAGTGATTATCCTTTATTTTCTCTAAGCATAGCATTAGTGTAGTGTATTTCTACATCTAAGTCACAACTCCTTATTAAATACAAGCTGTATGTTCACATCAATCTCCTAGATAACATTTAACTTGGAAGTTTTGACAATAAAGTATTATACAGAAAGTTCTGATTTGTTGTAAAAGCTATTAGGTTGTCTTTGTTTCTAAGGTACAATTCGGTGTTGCAAAACATAACTTCTCTCCTGACACTTCTTAATATTGGTGATTTAATGTAGTTTTAAGGGTATTTCTTGTGAGTTCTCATGGCTGTGCTTTTTTCCTGTCTGGGTTTAAGATAAGAAGGTATGATAAGGAAAGTAGCAGCTAGACACAAAGTTTTTGTAGTTTAATATAATTTTAAAGAAGGTCAATTTGGTTTAAAAAGAAAATCTTTCATTCATGGAAGTGCTGTTTTCAGAATCTGACCATGAAGTAGAATTAAAAAAATTCCTTTGAATTCCTAGAAGAATGTATATTATATTTTAAAATCTTTATTTATAAATGTCTTTAGTGTTAATTTTCTGACATTCTTGAGCTTTTTTTTTTTTGAAGAGAATCTTAAATCAATTCCGTTTTAAATTTTGAAACTTGAAGATTGAACTCTTGTAGGACTGGGGAGTATTCTGTGGTTCTGTTTATTATCTGCATGCTGTGTGTTTTCAACAAATGTTATTAAAAATAACAGCTTTCAGGATGCTAGGTGTATTTCCTGCAAGTAGATAACGGTAAAGAAATGGCAATAAATATTAATTCCTGCTTTCTCTTTTTACTTCAGGTCAGCCTTAACCTTCTTCTTAGCTGAGCAGCTCCAGCTGATATTTACTCAGATCCTCATGTTCCTTACAGTTACTGACCATGTAACTATTTAGTTAGTGAACAGCTATATTTGAAAGACAGTTTTGACAAAATACAGTGGTTTTGGTGTCTCCCAGGAGTTTAGACTTCTGAAGGTGGCTACATCCCTGGGGTGCTGTTCTATGCTTTGCTTTTGAACTTGAATTTCTGTAGGGCTTGCAGCATAAATGTTCCTAAGTGTTTCTGTGGTAGCTGAGGTTATGAACTTCCTGCAATTTTGTACTATTTTTGCATGTGTTGCCTTCTCTGGAGTACGATGTGGGTATAAATTCATTGCAGATTAAAATGTCTTGTGAAATCTGAGCCCAGGAACTGAGAGTAGTGCATCTCATGTATCAACACTTCATACATTTTTCCTTTTTTGTATTAAAAGTAAAAATCAAGCTATGAGATAATTTTGTTATAATCAAGGTTCGGGAGCTAGAGCTACACAGTTGCTTAGATTACCTTAGTCTCAGTGGATTTTGTGTTCAGAGAACATGGATGTATTTAACTTGGGCAGGCTGTGCTGCACAGAGTAGGTGCAAGTAAGTTTTAAAATAAACTTTATTACACATTTTTAAAATGAACCATCTTAACTGTTGGATTTTCTTGTTCCAGAGTAAGGAGATCAAGCTTGCATATGGCACAGATTTCATGGAAGCACATGCTACTGGGAACCCTTGGAAACCCCGGCAGATTTTAAAAATAACAAATAAATCTGATCAGGTAGAGAGGAAAGGAAGCTTCCTTGGAGATGGTCAGCATTCTTCTCAGCAAAGTGAAAATTCTGTCTCATTCACAAGCAACTTGGAAAAAAAATTAAAACCAACCACACTTGTGGAAAAGACCTACATTAAAACTGTCCGAGCCACCATGTTTGACCATAATGTTCAGAGGCATAATGTTGCTGCTGATCATCCTGGAACTGATTCTGCACTGAAAATGAGTAATGAGCTTGAGGCAAAGCATGATGTGGTGACTTCGGGGCACAACAGACGATCATGGATGGGAGAAGTGGACGAAACCACTAGTGTAAAGAAGGAGTATCACAAGCAGTCCGATTCATCAAAACATACAACAGATGTAGAAAAAAGTGGAAAACCAGCTTGTTCAAGTGAAGACAAGAAAATGACTCCAGGAATTCTCTTGGAAAAATCTTTGGTTGAGAAAAATGAAAAAGCCACTCCTAAAAATGTAGACGACTCTCTAATTTACCAAAGAATAGAGCCGAGATATGAAGTCTTTCAGACATGTGGTGAAAGAGCTCTTAGTGAAGCCATTACAATGGCTCCTGAAAAAAAGGCCATGACACTCAGAACTAGAAAATCATCTGTGAAAGAGAATAAAAATGATGAGGATATTTTACACACTGGTCAGTCAGCTAGGGCAAATAGTAAAACTCTCTACTTGAAAGAAGATAACATTATTTCAGAAGCTAGAGACGCAAAAGTTTTTACAAGCAAGTCTGTGTTGAGAGAACCTAATGATCTTTTCTCCAGTGAATGCACTTTACCTGAACAGAAGAAAGACTCTGATAAAACTGAAACTGATCCAGTATTAATAGCTGAGAAAATACCTTATTCTACAAACAAAAGTAAATGTTTGGGAATGAATGAAAAAGTAAACAAACTACATTCTGAAATTAAAAATAAGAGTGAAATCTCTTCCATGGATAAAGCAGAGAGGTCTAATATGATGAAATGCTCTTCTGAGAAAAGGGGTTTTAGATCAGGTGGGGCAGACAGCTATGAATTCAGAACCAACTTTGATCATGAAGTTATTTCAACGAGTGTAAATAAACATGGGACCCAGTCTGCTTCAGTGCTTTCAAGTGGACAATTTTGTAAATCTTCCAGTAGCCACCATCCAGATACAAAAGTACTAACCATTAATAAAGAGGAATCTAGGGCCTTTGGTTTAAGGAAAGGTCTAGACTTAAATTGCAAAGAACAAGACTTCAACTTAGATAGTACAGCTTATGAAAACAGTGAAAAAATCAGAGTAATAGATCCAGAAGAAAAAGTAAGGAGAACCAGAAGTAGTGTTTCTGACTTGAAGATTTCTGAAAGGTGGAGAAGGAGGACCTTGCCTCAGGATTCTATCAAGATGGAAGAAGTCGTCTGGCTCACTCCTGAAAATATCAAAAGGCTGAGTCGGACAGATTCATTGCAATTGAATGAAAGCTCAGTTAAAAAGAGAAGCAAAAAAAGCAAAGAAGGGCTGGAAGGGAATGAGGCAAACCAAACTGTTCTTGGCAGTCCTGATGATTATTTGAAAAATCAGCGTTCTGCCTTTGAGCCAAAGGCAACTTACTTTGCAGTGACTTACCAGACTGCTGGTAACAAAAAAGAGAAAAGCTTTGTTGGTACTCCTAGTGCAAGTGAAACTAATAAAATTTCTAGCTCAAGTGAGGGAGCAGTAATTAATCTGGACCCTGGTTTTTCTGGAAGGTCCAAACCTTTATTGCAGCAACCAAATAAAAATTTCATGAGTACAACTTGTAGAGAAGACTCACGGGAAGTGCACATTAACAAGGATTGGGTCAAAGAAGACAAAGATGATATCTTTTCCAAAAACATTGCATTTGGTAATTTTCATGTATCTAGGAAAGATAACCACCAGTATCGTGAAAGAGGTCTGGATCATTCTAAAGAGAAAATTATAGATGTTGATGCTTTCCTGTTAAAACAGGATCTGGAAAATACAGCTCAAACTGATATCAAAAGTGGCAAAAGAAAAGTCTCCTCTTACCATGAACCCAGATCCCCCATGCATTTTGCACAGTTACATAAAGACAGTGAACTAATCCCCCAGAAAAGGAATGAAAATAATTATGATTTACCTGAAAGGAAGGCTGAGGATGGTTACAGATCCCAAATTCTTGATATTGACGCGCTTATGGCAGAATATAAAGAAGAATCAGTGAAGGCCAGTAATGTTCAAGACAAGCTCTCTGGAGATCACAGCTCACTTAGTAGGGAGAAATCAAAGAACAAAAGAAATGTGTCAGATAGGATGACTTCTTCCTATAGCTGGAAAGTGTGGAAGGGAACAGATCGTTGTTCTGTTAATAACAAACAAGGTGACTGTGCAGAAGAGTACCACAGGCCAGAGGAATTAATTCTAAATGAAAAGAGCAAAGAGAAACTGGAATCATGTAGCCCTGAATTTGATAAACAAAAGTCCAAAGACAGAAAGTTCAGCCCTCCTTACTGGGGAAATCCTAGCAGCTTGCTTTCAGATAAGTTTGTAAATTCACCTGTGGAGTTCACTAGGAAGAAAACTTTCATCGTTGATGAGGATGAAGAAGTGAACTTAACTTCCAGGAATCAAAGTTCAAAATCTGTAATTGATAAGGTACAGCCTATAAATGCAGTTGGTACAGACCAAATGTGGGAAGTTAGTTTTGCTTCCAAGTTGTCCATAAAGGGAGATGATGGCCTCTTACAGAAGAAGTTGGTCACAAAAGAACAGTTCTTGCAGGTGTCTCCAGAAGGTGATTGGAGCAAAAATGTAGCAAGGAGCTGTATAACAAGGAACAAAGACAATGCAGATAAGATGACGTGTGAGAATGACTCTTCCAATGTGAAAAGTAAAACTGATTGGAAGAGCTATACAACTGGTTTAGGAAGTGCACCCACAGATTTAAGACGATCCTATTCAGAAAAGAGCCACCAAGGAAAAGACAATCTACCACTTATGCAAGAATTAAGGGGAAGAAAGGATCCATACCGATCCAGGCAAAGCTTCCTGTTGGAAAGTGTGGATAATGGGTGGAAACACAAGATGTCATCTCAGTCAGAATCATTCTTCCATGAGGATAAAAAGGTATTACCAAATGGTATCTAAGTGTTTCCTATAACTAAAATTGAAAATAAACAGAAGCTTTTATTATGTCTCTCTACCGCTTTTCAGTGATAGCTGTGACTTTGCAGCAAGGGAGCAGATACATACTTTTCAATAGAGTTCATTTCCTTTTGGGTTGTATTTTCTTGAGGAATTTGTATTGTACTAGCTGACTAGATTTTTGTTTCAAGTGTATAAATATTTATTGATGTTTCCATGGAGAGCTTGAAAAAGCTTTAAAATGTGGGCATGTTCTTTTATTAATACTATGAACCTAGGATGTTAAATTGTTAACTCTGCAATGTTATAATTATTTGAAAAGAAGTAGTTTGGGTTTATTTTATGAGTCGTCAACAGTGCTCTTTGTGGAGTTTGAGGGGTTTTTTTGTTGCTTTTTTTTTTTTCTGAAGGAAGCAAATTTATTTTGTCACTGGGTGAATGGCCCTCATTTGTATGTGAAACTTCACTGCTGGCAGTGACTTTGGTGAAATGCAGGTGATTTCCCTTAACACCATGACAGTTAATGCATTAATGCATAGCCAGTTGGACATTGTTGGCTATAATGTTTTTCCATTTTGCATATTCAGCTTTGGACTTCCTCTGTTTTGTTTTTTTTTTTTTTTTCCAAAAGGGCATTTTATATACATACGTCTGTGTATGCATGTATATGTAACAACATACATAACTTTATTTTAACAGGCTTCTAGGAAAGAGTGGACCAAGCAGAGTTCAGACAAAGCAGCCGGAACAGACTTCTCATTGGTTTCTACTCGGAGAAGCCGCCACAGTTTTTATAAGGACAGAAGGACAGATAACGGGATGGTATGTTATTTTGGAGGAGGTTCTTGGGCAGGGGCTAGGGGAGAGATATGAGAAATGCAGTTTGGCTTACTCCATTCAGCACTGTTATCGGTTTTGCAAATAGCTGTGAAAGAAAGGATGTGTGTGCCTAGCAGAAGCAGCAGATGCACTTTCTGTGGAGTTTAACTGCCAGAGAACGCTTCTCCCTGGGATTCTACCACACTGGTCTATGCCAAATTTGCATACACAAAGCATTAGCCATGCAGCGTGTTCATTTTTCTTTCTAAGCAAAGAATTTTCATCCTGAACTCTTAAGATGGGTCTAGATCATTATGCTTTTTGGTTTTTTTTCTCAGCTTAGGTAATGAAAATTGGTTAGATTCCAGAAAATCTTTTATGGAAAATTGTGCAGACAAATAGAACTGTATCATAGCCTGAAAAATTACTTTAATTTTCTTTCTGTAGGGAACACACAGAGAACTAATTATGTGAAGAATCACAGCTGACATTTTTGGTAGTCTGATTTGTCTCTAATATGCATACTTTTGGGGTAATTTCCCACTTAAAATTGTTGGGTGATGTTCTCCCAAGTTGCAGAAGGCTGTTCTGACTTTAGCCCACAGATGAATTTTGTGTTGGGAAGTAGCATCCTATGTCCAGATGCTGTTCTAAAATACAAAGCAAAGATCTGGATCTTCCCAAAGGTATATAATAAATGAAATATCAAAATTTTCTGTGGAAAATAAAGGATTTGAAAACTGCACCAACAGCACAGAACTCTATACTTCTAAGAGACATTGCTGCTGCCACTCAAATGCTTCCTTACTGGAAGAACTTGTTTTGAACCACTGCAGTGCTGTGGGTTTTGTGTTTTGTTCTGTGGGTTGGGTTTTTTTTTTGTTGGTTTTTTTTTTTGTTTTTATTTTTATTTAACCTTGTGCGTGGAAACAGATTTTATACACTGGAATAATATTGTAGTCACATCAAAGTGCGCTCTTTTATAACTCTATGCATACATATTTGAAGTTTTTGAAAATCTGGATGTCCCACATCTTTTCAAAACTCTTCCACTTGTATGGAAAAGGGGTGACTGAAAGATGTTGCCATACTAACCGTCCCAAGGGCAAATCTCATTTGTCCTCGTAGTCTGCTAGCACACTCATGTGGTGACTGTATGTACTGCCCTCTGCATACATCCTGGTTTTGTAATTGATCATACTGCTATTTACAGCCCTTTACTAGAGAATAGACAAAAAAGAAAAGGAACTGATTTCTTTTTTTCTCTTCTAGTGAAGAAAAAGAAAACAGCCAAAGCTATAAGGATTTTGTAAACAAGTTTCCTCATAGGAGTTTTGGAAACAGGCTCACGTTGTTCCAATTCTAGTCTTAAAACTTCATCGAAGGTATCCAAGGGCTGATATCCCTTGTCTTTCCCATTTGTAGCATAGACTTCAGGTTGAATGCTCATCTTAGGGGAAGTTTGGGTTATTTACAGAATTGGCAGTTATCATTCAATCCCTAGAAGTTGGTTTATGCCATCAGTTTACAGTGCAAATATGTAAAGGTGTCATTGACAAGGTAGAATATGTGGGAGAAAAGTGCTTACAGAAATAGTGCTGGGATACTTGAACTATTCAGATAGTGTACTCAGATAAATACAACTGTTATTCTCCAACTTGGTTGTTAAGTGTGAGGTTACTCAGAATAAACCTTTGACTTCGTCAAGTGTAGCCTGATACCGGAAAGGAAGGCTGTCAACCCCACTAGAAGAGAAAACTTGCATGTCCAGCATCCACTGGAATTCAGTAGGATCCGAGTGCTTTAGTCCTTTGTATTGCTTTGAAAAGCTTAATCGTGGTGTATTTGTTGTTCTGCAGTGCCATGGTAGCAAAAAGGGCAGTCTGGCCTTCGTGCATATAAATTGTGAGTGAGCAGGTGCAGAGAAGTAATTTTTACATGCTTTTGGGAGGTGGAAAACTCTCCATACTCTCATGTTTTCCAAAGCCTTACATAGATATTGCAGAAGATTATGTAAAACTGAACCATTTCTTCTGGCACCAAGGTTAATAGCTTTGTTTTCATTTGGAGAAAATACAAAGACTTTTGCTGTGCAGTCGCTGTTCTCATCAGTATGTTTCAATACTTCCCTCTGGTGGAGAGACACATTGTAGTTGAGTTCAAGGGATGCGAGAGGTCAAGAGAGATTCACAGGAGAATCACAGTTAAGTGACATATTTCCTCTGAATTTGAATGCAGTCTGTATTTTGCTTAGTACACCTTTAAAAGAGTATTAGAAAAAAACAAAACTGCTGCTGTTTTGTTTGAACGGTTTCTAGTCTGTCTGTCTAGTTGTGAAGTTATTTGCTTCTTCTTGTGGCATAGTGACAAAAAATATGCTACAGTACATATTGCCGGTCACTCAAGATATTGTTACCTTTCTAATGAGACTGTAGTGCTCAAAGTGATAAGTTGCAAATTTTAATGTAGAATAAAAGATCCACTTTCATTTACCTTCATTACTAAAGTAGTGTAATGAGCTGTCCTGTATTATTTTGATATTTAACAAACCAACTTAAATTAATATGTATTTGTTGCATTATTTCCCATCTGCCTATGATAATAAACAACTACTTGAATGAAATTTTCCAGGACAGCTAATGAACTAGATTCTTAGGGATGAACACAATTGTAAATGGATGCAAGGTGCAATAGTATGATTTTACTTCTGGAGAAGTAATTTCTTTGTGATTATATTCTAGGGAATGTACTTCCAATGATGTTATTTTTCAAAACATTATTTAGGACTTTTTTGAAATCAAGCCTTACAATATACAATTGATGATATGGGATTGGTGGTTGAAACTGTGAAGGATGATACTCTTGAGATTTCACACTCATCTAGACTGCATTTTTTTAGCTATTTTGAGTTTGTATTGCTTAAAAACAGAGTAACGCTTTTTATAAAGATTCCAGTGTCGTTGGTAGACTATCATTGTCTGTGTTTTTACTATGGGTGGTACTTTGTCTTTTACAAAGAAAATCTTCAGTGCTTTAAGTATTACAAGGCTGGTAAAGTATCACAGCATTCAAGAGGTGGTGTTCCTGGTGGAAAGGAAAGGTGTTCTGTACTTACAGCAGCAGCTTCCTGACTTCACCACCTTCGAAGACTGTGGTGAATTAATGACTGTGAACGTATCATACTACCAGTGGTTTATAAGCTGGAGTTTGAGGAAGAATTGGGCTACAACATCTCTATGTACTTTAAAAAAAATAATAATGTCTTCTACAACTTGAAAAGGTGGTTTCTCTCCTCATGAATAACAGAAATACCACAGTTTGGAACTGTTCCCTTATTTATTTGGGCTGTTCCAGAATAGAGGATAATGAAGTCTGGATTTTAATGTGATGGTCTTTGAGACTGCGGAGGTGTCATGCTTTAAAACCTTCAAACTGAGAAGATCTTTGAAGACTGACAGATTTCTTGGAATATATTTTTCTCTGAGGTCAGTAGCACTATACATCTTGTGTACTGGAGAAGGTGTTATGATCTGTAAAACTATTCCTGCTACTTTGTAGTTAGATGTTTCAGTATTCTCTTGGCTGCCTTTTGTTGAGATGTTCAGAAAGTGACTTGCGCAGCAGGAGTCAGCCAGATAGCTGTGTTAGGATGGGAGATGGACTTCTGCTTTCTGGGGTGCATGAGTGACAAAGACACAAATTCACCTTTAAGGCAAATTCTTCTAATTTATGATTTCTGTGTGAATATTTTGGCCTTTCTTTCTGATTCTTGGAGGTTAGAATAAGTTTATGATTGTAAACTTTGTTGTTAGTGTTTTTTTAACAAGTGACTGACTGTGTTATAAATATTACTGCTAATTGTAGCTTAGTGCTTAAAGGTTCTATTCCAACATAAGATTTTTTTCCTTTCCCTTTTCACTCTTTGATGTAGCCTGATTCTAGTAAAGAAGGAAATAGTTTCAGATTTAAAGGTATTCACCTAACAGAGAATTAAGGAAAATAATAGAATTTATGTGAATAAATAACTTCCTGTTTGCTTTGCTAGAGCTAACAGTATCAAGAAGACAAAACTTTTCCCTGCCCATTTAAAAATATTTACTCCTTCATTAAGTAGAATACTCTGTCTGTTGTGGTTTAGCCCTGCCTGAATCATAGTATAGGTATAAAAATAAAGTTGTTCTTATGTTTGCTGTGGACAACTGGGATTATAGCTCACAGAATTAGCTGCAAATCTCCTGGACTCTCTAGCAGGCAGAGAGCTCATCTGCATGGCTTAGTGCCTTAGACTGTTGTAGGGGTCTTTTCCTTTAGACCTTGAATGCAACATTCGCAGAGGGACTGTGAGCCTCTGTTGTAACTATCTGTAAACTAAAAATGCTCTCTGGTTTTGTAGCTTGTTGTGAGACTTCAGGTTGTTATGCACCCTGTGCTCCCTTAGAAGGCACTATAACTGCAGCGTGCTATAGTAAACCACTTGAATTTCAGAAGATGTTTTTGAGTATTGTCTTTCATAAATTATAATCATTCCATCACAGCTGACACAAGTCTTTAATTTCTCTGATGTTCGGTCACAATCCTCAATTCCTGATTAAGTCATCAGGACTGATAGGAGTCTTATGAATTAAAAACTGTAGAATGTGTGATGCAACTCATTCCCCAAATAGAAGTAACTGCGCTTGCTCTGTTGAGCTGAAAGGATTGTGACTTCATTTGGAAACAGAGCAGCTTTAATGCAACTATGGTTTATAACCAAAATTGCTGCTTTGTGTAGTTAAAACGGAGCACTCTGGTACTAGAACTGGTGTAGGCATGAATTATTTTGAAGCCTCTGGTTATACATTTTATTATTTTATATTAAACTTTGGGGTTTTGTCCTTTGGCGAGGAAAATCTGGTATCCATAATGCTGTCCATATAAAGATGCACTTATTTGAGACTGTGGTGTGTGGGTGGAGAAGGATTTGTTTAAGAAAATCATGAGCTGTCTCTTAAAAATATTTTGGAAATGAACTGCAGGGGAGAGAGGATAAATATTTTATAAACATGTGCAGATGAATTTATAGTTTGGCATGTCACAGTTCACCAGTGTTTCCAGTTCTGCCCATCACAGGTGTCTCTCCTGCCCATTGAAAAGTAAGCCTTCTCATCTTCTGATTGTGTAAAGCCTCTAATATTGCAGCTTCACTCCTTCCCAGATGTAAACAGATGTACTAAAAAACCCCATCATGTGTGAATTGTTCTGTTAGCCTAAAAACTGAACCTGCCTGGAAGAAATCAAAAGAATTTGTCAGCTCTATGAGATCTTATAGGTAACCATTAGAAAAGTGGAGGTATTGTTCTTAAAGAACCAGAAGCAAAATTGCAAGCAAAGGAATTGTGGAGTCCTGGAAGCTGTTTTGTGTCACCTTTGTGTTGTCCCTGCCCAGGAAAGGTGAGAGTCTGAGTGCTGCATCAGGGGGAAAGGCAGTCGGGGTCCTCCCTTGACTGGCTCCTGTCACTTGTCTTTCCTTTTCCCATCAAAAAAAGGACATAGGTCAAAAAAGAAGGAACAGATAGAAATGTTACAATTCCAGTTTTTGCTCTTCACAAAATACCTACCACTGTTTGGTCGTTTAGCTCTGCTTCCGATTTCTAACAGCCCAGAGGAGGATGACCCAGTGTTGGTTAATAACTCGGTTTGCCCAGGCTTTCTTCCTTTTTTGGTAGTATTCGTTTGCTGGGAACATTCCAGTGGTATATAAAAAGACACTTTGTTGTGTCTATTTCTTCTCGTTCCCAAAAGATGTTTTTATATTAAAAGCAGGAGCTTTTCTTTTGTGTGTGGTTTTTTTTCTTTTTCTTGTATGTTACCGAAAAATAAGGTCAGCCAGCAACCCCGACAACTCTGGTGGCATTAATAGCGTTTCATAATCCAGCCTACAAAACCGAGTGGGTTTAGAAGCTTCTCTTTCCTTCCAGATGAAGGGCTTTTTAGTGCGAAACCCCAAGTACTATTATTAATTCTAGACTAACACGTTACGGATTACCGACATGGGAGAAGTCTGAGCAGTTAGATGCTAAATAACAAGTGGTTAAGTCACATGGTGCCGGTAGCTCAGCTACTGCTTATAAGTAGCCACAGCATCTGTTAAAGGCACAGAGCTCAGCATGGTGACGTGGAGCTGTGTAAACAGACACTGTACATTATTCATGTTGCTTTTAATTGCTCCGGTCTGCTTTTAACTTCTGCTGGAGCCGGGGAAGAGTGGGGAGGCTGACTCTAACGAAGATGGTTTTTTGTTAACTTTGTTCTTTGGAAAATGGAGTATTATTACTGTCCACGTTTGCTGAAGTTGCTGCAATATTTGTGGGTAAGTGTACTCTTTAATGTAATTGCACCTACCAAGTTGGATGTTTTTAACTGTTTTCAGAAATCCTGAGAATGTTCATGTGTAGCGATGGTTTTACTTTGCAGTTTCTTTCTGATCTTTCTGAATAGTAACATTAAACTTGGGATTTATTTAGGGTGAGAAAGGCTATTTTATCTTTAATCCTCATTTAAAATGAGGAGACTGCAGATTACTTGAATGTGCCTCAGAAAACCCTCTTATTAATTGGAATTTCTTCCTTGTTTATGTGTAACCATAGGAGTTGTAGTTTTGCATACTGCATATTGGAAATATTCTTCCCCATTTGTTTAAAAGCTATCCTTGGACTCCGGAGACTGCTGCTTCCAGAAGTACTCCTCCTCCTGCTGCTAGCTAGAGCTGCTGCCTGCTATTTAAGTAAAATGGCCAGTACTAATGGCTTTAGAAGTGTGTATTTTTACAATTCCTTACTTATTTTTAATTTGACTCTGTTAATAGGTTTCACTTGTCTCGGTGAGCACTTCCTCTTCAAACAATCCTTAGGGCCCTCTTCAGTGAAAAGCTCTTTTTAACAGTCTTTCTTTACTGTGCTAGTCTGCCAGCTTTGGAGGGTTACTTTTGCATAGTGATTGGTATTTGATATTTTCACATTTATAAAAGATGAATTTGATTTTTAAAGCCTTTACAAATAGATGCTGTATTACTTTGAACCCAATTACTTAATGTTTTAATGTCTTCTGTACTAATCAAGTATCAGTTTGCATTTGTTTGTGGTATTGTCTGCATGAATCTAGCAATTTTTCAGCTGTAAATTCAGCATGTAATCAGCAATGACACTTTAAACCTTTTAATGTTAGCTGTTTGCTAGGCACATTTTAAAACCATAGCAAAGAGTTGGCTTCCCTCATTTAACATTTAATTGTACAATCCTTGCCTTGTATGTGCTTTCATCAGTAGTGAGATGAGATTGCCTACTGTAAATTTTTTGCAGCAGGGAGAGAAAAATACTACTTGAAGAACTGGGCATTTTCTTAAAAATCTTTTCCTGTCAGAGACTAGTATTATAAAACATGGAAGTCTTTGGACATTTCTTATTTTTTATTTTTTTTTAATTTGATTAGCTAGATTTTTAAGAGGCAAGCTTTCTTTAAATTGTACATTAAAAAATTAGCACGATGCATCAGATTTTAGTATGATGAGGGTGCGAATGTTCTTCATGTAAAGAGAAGTGTGAAAGAGATCTCTGAATGCTTTTGCTTTCACATCTATCTGGTGATTTTCCATAAGGCAAGGAAAAAAACCTCTAAAACAAAACAAACTTTTTGCTCAGTCCAGAAGGTCACTGGGATGGTATCTACAATTTGCAGTTTTAGTCTGTAACAGAACAGGTATGTTAGATTTTCCGTGTGTATATGCTCTTTTAGAGGCCTTGAAGTATTTCTTAGGCATTTTCATTAGTGTACACTCTCCTGCTGTGTTGCAAGAAAATATTGGAAGGACAATTGTGATATTCATATTAAGTATATATATATATATATATATATATATATATATAAAAAAGAAGTTTTAAGGGAAAAGCACAGCTGTGCCTTTTGACACTTTCTGTGTTGATGTTACAGCTGAAGGCTACTAAGGAGATATTTATCAGTTCTGTCTATTTATAATCAGGAGTAACCAGAGATGTTGGGGTTAGTTGACAAGCCTTGTATTATTTAATCTGTTTTGGGGAGCTAAGATACTTAATTCATTAAGTAGACATACTTGAAGAAGCTGTAACTCTTAATTAAAAAATATTATAATGAAAATCCATTTTTAAAGCTACTATTTTGAGTTATTGATAGGTTGTATCTCTTCTGCTGTGTATTTGTTTTACTCCTATGCAGTGGTGGAGTTTGACATCAGTGGACCCACTCAGTGCCATCTATCTGCTAATTACTTGCTGATTCCTCTTCTGATCTTCGAATAGGATATATATTATTGTGATGTGTAGGAAAGTTGTCAAAAGAAATCCTCATAGTATTTTCTGAGCACAGCATAGTTTGTGGTCTGCCTAAGTATGTGAAATTATAGCTGGCCACCAAGAGGTCTGTGTCCTGTGGTCATGGGTGTTGAGTGACAGCTCTAAATTTCTGAAAAGTGGTCTTTGTGTCTGGCAAAATGTTTTGTTCAGTAGGTTGTATTAGATGCAGGCAGAGTTCTGTCTAGAAATGCGACCATGAGCTCCCTTTTAAATTTGAGTTGTAATAATGAGAAGAGCAAGTTTATCAAACCTGGATCATTTGCACTCTTAATGAGGCATGCTGCAGGACTCTGAAATACTGCAGCTTGCTCTTGGTTGTTGTCGTCTTTAGTGTGATGCATTACACTGAAACAGGGATTCCTGAGCAGCAGGTTCCTAGAGTAGACTGAGCATTGAACTTTTTGATGACAGAAGATGGACTAACGAGAGCTACTGAGAGCTATAGCTGCAACTGTACCAACTAGTGAAAAAAGAAAAGAAAAATAAAAGAGGAAAGCCAAGAGGGTTGATTGAGCCTTGCAGATGGCTACATAAGGCTTTTATGAGTCTTTTGGATGGCTGTTCAAGAATCCAGAAGTTCCTAGCTGGTGTGATAACACAGTCTGGTTTTGGTCATTAGTTGATGTTTCTTTGATGGGGGAAGAGCAGGACTCTTAAACACCTGTCTGTGTTTGGTTCACTCTCCGTAAATTGTCTCTTTGTACTACAAATGTGCTCATTGTTGGGAGAAATTTCTCAGAAGCTTGTGGTTTTGTGACTCCAGCAATGTATCAGTCCTTTGATTCTAACCATTCAGGTTATAGGTGGTGTGAGATAACCTGGATGGCATACAACTGAGTTTTTGCTGGTAGTAGGGGTAAAAGGGTCCAGGCTGCCTTTTAGGTCTGTCTGCAGCTCTTGCTAGGGCTGCCTGTGGTTTTCCTGCCTTAGCCTGTGTTTTCCAGTAGGCTGCTGGTGGTGCTCCTCTTCCTGGTGTTTTCAGGGCTGGCTCTTCACCATCGAGCTGATGTCAGTACTGATTACTCTTGCTGCCTTTTCCATCAACCTGCAATCCAAACTTACTGAGTTGCTTTCAGTCATATTTTCAGTTACAAACTGTACTTATTATTTGGTCCCCTTCAAGTCAAACGCTCAGATAAGCATAAAGCAGAGCACTGCGCACTAATCGCCAAATGCGTTGTGGTCATCTGTAGTTGAGCGGCTGAAATTCAGACTGAATCATTGCTCTCTGTATTCTGTATCATCACTTCCTTCTCTGCCCTGCCATGTACCTTCCTCCTATCTGTGATCTTTTCATCATCTTTAATTGGTTAATTTTTGTAATTTTGTATTCAAGTGCCCGTGTTTCAGTGACCATGTGCTATATTTGTTATATTTGAGTATTTTCCGGGGTACATGGGGTATTCATCATCCCTTTTCCAGCTGGTGAGGAGCTTTGCTGCAGCTGAAACAAGACATCTTTAGGTCTGACTTGCATAAGAAGTCATTTAAGTGCAGCTCAATAGTCTTGTTGTCCAGCTGCTTGCATCAGTCACACTGTCAAGCTGGTCAGCATGCCAGGTATGCAGCCACAGTAATGAGGTTTCCTGTTACTTTGTAATGCCCTTTGTCCAATAA
This sequence comes from Astur gentilis, assembly GCF_929443795.1. NCBI lineage: Eukaryota > Metazoa > Chordata > Aves > Accipitriformes > Accipitridae > Astur > Astur gentilis. The sequence goes on along the minus strand of NC_064886.1, from coordinate 15,331,782 downwards.
CCAGCGTTTTTGGCTTGCTTGTGGTCACAGCTACTAGTGGAGCGCTCTCGGTTCTGTTCCTGTCCTTAGCCATCTCAAAGTTGTGAGCAATTGTTGCTCTGCCCCAGGGCATTTTGTGGGATGCTGCAATTTTGATGATGTAATCTCTTTTTTGATGTATCCAAGGCTACTGTAGGAGCACACTGATAAACAATGATCTGTGTCACAAGTACAACCAGGTAACATAAGCCAGCTTGGTGAGTGGAGGCCAGACTTCTTGCAGTGGGGGCAGAGCTGGCAAGAGATAGGAAAGCTCTGGATCTATTCCAGGATAGGTGCTGAAGGAAAAGAATAGGAGCTCTGACTGATTCTGAACAGGCGCTGCAGTGCTTGTGGGGAGAGAAGGGTTGGTGTCAGGATGCAAACTGTGCAATTTTTAGTACCTTGGTCAGGAACTAGCTGTGACTTTGGTGGTTGCTTCTGCTAAGCCACCTTTAGAATGGTCCTGGCTGGTTTGATGGTTAGTGAGGGACCCGGCTCAGAGTGCTGGCTGGGCCTCCAACTGTGCTGCTGTGGTATCAGAGACAATCAACAATCAAAATCCTGGGGCTTGATGGAGAGCTGTGTGATTGCTGTTCAATGCAGGGACAGATAAAGTCAGTAGATGAGAGAAGACAGCTGGAAAAGCTGAGAGCAGCCACCAGTGCACCCCAGTGCACTGGGTGCACCATACACCAGTGCAGTGTATGAGAGTGCACTGTGATCTCTAGTGAAGATGTGGTCTTTCTCCTGACAGCTAGATGTTGGCTTGGTCTGGATCCCCCCACAGTGTGTGTGGTAGATGCACAAATCCTGATGCCTCATAAAATGGATAGTTTCATTAGTTTCAACTCAGTGTGACAGGAAAAGCATCTGGGGCAGGTGGGTTCCTGAAGATGCCTTGAAAACATGAAAGCATTATAGGTATGGTCTAAGAGTGGTCATGGCTCCACTTTAACAAAATGAAGGTCCAAAAAGCCTGTGGGAGCCCAGTGTCCTGTTAGGAGCAGAGAATCTCTCATAAATCTTGTAGCTGTGTTATACATACGTAATAATGTGTTACACAGTTGAAATGCAAATGGGTTCCAGTTTCATTGCTCAGTTTTGGCCTTCTGGTGTGGATGATGATGGTGAGTCTCCGCAGCATGCTAGGTACCATTCTTGATGACCTGTTTCTTCTCAGTCTGGCACTTGTCTTTGTTCAAATAGCAAACAAATGCTACATCCTGAAAGCATCCAAAAGAAAATGGCATATTTTAAATAAAGTGTTACCCTGCAGCACTGTGACAGTTTAAAAAGACCTTATTCTTTATAGACAGTCATTAAATAATAATTACAAAATCCAAAGAAAATTGAGGTATTTAAGAAGTAAGATCTAAAGTTTGTTTTGACGAGATTTTAGTTGCTGCCTTTTAAAAGTGGTTTTGATACCTCTTTATCAGGTGACTCCAAAGGAAGTGGCAGCTCGTTAATAACCATGCTGTCGTGGCATGTCATTGCAGCAGCATTTTGATGGGCAATGGAAGGAAACCTTAATCATCGGTCTGTGTGCTACGGGTAATGGTTATCGCTGCTTTAAGGGAGGGAAGGCATTCTGTGTTGGTGTTGTGTGGCTTCCCTTTGTGCGTGCTGCCTGGGGATTTCCTGTCGACAGTGCTGCTATTCTGTTATGGCGTTTACTTTTGATGATGGGACAATCGCATTTCAGGCATACATTTTTTCCAAAGGCTTAAAAATCCCTCACACCCAGGTAGTGTCTGAGGTGTGTCTGCTGTGCTGATGTCAGCAGCTAAATCTTCGTTTCAAATAATCTGAGTACACGAAGCCCTGTTGCAGGGCATTTTCCTAATTCCTGAATGCTGCTGTAGAGGAGGAATTCTAACTTTTGTGTCATTGCTAAGAGCAGCAGACAAAATAAACCTGGCCAAGGAAGCCCATTCTCCGCAGGAACGCGAGAGAGTGCTGTTCAGCCGTGGGAGGCCGGCGTGCTGGCCGGAGGCCACTCATCCTTGCACAGCTTCAGAGCTCGCACAAGGAAACAGAGCAGAATACAAGATAGTTTGTTTTAAGTAGGTGTGGTATTAAGTTTAATATACCATAAAATGCTTTTATGAAATAGTGCATTCTAGGTTAACTCAGTGCAATAAGGTTTGCATTCAGTAAGATGTAACCATTTGTAGACCTGGTAATTTTTTTTGTAATGACCGTGTCATTCCGGGCTCAGAGCAGCTGGAGCTGGGGGTCTGTCTGCCCCTGCCCCCCTCCCCTTTAATTTGAGTCTGAAGTAGGGAGTATGCTTCTGATACAAGGCTAAAGTGGATTGTTAAACCTCATTTATACATACAAAGCAGAGGTAACTTCACTGCCTCCCTACTAATATTTTGATCTAAAGTTGTTTTGACTCAGTTCCTGCTTTCCCATGCTGTTGTCCATGTCGCTAATGCTGGGAGACAGCCAAGTTCCCACTATTGTTCCTGTTCTTTCAGCAGTCGTGAGTTGTTCATACAGCCTGTGTGTGTTTACTGTACTGAAAGGAAACGGCATTTTAGAGAGCAACTTGAGCATGGTGGAAGTAGTCCTTTGTAGTGGACTTTCCTCAAGATATGACAGGACTCTGTGCTGCAGTGCAAAGCTGCTCTTTACAAGTAACTTAAGGTAAATCTTAAGTCTGAATGAAGTTTGGAAAAAATGTACTATTTGGTTTAGTGATTCACGGTTGAGGCTAATAAATACCTGCCACATTAAGGAAGGCAGTATAGATTATTTGCTAACCACAGTGCATATTTGGCAAGTTTTGATTGCTGGGGTTGGAGATTGCAGATGTTGGATGAGACTGGATTTACTTCTGGATTTGTTCCATAATTCAGCAGTATGTCACAGTTCAGGGCAGGAAATACAGCAAATATAGTTGAGAATGCAGAAGGAATTTTAGCAAATCATTGTTTTAGCTCCACAAAGATCCAGACCTTGCAGGAAATAACACACTTAATCTAAAAAATGTAAATGAAGGCCACGCCTGTAACAATGACCCTGATAAGCAATTTAAGATGTAGTCTTCTGCAGTGTTCGGGAGTATTCTGGTACCAAGGCACTGCTCTGGGCTCCAGAAAAGCGTCTTGGCTGGCTGTAGCTCAGTGCAAGCATGGAGTCGGCTGGCTTGTGGTACCTCACCAGTGCACTGACCATGTCCTGGGGGACATGGGAGCATTGGGCTGTTGTGTGGCTGGGCTGTGCAGCCGCCCTCCTGTCAGGTGACATCGGGCTGACGTGCTGTGCATGGGAGGAGGAGGAGGAGGCAGTAAGAGCAAAGAGTCCAAGAAATAATGGAATCACGTATGCATGCAGTTTTACACAGCAATGGCAAATAAAAATAAAAATGCCATGTTGCAAGATAAAATGGATGAAGGACGTATTGTATAAACTTATACCTGCTATTTGTTCTACTTACTGTGATCAAGAAGTGGCTACTGTAAATGAAAGATGCATGGAATAGTGTTTTGTAGGGAGAAAATGGAAAGAACAATCAGGCACTCAGTGCTTCCCAGCTGTGCAGTGGGAAGGTGGTTTAGACAGTTGTTAGGCAGTATGTGATTAAGCTGAGAACAGCTGAAATGATTTAAGATGCAGTTTTACCTTCCAGCTTCTTCTTACTACTCTTTGAAGAAGGAAATCCCTTGCACAAAAAAGCATGCTCTTCCTTTGGAGTGCTCTCTGAATTCTGAAAGTCAGATTTGAACCTTCATTAGTTGGAGATTACCTGAGCACCCTCTATGAGAAAGAGAAATACTACCAGTTTCTGCAGCCAGATGGTAATGAAAAGTTCTGTATTTTATCTCTTTGAAAAGGATGACAGAAATGCACTATTTAAGAAATAGTAAACTTGGCATTTACTGACTGATTTAAGAGAGTAGTGTGTTTTGGACGAAATTTAGATTGGATATTAGGAAATATTTCATTACTGAAAGGGTTGTCGGGCATTGGAACACGCTGCCCAGGGAAGTGGTTGAGTCACCATCCCTGGAGGTATTCAAAAAGTGCGTAGACAAGGCACTTCAGGACATGGTTTAGTGGGCATGGTTGGTGGTTGGACTTGATGGTCTTAAAGGTCCTTTCCAACCTAAATGATTCTATGATTCTATGAAATCTGTTCAGAGAACATATCATTCCCCAGTATAGCACGCAGTCTGTCTGTCACTTCTTGAAATTGGGTTGCCTGTGTTTGCTGTGTCGTGAATTGTCCATGCTCCCTGACGCTTGGGAGCACGCTGAAATGGACCCTGACTTTAGGTGTAGTGTTACCAAGCAACACCTAAAAATTGTGAGGTTTGAGGAGACATTTTCTGACTGCTAGACCCGGCTTAATGTAATGTGTGTGGGCCAAATCCTGCTTCCTCAAAAGCTCTGCTGTGCACAAGAGAAGAACTCTTCTTGCATAAGGGGATTCCTGCTGTTACAGGGTGGGGATGACAAACCCCATCCAGCCTACGTACCAGGGCTGACTGCCTCTGAAAAGTGAGATGCTGGCTGAACTGTAATGCTACAAAACTGCTCAGACAGCATTTAGTGAGATGAATCAGAATTTTGTGGTGAAATTTTAAGGTGATGGAATGAAATTGGTGAATCTGGCATTATCCCTGAAGTTGGATTTTGATGTCTTTGCAGAAGGGTGTTGGTGAGGAGGGGTTTGGATGACTGCCCATATGCAGGTCTGAATTGATGGTAAAACTTTATATCAAAGAGAAGAAAACACTTTGAATGTCTCTTCATATCGGATTGTCCTTTCTCATTTGCACGTAATTTGACTCGCTCTTAAGGGAACAAGAGATTTCCCAACCTTTCTTCCTGTTACTGTTTTGAGCAGAAGTAGCATGTTCCCATGCTTGTTTTCTTCCACTTCACTTACCCTCTTTGCCCTGTGAGAAAAGTTTAATAGGTATTTAGGAGGTATTTTAGGCCACATTCTGACCTCAAGAAGTCTCTGTTAAAGGTGTTTGGCATTTACCTGTGCTTAACGTGTGAGTGTCCGTTGGATCAAGTGATGGAGAAATAACCATTCCTATGTTGGACTTAATATAAGAGCCCTGGCTATGGTACAGCTTTGTTTTGCCTCCCTGGTGCAAGGAGATCCTTTGCAGGCTGAGGCTTTTGTCCTGTGGCTGCCTGGCATGCTGGGGAGATTCCCTAACTGAAGATTGGGACCTTGGGGAAAAATGAATCAGTCGCCTGTTGAGATCGTGTGTTTGATCAAAACAACAGAACTGCTCCTGAGAACACTTGGGCACATTTGCAGGGAGCATGTGGTGTTCAGCCTACTTTGTATCTGTTTACATGCTCATATTTTCATTTCACTTTGCAAATAGCTTCCTTTTCTTACGGATAAGTTTCACATTGTGTTTCTTGTTGCCATTAGGTATCTCCCCTACTGTAAGATAGCTCCTGGTTTTCCATAGCATCATTCTTGGGTGATACAAAGGCTAACGCTTAGCTCATTGCTAAGCTTGTAGCTAATTTGTTTGTAGCTTTCAGCCCACATTCGAGGGAATGTCTAGTGTCTGTATGGTAATGTTTATCAACAAAAAACTTTCATCATCTGGATTTTTATTTGTATAAATGGAAAAAAACTGTAACTATCCATCTTCTGCTTGGCTTGATGCTTTTGATGTAAACAAATGTAAAGAAAATGTTTTTAGTACTTTCCAGAATATTTGTGCTGTAGGAATTTCCTGTTTCTGTTTTGTTTTTCAGTTTTTCCTCCTCCATTGAGATGGAAGGGAAGTGCTGAATGATTATGTACGTGGGCTTTCAAACAACACAGTATATTTTTAGCTTGTTTCCTCAGCTTTAACGTTGATAGCTTTGTTTTATACTGAAACAATTCAAGGTACAAAAGCTATGCATGTTCAGGATGTTTAACTGGGCCTTTCTCAAGTTCAAGAGGAACATAGTTTGGGGGACAAAAGAATTAATATTTTCCGAAAAACTGTTTTGGCACTCTAGTTGTTGCAATTATTACTAGTAATTGTATTTAAACTTAAATTGTTTCAAAACTTAGATTAAAAGTTCTGTTTCACAATTACCTTTACTTACAGATTTTTTTATTAATCTTGGAATAATTACATGCTACTGTAAAAGTGCGCAGAATTTTGTACAGAGGAGTGGATGACTGGCTTTCTACTTTGATTACAAATGAAATGGGAAACTGCAGTTTTTCACTGATCCCATCAATGATGACCATGGTAGTAGGAAGGTAAAATTATTTTGGCAGGTACAAAGAAGTATCTGGAGTGTTCAGTCAAGGAAATTATTAATGTGTTTTCTTCTATCACATGTGTAGTTCTGGAAGGAAAACAAGGAATGCAAATTTTTTTTTTTTCCCCTTCTTACCTGGTTTCTCTACTATTGGTTAATTTGGAGGAAAACACAGCTTTCAAGTGCATTTGGAACTTAATAAGACTCAGTCTGTGCCTCTGCTTCCTCCTGTTCTTGCCCCTTCTGTTATCATTTTTTGATTCAAATCTGTAAGAAGTATTGTACTCAAATGTGATTTTTCTTAAATGAGAACGTAAGGTACAGAATTTTATCTTACCGAGGTGATAGTGCTGTGAATTTTTTGTTGTTTTGTTATTGTTACAATGTACATGAGTGTTACATACCCTTTACAGAAACAGTAAGGCAAATGTACCCTCAAAGATTCATAATCTGAAGAATGGATGTAAGCCACATGATATGATGAAACATGTTGGGAAAGGTGGTGGTAGCAGAGGCGGGGGATGTGGATGAGAGCTTATGAAAGTGGGTAGAGAGTGCATGGCAGCTGGGGACCAAGTGTTCCTAGTGAGAAGAGTCAGGCTATGGGGTGGACTCGCAGGCAGATTAGATGCGTTTTGTATCTGACCTTCTTTAGCAAACATTGCAAAATGTTTCTCTGTGATAAAAAGCTTCATTTCATATGCGCTAAGATGCTTCTTGCGTGAGAGGGAAAAAGATGATGTCCCAGCAAAATTTCTAATCTTTTTCTTGTCTTGTTTGAAGTGTGTGGATGTCTGTGTGTTTCAAATTAATTGTTCTGACTAGGTCACTCTATTTTTTCAAAAAGATTGAAGAAGAAAAGATGTTAGAAGTGGTAGCTCTTTGTATGTAAAAATGGTTTGGAACCTTGCACACGGAAGTTTAATCAGCTGCACACATAACACTTCAACAGCTTTTTGCTGTTTTCACAGTGTTATGTTGGACAATTCTCATTGTGTGCTGTGGAGAATGTTTGATTTGTCAGAAGATGTGGGTGAGGTGGGAATCCATCTTCAGGCATAAGCTTCACCTTTAATAAATAAATTACTACTAGGTAGGTATGAGACGTTTACCCCTTTAATGTTCCTGCCACCTTGTTGGGGTTATAGAATGTCAAGGACGTCCCTCATACTTGCTTCCAAGTCCTCTAATTCTCTTTAGAGCCTGCCATTTTAACCTTTACTTCCTGAGCACCAGATGCATTTTTCTTCTTGTTTTCATGCTTCTGACTCCAAGTCACTCTTAACACAGATGAATGTATACAGAGCAAGAAGGTTGGAGTACCAACAATCAAGACAAATCATACAAAATAGGGTGAAAAAAAATTTCTTTCTGCTCCCCATACAGGCGATATGCTGCTTGCAGAGATCTTTGGAAACAAACCTCACATTCTGTAGTGGGGGAGAAGGGAAAGAGGAGTTGGACTGCAGGCAAGGAAGGGAGGCCCTGTCCAATGTAAGCTCTGTTTTTACCAACCCTGAGTGTTGGATCCTCTTGGCAGCAGTGTTCAACCCGTGCCAAGCCTGAGGAACAGTGTGTCTGCTTTCTCTATGTACATTGCTCTGGGAACAGTTCATACCTGTTCCTTCACCTGCCAGGAATGTTCCACTGATGCTGCAAGGTGACAGTTGTACGTGGGGAGTGTGGGTGTTTTGTTACACTTTTTTTTTTTTTTTTTTTTTTTTTTAATTCAACCCCATTTTGTCCTCCCTGTAGTCTAACCAGGTCTCTTTCTGTGTGAGACCTGGAGAAAGGATATATTTTTCTTGTTTTGTCTTTCCTTGTTCCTTTTTATTGTCCTCTCTTAGCTGATATTCAAGAATATATATCCAGTGACTATGAGCTATTTGGTTGTTCATGAAACCTTGGCAGAGTGTATTAATTTATATTGGAGAAGTGGCAAAACCTGTGCCCTAGGTCTGCAGGGAGGTTGCTAGTTTCCTCCCTGAAGTCACTCTCTGTGGCAGGGAATGTTCTTATTGCTTTTCTGCCTCTGCATGAGGGGACTCTCTTGGGCTTGCTGTAAAACATGATTATTTTTATAATGCTGTTTGTGCTTTGAGAGGATTGTCAGGTTAGCACACAGCAAGGCAGAGAATAAAGCTTTCCTGTACCTCCTGTGCCTGGAGTTGGGCTGTTCTGGATCATTGTTTTCTCCTCACCCTGGACCTCTCAGCTGGAGTAGGCAGGATAGCGTGATGGCTGTCAAGTGAGTTCAGCTCTGTTATTTACCAAATAAAAGTATAATACCGCAGGTGAACTTCAAGAATGATGTAGTTGTGGAATAAGGATGTGCAGCGTGTGGGTGCTATCATTTCTGTTTGCAATGGATGGCTGTCAAAGTGATTCAGTCTTCTAGAGCTTGCACTGCTACCATTCTGTTAGACTGCGGGGTAGAAGATGAGACCATGATGAGTATTTGTCCTAACGTGACATGGACTGTGTGGACACTTGTGTACTAGGGAATGTGATGTCTTCAAAGGAACACAAATTAGTTTCTTAGCAGAAGTTGTCCTGAAGCAAATTTGACTGGATGATAAACAAAGAATTCTTGTGACCTATTACAGATCAGATGAGACTCAGATTTCAGAGGCAAATTGCCGAGACAGTTTTATTACATAGGCCTTTTTGCAGTTATGGTGCATAAGTGTCAAGAAATTTCATTTTGCTCTTCAATCTGGAGGAATAAATTAAAGTATTTGTCTGCAAAGCCACTGGCACTGAATTTCAAAATGTAATTGTTTTGCCACGATTGAAATGCATTACTTTAAGAAATTAGTATTACTCTGAGGTTATTACCACCTCTGTTTAAAATAAAGATTTTAAAAATAGCCATGGGCTACATTGAGATACTTTATGAAGTACTTTAGCACCTTTCTTTAAAAACCTCCTGTATTAATGTGTGCTTGTGCAAACTTTCCAAACATTGATCCAGAACCTGTTGCTACTGCTCTTTCTTGCCCACTAGTTTGTGAGGCCTCTGTGAGCTTTTTAAAATAAACTAAGAAAAAAGTCTGAAAATGGAACTTCAGTCTCTTTTGTAGTTGGCTATGCGTATGAGGTGAATGCCTTTAATGTCAAGTTCTATGCAACTTATCTTAAATTCTGAATAAGTATAAATTAAAACTGTATACGTGAGTTTAATTTGCTCAGTTTCAGTAGGAAACAAAAGTAGGAGTAGAAAACAAATATGTAGTGTAAATATTGAGATATCCAGTGTTTCAGGTGACAAAAGAGATTTCACTCTATATAGACACTGTACAAAGTCCTTGTGCTGAAACACTCCTTCCATTCAACTATTGTTTCTCCCTTTTTTCCTTTCTTTCTTCTGACCGTAGACTGCTTACAGTATTGTGGCAGGTGAAACAGTCTAGGCACCTGAATGAATTGTATTTGTCGTACTGCCATGAAAAAGAAAAAAAACCCAAAGAAACCAGATAAAACCACAAAGCCCTTTCATCTTTGGCTGTGTTAAGTTTCATGGGGAATCTTGGATTTGAGGAATGGGAAAGCTAGGTACTGCAAATGGGAAAACGGATGGAATAAGAAGCAAACTTACCTTAATGATTGGCTTAATGATGAGTCCAGGTCATGTCAGTTACTTTGTGAAGGTATCTGTGATACTGTGTAAAAATCAGAGGGGAAGCGAGGTTTTTGTTGTGTTCAGAGTACCTGTGCAGCAGTGTTTGGTTTTGTTGGGGCCCGTGTCATAAATTTGTTCCAGTATGGGCATACTAGGTACCTGCATCACAGCTGATGATGCCCAGTGTGTTGGAAACATATGGGGAAGGTGTGAGTCTGAAGGATGTTAAGCTATAGACAAGGTGCCTAGCCTGCTGCAAATTGTTGCCTGGGCTGCTGGCTTCGAGATAGAGACGGATGCTGTGGTGTGAATCGTATTACCTCTTTCTCCTCTCTCAGAACTGACCTTGACTGGACCAAGGGATTTATTTCTATTTCCCCTAGACGATGCGTGTCGCAGCAATCTTCTGCACCCATGCACCAAGCAGCTTGTTATGGTTTTGAAATTATGGTAGGTTTTGAACTCTGTCAAGTGTAAACAGATACAGGAGCCCGAGCAATTCCAGTCTTTTGTTCATGGAACTAAATGTAAGTCTTTTGTTTAACTTAAGTTCTGTGTTAATTTTATTTTCATTTTTTTAAAGCTTAAATGAAGAAGATTGCTATGTGCTATGAATAAAGATCAAAATTAAAGACTTTGTGCAGTAAGACTGCTCTATGAACAGTTGTGACAGCTCACTGACAGTAACAGAGGAAGTGCCTTTAATTCTGTAAGTCTGACTTATTGCCAGTGAAGTGAGATTTAACCTGGCAGACAAACTTAGACAGTTTTTACCCATAAATCTGATAACCTGATTGAAACTTGCCTGTTTTTCAGATTTCCCCAAATCCAGTTATTCTGCAAAATGTACCCAGGGGATCTGTCTTTCTTCTCAGTGTAATAGCAAATAATTTTGAAGATAAAGGGGGACGTGAGAACTGGCAAGTAGATAGGAGCATTTTAAAGAAACCAGCTTGATAAACAGTTTTGGTTTTTGTATGTGGAAAGCAAAACATACTATATCTGCCCAGGCTCTTACCAAATTATGTGTTTTCCCAAGACTGTTTTAAAGCAGTTCAGTTGGTCTTGGTTTGGAATGAAAGAAAAAAAACAAAACCCTTTGTTCCAGCTGTTAGGCTTTTGTGTTTCTGCCAGATGTGCAGCTAGGGCCCTGCTGATGGGCCAGGGTGATGGGGTGACTAGGCAACGGTTTGTAGGGGGAGCAGGACTGTTGTGAACTGGCAGGTCATTGGGAAGCCTTGAGAATATTACTTGGCATTTCAGATGACTGAGTACTAAAGTGTTTCTTTATTACTTTAAATGAGAATTTGAAGGTGATGTAGTAAAAGCTTTTATTATGGGGTGTTACATGTAAGAAATTCAGCCTGTAGTTAGGAATGCTTGCTAGTCCCTCTTTGAACATGACAATTCAGATGGCAAATAGAGAATACAGAGGCAAAAATAGGGAGCATATAAAAAAAAAAATAAATTGTTTCGTAGTGTCTGAGGAACCCAAGAATTGAGTGTGGAGCTGTGCAAGTAAGCTCAGCACAGTGCTGCGTCTTTAAATAGTCCATAATGTCAAACACAACAGGTTAAATTAAGTTCTCTTACTAATGAAACAGAAAGAGAGTCAGTGTGGAATGCAAGACCAGAACAGCCTTACAAGGGCAGGCTTTGCTCCTCGATGGTTGCTGAAGACTGAGCGTAATTGAGATGGACAGACTAAGATGCCCGAGATGGAATTGAAACTGTCATGATCTTTGCAAGTACTTGGTCATGATATTTGTTTGTATGTGGAATGATGACTTGCAGCAAACACTTAAATTCATGGATTATTAATAATTGCTAACAAGCGGAGCGATGGGGTGTGAGGCAGGTAAGCATCAGGAGAATGGGTTTCTGACTGGGGGTTCCACAAGGGAAAAGCAGAGACTTTGTTTTTGCAGTTAGTTTAAACTAATGTTGCCCATCCTTCTCTGTCACATCTGCTTTGCTGATGAAGGATTATTCAGGGATCCAGTCTAGGTGAAAACTAATCCCCAATATCCTTTTGATAGGTCTTCAGCTGGATTGCCTTCCCAGTTCCATGCACGCTAGTGCTGCCAGAAGGGAAGTGGTGGTGGTGGGACTCAGCCATTGCTAAAGATCCTGTGGACTTGAATGGCTCACGCTCATTATGAGGCTGTGCTGCAAGTTCCACCTGCCTCTCATGGTGTGTGTATTATGCGCTGTGCTACACGCAGGCCTGTTTTTAATTTGACTTTCCAACCCTATATAGTCATTAGCATAATTATATGTATTTGAGAACAGGTAAAGCTCAAAATGAGCTGAAAGAAGCTTTTGGAAAGTATAATGTAACCATAAAATTCTGTTTTTCTACTGAATAAGGGGAAAAAATAGGAATTGTTACTTCTTTGTGCAGGATTGTATTTTTGAGTTGTAGGTGGAGTAGATGTTAACAGTAAAAGTATCCAGCAATGTTTGAATAATGAGGTCCCATTTGCTACTGTGGTAATTAGTCATGCAGTACTGGTTAGCAATGTGTGTTCTCTGTTTTCTAAAACTGCAGACCCTTGACGGATCCAGGGTGGCTGAAGTGTGAGATAATCACTAGTATTTTTCAAGGGCAGAAGATCATCTTGTGCTGTTCTTGTTCAGAAACAAACCCTTAGTCAGCCAGAAAGACTGCTGGACTGACGTGGCTGGGAGACAATTATAGAACATCTGTATGGTTTGAGCTATGTTCTGTAGGCTGATGGTTATAAAAAGATACGTGGATTCACTAGAAAAGAAGTAAATAGAGCCCATGTGTAACCCACATGCTGTTATTTAATTAAAATACAGTTGTGAGCTTTTGCCAGCTGGGAAGTTTGTGTGGAGTGCTATAGAGCATGATATTCTGGGGGGCCTTAGAAAAGAAATACAGAGAACAAGTTGGTGTGCTCCTTGGGGAGCCCAGGCTTTCTTAGTCCGTTGTGTGCACGCCCACAGGCAGGAGATCTTGTCTGTGGCAGCGTGCTCTTTGAAATCGGTACTCTTCTATGGCTAGTGTAGTCCTTAATGTATTGCGAAGTTCATTTATGTCTTTTAAAATGATTTTTAATAGTGGCTTATGTTTTTCATACAGGTGAAATCTCACTTGAATCAGAAAAGCCCCAAAACATGATTTGCTACTCAGTTTCTTACAGCTTTTGAAAACTCTACAAGAAAGACTTTTCAAGTCTTTTCCAGCTTTGGTTGGCTGATGTAACAGGGTCCTCTGAGGTTTTGGTGGATTATTTTACTTACCAGAATAGAAGAGAGAGAAGCAGTCCATTTTAATAAAGTAGGATGATAACCCTCCTCACACACACACACACTCTGCGCGGATCAAGGCAGAGGTCAGCGTATTATGCTTTTGATGGGGGGGGGGTGTGAAAATGAAAAAATGTGAACTAATCTATTCAGTCCTTGGAGTGTCCAGTGAGGGGTATTTCTGAAGATGTTTCTTCTATGTAATTGCTATGCAGATGCATTTTAAAAAAAGCAATATTCCTACAAATTTTCTTAACAATTAATTTTTTTTCAGACCTCAGTTATGTTTAGGGATTTTCTAAGGAAGCTAAGTTTGACTGCATAGTCTGTCAAGACTCCTGGCAGCTGCTGCTGAACTTGGCCAGTTTTGGTATGGAGCTGAAGCAGGAAAACATGTAGTCACTTACTGCATTTCAGCTGAAAGGGTGGAAAAATCTTCATCCATTTGAATTTGATGGTGAAAGTGCATCTGATTATCTTCTAAAATGTTTTGCCATGATGTTAATTGAAGTGTAAATCTAAGCAACAATTTAGAGGCTGAGTATATCTACCTAGCAGTATGTTCAAGTGGTAGCCAGAAGATACTAAATTTAGTACTGCAGAAAGATTCGAATCAGCAGTTTTACAATCTTCTAAGGATGAAAATGGTAAATTGGGCATAACATCTCACTCTTTTTAGGGGAGGTCTAATAAAAAAATGGAATATATTCTCTAGTGAATTTTCGGATCCTTCAAGTCACATACATGTGTGATAAGTTCTCGCAGCAAGCTGTAAGAAAGCCGCCTTCTGTGGATCTTGGGTTGAACGTGATTGTGCATCTCCTCCCGTTTTGTGACAGGCGATATACCAGAAGGTTGGTTAAATTTGAGTTTTGCTCTGCCTATCCTGTTTAGGTGAAGGGACTGCTGACTAACTTGCATGGCAGCTACAGTCCAGAGCTGTCTGATTGCTGTTTTGAGGGGCTACTGAATCAGACAGAGCCTGAAACCATCTAAAATAGCAAAGTGCCTTGTGAAGAATCAGCAAGCACAGAGCTGCACTTGTAAATGCATGGATGTTTGAAATATAGAGCTTAGATTACACAGCATAAAAATGTGTAGTAAGTCTTAATTTCAACCTTGGATGCAGGATCTCCATTGTTCATGAAGCATTATCCGTAACTGTGTCAGAATAAATTTAATATTTTTTTCTATTTCTTTAAAAGTTTAAGAAACACCCAGCTCTTGGGGCATCTAATGAAAGTATGTCTTTCCATTTCTGTACAAAAAGAACTGTGTGAGGAAAAAAGGTTTTTCTCTGTTGGTTGGATTCCCTTTTAACCTTGAGGATTTTTATTAGACTGCTAATTTGGGAATGTTCAAAACAAATATAGTATATTCAGAAATGAAGAATAGGATATGAAATGCTACATTTTGTCACCAAAGTTTTTCTTGGAGATAAGTTACAGGTTGGTGGAGTTCAACTCTTAAAAACAGTGCTTAAAAGGCAAGACACCCCATTTCTTCAGAGCATCTTATGCCTGTGTGGGTGTTTGTAAGTAACATTTCTGATAGAATAAAACTTTACGCGAGAACCATTTCATAAAATTATCTAGAAATTTTTCATTCCATTAAATCTCTTCCTGAACAGTTTAGAGGAGGAGAGGATGATGCAAGACCACGGTACTTTGTATGGCAAATTAAGCAACAGCAACCTCCCCCCCCCCGCCCCCCCCTTGAATAAACAAGAAGGCGAGCAGCTTTCAACATGCCTTTCTTACCTTCATACCTGTATATCTCTTTCCTCTCAGTTCTGAACTAGTCGCGTCTTGACGTTGGACACCTACTTATGTTTGTTGATTTAGAACCTTAGCTTTTATTTCTGTTGTCCTCCCAAATGAGCTGTTTTGCGTTGCCGGTGACATGGGACTGCTCAGTGGTACCTGCGTTTGTCTGTTACCCCCCACCCGTTTCGGGCTTTGCAGTGGCGGTACCGACCCTGTGGTCTCCCAGCTGCTGGGGAGGGAGCAGAGCTGGGGAACGACAGTGAGCTCTTGCTTACAGAAGTTATCAGTGTATGAAAGTGGGGACCCCCTCCCCCCCCCCCCCCCTACAAATGGTCAGACCTGTTCAGCTTTGTTTTGAGCTTCTGGCTTAATCATTAGCTTGCACTGATATCATAGTTACTGACTTGAAAGTACCTTGCTTGAGTTTGTAGATCGCCTAATGAAACGGTTATATGCGATGGCGCTGCCCGAGTACACACACCATCAAAGAACAGGCATGGGGTGCAGGGTTTGTCCTAACCTGCCCCGACCGAATAGGAAGCCTTCTGGTGTCCGTGTAAAACATTCCCTGGCAGAGATGTTGCTCTTGTTTTCCCAAGGAAGGGTTAAAATCAGTAAGTACACGTGACATATGCAAACTATGAATCATTCCAATAGATCTGTGCGACTCCTGCCTGCTTAGGCAGCAAGCAGATGCTGTTCCCTTGGTTGCCGTGGCAACCCTGCCTGTACTATAATAAAGCCCAGCCCAGATCCTTCCTTAGGCAGACCTCTGCGGCTGTTGCACCTAGCTCATTGTTTCCTCCCCGGAGCAGAGGCAAGGCAGGGACAGAGAGGAGGGAAGGGGATACCAGAGGCAGCTTTCGCCTGCCTGTGACCTCTTGCGCCTTGTTCGGGGAGCGCTCGGAGCACGGCAGACCTTGCTTGTGGGACTGAGACGGGCTTGCGAGCAGCTGTGATGGCCAGCAGCTTCTTCCGAGTGCGTCTCCAGATTGTATAAGGAGAGGAGCTGGCGTGTGCAGCGGCTTTAATAGGCAGGGGGAAAGTCTCCGCTGGCGACTGGTACAGCGGTTTACCATTCCCTGCTACATTCCTCTGTTATGAAGCCCCCCTTGAAGCAGGGAAGCTGATGTCATTCAGAAGATCTTTTGGCAGGCTCTGAGCGGCCAGCAAGTCCGGTCTTGAAGGCAGCAGGCTGGACACGGTTCCCCTTCAGTTTGACTGTGCCTCGTGAGCTTGTGGGCTGCGTTTCTGGAAGGGAAAATCTCGAGGATGGTTCTGAAGACGGGAAGACCGGTGAGGAGGGGATTCTGCTGACGCTGATGCCTTCCTGCAGAGTTTTTGGGGAAGAAAATAATCTGGATTTATTGTTCAGAAGATCTAATCGTTTTACTTCTAAATGGATTGTATAGGAGCATCAGAACTTTGTTTAATGTACTGTTACCTGAAAAGCTGCCGAGCCAGAAGAATGCGATTTTTTTTATCCTTCTGATATTTACAGCAAAACAAAAACTTGGCTTAAAAAGGGAGTTGCTTTTCTGGGTCTGAAATGAGACAGTAAGAGACTAATTCTGTGCTTGTAAATGGACTAATTTCAAATGACTGTTAGGATTTAAACCTTGATTTCTCTCTTTAACATGGCTGAATTAAACATATTTTGATGGAACTCTGGAAATCTGATTGTAAGTAGGAAAAGTCTTTTATTTTTTCCTACTTGACAAATACCAGCCTCCAACCTCACATGTCTTTTAAGTACAGAAATATGCTCATATAGTGTACTGCTCTTTACTGTAGCTGAAAATAATTTATAAGTGGAATCTTTTTTGCAAAATAAAATCAGGGTTAAGTTGAATATATCTTACAGTAATTGCTACTGAGTATTGATTTCTCATTTCTGCTGGAAAAATGGATTACCTTGGAGACAAGCTGACAGTGGCACAAACTCACATGACCCAGTGGATGGGTACAGTGCGGAGATCCTTACAGGAAGCACTAAATTTAGTCACTACTGCGGTTGCTCATGAGCGGACTAGTGGGGAAGGTGGAAGCAGGACTCCCTTCAAGCGAACCTCCTCCTTCAGGCACTTTGCATCCCGGAGCAGAGAGTCCTTCCGAAGGTTTTCAGTGCGGAGTCAGCAGAGGTTTTCCTCTTTGAGGAAGAGGCAGACCAGTTCAGAGCCACCTGAGCTTGTAAGCTATACACCTTTTTGAGACTCTTGAGGTAGATAATGCAATGCAAAAAACTTGGTTTTCTTGCAGCATTTTATCCAATGACGAAACCTCTATTGTGTCTGCTTTTCAATGTAAAAATAGCCCCCGAAACACTTCCCGGTAGTGGTGTCTGTCTGTCTGCTCCTAGCTGGTTTCTTTCTCCAGCACGGGTAAATATTTTCATTTGCCAGGAAACAGAGTTAATCGAGGTTTGGGAGTGGGGAAAAATGTTGTTGATCTTCTTTTTTAAAGCAACACAGTAAGGTAGGACAAATATTTGTCTAACATTAGAAAAAAAAAAGTCTGAAACTGCACTTGCGTTGGTCATTTCAATGCCACAGGTCAGCATGACTTTGAATGTACATCAATATTGGTAATTTTTCAGTAAAAAATGCCTGAAGCTAAATTTGTAAAAATAGTTGAGCGCTGTCACTCTGCAGTCAATGGTAAATGATCACTATTGTCTCCTTTTATTGAAAAAGAAGAGTTTTTTCTTAGTATAATTGCTACTTTGTCATGAAATAGGAGTTACATGACCAGCATGACTTGTGAGGGTTGTAGTGGGGCGGAGGCAGGGTGTAATTTCATGAGAGCGAAGGAAAGGTGAAGAGCCCTCAGTTTACCACACTGGGTGCCACGCAGAGCCCCCCACCCCTCCCTTTTCCATCAAATACTTTTCCTAGTTTCTGGGTTATTTTCAGGAAGGGTTGTCTGCATTAAATGGCATGGCAAAGCAGTGGAGGAAGCGCCAGTTGTGTAGAGAGGAGCCCCTTCCCGGGTGGAAGGGGTGCAGGCTCTTGCAGCTGGGCCAGGGTCTGACATGCTCCTTGCAGCCATTATTCGACACCCCCCCTGTTTCTAGTTCCAACAAATACTGCAAAGCAGCAATGTTTTTAGGTTATAGTGTGTTAAAAGGTAAATGAATCCTGTTTCTTCTATATTGTTTCATGGAGAGGAACCTGAACTGGTGATTTGAGTTGTACCTGAAGCTGATAATTTAAGACTGACATTTGAACTATGGGAACTGGGTGTACTGTGGTTGACTTGCATGGAATCGGGACCAAAGCCTTAACCAGTATGTGGGTAAATCCTGAACAGCTTGGTCTCTGACGTGGCTAAAATGTTGGGGTTTTTGTTTTTTGGGCTGTTTTGTTTGTTTCTTTGTTTTTTTAAATAAAATAGGTATTTGTTGTAAAGTATAAATACATGAAGTTCTGATGTGGCCTCAGAGGTTTGTTCACTGAAGGATTGAAGGTAAAGTTGCGTTCCTTGGGCAGGTGTGGTGTTTGTGTACGGGCTATTTCCAGTGCTTTTTATCAGTTATGGTTATAGCATTTTTGTCCTAGCTTGCTATTCATCTCCTGTTTGGCTGTACTGGAAAAGAAAATATTGTCAAGTGAGCACAAAAGAATGAAGAGGAAAATATTTGGTAACCACTGTTACGATGTTAGCATGGTGAAGTTCTGTTGGTTTCTTTTTTAAGCTGATATTTTAGATTTATTAGAATAATCTGAATAAAAAACTTGTTTAAAAGAAGTGAAGACTGAAAAATGGAAATGTGGAACCTGCAGAGGACAACTGTACTACTTTCCTTACACTACACTGCTTACAGAGCAGAAATCGTGAGACACGGGATGACCTTGTCACTTAATTCACTGGTGACAGCTACTGGAGCTGCTGTTCCTCTGTTTCAGCAGTAATTTTGCATGTGCTTGGCTTTATGCATGAATTCGGTTTAACTTGTACTCAACTCCTGTGCTCAAACTTCAGGTCTTGGCGCTTGTGAAAGTTCATAGTTTGTGCCATTGCATCTTCCACAGACCAACTTGTGAACACGGACCTTGAGCTATTATTTTTTTATCTGGCTGGAACAGGGTCCTGGTTTTACGTAGTCCTTGGAGCTACTGACATTTTTCTACAGAACAACTATGGAATTAGCATAAAGCACATAATTCCTAACAAACTGACTTCTTTATTGTTTTAGGGATGTACTGTAGAATAGTCACTCAGTGCTGATAGTTCAGCAATGCAGTTTTTAAACAAGGAGCAGCCAGGTTCTCCGGCTTGTGAGCTACCTGCTGCCGTGTGCCTGACACAGCGAGGGCTGGTCACATTCAGCTCCCATCTCTGCTGTCACTGCTGGCTGCTGGCTGAGAACTTAGCATTGGACAAGACCGAGAAACTTGTCAAAACTCAAGTCAATTTAAAATAGCGTGCGTAAACTTGCTGCTGAGCTTGAAGATAGTGGAGGTGTGAGAGTGCATTCCGCTGCATCGATGTAGCTGTCCGTTTGTCCTCTCTCATGACTTTGGTGGACTTTCAGATTGAATAAGCAAGGGAAATAATAGGTTACAGTTTGTATGGATCTCCTGTCAATGCTTCAGGTATCTTCTAGAGGAATTAAGAGTATTGTATTTAAAGTATTCATCCATTTATTTGGATATCTGTGACTTTAAAAAAATGCTTAGGCTCACAAATTGTCTTAATTAAGTTGCAATCCTATGTTTATAGCAGCTTTTATGGCAAAGGGCTGATGCTGTGCATGCTGTCTGCTGGATCCCACAGTGGGAAAACTTGGGGCTGTTCCACAGGTCTGACATAGGTGCAGTTCTCAATTTTTTTAAATGTGGGGAAACCTAGCAGGTTGGCACCTTATTAGTAACATATTTTAGCTAGGAACTACTGCAAGCTATGTAGCTGGGAAAGGGCTCATGGATATTGCATTTTTTTAGGGGCTGTAAGAGAGATTTTTGTCCACTACAGAGGAGCTTTAGGATTGGAGTGAAAGGGATTTGACGTAACTGGTTACTTCCTTGCTGGAGGTCATAAGAGTAGGAATCAGGCTGCAAGAGAGAGGAAATAATTTTCTTTTCAAACACTTCTCTTTAACAGCTCAAGGATTGCGTATTTGCTTTGTTTTTCTGTTCATACCTTGTCATGTTTTCCTATTCGATGTCTGGTAGGGCTGACTTCCTGACCCAACTCGGTTTCTGATGCTCGGTGTTTCTCTCTAGCGCCGCAGAGAGGAGGTTCTGCAGCAGATTCTTCAGGAAGGGAGGCTGGGTGGATATAACTTTTTTAAATTGTAATCCTCTAGCTTTTCTATGGGAACCAGACTTTGTACACAGGACATTGTGAATTTAATTTGTACCTTATAAAATCTATTTTCCGCTTTTTCTTTTTCTTTCTTTTTTTTTTTTTTTTAATTTAAATCCATATGCCTTAAATTACACCTAGATAAATAAATGTCTAACACAGGGCAATCTGATTCTGAATCTAGAGAAAGTACAGCCATGTTTTTAGGAATTGCTTAAAAGCTAGGACAATCAAGGGATAAAATGAGCCTGAGAGCTAAAACTAATTTATCTTGTGGTTCTCAAACCAGCAGCTGATCAGTCAGGATTTAATATATGCAAATCTGCAAATCATAAACAAGAGTGCAAGAAGAGTTTTTATTTTAAATAGCTTTTCTGGTATACTCAACAGACACTGTTTAGAAAAAGATTTTTTTCTTTTTTAATTATTATTTTTCCCTGTAGTACTCCTATTAATTTCTTCGTTGAAACGGAATACTCTGTCAATTGTCCTGCGTTCGTTCATAGCACAAACCCCTGAGCACACTGTTTTTCTCATTGATTGCTGTTTCCCAGCAAGCTTTTCCTTCCTCTCTTTCGCCTTGTCGTAGTCTGTTCATATAGCCCTGTCTTCAGAGCTAGTTATCTGTCCTTTTTGTTTCTACTGAAAATGAATGCAACTGGTCTGAGATTATTTTCTACAAATACATGTAATACAGCGTTCTCATATTTAATTTAAGGAAAAAAGGTGTCACCATGGGCTGAAGAACCTTACTGGCTGCTGAAACCAAGGATGTCTGGGCCTTGCTATTGCAGGTCATGTGTACTGGAAACTGTCTGCACATAATGACACAGGACCAATTTTAATTGCATCATTATTCTGGCATATAAGTATCAGATCTGGGAATCTGTAGTTGAGCTCGCAGAAGTTATAACTTTACAGTGAAACCTTTTAAATGGAAGCTGATTTTTCTCCCAGACATTTTTATTTGAGGCTTTTTTCCATTTTTCATCTTGCATCATCAGCTTAGTGTCTTTGTTGTAATAGGAGCAGACATACTTTCATTAAACATTGCCTCTGTTTTAATCATGGTAATATCAGTCCTGTTTCTATTATAGGTATGATATCTGGTTTCATGGCCAATGCCATTAGTTCTAGATCTCTTAAGTTTCTCGCCATACAATAAAAACAGGGTGGGTGTTTAATACCCTTAGTTCCTTAGCTATCCCCTTACACCACTGAAAAAGCGTGGCATTTTGTTTCTTTGTAAGATGTTTAACTACCTCCAGACTGCTAGCATGAACAACAAAGCTGTGGAAAACCTCAGAGGTGTTTCAGATTCTTTGGGAGAGGAATTTGAAATAAACCAGAAATTATTAATTCTGTGGCTGTACTTAATTGTGTTTTGCTTTCTGCTGTAATGGTCAGTTGATGAAAATGCTCTTTTTCATTTAAGCTTGATCTGACAGCATCAGTTACTTTGTTTGGATTCAGTTTTAATTCAGTTCCAAAATAAAGATGGAAATTTAGTGTTTTGTTTGACTGCATGAGTCCCAGATGTGCTGGGAGGGTGCTTAGTCCTTCAGAGGGTTTTTGTTGCATCCTGCAGCCCTTTCACTATCATCCGCTCTGCTAGAGGTTGAAATTCCCATCTTGTTTTTGTTTTTTTTTTTTTTTAAATCTTCACAGATGTTTCTTTTTAAGCCAATATAAGCCTCGGCAGTCAGCTTATTTCTTGGGAAAGTTGGTGGGCTATGACTTTTTCCATTTGAGTAGGATCTGTCTCTGGCACTGAAGAGCAGGTGAGGGATCAAGAGGAGCGCTGTTAAAACCTGGTTTGAATTATACATATGCCATTCACCTGCACATTGCCTGAGATTGTATCTCTGCTTTTAAAAGAGCATTGATTAGTACGATCTGTTTTGATTTTACCAAAGGTCTGTCTGCAAATATTTGTCCTTGATGGTGAGCATCCTTCAACAAACTGTAAAAAGAAATTAATACAAGTTGGCAGTTTTATTCTGAGCTTGGCTATTTTGATATAGAACCTACAACAAATAGTTGCTGAACTATTTTGCCCTAATATTCACTGAAAGCACAATGAATTGCTCTCAGAAATATTTGTTTTGTACCGTCAGTGAATGGAATTTTATCCTTAAATTTCCAGAGACCTGTTATGGTGGCGTGAAGCATGTTTACAGAAAGCCCGCTTTTAAAAATGGGTTGTTTGTCTTGTTTCAGGGTGGGGGAGAGGAGTGAAGCTGTTCAGTTTAATTAACGAAGATACAAGGGCCAATGCTGAAACAGTTCATGCTTTTTCATTCTTAATAACTTTTCTTTGGTTTAACAGGCCATGAACATAGCTGGCAGCATAAATCTGGGCCATGAAACTCTAGTGATGGGTATTTAGTAGACTGCCTTTGTTGTTCCCTTGTTATTTTGACAGGAATAATCACTTAGATGACTTTACTCTGTGATTTTACTTAGGCTGGCTGCAAGGAGTTGATTTTTACCATGTTCTTAAAGCAGAAGAAAAGAACAAATATATTTAGATCTGGTCACTTTGTGCTCATTCACCCTGCTTGCTTGTTTTTTTGTGTGTTTTTGTTTGTTTGTTGTTTTTTTTTTTCTAAAGCACTAAGTGGTAGGAGTTTTCAGAGGGAAATAAATTATGTTTAAACAAAACCTTCACTGAACACAACTGTTAACAGTGGCAATCCGTTTTACTGAAATTTTGTAACATTGTGATAGTTTCAGGAAATACTAGTGGTGTTTCATTAGTTTGTGTGTGTATTTTGACTGCTCTCTTCTAAAACATCTTCTAAGTTGTCTGAGATTTTTGTTTAAACGAGCAGTGCACAGTTTCCAAAGTCTGTGTGTTTGTTATTCACTTGTTGTCAAGAAATCCTATCACTTTCTATACATCTTTAAATCTAGACTTTAAACTAAAGAGCACTTTTCCCCAGGAATGTTTGTTTGAAGTTTAACTTGTGTCTTATGTGGAAAAACATTAACTGGGCAGAAGAGCTGTGAAATAAAGTATTTCAAGTAGGAGGTGTTGATTTCAAGTATATAGCTTTTCAAAAAAAGCAAATATATTCACTTCCTAGCATAACAGAATAAAATTGTCTTGTTCTGGCTTGTATCTTTTGCAATGTTGAAGATGAGGGATCCTGTTCAACTCTTAGTGCCAACTTTCATTAATGCTGATGAGAGCTGCGTATGCCCTCTGGGAGAGAGTGAATTCCTCAGACTCTGAGGTAGGACAGCACTATTTTGCTCAAAATGGTCCTGATGGACAGGCTGGCATGCCTTTGGCTCTGATCCTACTTTGTTTGGTTTCTTGGGGTTTAATTTCTTTTTAGCTTGACTGCCTGAGGCTGAAAAGAAAATTTAATATGTTGATATAGGAGGGATTTTAAAGATGTTTCCAACTATCTCCTCTAGTCTGCTTTGGTTTTCTACTTTCCCACTTCTCGGAGGAAGCACTGTCATGGCTCACTCAGCCCTAGCAAGGTATATATTTAGAATTTGGTTCTTGTCTGCTTTTTGTACCTCAAGTCAACCTCTGCTCTGTCTTCAGCCTTGCGCTGAAACCACATGATATGTGCGTGGTGAGTGTTCACGCAAGTTATAGCAGCTCTATTTTCAGGGTATAAAAAATGACACACTCTAAAATGTCTTTGAATCCTCAATGGACCGAGGAGGTTAACTTCACTGAGAGTCACTGCAAAAGCAGTGTGTAGATTTCGTTGCACAATGGTAGTCAGATTCC